>NC_134848.1:78674396-79328324 GCF_965363235.1 Mytilus galloprovincialis | reverse complement strand
TATCTCCAAAATGCAACCAAAAACGTGTTCTCATCCACAACTAATCCACACATCATATCAGATGTTTACAAAAGGATATCAGTACACAAAGTAGCATGTGTATACGTTGCCGTTCGTATCATTGGTGTGCGGATGCAATTGACTCCAATCTAAATTGACAATTATTGTCAGTTTTTCTATGGAAGATCGATGGTTGCATCCGAGCGCTGCGGATTCATCAACCAATGAAAACATGCCGACATGAAATATCCCAAAAGCGGTGCTTAAAAAAGGGCGTTAAAACACCAACAATCAAATCAAATCAAATCGTGTCATTTATAGTATAAACATACCGTATGGAATTTTGAACGCGTTGGTTTTAACTTTCAACTCGTAAGTTTTCACTTTCATCGAGTTGTAAAAACTAGCGCGTTAATTTGTCACCCATCAATATGAAAAACCAACCCGTTTGTTTAAATTCTATACCATTAGTTTTTCATTCCATACTGTAGAGTTTGCACCTAGGTCAGTCGTTCAAAAACTTTCTTACAAATATTGTTTAAACATTGGTTACACTCAGAGATGGGTCTGATTACTTTCAATGTAATTGATTAAATTACAATTACTTTGTCATTTGAACGATTAAATTAAATTAACGATTACATCATTTCTGAAAGTATCTGATTAAATTAATGATTACATTTGCAAAGTAATCATGATTACATCTGATTACAATGAAAAAGAAAATAACATTTTGAATGATGTGAATGAAAAAAACGTTTATTATAGCTAGTATAACATTTTTGAAAAAGGATTTTTTTTTAATTATTATAAAATGATAACTTCAAACTTCATCCATTTAATAAACCACAAAAGTTCAATGTATATATACATGCACATTGTGTCACTGGTTATGACCTATCACACTTTATTGTCATTGATCTTCGAATTGTTTTGACTTTAATGAATAAAGTTTAATGAAGAATCTGCTGTAACTTGAATCTGCTGTAACTTGCCTTCTGATCTCTTCCAGACTTTATATGTATTACAAGGTGCAATTTATGGAAGTTAAAATATGAATGAAATAAAGTTAACAGTTAAAAACTATTTTAATAGAATTGTTAAATCAAATTGTAAACAAAATATAAGTAGTAAAATCATTGCATTTTACATGTCCAGTCCAAATTCATATCAAAATTTGTTTATTTTCAACAACATTTTTGTCCAACGTTTATTTAGTTTGTGCTAATTAGATAATTTTATTGTTTATTAAATGTATTGCCCTACAGCTATGCTCAATTGGTAATTGCAATAAAAACAAACCTTAATTGGTCTCCTACCTGTCAATTCAAAGTTGACAAAAATCACAATTTTAACAAAAGAATATGATTCAGGGTTTATAAAGAAAAGTATTACTTGAATGTAACAGTTTATCAAATATACATATATATCATACCTGTTATATGTACATAGATGTAAATTGTTAATATATGTACAATATCTTTTTTCAAAGGCCAGAGACATATAATTGTAGTATATGTCTCTGCTTTGGCTAATGATGAATTTTCAATACTGTAACAGTTTATTTTTTTGCTGAAGTATGCAAATCAATTAGCATGCTTAAAGTAAACAAAAATAATTTAACATGTAAAATATTTATTAAATATGAATAACAAAAAGTTCATTAATTGACCTAAACACAGTTTTAGATTTTTTTCATTGTAATCAGAATGTAATCAAAAAGTAATCAGGATTACAGGCTATTTTAAAAAGTAATTGATTAAATTAAATTACATGTAATCAGATTTGAGGCTGATTAATGATTACACTGATTACTTGAAAAATTGTAATCAATTACAGCTGATTAACGATTACAATTACAATTACCCCAACTCTGGTTACACTAATGACTGGACCGATGACAGGAAAAATACAGAATGCTCATATTCTTTTTTAAAATCTCAAAGGATTTATCTCAAATTTGATATATGATAAAATTCCGCTATAATACAAAGATAAAAGAAAGCAAAACAATGGGTTTTTTTTTTCAAAAACAATTTGGAAACGTCATCTGACAATGACCTGACCAAATGCAATTGCTTATTACCTTTTTTATTCTAAAAAGAGTTATCTCGAATTTGAAAGATAGTAAGATTTCATCATTTAAAAAAAAATAAATATAAGAATTAAAATGAAACAAAAAAAATATTCAAAGTTTGTGAAATAACATTAACAGTACCAATTTTTCTGACCAACGTTGACAATGGCCTTACGAATATTGACAATCTCCTTAATGATTAAATGTTGTGATTTACTGGTTATTTCATTTTTAAAAAGTACAATTTTCAATTTTGGTCATTATTTTAAAAGATAATGTTAAAAAGATGTTGACTGTGACCTGACTGTTATCAGGACATCGAACATGAATCTTTACCTATCTATGTAATATAAGATTTGCTTGAATTTAAATTCACGTGAAATTGATGTTAGTGAAATTTGTCAGTTAAGTACCTACTTATAACAAATAAACGTTTAAAGAATAGTGTGTAACTTAGAATGTACCAGAACAAAATCATATACTACAAAGAAAGATGTAAATGACATAATCATTGACCTAATGACAACAAGAGAGGAGATTCACTTTAAACTGCTTATACATTTAGTTTTGATTTATTATCAATCGTAAAGAAGGTTCCATTCCTATAAACGAAAAATTTGAAACCTGTCAAACTAGGGACAATGTGAAATATGACAAAAAACTGATGTATTCACACTTGGACTTTCATATAACCAAAGTGTTTTTGGTTCAAAGGTTTAAGAAGAACCTGATTTCATGACAGATAATGAAAATAAGATCATTATTATACTACTTGTAACAGAATGGGTATTATAAACATTGCTGGGCTTCCAAAATGTTGTAAATTACTTTTTTTCTCATAAACAGCATTTGAAAATAGTGTCAGAATGCATGCTTCCAATATGTTGTATATAAAATAAATGACATGTTTGGATTACTAACAGTTTTTTGATTTATTTTAACAGAAATAAACCAAAGTGCAAGTATTTGTTTTCCAAAGCCTATATACAACAATTTTGAATTTACATACAACAGTTTGGACGCAAACTTTACAAACAATTGAGATTGGCAATTTGGTATCATGACCCATTCCATATATTTTGATTGGACTAACTGAATAATATTTTGTATCATGTCCCATTCCATATGTTATGATTGGTCTAATTGAATGCTATTTTGTAGCATGTCCCATTCCATATGTTTTGATTGGTCTAACTGAATGTTATTTTGTATCATGTCCCATTTCATATGTTTTGTTTGGTCTAACCGAATGCTATTTTGTTTCATGTCCCATTCCATATGTTTTGATTGGTCTAACTGAATGTTATTTTGTATCATGTCCCATTCCATATGTTTTTTGATTGGTCTTACTGAATGCTATGTTGTATCATGTCCCATTCCATATGTTTTTGATTGGTCTAAATGAGTGTTATTGTGTATCATGTCCCATTCCATATGTTTTGATTGGTCTAACTGAATGCTATTTTGTATCATGTCTTTGTTGTGTCGTAGTTCTCTTATAGTTGATACGTTTTCCTCAGTTTAAGTTCGTAACCCGGATTTTTTTTTCTCTATCAATTTATGATTTTTTTACAGCGGTATACTACTGTTGTCTTTATTTGATATGCGTGTCTTCATTTAGTAAACTTAAAACTATTGTCTTATCGGTTGTCAGGTGAAATTTTCGAAAATTCATAAACATTTAAAAAAAATCTAAATAAATATTTCGTTGAAGGGCAGACTAAAAGATTCAGTTGTTCAAGACTATAAACCCCAATTTCACACACAAAAAATGAAGTGTTTTTAAATATATTAGTAAAGGCCCAGCGAAACAACATTTGATACAAAAATGTAACTGTTACTTTTAGATATTTGGTTGACATATTTGCTCTCAATAATGACGACTTCAGTATGTAAACTAAATTTATCCTGTTGGACTTACTTCAAAATAGAGCTTATACTAACGTTGACCACTGCCCTTTCCTCGGTCTTGATATCGATATCATTAACTGGAAACTTTATACAAAACATTAAGATAAAAGAGATATTTTTTTCATTTCCTATCATTAATTAGCATTTTGTAGAAGGTGACGTTCTTTTGTCAACAAGTTATGGTTATGTCTAATCTTATGTAATATAATAAACGGATTATTGTCCTCCGGCTTAACTTGATAAAATAGCGATAATTGCTTTTGTAGTTCGAGTGTTAGATACATGTTTTGTCTCGCACTTTTGACAGCCATCGGATTAATTTGTAAAATAGTAAATCTATAATCTCTTTGGACATTTGAAATAAGAAACATAATATTTAAGAATAAAGAAACATTTAAAACAAGAAACATTCAATTTAAAACTAAAATGGGAAATATTCAATTAAAAATGAGAGTTCATATAAATATTCAAATCAAAACCCATGTTGTGAAATGTGAGATATTCTGATAAAGTTTGATGAGACAAGAGAAATGAGACTAAAGATATATGTATAGGTATGCGTTGTCGATTTAGCCTCTATGTTTTTTAACAATACAAATGTGCGGCGGTTTGGTATAGGGGCAATAATCAGACAGTGGAGGATATATCAAATATCGTGATCTTGGTGTGTGCTTCTCTGTTTCAGCCAACAGTGATTAGGTGTTTGATAATAGTGAGGTCTCCTTCCTGTACAACAATCAATAACGGTATAAATCCTAACTGTAACATCATAATATAACATACATCAATACTATTATCATAAACTAGACAATTTTATGTTATACATATAACCGGTATATATATCATAGAGATATATGATCAAAAGTAAATATAATGGCCAGTCACATTGGTAACAACACATAATTAGGCTGTACTCATGTAAGATGTCAGAACTTTAAGCAGCCTCTATTGTGTTTACATATTACAGTCAACATGTATAGGTATAAATGATCAAAAATGAATACAATGACCAGTGCTGTTGCCAAAAACTGTTGTTATATATTAAATCTGTTACAAATATTACATGGTTATAGATTATCGCTGATCGTCTCAATGAGATTAATTATCTCGTTAGAATGTACCGTTGAAAGTGAGAAAAGCAATTGAGTTGAGATGACCAATGATAATCTGTTTATCGCTATTTTACGTCTGACAACGTTTTCAATTTCAGCTCGATTTCATTGACAACACCAGATGCCTCCTTAGTTTTTTACATCACTCCACTACGCTGAGAAAGGAGATAACACATTATGCTCTTCTCTATTCTTAATCAGACAAGTTCAACAGATTGTAATAATAGTATTCTCTTTTTAAAACATAATTGGTTCTTTAGTATGCGTATTATGCCTAATATGTGGTCAAGTTTGATCAGTAAAGTAAAATAAAACTCGCAAAGACAAATAAATAAAAACAAACTTGGTTTTTTATAATATTTAATGTTTGATAAAATTTGATTATACAAGTAAAATAAGATTTTCAAGCCAAATCCATTGAATGTACGTACACCTTCATTATTTTTCTTTTTTTCAAAAATCTATGTACAGTAGATCTATCTTGCTTAAAATGACAAATGTTTTGACAAGATTGTCAAGAACGTGTTCTTGTCAGCATCTTCTAAACAAATTAAATCAGATTTTATGTAAAAAAGATTATCAGAGAAAATCGTAGCATCTGATTCAATATAACAAATTTTGGCTGATTTAAAAACATTATTTCTGCTTATATAAAAGTATCAAACTAGGAATGCAAATACAACTTCCTATCAACTAATGTAATCAGATGTTCACGAAAATTGAGAAAAAAAATCATCCGAAAACAATATTCTACATGCCTCGTTTGATTCAGATCCATTAGTTGTAAGATAATGAAATGTTAAAATCAAGAAATTCCATTCGATAAAACGAGTAAAATAAGATCTTACTTTATCCATTGTTAAAATGTATTTTTTAAAATTAAGAAAATATTTTTATTTGATTACTACTATCTGCTAAGAAATCCACACAAACATGTTCTCAGCCCTTTTGTGTTAATGAGTGCATTCAGATTTTAATAAACTTCACAATGTTTTTTCAAAAAACAAATTTGGCCTTTTATCTGTTAAAATTTGATGAAATAAGTAAACTGAGACTTTACATATACTAAGAAGTATTTGTTGTCCACTTAACCTGCATAAATAACAACAACAATTTGTGTTGATTCAGAATAAAGAAGAGTTAGATCAGAGGATATATGTCGTTACCTTTGTTCTTGCTTCTATATCACAGTTTGCCTTGATAAGATATTTAACAATCTCCAGGTATCCTTCCTGTACAGCCCTTAATAATGGTGTAAAATCATTCTGTAAGAACAGCATATAATTCATCAAACTGTAATCATATACTGAACAATTTTAGGTTATAAATATAAACAATTTATTTAATAGCACACGTGTCAGTTGTAACAAAAAAGTATAGTCAATTGTTTAGTAGAATGTATATAATATTATTGTATCTTGATTTCTGTCGAGGAGACAAATCCTAATACAAATATATTATGACAAATATTGTTTTTTTTTTAAATTGTTTAACAGTGGACCTGCTCATATAATTGTATATCCAAAATGCAACCAATAACATGTTCTCATCAACTACTTATCAACAAATAATAGCAGATGTTAACAAAAGGATAATATCAGTACGCAAAGTAATACATGTAAGAGTGGCCGTTCGCGTCCTTGGCGTGCGGATGCACTTGACTCAATCTAAGTTGACAAGTATTTTCAGTTTTCTATCTAAGGTCGGTTGTTGTCTCCAGGCACTCCGGATTCATAAAACAATACAAACTTTCCGACATGATATATCCCAAAAGGGTTGCTTAAAAGTGGCACTAAAACACAAAAAATTAAATCGTAATATGCACTATACACATACCGTATGAAATTTTCAACGCGTTAGTTTCTACTTTCAATGCGTAGTTTTATATTTTCAACACGTTGTTTTTCATTTTCAACTCGTTGGTTTTCACTTTCAGCGCTTTGGTTTTAAAATCTAACGCGTTGATCCGTAATTCATCAGTACGTTGGTTTAAAATTCTATACCATTACTTTTTCATTCCATACCGTAGATTTTGCAAATTTGTCAGCCCGTCGAAAACTTTCTTACACAGTAATGTTTAATAATGGGTTACACTAAAGACTGGACCGATTACAAGATAAATACATTACCGAATGAAAAATGCTCATATTTTTTTATATCCGGAAGATTTACCTGAAATTTGTTATATGACAAAATTCCGCCTATAATACACAGATATAACAAAACAAAACAATGTTATTTAAAAACGTCATCTGACAATGACCTGACCAACATCAAACTGACCGGACCAAATGAAAATGATTCTTACTTTTTAGTTTCTAAAAGGATTTATCTCAAATTTGAAAGATAATAAGATTTTATGATTTAAGAGCTTGTCTCACAGAAAACCATGCAAAATTTGAAAAATCGTCTAAGAGGGTGGTTAATAGTTTTACAGCTAAGGAAGTTTTTTCATATGTTAGGATCAATGGAAACCTGAAAATATAGTTTACACTTCTCTGAATTGTGTCCATTTTTAGTAACAAGCTAATTTGCATAATTGAATAAAATTAGCCAAAAATTCCTTCAAATATATGTTAATTTGAAAGTACTTTAAAAGTCACCAAACTAGTTCTATTGGGTTTCTAGCCATTTATATTGTGGAAAAATATATAAAAGATCATAAATTATGCATTTATAAAGCATTTTCTATTTTTTTGCATACTTAAAGTGTGCTCTCTTTAATGCATTATTTATTATTACTAGCGAAGTTCAAGTCAATGGTTTTCGAAAAGATGAACACAGAAATACATGAAATAAATTTCTTTACACAAATTTTTATTGAATTAAGAAAATATGAAAAATACATCAATGGGAAATGAGTAGAAATATCCGCATATTTTGAGTTAAAACTCCACCTCAAGCCTTTTCCCATTTTTGGGCATATATCAAACAAAATATGATGTTATTATCATTTAAAATGTTTAATTTTGAACATTTAAAAAAAAAATATTCATATAAAACACTTTACAAATGTATAACATCTAAATAAATAAGATATTGTAGCTTTCACTGAATGATTATTATCAAGAGTTATCTCCCTTTATATAGTTCTCCACAATACTATAAAGAATGTAACTGCTCAGATCATGAGATGCAGACTTCCCTGAAACTAACAACTAAGCCTTTTTGTGATAGTAGCACCTTAATAAGCTGTTTGAGTGGCATAAAGATGCATCAAAATTTGTATTGATGTCAATGCTGCAATGTGAAGAGACAAGTCAAGAGTTTTCTCATATTTTGTCAGCTCAGAACTTTGCCATATCTGCACGAAAATGTCATGTCACTAATTGTCAGATAATGAGATATTACAGAAACGTAGAGCTGACACCAAAAGGAAATGTTGAGGCTAAGTGGAGAAGGAATTTAGTTTGCTGTTGCTATTATGACCACAACGAACATCAAGTTTAAAGCAGGTCTTAAACCTCCGTACATAAAACTGAACAGACGCATACAGCATGTACATCAGGTAAATAATAATAATATATAAAATACAACAAATGAATCATTGGCTGCATATCTTTTATTAAGAACTAAAGAAGGGTCAGCCAATACACACCCATCATAGCCAGGGGGTTACAAAGGGGGGGTTGTCCGTTCATATAACTCCACCCATCCCCCCTGGATGACTGTATCATGAGTCCATGTAACCTCCCAGTGGAAGTTTCAGGTAAGAGCTGAAACCTGTGATATAACATGTACAATATCTATATTTCTAAGGAAATTTAACTGCAGCTGTAATCCTTTTACAGTTTGGGATTACAAATACAAGTCCAGTGTCTGTGACGAAACTAATTTATAAGAAAATCTCTCATTGGAAGAGGGGGTGATTTTCTAGGTAACAGTCACCAGGAACAGTCTTTAAAAGTTTCCCAAATCAAAAACATTGGTGATATATATACATGTATATATCTTTCATATGTATTATCAACATGCAGATTACAATACAGGTGTAGTACATGTATCATCTATGTCAAGCTCTAAATTGTTCATTATAATTCGTAAAAACTGGGATTAAATTTAACAAAAACAGCATTTTTTTTGCTTTTCTGTCTGTCTGTCTATCTGTCTGTCTGTCTGTCTATCTGTCTGTCTGTCAATAGAAAATTCACACAAATTATCACTTTTCCACGTTTTTTTATGATTGGTACAAGTACGTGTATGTACTTTTATAATGACAGGTTACATATTAAGTACAAATTTTGTAATTGTTTGAGTTGGATACTTTGTTCAAAGGAAACCGATTTACAACTTAACAAACTTAAAAGAATCAATGCATGTTTTCTGTAAGAAAAATCAGAGACCTCAACCACCAAACAGTCAGTTTCTGAAAATGATAGTGAATAATTGACGATCGAGATAACCTACCAAAAATAAGAATTATGCTTTTCAGGGTAGATATGAGATGTCTTGATCTTGTTTTTGTGAATATACAACTAGAATTATAAGCCAGAATGGAAGTGACCATTCATAGAATAGTACAAGGACATGATATGGTCATTTTGCTGTAAACTGAAATTTGATATGTTTTTGCCGAGTCCACTGGTATCAATGATTTTATGAACAATAGATTTTATAATCATGAGAATGTCATTATGGGCTATTGAAGAGTTGTAAAGGATTCAGTGTCTTACTGCATTAAAACAAACCTGAACAACATGTAATCAAACTTTGTCGTTGTGACTAGGATTTGTGTTTTTCTAATCTTACAGCCTTCATATCAGGAACTATTGGACCAACATATCAATAACGGGCATAATTACACACAAATGAATTTTCTTGAGTACCATGTACGATTTCCAATAACATTACATTTACATATGCAGATCCAGCACATTTCCGTGCTTATATTTCATTTTGAATATTAAAGTGCATATACAAGCAAGTGCAGATATAATCATGGAAACAGTTTAAAGACAAAACATGCAACAAACAGTTTCAAATTGGAGGATGTTGATTTTGAAATAAACCATTTTTTTCTTCATTTGTTAAATTGAGCTTTCCGTGGGAGCTTTTAGTACTTTGATTTTTGCTTGCACTATGATTTTGCTTTGAATTTTATAAAAAAAAAAACAGCAGCTGAAGTATAAAATCACTCATTTTGATAAGAATTGCACCATAATTTGTGGTTTTGTGATAAGAAAAAGATTAAGTTACATGGTGGTTTTTTTTTTTTTTTATAAAAATACAATAAAAAGTGCAGTGATATGTAATACATATATTTCTTAACATTTGCCGTGGATGGATTTTTTTTATATTTCTTTAAGCTATCATAGTAGTTCATTTTGGTATATTCATCTTTTAATTACAGCTTCGCCTTTTCTACATTTTAGCATTTCTTCAGGTCCTAAATTTGGTAAAATAGCCAATTCTTAAAACACCTGTTTAATAAACATAGAGGCCATACTATAAAAAAATCCAATATATATTTATTACTTACATTTTTTTATTTCCTTAATAATGCTTTATCACTTGCATTGAACATGTTGAACAAAAGAGATATTTTTCATGGATACAACTAATTATTTGGTGGATTAAAATCAATAAAATAACCTTGAATTTGGCAATTTTCCCGTAAAAAAGGGTGAATAGATGGCGCTTCAAAACTCGGCTATCCAATAAAATTTAAACAAAATATTGACATGGCCTATGTGTTGTGTGTACCACATTTGAAGAGATTCTGCAAAAAATCACTTCTGGACACTTTTGCATGGTTTTTTGTGAGACAAGCTCTTAATACATAAATAAGAATGAAAATAAATGTATAAAGTATTTAAAATTTGCGAAAACGTGACCTACCAACGTTGACAATGACCTGGCCGGGTTGATGATCAAATAACAATGGAACACAATCAGTCATTGAGATCTTGTATTCATAGAGGAAATCGAAGTTAGTGTTGTAATAGGGGTGATGATAGAATAACACTGGTACACAATCAGTCATTGAGATCTTTTATTCATAGAGGAAATCGAAAGTTAAGATTGTAATAGTGGTGATGATAAAATAACAATGGTACACAATCAGTCATTGAGATCTTGTATTTACAGACGAAATCAACAGTTAGTGTGAAATAGGGGTGATAATAAAATAACATTGGTACACAATCAGTCATTGAGATCTTGTATTAACAGAGGAAATTAATAGTTATTTTGTAATATGGGTGATAATAAAATAACAAGTGTATAAAATCAGTAATTTAGATCTTGGATTCACAGAGAACATCGAAAGTTAGTGTTGTTATAGGGGTGAGCATAAAATAACAATGGTACACAATCAGTTATTGAGATCCTGTATTAACAAAAGAAATCAACAGTTAGTGTAAAATAGAAGTGATGATAAATTAACATTGGTACACAACCGGTTATTGAGATCTTGTATTCACAAAGGACATCCAAAGTAAGTGTTGTAACAGGGGTGATAATAAAATAACAAGGGTACATAATCAGTTATTGAGATCCTGTCTTCACATAGGAAAGTTAAATATGTCAAAGTAACGTTTCAATACAAATCACAAATTTGTGTATCACCTAATACTAGTTCTCTGGCATCATTCAAATTTTAGATTTAAAGATCACAATAGAAAACTGCGTGGATGTTAAAAAGAATATAAAAACAAATTAAAAACAAATTTTTCAGAGAACAATTGAAAGCCTTTCCACCTCGTTAATAAGAATGAAATTTAGAAAAACGATGTGTAAAAATAAGTTTAATAGGTTTATGCAGAAGATTTAATTGTTTTATAATGAACCAGAAAGAATTTTTAGCGAAGTTCAATATCTAGAACGTCAAATTGACCTTTGACTTAAGGTCTTAGTCAGTGATCTCAAATAAAAAAAAAACACATGTATGGTTGTAAAGAAATACTGATTTCAAATACAAAAGGGGAGAACACTCCTATAAGAGTTAAACATGCCACTTGTATTTTTGTCCATCTTATGACTTAAGCCTGTATAACTGATTTTTATAGTTCGTTCTTATGTTGTACTGTTATACCACTGTCCCAGGTTAGGGGGAGGGTTGGGATCCTGCTTACATGTTCAACCCCGCCACGTTATTTATGTATGTGGCTGTCCCAAGTCAGGAGCTCGCGAAATTTAACATCCTCTTTACTAGTATTTTTCGCAAATACCCCTCTTTAACATGATATATCTGTTCAAAACTTCCACGATATCCTACACAAATACTCGGGCATACCTCAAAATAAATTATTTACTGTTCTAGAAAATATTAAAAAAAAAATAAACAAAAGATGTTGGTCACTTTTTATTATCGTAAGCTTTAAATATGCATTGAAGTTTTCACTTCCGGTTCGTTTTTGTATTAACTGATTGAATCTTAATATATTTCTAAATTGAGATACAGTATAATTCATTTGAATATTTTTTTTTTCATTTATTCCTGTCACTTGTGCAGTCGTTAGCGTTACCTATTTAGATAATACTTTATTAGAGATATTTTGATTATTTGACAAAAGTGCAAAACTTACTATGTTGAACGAAAAATTTACACTTTAGAATTTAACGCGTTTGTTTTTCATACCGTATAAATAACGAATCGAAGGGTTAGTTCTTACAACCAACGAATTGAAAATGAAAACCATTACGTTGAAAGTGAAAACAAAGGCATTTGTAGCAAAATGCAAGACGTTGAAAGTGAAAACAAACGCGTTGATAGAAATAACCAACGCTTTGGAACTGTCATAAGGTATGGCTTATACCGCCAATGACAAAAATGCCTACTGATATACTTGTTATCAGGCAAAATTTGTTCACATAATTAAAAATGAATCTCACATGAAATTCACGTGAAAATTACATGTGAGATTCACCTCAAACGACCTTATACATGAAACTCACGTTAAAATGTTCATGTGAATTTCTCGTTAATTGAGATTCTTATGAATCTCACGGGAAATTTTTTTTACGAACTTCACAAATGTATTTTTCATTTAATTTGACCATATCACTTTTTTTTAACTTAAGATATATTAAACTTCATGTGGGTTTTACATGAAAAAATAGAATGTGATTAACACGTAAAATTTACGTGAGTTTTTAAATGAGATTCACATGAAACATGCATTAACTGATTACACGTATAAACTTGTTTGAGATGAGATTTACGAGAAATTGATGTTGGTGAACTTTGCAAGTGTCGTACCTGCTTATCACAAATAAAAGTTAAAATAATAGTGTGTAACAACCACAACTTTTCTTGAACAACAGATACGAGCAAAATCAGAAAAATAGTGTTCTTCAAATGTGTAACAAACATCACATACTGTGTCATCAATTTGACAATATTGTGAAGCAAAAATAAATGCGATACATATCATTTAAATTAGTGGTAAAAACTGATTTAGATAACCGTTTACTCTTTACACTACACATATTTTTAAAAAAAAATTATATAATTATATATTGGTTTAAAGATGATTTACATTTGATTACTTCTATCTGGCTAAGAAATTAACACATACTTGTTCTCAACGCCATCGTATTATTAAGTTAATTCAGATTTTAATACAATAATGTTTCTGTCAGAACACAAACTCGGTCATTTATGTTTGTTTCTGATAAAATTTGACGAGACAAGTAAACATGACATTTTATATTTACTAAGACGTACGTGTTGTCCACTTTACCTGTATTTGTTACAACACAATTGTTGTGATTCTTTATGAAGAGAAGTAGGATAAGATTATCTATGTGGTTACCTTGTTTCTTGATTCTATGTCACATTGAGCTGTCACCAAGTATTTTACAATCTCTATATGTCCTTCCTGTACAGCAAAAAATAACGGTGTAAACTCATCCTGTAAGACCAACATACATATAATTGATTAAAAATGTGTTCATATACTGCCAATTTTATGTTATAAATATAAACAATGTTTATGATAGCACACACGTCAGTTGTAACTACAAAGAATAGACATTTGTAAAGAATACTGTATATACCATTGATGTATCTTGATTCCTTTCGAGGAGACTAATACAACTATAATCTGACAAGTATTTTTTAAATGTATCTCCAAAATGCAACCAAACACGTGTTCTCATCAACAACTTATCAACAAATCATATCAGATGTTTACAAAGGGATAATATCAGAACACAAAGTAATACATGGATGAGTGGCCGTTCGTATCATTGGCGTCCAGATGAATTTGACTCCAATCTTAATTGGCAAGTATTGTCAGTTTTTCTATCAGAGATCTTTCCGACACCAAATACCCTATAAGCGTAATAACAACAATCAAATCAAATCAAATCGTGTCAATTGCAGTATGTATATACCTTCTGAAATTTTCAACGCGTTGGTTTTCACTTTCAACGTGTTTGTTCTAAAAACTAACGCATTGATTTGTCATTCATCAGCATGAAAGACCAACCCGTTGCTTTTAAATTCTACACCGTTTGTTTTATTCCATACCAGATGGTTTGTGCTTTATTCAGCCGATCAAAAGGTGTCTTACAAAACATTGTTTAAAAATGAGTTACACTATTGACAGGACAAATACAGAACCGAATGGAAAATGCTCATATTTTTTTTATATCTCAAATGATTTATCTCAAATTTGATATTTGATAAAATTCCGCCTACAATACACACACAAAAGAAAGCACAATAATGTTGTTTAAAACAATTCGAAAACGTCATCTGACCATGACTTGGCCAACATCATCAATGACTGGACTTAATAGAAAATGTTTCTTACTTCTCTATTTCTAAAAGGATTAATCTCAAATTTGAAAGATAATAAGATTTCATGATTTATTACCTAAAAAAGAATAAAAGTAAATGAATAAAGCATTTAAAGTTTGTAAAAACGTGACCAAACCAAGGTTGACAATGACCTGACCGATTTAAAAATGTGATGTCCTTGTTATTTTATTTTTAAAAAGTAAATTGTTGAATTTTGGCTATTTTCTCAAAAGATACTTTTTTTTATCTAACCGACGTTGACTGTGACCTGACTGACCAGGAAAATGCATATTTACCTATCTATATAACATGAGAATTTGCCTAAAATTCATAGAAACTTTAAGATTAAAACATTGTTCCAATTGTTGAACTTTTACAGACTATTCTAGTGATATATTTTTATTGCAACTAGACTTCTAATAAAAAATAACGAGGTATACAATCCAACATTGAGATTTTGTATTCACAGAGGAAATCGAGAGTTAGTGTTGTAATAGGGTTGATAAAAAAAAAAAACAAGGGTACACTATCAGTCATTGAGATCTTGTATTCACGGAGAAAATCGAAAGTTAGTGTTGTAATAGGGATGATAATGAAATAATAAGGGTACACAATCAGTCATTAATATATTGAATTTACAGAGGAAATCCAAAGTTAGTGTTGTAAAAGAGATAATAATTTTAAATAACAAGGGTACACAGTTTAGCATTGACATTTCGTACTCAGAAACATAATTCAAACTTTAGTTTGAAAGATCGCAAGAGAAAACTACATCAATGTTTGAACAAAATTTCAAAACAAAATTCATAGAAATTCTTTTATCTATAGGTTTAGCTTGAATGTAATGCATGTAAACGATTATCAAAGATTTTAACAAGCGATAAATTTATTGACTTTCGGTAAAATTGAAATATAACAAAGATATCCTGCACAGGTCTCGGGCATACCTCAATTATTCAGCTCATATACTTTTTATGTTTATGAAAGTATTCAAAGTTACCTCATTTGAAAAGAAATTCTGCATAACACTCAGGTAAAGTCAGCAAATATTTAAAACTACTACGATATCCTACACAAGGCTCGGACATACCTCAGGTATAGTCCGCAAATATAGTTATTTATTTTTATGTCAATATTTAAAACTACTACGATATCCTACACAAGGCTCGGACATACCTCAGGTATAGTCCGCAAATATAGTTATTTATTTTTATGTCAATATTTAAAACTACTACGATATCCTACACAAGGCTTGGACATACCTAAGGTATAGTCCACAAACATAGTTATTTACTTTTATGTCAATATTTAAAACTACTACGATATCCTACACAAGGCTTGGACATACCTAAGGTATAGTCCACAAACATAGTTATTTACTTTTATGTCAATATTTAAAACTACCACGATATCCTACACAAGGCTTGGACATACCTAAGGTATAGTCCACAAACATAGTTATTTACTTTTATGTCAATATTTAAAACTACCACGATATCCTACACAAGGCTTGGACATACCTAAGGTATAGTCCACAAACATAGTTATTTACTTTTATGTTAATATTTAAAACTACCACGATATCCTACACAAGGCTTGGACATACCTAAGGTATAGTCCACAAACATAGTTATTTACTTTTATGTCAATATTTAAAACTACCACGATATCCTACACAAGGCTCGGACATACCTCAGGTATAGTCCACAAACATAGTTATTTACTTTTATGTCAATATTTAAAACTACCACGATATCCTACACAAGGCTCGGACATACCTCAGGTATAGTCCACAAACATAGTTATTTACTTTTATGTCAATATTTAAAACTACTACGATATCTTACACAAGGCTCGGACATACCTGGTGTATAGTCCGCAAACATAGTTATTTACTTTTATGTTAATATTTATAACTACTACGATATCCTACTCAAGACTGGGACATACACCAAGTATAGTCCGCAAACATAGTTTTTTACTGTTATGTTAATATTTAAAACTACCACGATATCCTAAACAAGGCTCGGACATACACCAGGTATAGTCCGCAACCATAGTTATGTACTTTTATGTCAATATATAAAACTACCACGATATCCTATACAAGGCTCGGACATATATCAGGTATAGTCCGCAAACATAGTTACTTACTCTAAGGTAAATATTAAACACTACTACGATATTTTACACAAGGTTCGGACATACCTCAGGCATAGTCCACAAACATAGTTATTTAATTTATTTTAATTTTAACAATTACACTTTATGTAAGAATCCTGGATTTGATTGGTGGATAGTCATTGTATTTTTCACTAATTTACTGTTATCAAATGAATATCGTTTATTTTTTTACCCCGCCGGGGTATATGCAAAAAGAATATGCCTTGTTAATCCTCTCTGCCAGGGTATTTGCCCAAAAATACTCTATCCGACTGGACACATCATCAATGCGTTTTTGAACGTTAACATTCGATGTAATTAAACAGATATAGCATGTTCTTCGGAGGTATTTGCGAAAAATTTCAGTGTTCAGAATGAGTTTCCCTCGCCTTACTGCTCGCGAAATTTAACATTCTCTTTACTGGTCTTTTTCGCTAATACCTCTCTTTAACATATGTCTGTTCAAAACTTTTCCGATATCCTACACAAAACTGGGGCATACCTCAAATATAGTCTGCAAAATTAATTATTTACTGTTTTAGAAAATAATAAAAAAACGAAACTAAAGATGTAGGTCAGTTGTCATTTTCGTACGCTTTTAATATGTATTGAAGTTTTCGCTTCCGGTTACTTTTATGTATTACTGATTGAATCTCATTATATGTCAAATTTGAGATACAGTATAATTCATTTGAATAGCATTTATTGTTTTTTTTTTTCATTTATTCTTGTCCAGTCTTTAGCGTTATCTATTTAGATAACACTTTGCTAGAGAGATTTTGATTGTTTGAAAAAAGTGCAAAACTTACGATGTGGAACGAAAAATTACACTTCAGAATTTAAAAACCAACGCGTTTTTTTTTTTATACCGTATGAATAACGAATCTTACAACCAACGAATTGAAAATGATAACCAATACGTTGAAAATGAAAACCAAGGCATTTGTAGTAAAATGCAAGACGTTGAAAGTGAAAACAAACGCGTTGATAGAAATAATCAACGCTTTGGAACTGTAATATGGTATGACGTATACTGCCAATGACAAAAAAGCCTACGGATATACATGTCAACAGGCAAAATTTGTTCACATAATTCTACCTGAATCTCACATGATATTCACGTTAAAATTTCTTGTGAGATTCATCTCAAACGACCTTATACATGAAACTCACGTAAAAATATTTATGTGAATTTCTCGTTTATTGAAAATTTTCATACGAATTTCACAAATGTATTTTTCATTTAATTTAACCATATACATTTTTTTTTAAATTAAGATATTTTAAAACTCCATGTGGATTTTACATGAAAGAATAGAATGTGATTAACACGTAAAAGTTACTTTAGTTTTTAAATGAGATTCACATGAATTTCACGTATGAACTTGTTTGAGATAAGGTTTACGAGAATTTCACGTTAGATTCACATGAAAGAGTACAATCACAAAAATACTGAAGTTAGACTTAAATCAATTCGGAAAATCCATAATCACATGGCAAAATCAAATAACAAAACGCATCAAAAACGAATGGACAAGAACTCTGTTATATTCCTGACTTGGTACAGTCATTTTCAAATGTAGAAAATGGTGGATTTCACCTGGTTTTATAGCGCTAGCACTCTCACTTTGATGACAGTCTCATCAAATTCCGTTTATTTACATTGATGCGTTAACTAAACAGACACAATAAATAAAAGTGTCAAAATTTGGGTACATCAGTAATCATTTTCCATTTGGTCCGGTCATTGATGATGTTGGTCAAGTCATGGTCAGATGACGTTTTCGAATTGTTTTAAAACACATTGTTTTGCTTTCTTTTGTGTGTGTACTATAGGCGGATTTGATCATATATCAAATTTGAGATACAAAAAAAATATGAGCATTTTCCATTCGGTTCTGTATTTCTCCTGTCATCGGTCCAGTCAATAGTGTAACTCATTTTTAAACAATGTTTTGTAAGACACCTTTTGAACGGCTAACGGTGTAGAATTTAAAAGCAACGGGTTGGTTTTTCATGCTGATGAATGACAAATCAATGCGTTAGTTTTTCATGCTGATGAATGACAAATCAATGCGTTAGTTTTTATAACCAACTCGTTAAAAGTGAAAAACAACGAGTTGAAAGTGAAAACCAACGCGTTGAAAATTTCATAAGGTATGTTCAGACTGCAATTGACAGGATTTGCTTAAAATTCATAGAAAAATTAAGAACGAAACAGTGTTTCAATTGTTCAACTTTTACAGAATATTCTTCTTATATCTTTGTATTGCAACTAGATAACTGATAAAAAAAAATAATAAGGATATACAATTAATCATTAAGATTTTGTATTCCCAGAGGAAATCGAAAGTTAGTGTTGGTATAGGGGTGATAATAAAATAAGAATGGTACACAATCAGTCATTGATATCTTGTATTCACAGAAGAAATCGAAAGTTAGTGTTGTATTAGGGGTCATAATAAAATAACAGGGGTAAACAATTAGTCATTGAGATTTTGTATTCACAAAGTAAATCGGAAAAATTGTTATAGTCGACTTGATAATGAAATAATAAGAGTACACAAACAGTCATTGAGATCTTGTATTCACAGAGGAGATCGAAATTTAGTATTGTTATAGAGATGATAATAAAATAACAAGGCAACACAACCGGTCATTGAGGTCTTTTCATCCCAGAGGAAATCGAAAGTTAGTGTTGTAATAAGGGTGATAACAAAATTACAAAAGTGTTCATAATCAATCATTAATATCGTGTATTCACAGTGGAAATCGAAAGTTAGAGTTATAATACGGTTGATAATAAAATAACGATGGTACACAACCAGCCATTGAGATCTTGTATTCACAGTGGAAATCGAGAGTTAGTGTTGTAATAGGGGTGATAATAAAAGAACAATGGTACACAAATATTAACTAATTAGTAAAAAACAAATATGTCTGTAATACTTTCGTACATATTCATTCATGTAATTTATTATTATCATAGCTCCTTTGATTTAATACAGATATTAATTTTTAAATTATTCTAGTGTTTTCCTCTAATTGTTAAGATACGTATTAATTTGGACACTTAAAGAAAAGGGACAACCATTTGATATTGTTTTGGTGGGTGAGGGATGAGCAGTAACTGTTACCACGAATGTTTTTTATTACTTTCTCTTTTTTTACATTAGTTTCAAGCATTTTGTGATGCAAAAAAACAGTTCAGTCCGTCTTTTGCAGAGTTCTTTTTTTCTAGCTCCTATCAAGTCAGGTTTTTTCATTTTCATAATCCTCCTATACCCCCACAGAAAATCAAACAATCGTCTACTTATATTAAGAAAATATTATGAAAACAAAGCGTCATCAAGGATAGACTTTAAATATGAACATGATGAATATGTTACGTCATATCCGAAAAATTTTAGCAGGAAGATGCTCGATAGGGCGAAAAAAGAATATCCAAAATGGTTAATATAACATGGTATTTGAGGCAAATTCACCGGCAGTGCCTGGTGAAAAACATGCAAATTCGTTTGAAATGAGAAAAAATGTTAGAATATGCGACAAATATACTGGCTACCAACCAATCAAAGTTGATCATTCTAATTTAAGGTGAAATAAAGCACTTAATTTACTTATATACATGTACACCATTTTCAAATCGTAACGTCGAAAAAAATTGTATTGAATTTAATATATATATTTCCGATATAATACCGGCGTCACACATACTCGTACAGCACCAACAAACGACGGGCGTGGTTACACACCACGTACGCTGCCAGTAATTTTGAACACATCTAACTTGTCAATTATATCTGTACCGTGTGCACTTACACTAGTGCTTACGATAAGCGTACATGCGCGATTATTTGGCGTTCAAGTAACGTATGTTGTCGTATTACTGACGTTTGTATAACGCAGTTGAAAGTCACGCTATGAAGGAAAATCGTCCCTTGAACTTATCTTAGACGTGTCCCTGTCGTACCAAGGACGATTATCCGTGCATTCGGCGTTTCTAGAACATGTAATGCCACATGTTTTTATGTTGTTCTGATACATCACTATCCCAGGTTAGCGGAATGGTTTAGATAATAACAATCAAACCCAAGGAGTAAACAGAGATTCATTAAACCAAAGGACATCTACATCAACAATTATGAATAATAATTAAGAAACAACACTAAAACAACTCCACTAAAAACTGGGAGTGAAATAAGGTGCTCCGGGAGAGTAAGCATTTCCTGCACAGTATACGGCATCCGTCATATTATGTCTTTGTTCAGTTTGGTAAAGGTGGAAGGTTATTATGACTGAGGAAGAATATCAGATATGATTTCTGACACACTTTTGTCATAATGGCCAATCAGCTCAGGATGGCGACCGTAAAATTTCTTGAGTGATGACCTTAATTTGATTGATTCATAGCCCTGTCTTAGCAACTTTTAAAAGTCGTATTTCTCGTTCAATAAAATCAACGTACTTTGAGCTAGCTTTAGAGTAACGTATCAATTGAGACACATATACCCCATATGCTGGTGCCGCCTGGGATGTTGCTACACACAAATGGAAAGTTGACTATAGGAAAATTAAACTTATATCGTTTGTCATAAATTTTGATATTCAACCTACCATCAGTAGTCATTTCGAGAAAAAGGTCTAAATATGAAGTAGATTTATCTGTGTCGGTATAACATATTTAATTTCAAGTTCACTTGGATATATTAAATGTAAGTGATCACTGAATCTATTATTATTAAGAGACAGTACATCATCAATATACCGAAAGGTGTAATTAAAAGACTGGGCTAATTTCTTTTTTCCTTTCTGTACAAGCCCTTGGATAAATTCTGCTTCATAGGAATATAAAAACAAATCTGCAAGTAAATGAGCGCAATTGGTACCAATTGGGATTCCAATAGTCTATTGGAACACCAAACCTCCAAATTCAACAAATATGTTGTCAATTAAAACATCCAGCATGGCAGTGAAATCCTTGTCGGTATATTTTTTCCTTGACTCTGTATGATTTTTCACAAAGTAAACAGATTTCTAGCCCAAAACTAGATATTTAAAACGTCTAGTGCCCTTTTTGTTTAAGAAACATAAACTGACGAGTTCTTTCAGTCGAGTTTTCAGTTTAGTATGTGGAATAGTGGTATAAAGATATATTTTGTTTAATGTATATCATAAGTATATGTTTTTTGAGACAGAATTTTCTTATAAATTGCCAAAACGAAGATTTTACTATGCTATTTTCAAAAATATAATAAAAAATATGGTCACCGTGCTAATTTTCCAGCTATGAGTCGTTGGAAATTGCCTAAATTTGGTTAGTTTGTTCATGAAAAAACACATACGAGTGCTTCGAGATAGAATTTTGAAAAACATTGTGAGAAGATAGGTTTCATAATATGTTTTAAGAAAATAAAAAGAAAACATGGCGTCACTGAACTTGTTTTCTTGCCACAAGTAAAAATAAAAAATCTCCCTATTAGCCCAGTATAAATGTTGTACTAAAAGAATTATCTCCCCTCAAATGGCTTATTTGAAGAAAAAAAAATGAATTTAACCACCAAAAAGGTTGATATTTGTTAAAATATATCGAATAATACAATACATTAACAAAATTTCTAAATATAAATAAATAGTCTAACCATTAAATAGCAAATCTGTTTCCAAATTTGATGATTTGAGCAAATAACTAGACTGATTTTGTACTGCGATTGTACAATCCAAGATGGCGAAAGCATGATTTGATTTTTCTATAGGATTTCTGCAGCTAATTTGAAAATGCTATGATAAATATTTTAAATTTAGCTAGTTTGATACGTTTTGATAAAACATATCAATAATATTATTATATTATCATATTATCATCAATCTGGTCTCGTACAAATGTTGAGTGGACGACCCTTTGATTTTCCACTGAACAGGGGGGCAATATATATATATATATATAGATCTCTTTTATTCTTAAATCTCATTAAAGAACGTGAGATCAACCCCTTAAAATAACGGACAAACACATATATACCATAGGAAGTCCTGTAAATAGGCGTATAAAAAGGGGGAGGGTGTTCTTATCCCAAATTGTCTTTGATTCATGAATATTGTATTAAAAATTTTGTTTGAATATTAAAGAGATTTTGTTTTATCATTAAATCAATTGTATGAAAAAAAAATGCGGAAAATAAATCTTCAAAATGACAACATTTATCAATCGGTTCAACATTTAAAACATAACATTAATAAAAGATATTTATAAGTTTACTTTTCATTCCTGTAACTGTATCTGAACATGATTGATAAAAAACAGTGATCTGATTGTCAAATTCTTATGGAGATTATTCATACATATATAATGTTTCATGTGGTAGAAATATTTAGTGTTTAAGTTAAAACAGAAAATGCCAAAACATTGACTTTCTTATCAGATAATATTTGTGTGACATCTGTGGTCAGATTATTGGGAAGAGTAATATATAAACCACAAGGACTGTAAGTTGTGAACGCAACACAGTTGTGAAATTTGAGATTGCTTCAAATCTTAGGGCATACTTCGGGCTGATCTATAAAGTATATATCAATAGGTTGATATTATCACGTGCTTGATTATATCATAAGTATCTGAAACTAATCAGATGTCAGTACTTAATTTCGATGCGGTTACAGCACAATTGTAAATGCATCAGCTATTTGTCAAACCAATTAATCTTTTTTTATTCGTATGTGGCATTTAAACTGATGCTAGTTATAGATGCTATAAATCCGACCATTTTGACATGTGCACATAATAAACATTCAAAAGTTTGTATACATGAAACATGATAACAATTATTAAAAAAGATTCCTTAGTGTTTACGTCCTTCAGGAGGGAATGGCGGTGTAAATGTTTATAAGTTTCCATTTTATAATATAAAACTTAGTAACTCTCTGTGATCTTATTATATTTATCTTACCAAATATATTTTATTGTTTCTTCAAAATGAAAGATAAAAAAGGAGCAAACAGAGGAAACTGGTTTTATGAAGATGTGCCATTTTTGTTTTTATTCAACATAAGCCTGATGAAGAGCGTGACCAAAACAATATCTTTACTAATGTACCAAAAGATGAAAAATAAATCTATAGGTCTGTTTTTTTGTTAATTGATATGTGAGAAGGTATATATTTTTGAAAAACAAAATATATAAAAAAGTTGGGGTAATGGATGTCTCAGAAGCTCTTCCCTACCAACAAATTTTGACGTGCCCCCCTACCCCACCCCACACGAGATGATTACACGTGTATTTGAATAGCTAATACAAGCATTGAGACTTTGATAAAATATTGAATCTGAATCTGCAAACTTTAAATAAACTCTTATAGCCATTGTAAATGACAAATTGTCATTTAGAAAAATGCACGATATTAAATTAACCTTCCATATAAAAAACGTATGAATCATTTTAATCAGTTCGTGTATATCTGCTAATCTTATTTCTCTTAAGTATTTTCCTATTCCAACATAGTATATTACACTACTTTATAGAACCGCAGCTAGCACATACATTTGGTCACTGGTTATGCATGAATTTTGTTAGATTATCAGTAATTAAGTGCATCTCTCCCAACAGGTGCCTGCCGATAAATTTATAAACAAACACCGATGTGAACCAAAGAAAATCGTATTCCAAAGTATCTATATTTACATTTTAAATTACAATATGATTAATATAATATGACTATTTTCTACACAAATGTGAACAAATGGATATCCCCATGGGCACTAATTGTGCCCCTTTAATAGTAGACTTGATGTTGTACTGTTACGAATCACAGTTTATGACTTAACTCAATAAAGACCCGTCGAAATTGCATCCATTGATAAATTCAACAACACTTACTGTTATCTTGATGATATGTTTTCGTTAAATAATCAAGAATTTCTCAATATACTGCTGAAATTTACCTCAAGGAACTTACTTTAAATAAATTATATTTATTCGGTAATAACAGTCCTTTCCTGGATTTAAATATTTCAGTATTAAACGGGAATCTCCACACTAAAATTTACGAGAAAAGAGACGATTTTTCGTTCCCTATTGTTAATTTTCCATTTTCAGATGTCGATGTTCATTTGGCACCATCTTACGATATTTATATTTCACAGCTCGTTAGCTATGCCGGTGTCTGTTGTGACGTTTATGGTTTTAACGAACGCAATCTATGTATTACTGGTAAATTATTAAACCAGGGATATCGTTACCATAAATTACTTAAACAGGGCAACAGTAGTATACCGCTGTTCAAAACTCATAAATCCATGGACAAAAAACAAAATCGGGGTAACAAACTAAAACTGAGGGAAACGCATTAAATATAAGAGGAGAACAACGACACAACACTACAATGTAACACACACAGAAACGGACTAAGCATTAGACAAAATCCTATGAGAATAACAAATATAACATCAAAACCAAATACATAAAATTTGGGATAGATAAGTACCATGACACGTCTTATAGTAATGTGAATTCACACTCAAATAGAAGAGAAAACAAACGAAATAACTGAAACAAAACGCTAAAATGTAACACACACAGAAACGAAATATAATTTAACAATGGCCATATTCCTGACTTGGTACAGGACATTTTTAAAGGAAAACATGGTGGGTTGAACATGGTTTTGTGGCATGCCTAACCTCCCTCTTTTATGGCTATGTGAAATATAACATTAAAATGACAACACAACATTACAAGACTACAATATAAATAAATAGGAGAACACAATTGACAAAGAAACACACGAATAATAGCTAACAAAAGGCAACAAGATTAAAATTTTGATACGCCAGAAGTACATTTTGACCACACAAGACTTACTAGTGACGCCCATATACACAAGTTTGAAAGCCGAAATAAGTACAAAGTTGAGTAGCATCGAGGACCAAAAGTTCAAAAAAGTTGTACCAAAAACGGCCAGGGTTTTCTGTTAGGTACCAGAACATCCCTATTATTTAGAATAATTTATACTGTTTACAGTAAATTTTATCAAATGACTATACAAAAGATATACATGATAAAACTGAAGTATTAACTAATTACAGGAAACACCCGAAATACATTGCATAACCCGACAAAATGCAACATAAAAAAATAGACACATCCGAATAAGTCAAAACCTCAACGCCAAGTGACGTCATATTTGAAATTATAAAAATGACAAAAAATGACGTCACATTTGAATTTGTAAAACAGATCATAAAAAAATGAAAAATGACGTCACATTTGAATGAATAAGATAGAATTAGGATTGATTTAAGATTACATTTCAACTAAATACTGATATCACATTTAATAACAATTGACATTTCAATACTTATTAATAGCATACTAAGGTAGCAAGTAACTATATCATATAGCTATGTGCGGTTTGTTTTGAATCTAACTTCAAATGTAAATAAAGGCAACAGTAGTATACCGCTGTTCAAAAGTCGTAAATCTATGGACAAAATTAAGGTTACAAACTAAAAGTGAGGGAAAGGCATTAAACATGTTAAATGTAAGAGGAGAACAACGACACAGAAACGGACTAAGCATTAGACAAAATCCGATGAGAATAACAAGTATAACATCAAAACCAAATACATGAATTTGGGACAGAAAAGTACCGTGGCACGTCTTATAGTAATGTGAATTCACACTCAAATATAAGAGAAAACAAACGACACAACGGAAACACAACGTTAAAATGTTGCACACACAGACATGACAGAAACGAACTATAATATAACAGTTGCCATTTTCCTGACTTGGTACAGGACATTTTTAAAGATAAAAATGGTGGGTTGAACCTGGTTTTGTGGCATGCTAAACCTCGCACTGTAATGGCAATGTTAAATATAACATTGAAATGACAACATAATATTACAGGACTACAATACAAATAAATAGGAGAACGTATTACACAAAGAAACACATGATTATTAAAAGATAACAAAAGGCATTAGGTTCAAAAATCAATACGCCAAAAACGCGCCTCGTCCACACAAGACTCACCAGTGACGCCCAGATATAAAAGATCGAAAGTGAAAAAAAGAACAAAGTTGTACAGCACTGAAGATCAAAAGTTGAAAAAGGTTGTGTCAAATACGGCTATGTTTTTATGCTTGGGATAAGAACATCCATATTATTTAGAACAATTTATGCTATGCAAACAGTAAATTTTATCAAATGAATATAAAAGATATACATAATGAAACTGAAGTATTAACTAATTACATGCAAAGACCAACACAGAAAAAAAGAAACACCCGACTTAGTCCAGGCCTCAACGTACAGATTACGTTGAACGAAATCAAATCTACTAAATGAAGGCGGTGGTTAATTTTCTTTACCATAACACATGAACAAAATAGAAAAAGACGTCAACACATTTGACAAAATCCGATGAAAATTACAAATATAATATTAAACATTTAAACTAAATACATGAATTTGGGATAGATAAGTACTGTAACACGTCTTATAGTAATGCAAATTCACACTCAGCAAAACAGTCACAATCGGAAATAAGTCACGTTTGGTAATTAAAAGATTAGACGATGTAATGACAAACCACAATCTACCATGTGGTAAAAATGTCCTTATCTAGTTTGGTCAAAGACACATCCTATGGATCCACCAATTCGTGATGATGGTCCATAAAATATACGGAGTGTCAATTTTAATCTGTCCTGCTCATACCTTTTTTGGAACAGTTTCTGCGTAAGGAGCACACTCCTGTATATGAAGTCCGTATAGTGTGAACCAGCACGAGAATAACGTATCAATTGTGATATGTAAACACCATACGAAGGGGCAGAGGGTATGTTACTGCTGAGAAATGGGGAATTGATAATTTGGAAGTTGAAATCGTCCCGTTTATTATAGATTTTCGTGTGAAGTCGTCCATTTGCGTCAATATTGAGGAAAAGATCAGGGTATGAAGCAGTCCTTCTATTATCAGTAGTATCCTTAATTTCAAGTTCAATGGGATATATGAGCTGTAATTATTGGCTGAAATATAGGTTATTCAATGATAGAACGTCATCAATATATCGGAAAGTAAAATTAAAGAATTTCGCAAAGTGCTTTTTCTTTATGTCTTTTAGAATGTTCTGGATTAATTCTGCTTCATACGAGTACAAAAACCAATCGGCCAGCAGGGATGCACAATTAGTACCCATTGGAATACCGACTGTCTGTTGAAATATAAATCCTCCAAAATCAACAAATATATTGTCGATCAAAAAGTCCAGTATTTTGATAGTTTCATCTTCAGTATATTTTCTCGAAGATTCATTGTGATTCTTCACAAAATATGAATCATTGTAACCCAAAATAAGAAATTATTGTAACCCAAAACAAGAAATTATTGTAACCCAAAACAAGAAATTATTGTAACCCAAAAATTTTACTAAATTTTTCCATTGATATAAATATTTGGTTTTGAAGTTCGTTTGTACTTGTAGAAAACTTATTTCAAACGGGATAACACATCCTCATTTTAACAGAAATGTTGTAAACCGTGCCCGGAAATTAAGAAATGATCCATGTAAACTTGTCGCTCCTTTAAATAAACTTATTCTAAAAAGTTACCTATTCAACACTGTAATAAGATCATAGAATATTGTTTTATTGGTATAAACATTGATTTTGTTATCAGTAGATTAAAAGCTAACTAAATATTACTAGTATGTTATATACATATACATATTCATAGATCTACAATCTGTCGATACCTGTAACTTTGCATTGCACAAGGTCATGTTTCCCTCTGGCTGTTTATGACGTCTTTACACTAACTCCATTGGAGCTTGGATGTGTATGGATTGATAGCTTAGTCTTAGATGCATGATTTTTGTATTAGTTGTTAGTGGCTTTGAACTAGCTGTAAGATAACTGCGAGTACTCTCATATCTGTTCGTTGTGTCTTTTTGTATCGGGATGTATAAGTACCAGGCCACGTCCACTTGTATTAGTGTCCATTTGGTGAGTTAACCCTTTTCAACTGATTTTTATAGTTCGTTTTTATGTTGAACTGTTATACCACTGTCCCAGGTAAGGGGAGGGTTTGGATCCCGCTAACATGTTTAACCCCGACACATTATTTATGTATTTGCCTGTCCCAAGTCAGGAGCCTGTAATGTAATAGTTGTCGTTTGTTTATGTGTTACATATTTTTTTTTCGTTCATTTTTTTTTTTACATAAATAAGGCCGTTGGTTTTCTCGTTTGAATTGTTTTGCATTGTCTTGTCGGGCCTTTTATAGCTGACTATGCGGTATTGGCTTTGCACTGTTGAAAGCCGTATGGTGACCTATAGCTGATAATGGCTGTATCATTTTGGTGGACAGTTGTCTCATTGGCAATCATACCACATCTTCTTTTTTATATTTCCCGTCACCCTTCCCCCTAATATAGTACTGATTCTTTTTCAAATCTTTTTTTCTGATTTTTTTATGATAAATCACCAGTACAGTTCTGTTAATCAAAGTACAAATGTAGCTTAAAACATCAATTTGATAGAGATAACATATTCAGTCTGGTCAGAAGTAATCAATACGTGATACGTGATATCCTGAGGCAAGATTGCTTGGAAGAGGCATCATTCCTCATTCTCTGTTTTAACTCATTTCAGTCAATACTTATAAGTTTTAGCCTGCCTTAACTAAGACAAAAGAATGATTCTATGATTTTTTTTCTTCCGATAGAAATATAGAACATATGTATGTAGAAATGTGCAGATAATACGCATTTAAATGTACAAATAGTTTCCTATTTAACTAGACCTTAGTGAACAAATTGCCTCCAATTAATTTATGCTGACTACAGATTTTAAAAAATAACATTTTTCCATGAGCGTGTGCATTTAAAAGGAATGGAATATATAAAAGGTTTTTTTTTTGTTGTCATCAATTGATTGCCACCTATTATTCCATAGTATTGACAGAACGAAATAATAATTGTCATAGTTATCAGTTTTTTATAAGGGACTCGATTGTCAATCTCCTGTTGTTAGATTTAAACAGATTTTACCGTGTTTTTAGAAACACGTTTCTGTAATTTTGCATAATTTGCAGTTTATAAGTTTTTTTACAGAACATATAAACCTTTCATAAATTCTTAATTGACCTTTGCACATGTATAATTTACTATAACGTAGTATCATATAAAATGATGCATTACACTCGACTTTAAATAATAGTTAGTCGATTTGATTTACATGTATCTACTCCTTGTGTGTAATATTACTCGCAGTTCGAACACAAATTAATGAAGTACTACATGTATTTTTATCGCGACATTAAATAACTGTTAATCATTGAACAACGCTTACACAAATAGTTTCTATTTAATTTACAATTCCAAAGTTCAACTTAGTCATTGGGCTTCTATTTATTCTTTCTAAAGTCACTTATAAGATATTGAGAGACAAATTAGTTAAGTGATTTGTGAATATTTATTTTTTTAATACATATCTAGTTGCAAATATTAAGGTTGAGGATGTGATGTTCAAGAATAGTTATAGACTAAATAGAGACATGCTATATCTTTGTATCACATTATATCATTATATAATTCTGACAGGATGTAGAAAAGGCCTTATTCAAATACACTGTAAAGGTATTTCATTTTATATATTTCAATATATATGTGCTTAATAGAAAATGAAGAAACGTAAACAGCATAGGAAAATAGGAGCTTGATATAAACATTTATCTTTCAGATTTTAAATTATTATAATAATGAGTTCTCTATCTTTCAATTACGTTTAAGACAAGAGTTTACAACTCCTATTTGATCCTATATTTCAGTTGGGATGATAATAAAATAACAAGGGTACACTATCAGTCATTAAGATCTTGTATTCACAGAGAAAATCGAAAGTTAATGTTGTAATAGGGATGATAATGAAATAATAAGGGTACACTATCAGTCATTGAGATCTTGTATTCACAGAAGAAATCGAGCGTTAGTGTTGTAATAGTGGTTATAATAAAATAACAAGTGTACACAATGAGTCAATGAGTCATTGATATCTTGTATCCACAGAGACAATCGAAAGTTAGTGTTGTAATCGGGGTGATAATAAAATAATAATGGTGCACAATCAGTCATTGAGATCTTGTATTCACAAAGGAAATCGAAAGTTAGTGTTGTAATTTGTGTGATAATAAAATAACAGTGGTAAACAATAAATCATTGAGATCTTGTATTTACAGAGCAAATCGAAAAATAGTGGTGTAATAGGGGTAATAATAAGATATCAAGGGTACACAGTCAGTCATTTAACCCCGCCACATTATTTATGTATGTGTCTGTCCCAAGTTAGGAGCCTTTAATTCAGTGGTTGTCGTTTGTTTATGTGTTACATATTTGTTTTTCGTTCATTTTTTTACATAAATAAGGCCGTTAGTTTTCTCGTTTGAATTGTTTTACATTGTCTTATCGGGGCCTATTATAGCTGACTATGCGGTATGGGTTTTACTCATTGTTGAAGGCCGTACGGTGACCTATAGTTGTTAATGTCTGTGTCATTTTGGTCTTTTGTGGATAGTTGTCTCATTGGCAATCATAAAACATCTTCTTTTTTATACATTGAAATTTTGTATTCACAGAAGAAATCGAAAGTAAATGTTGTAATAGGGCTGATAATAAAAGAACAAGGGTACACCATCAGTCATTTAGAAGTTGTATTAACAGAGGAAATCGAAATTTAGTGTTGTAATAGGGGTGATAATAACATAACAGTGGTACCCAATCAGTCTATGATATCTTGTATTCACAGAGGAAATCGAAAGTTAGTATTGCTACAGGGGTAATGACCCAATCAGTCATTGAGAACTAGTATTCACAAAGGAAATCGAAAGTTATTGGTGTAATTAGGGTGTTAATAAAATAACAATGGTACACAATAAATCATTGAGATCTTGTATTTACAGAGAAAATCGAAAGTTAGTGTAGTAATAGGGGTAATAATAAAATAACAAGGGTACACAGTCAGTCATTGAGATTTTGTATTCACAGAGGAAATCGAAAGTTAGTGTTGCAATAGGGGTGATAATAAAATAATGAGGGTACACAATCAGTCATTGATATCTTGTATTCTCAGAGGAAATCGAAAGTAAGTGTTGTAATAGGGGTGATAATAAAATAACAAAGGTACAAAACCAGTCATTAAGATCTTGTATTAACAGAGCAAATCGAATGCCATTTTTGTAATAGGGGTGATAATAAAATAACAAGGGTACACGACCAGTCATTGAGATCTTGTTTTACCAGAGGAAATCGATAGTTAGCGTTGTAATAGGGAGATAATAAAATAATGAGGGAACACAATCAGTCATTGAGATTTTGTATAGGGGTGATAGGAATATCACAAGTGTACAACACCAGTCATAGATATATTGTATTAACAGAGGGAATCGAAAGTTAGTGTTGTAATAGGGGTGATAATAAAATAACAAGGGTACTGAACCAGTCATTGTTATCTTGTTTGCACAGGGAAAATCGAAAGTAAGTGTTGTAATAGGGGTGATAATAAAATAACAAGGGTACAAGACCAGTCATTGAGATTTATTCACAAAGCAAATCGAAATTTAGTGTTGTAATAGGGGTAATAAGATAACAAGGGTACACAATCAGTCATTGATATATTGAATTCACAGAGGAGGTCGAAAGTTAGTGTTGTAATAGGGATGATAATAAAATAACAAGGGTACACAGTCAAGAATTGACATTTTGTACTCACATAGGAAAGTCAAACATGTCAAAGTAACGTTTTAATACAAATCTCAACTTTGTGTTTCACCTAATACTAACTCTTAGGCATAATTCAAACTTTATATTTAAAGATCGCAAGAGAAAACTACGTCATTGTTAAAAAATTTAGATAGATATATATCATTGAAATTCTTTTATCTATAGGAATAGGTTGAATGTAATGAATGTAAACGATTACACCAAGATTTCAACAAGCGATACATTTATTGACTTTCGGGGAAATTTAAAACTAACAAAGATATCCTGCACAGGTCGCGGGTATACCTTTAGTAGTCCGTTCATATATGTTTTATGTTGATGAATGTATTCAAAGTTGCCTAATTTGAAAAGAAATTCTGCATAAGACTCGGGCATACCTCAGGTACAATCAGCAGATATAGTTTTTTGTACTTTTATGTAAATATTTAAAACTACCACGATATCCTACACAAGACTCAGACATACCTCAGGTATAGTTCGCAAACATATTTACTTACTTTTATGTCAATATTTAAAACTACCACGATATCCTACACAAGGCTCGGACATACCTCAGGTATAGTCCGCAAACATAGTTATTTACTTTTATGCAAATATTTTAAACTACCACGTTATCCTACACAAGGCTCGTGCATACACCAGATATAGTCCGCAAACATAGCTATTTACTTTTATGTTATTATTTTAAAATTGCACGATATCCTACACAAGGCTCGGGCATACATCTGGTATAATCCGCAAACATAGTTATGTACATTCATGTAAATATTTAAAACTTCCACGGTATCCTACACATGGCTCGGGCATACCTCATGTATAGTCTGCGAGCATAGTTATTTACATTCATGTAAATATTTAAAACTGCCACGGTATCCTACACATGGTTGGGGCATACCTCAGGTATAGTCTGCAAGCTTTAATGAATAATCACATTAGTTTGTGGTGATTCAAAATGAAAAGAAAACAAATTTTACCGAAGAAGTTTCTTAACCACAGCAAAACACGGACAAATTGCAGTTATCTTTGACGTGCAGTAATTAAAAATAATATTCCTCAAATTAATAATATTAACAAGTAAAAAAACATCAATACTGTGTCTTCAACTGGAGTCCAGGACAATGGTGTGTAAGATATAAATACAATACAAATCACCTGAATTAATGGTCAACCATGAGTAAGTGTCAATTTCACTGATGTGAATATAATATGGCTCTATCAACATATGCAGTTCATTGCAACGAGCTTCAACCTGATGGTTCATAAATGTATTGACGAGTGTTAAATAGATGGATCAGAATACCTCAGTTATTGTGTATGAATTCTTGATGGTTAATAATAATTAAAATTGAACGTTATTACAATTTGTCATAATTGGATTTAGAATGTATAAGGATTGATAATAAGCAATCTATTAATTTATCAGCATGCATCAACGGTTTTGATAAATCATTGATGATATTGAGGTTTACTATGACCATTGTTTTGGAGTGGTGAATTTATGGCTACACTGAGGTCAAAGATGCATCAACTTGTTGTTTTTTGATAACGGCATTACGATGTATTGAATATCTTCATCCATGACCATTGTTCCCTTGAACACTTACAGTTTTAAGCAAACAAGTCGCCAAAAATTAAGATTCATCAACGTCAAATGTTAGCTTGTCACGTCACAGTCATTATCATCAGCTGAAGAGCACCTTGTCACAGACGTGGGCAAATGGAAATCACGTTGAAGAGATGGACTTTGCACACTTTGAAGGTAGCATGGAAACTGACTAAACAAATATGATTGTCAATGAACTATGGAAGTTATACTGTTATACTAGCAAACAACCTGATATCATTACTATATTATAGTCCAAAACATACTTGAAATACTTGCCACAGGATGTCAAGCAAAAAACAACCAATAATTCATCGCTGTATCATGTCAAACCTTACAAGGTAGCAAGGAAACTGACTAAAACAAATATGATTGTCAATGAACTATGGAAGTTATACTATTATACTAGCAAACAACCTGATGTCATTACTATATCATAGTCCTAAACATACATGAAATATTTGCCACTGGATGTTAAGCAGCCAACTATTAATAATGCATCGCTGTATCATGTCAAACCATAGAAGGTAGCATGGAAACTGACTAAAACAAATATGATTGTCAATGAACTATGGAAGTAATACTATAGTATACTAGCTAACAACCTTAAGTCATTACTATATCATAGTCCTAAACATATATGAAATATTTGCCACTGGATGTTTAGCAATTAACAATCAATAGTTCATCGCTTTATCATGTCAAACCTTACAAGGTAGCATGAAAACTGACTAAAACAAATATGATTGTCAGTGAACTATGGAAGTTATACTATTATACTAGCAAGCAACCTTATGAAACTACTATATCATAGTCCTAAACATATATGAAATATTTGCCACTGGATGTAAGCAACCAACAATCAATAATTCATTGCTGTATCATGTCAAACCTTACAAGGTAGCATGGAAACTTACTAAAACAATTATGATTGTCAATGAACTATGGAAGTTATACTATTATAATATTATACTAGCAAGCAACCTTATGAAACTACTATATCATAGTCCAAAACATACATGAAATACTTGCCACTGGATGTTAATCAACAAACAGCCAATAATTCATCGCTGTATTATGTCAAACCTTACAAGGTAGCATGGAAACTGACTAAAACAAATATGATTGTCAATGAACTATGGAAGTTGTACTATTATACTAGCAAACAACCTTATGTCATTACACTATATCTTATATAGTCCTTAACATACATGAAATATTTGCCACTGGATGTTAATCAGTCAACAATTATTATTCAGCGCTGTATCATGTCAAACCATAGAAGGTAGCATGGAAAATGACTAAAACAAATATGATTGTCAATGAACTATGGAAAATATACTATTATACTAGCAAACATCCTTGTCATTACTATATCATAGTCTTAAACATACATGAAATATTGGCAACAGGACGTTTAGCAACTAATATCGATACTAATTAGTATGTCAAACCGTTTAAGGTTACATAGAAACTTATAACAAATAAATATGATTGTAAATGAACAACGAAAGTTATAATATTATACTAGCAACAGATCGTTGGCGTTTCAATGGGCAGAGTTGCCTCCCTGGAAATATCTGATATTGCTATATTTGACCATAATTATAGACATAAAACAGAGAAATATGCTATAAAAATAATATTAAATTCCACTTAAGAATGAGAATGGATGGATTTAATAAATTTAATGAAGAAAAAGAACAAAGTGAACAACTATTTGAAATAGTACACTGTTTTCATGCCTTCGAAAGGTACGAGAATTCTTAGAAACAATAGCAACATGTACTAATGAGAAAATCGTATATATACGGTCTAAAGTATACATGTCTTGCACATTTCACCCTAGCAAAACAGTTAGACTAAGTTAGCATAGATGCATATAGCAACTTCCAAAGAAACCAAAGATTAGAAAACAAATGACTGAAATTTTTTTGAATATCTTAACACGGTATTAACAAAATTTTGGTATATAATTCGGAAAGATCCGATTGCCAAAAAATAGATAAAAAAACTATCTAAATCCAAATCAGATAGTGGTTTTAAAAAACAATAAGAATATTGGCAACATGATAATTAATCATTAGGCCGAAGACATCAATTTGATTCACAATATCCCATCACGGGAGGCTTTAGTATACAATCATTATACTGTGAAAGAGATGTAAAAAGACGTGATGCCGTTTACTTTCAAGCGATCACGTACAAAGGAAAATCGAATGGTTCCGGTTATATTCATGTATAGACCCGACATGGTATCTACACAAACCTCCCCAATTGTTAAACAGGGAGACATTTGTATATTATAAAATAGGTGTTAAAACATACACGACAGTCGTATGTGAATTCCACAGTATAGCACTGATAACTACTATCTCTATTAGATCTCATGTAGAGTTATGATATATTAGATTACGTAAGACAATAAGAACTTTCATTATATATATATGAATAAATAACCAAAGATGCTGATCTACTTGGTCAGTTTCTGTAGTATGTAAAAAGACTAGCTACAACGTAGACCTATATGCACGTGAAGTAAATTTGAAAAAACCTGTTATGAAACAGACACACATCTATCTATGATACTAGATACGGAATAAATATATCAAGGTCGACCTCTGATGAGGGTTTACCTGGGATTATTCCCGAAAAAAACCGAAACATTGCATATTAAATTCTAAAGAATTAAGCAATACAAAGTACGTAGTGTCAGGTCAGAAATATTGAGTTCCCTATTAAGAAAATATTTGTTAGAGAGATTTTGATTATTTGACAAAAGTGCAAAACTTACGTTGTGGAACGAAAAATTACACTTAACAATTTAAAAACCAATGCGTTTTTCATACCGTATGAATAACGAATCGAAGTGTTAGTTCTTACAACCAACGAATTGAAAATGATGACCAATACGTTGAAAGTGAAAACAAAGGTATTTGTAGTAAAATGGTAGACGTTGCAAATGAAAACAAACGCGTGGATAGAAATAACGAACGCTTTGGAACTGTCATAAGGTATGGCTTATACTGTCAATGACAAAAAATGCCTACTGACATACTTGTTATCAGACAAAATTTGTTCACATAATTAAACCTGAATCTCACATGAAATTAATTTGACAATTTCATGTGAGATTCACCCCAAACGACCTTATACATGAAACTCACGTTAAAATGTTCATGTGAATTTCTCGTTAATTGAGATGCTTATGAATTTCACGGGAAATGTTTTATACGAATTTCACAAATGTATTTTTCAATAAATTTTACCATATCAAATTTTTTTTAACTAAAGATATTTTAAACTCCATGTGGATTTTATATAAAAAAATAGAATGTTATTAACACGTTAAATTTATATGAATTTTTAAATGAGATTCACATGAAACATGCATTAACTGATTACACGTATAACACGGGTTCTCCGTTAAAGCGCCCATTTTATTACGTTATTTTGTCCCACTGTAAGAAAGCAAACCTAATGACTTCGATTTATATACTCGAAGCTTGTTATACTTATATCTGAGAATTTTATATCTCTTTTTTATCAATATATTTAAGTTTTATAAAGTTTAGTATATATTGCACAACAATAGTGATCGTACCGGCCGTCCATAACGTTTTCTCCGTAAACATGAAATTTCCGTTGACGGATAAAAGACCAAGCAGGTCAAACTATTTAGAACATTATAGAGTTTGAAATGAGTTAAATTTGATCATAAGGTTACCATAGATGATTTTATTTATAACAATGGTCATTTATTCCAAATGTTATCTGTCTCAAAAACTAAACAAAGTTAAAAACTTCAGAGATTTGTTAAGCATGTAATCTCCGTGGAACGGTCAATTCTTAACAAAAACCAATTTCGAAAATAAATTCCACATCCAACAGATTGATATCGATGTCAACATTTAATTTCAGTCCAACTTCTTTCTTCAGATTCACATATTATGGTTCTTAAAAGACGAAATCGTCGAAGTGTAATCGCCGTGGAATGTAATCTCCGTTGACGTTTTGGTAAAGAGTGCTTTCTATCACGTCCGCACTTTTATCGAGTATGGCATCACAAATAAACATTTAAGATAGTTATAACGGACAGCGGATATAACTTTTCGAAAATAAAAACAGTTAATAGATTAAACAAATATATATATCACAATAATATATATTACGGTCTGTATTAAGGGATAGGGGATCTACATTTCTGTACTCTGTAATTCTTTTGATCGTTTTTCTCTATTCAGTAAGAATATATGCTCTTTTCTTTAAAATTCTTTGGTTCAGGTCCTGCATTTGAAAAAAAATCCGTATATAAAATTTTGACAAGATAGATTTTCTTTTTCTTATCAACAACATACGCATGGCGATTACCCCATATCCACCCTCTTTCTTTATTCTGTCACTGTACTGCATAAATATATCAATTAAAATTCAAATAAAAAAAGTATTTCAATTTCGAAATAAGTTGGATAGCTTGGATAATAAACAAAAGTGAATATAAAAAAAAAAGATATGGTATTATTGCCAATGAGACAACTGTCCACAAGAAACCAAAATGACACAGATATTAACAACTATAGGTCAACGTACAGCCTTCAACAATGAGCAAAGCCCAAACCGCATAGTCAGCTATAAAAATGCCCCGATAAGACAATGTAAAACAATTAAAACGAGAAAACTAACGACCTTATTTATATAAACAAATATGTAACACATAAACAAACGACAACCACTGAATTACAGGCTCCTGACTTGGGACAGGTACATACATTAATAATGTAACATTTCTTTGTGATATGAGGTACTAGTACTGAGGATTTGAACGTACAGTTTTATAACAAAGACAGTACCGGTAGTAAACCGACATTAAAAGAAATATGAAATCGGATAGAATCAAAATTCGATCACCAAAAATAAATGTTATCCTTGATTACTTACAAATGTACTGTCCAACACAATATAGAAAGACACATTGCTTATCAATCAATTGTTTGGATGAATATTGAAATATATACTATACCCCCAAAAATGCAAAGCCGATGTCACCCGTCAGCAAGTATCAGTATGAAACTGAAGAAGTAATAATTATGATCACAATGTTTTGATTCTGCAAATCCTTAAACTTCCCATCAATTGTCCATTTACATATATTTTTAACTCCATCAATCATTGATTTGACTATTTTTTGTGTCCTTTTGGTCATATACATGAAGCTCATCATCTCTTTATATTCTTTGACATCCTTGGATTTCAAATACCTGTCGCTAGGTGTAAATGATTAAGATAAAATTAAAAATAGAACTTCAGAATTTATAACTCGTTTTTTCACCCACAATTGCAGATCTATTTGTTGCTTATCATTATCGTGGTCTGACATCTGTCACTAACTATTTTAAAGGCGTGTAAAGGACACAATGCAGGAGAAGGATGCAAGGTCAAATTGTCCTGCAGTGGAAGACGAAATGATACATTATCTCGTAGAAGATCGTGATTTAAGCAAAAAACACCGATGCGTGTGAATGTATAGAACTTGCATTGCTAATTACAATTGCACAGTTGCGTGTTCAACCAATTTGAAAGTTCAACATTTATTCGAAATGATCTACTAGAATAATGTCAATTGTTAATACTAAATTTAATATGCAGATAACGCAAAGTTTCAATATTCTTTTAATGATTTATTTCTGTTATTTTTATTTAACCTTATTCTTAATGTTCAAAATTATTTTTTTACATTTCGGCACCCCATTTTTTTATATTCCTAATTTTAATGCTTTTTTTCTTTAGAGGGGTCGGGTCTTGTCCAATTTTTTTTCTATATACCACCTCATATATCTTGGATTATTTCAAATAACCATCTGATACTCAAGCGGGATACGATGGATATTACTAATAGTAAAAGAGAATCTACAAGAAGAAGCTCTTCAATTCGTCGTGTATGGTTGTCTTAAATTTATAGTCAGCGAGATTAATAAGCTACAACCAACCAACAAAGAGCATGAATTAAAAATTTGTGAAAAATGATTTTATATGGTTTTGCTGGATTATTTTATGTCGTGTCTCTCTCATTATTGTTGTTATGCCCCACCTACGATAGTGGAAAGACATTATGTTTTCTGGTCTGTGCGTCCGTTCTTCCGTCCATCCATAAAAAATGATAGTGTGAAGTTCAGGTCAAAGTTTTTTGTCAAGGTAGTTTTTGATGAAGTTGAAGTCCAATCAACTTGAAACTAAGTACACATGTTTCTTATGCTATGATCTTCCTAATTTTAATGCCAAATTAAAGTTTTGACCTCAATTTCACGGTCAACTGATCATGGAAAATGAAAGTGCGAGTGGGGTATCCGTGTACTATAGACACATTCTTGTTTTATATATATTTATATTGAACCTTTTTAAATTCTTTATCAATGCATGCAACATCTTATTCGTTTTTTTAATATTCTTCTCCAAGTACAAAAACTACATGAAATATTTGACACTGTACGTTCAGAATACACCAATCAATAAATCATATCTCCTCTAAACTTGTATTATTATAATGACTGTAAACATTATCAAATAAGTGATCCGTTTAAACTTGGGTTAAATATTATCAGTAACATAGTTTGTTAGTGTCCTTATAAGATATAGATGGGGTCAGTAAATTCCATATGTGGTTTGAGCAAAAATAGAACATCATGTGGAATTTACTGACCCGGTATATATCGTATTAGGTCACTAACACTTTATGTGACGAATTTGTTGAATTCAGATTGGAGATGTCACATTTGCAATCATACCTTTTAAATTTTAAAAACATACTCCCATTGTTCTAAACAAAAAACTTATAGACACGTCTCGTTTCTCTTTTTTTTTTTTAAATTTCGATGCAATGAACAAAAAGGTATTAATGCATATCAAAGGAAGAAACCAATCAATGATACAAGGGCGGTGTTTCGGCTTCGAAAGAATTTTTCAAAACCGTTCAAAGCTAGGGATTCATGTGTTATTGTGCATTTTGAAATTGAAACAGTTGATTTAAATATTTTTTTCTATATAAGTATGACCACATCAATGATAAGTCATGGTAACACAGATTGGCAACTAAATGATGATGATCAAAAGGAAGAAAATTCAGTGGCGTATTATTTGCATATTCGGGTCGAAAACATGTTAATACGATATAAATTGTATCCTACCTTGTACAAGACTGATATGAACTAAACAGAAAAACGGACATAAAAGTTTACGTGAATTGATAAAAAAAAGTTTGTAGTATTTTAGTATTGAAAATAACGACGTCAAAGGAAGTTAAATGACGTTAAAAGTATTTTTTTATTTGTTTTTCATCTAAACTGTCTCGATCATAACAAATTAACGGTAGCATATTACATGCTGAAATTTATAGAGTGGATAGAGTATACTATGAGGATGTTCCATGTTCTTTATAAACAAGTTTTGCTACAATTTATAATTTATCATTTTTTACTCTGACGTTGGGCGCTTTAAAGGGAAATCACACTATTTAAACTACTAATAATAATTCATTAAAATTTTGCATTTAGACAGATCATACTTATTTCAATATTTTAGGCGAGAAAAAAAATTGGGGTCACCGATGTTGTTTTCGAGAAATGACGTCATCAAAAAGTAAAGAATTGCGTTATACCGTAATGTAGAAATAGCGCTCAAAAATGCTAAAAGAAGGCAAAATTATTGAAAAACGATGTTTAACTGGTTTAACTAAAACAGTCAATTGTAACTTTTATCTTATACACATTTATTTTTCTCAGTTTCCTTATTTTTTAAGGCCTTTTTACATTTCCCGCCATTTTTACTTGCCGTTTATTATAGATTTTTCTTGAAATAAAAAAAATCTACTAATGTTTTTTCCTTCAAACTTCTGCATTATTTGCAGCTTCAGGGGAGATTTTAAAAACATTAATAAAAAAGGGGGGGTCACCGATGTTTTAAATCCGCTACAGTGGAAATAATCTTAAGCTTATTATCAATTTTTGGCGGGAATTATAACTTTTTCTCTTAACGTTATAGATCGACGTTGCTAGCATATCAGCATTTCTTGCAATGCTTGGAACTATCGGGTTAAAATTGTATGTATATATATTTTTTTTTATATGATAATTTTTTTTTATTAAGGTATTTTGATTATTCATTCTTAAACATACAGTAACAGTTTATTAAAAAGTAATTGTCAAAGTTGGAGTCATCTAAATTTGTTAATTGCATTTGTTGTATAGGAAAAACTAATGTGTGCCTCATGCCGTATTAAAGAATTAATTTACGGCTTGCAGATTTAGAATCTTCCACTTCGGAAGATTGAGGGTATCTGGGCTGAAAAGTAACATGTTCCATTTATACTACAAACAGAATAAATTCACACACGGCATTTCGGGTTTTATCTTCCCGGTGCAAGGGAAGATAAAACCCGAAATGCCGTGTTTAAAAAGCCACAAACTCGGCACTTTAAAAAAAAGCCCTCAATGACACCGTTTTCGGAAGAAATTTAAAATTGGCTAACATTTCTGTTATTACACAACGTTCCATAATCGACACAAATTAAGTTCGAGTTCCAGTTTTATTTTGATTTCGAATATTTTTTCCAGTAAGATTTCTAGTTTAAGCTCGAGTTACACATAGAAACTTCTTGAGTTATACTGTTAGATAGATTAAAAATTCTGGTAAGAGTTTAAATTTTGAGATCCGATGAAATTAAGAGTAAGAATGTGGTTTCTATTTTCTGTTGGTGCACCTCTTTTTGTTTGAATGTATATTCTTTTATTACATTTATCTTTCATTGTGGTTAATGCAGCTATGTTTGCCAATACTGATTAATGAGGGGGCAGGACCTTTTTCTGGACGTCGGGATCAAGTGTTTTTAAGCTCGGGATTTCGGGATTGACCTTTTCGGGATCCGGGATTTCTTTTTTCGATGTTCGGGATGTCATGATTTTTTTTTTTAAATTCTGGACCTCGGGATGTTTTTAAGCCCGGGATTTCGGGATCAGGACCCCTCTGATGTCCTTTTCAGTCACGGTCTCCGACAATATTCCTTTATCACTGTCGACAGTGATCACATTAAGTGATCTAAACTCGAACCTACATCTGAACTTTTATTACTATTTATTAATTTTTTTACCATTGTTTTCTTGATTTTTGCAAAACTTTCAGTGGCAAATATTACATGAACATCAGCACTAAACATTTGTCTATATGAGTGGAATATTCTTTCACCAGACGGACTATAATGTGTTTGTTACAGTTTATCAGTACTCTGTGAGACATGTGTATATCTCTACATAAATACATGTGTGTGTGTGTGTATGTGTTTAATATTTCTCTTTTGGAGACTGGTAAAGCCAAATGTATAGTACGTGTTGAATTATTATACGCCCGGTTACGGGACGTATTATGGTATACATCTGTCCGTCCGTCCGTCGTCAACATGTCGGACATTAACTTAAAAATGCTTTAACCAATTGGCATAAAACTTTAAAGAAATTGTTTATATCTATTGATGTGAGCTCTCTTTCTCTTTTTTTATAAATTTTGATTTTAAGTTTCCGAGTTATCCATTAAAAAAGGGGGATTTTCCTGATTTTCATAAATTTCTAATATGACATTGAGAAGTAATGAACCTTTCTGAAATTGTACCACAAGGTTCCATATCACAAATGAAAGGCTGAAATTGATTTAAGGGGTACATGTAAATGCTCAAAACGTTTAGGAATTAGGGGCCACTAACAAGCAGTTTACTAAAATTACTATTTTACAATAACTTGTGTTTATCTATCTAAAATTGTACTACAAGGTTCAATACCACACAGGGAAGGCTGGGATTGAGTTTGGTGGTAATTACTCCAAGAGGACCACACTTAGATCATTTCTGTCGTCACATGTGAAATAAATAACGATTTCAAATAGGACTTCACACATTTACGTCCAGTGGCAAGTTTAATGCATATTCAGAACTTGAACATATGAATTTGACTCTGTTTTGTAAAAACCCGACAGGCTGAGCCGGATAAATACTTATATGAAATGAGATGTTTGATGAATTATTTATACATGTAGTATAGAAGACTATAATAATTATGACGTTGCATGCATGTGATATGAGAAAACTGAAAGTCGAAACTCATTGTTCTTATTTACAACCCTCTTTTGAAAAGAAAACTACAGATTTCAATAGCTATACGCTAACATGCTGGTACTCTTGGTCTATATGTACCTCCCCCCCCCCCCCCCCGAAAATATACGCTGAACCTTACATACCGCATCGCGGAGATACGCTGCCAAAGTTGTGCCATTTCATGACCACTTTCGGCTATTCGGATATTGAACACATACATCAAAAAAATTATATATCAACGACTTCGTTATCGAGAAAACGGTCGGAGAGGATGAAATTCCAATGTTCTTAGTGTTGATTATACATGATGATTATGTGTTTTGTATTGGTAGATCCTTTTTATCATAATGATCTGGATAGTGGGTCATTCATTTGTTAATGTTTATTTTGTGTTTCCAATATTTGTTATTCTTTATATTTTAACACCTCATCTTTCAATCTTTTTTTTTTGCCTTTTATTCTGCAGTATTTGCCCATTATTTTGTATTCCGCAGGTAAACCCCACTACAATCTAGAAACTCGCTAGTACAACATATCAGTTGTAAAAAAATATGATATGTCTATTATCATTTCTCCTGCTTTAGTGGAACATCCCTTCGAGCTTTCGCTTTTTCATAAATTAGAAACCTTTACGGTGGAATCGAAAACGGCGACGTCATAATACAGTTACGACACTATGGCGGCGCAGAGAGCGATGCGTATAAACAATAGTGTGATGTCCCTTTAACGGAGAACCAGTTATAAACTTAATTGAGATTATATTTACGAGAAATTGATGTTGGTGAACTTTGCAAGTGTCGTACCTACTTATCACAAATAAAGGTTTAAATAATAGTGTGTAACAAACACGACTTTTCTTGAACTACAGATACGAAAACAAATAGGAAAAATAGTGTTCTTCCAATGTGTAACAAACATCACATACTGTTTCATCAACTTGACAATATTGTGAGGCAAAAATAAATGCAATACATATCATTGAAATTAGTGGTAAAAACTGATGTAGATAACCGTTTATTCATTACACTACACATAAACAACATGTTTTTAGAAAATTTTAGATAATTGTATATTGATTTAAAGATGATTACTTCTACTTCTATCTGGCTAAGAAATTAATACATTCATGTTCTCAGTCCTTTTGTGTTAATAAGTTAATTTAGATTTTAATAACATAATGTTTCTGCCAGTACACAAACTCGGTCATATATGTTTGTTTCTGATACAATTTGACGAGACAAATAAACATGACATTTTATATTTACTAAGAAGTACGTGTTGTCCACTATACCTGTATTATTTACAACACAATTGTTTTGATCCAATATAAAGAGAAGTTGGATAAGATGATATATTTGGTTACCTTGTTTTTTGATTCTATGTCACATTGAGCTGTCACCAAGTATTTTACAATGTCTAGGTATCCTTTATATACAGCAAACAATAACGGTGTAAAATCATCCTGTAAGACCAACATACATATAATTGAATAAAAATGTGTTCATTTACTGCCAATTTTATGTTATAAATATAAAAAATGTTTATAATAGCACACACGTCAGTTGTAACTACAAAGTATAGACATTTGTAAAGAATAATGTATATACCATTGATGTATCTTGATTCCTTTCGAGGAGACAATTCCTAATACAACTATATTATGACAAGTATTTTTTAAATGTATCTCAAAAATGCAACCAAACCTGTGTTCTCATCAACAACTTATCAACAAATAATATCAGATGTTTACGAAAGGATAATATCAGTACACACAGTAATACGTGGATGAGTGGCCGTTCGTATCATTGGCGTCCGGATGAACTTGACTCCAATCTTAATTGGCAAGCATTGTCAGTTTTCTTATCGAAGATCTTTCCGACACAAAATACCCCATAAGCGTAATAACACCAACAATCAAATCAAATCAAATCGTGTCAATAGCAATATGTACATACCTTATGAAATTTTCAACGCGTTGGTTTTCACTTTCAACGAGTTAGTACTAAAAACTAATGCATTGATTTTTCATTCTTCAGCATGAAAAACTAACCGGTTGTTTTTAAATTCTTCACCGTTAGTTTTATTCCATACCGTTGGGTGTGCGCTTTGTTAAAACATTGTTTAAATATGAGTTACACCAATGACTGGACCGATGACAGGACAAATACAGAACCGAATAAAACATGCTTATATTTTTTTTAATATCTCAAAGGATTTATCTCAAATTTGATATATGATAAAATTCCGCCTATAATACACATACTGCAGAAAGCAAAACAATGTTTGTTTAAAACAATTCGAAAACGTCCTATGATTATGACTTGACCAACATTATCAATGACCGGACCAAATGGAAAATGCTTCTTACCTCTCTGTTTCTAAAGGGATTTATCTCAAATTTGAAAGATAATAAGATTTCATGATTAAATACATAAAAAAGAATAAAAATAAATGATTAAAGTATTAGAAGTTTGTGAAAACGTGACCTTACCAACGTTGACAATGACCTGACCAATTAAAAGTTGTGAGGTCCTGGCTATTTTACTTTTTTAAAAGTAAATTGTTGAATTTTGGCCATTTACTCAAACGATAAGCTTCTTTTTTTTTATATCTAACCGACGTTGACAGTGACCTGACTGTTATCATGACCAGGAACATGCATATTTATCTGTCAATATAATATAGGATTTGCTTCAAATTGATAGAATCAGTAAGAATAAAACAGTGTTCCAATTGTTCACCTTTTACAGACTATTCTAGTTGTATCATTCTATTGCATCTAGATTACTGATAAAAAAAATAAAAGGCTATACAATCAAACATTGAGATTTTGTATTCACAGAGGAAATCGAAAGTTAGTGTTGTAATAAGGGTGATAACAAAATAGCAATGGTACACAATCAATCATTGATATTTTGTATTAACAAAGGAAATCGACAGTTAGTGTTGTTATAAGGGTGATAACAAAATAACAAGGGTACACAATCAATCATTGAGATATTGTATTCACAGAGGAAATCGACAGTTAGTGTTGTAATAAGGGTGATAACAAAATAACAAGGGTACACAATCAATCATTGAGATTTTGTATTCACAGAGGAAATCGACAGTTAGCGTTGTAATAAGGGTGATAACAAAATAACAAGGGTACACAATCAATCATTGAGATTTTGTATTCACAGAGGAAATCGACAGTTAGTGTTGTAATAAGGATGATAACAAAATAACAAGGGTAGACAATCAATCATTGAGATTTTGTATTCACAGAGGAAATCGACAGTTAGTGTTGTAATAAGGGTGGTAACAAAATAACAAGGGTACACGACCAGTCATTGAGATTTTGTATTTACAGAGGAAATCGACAGTTAGTGTTGTAATAAGGATGATAACAAAATAACAAGGGTACACAATCAATCATTGAGATTTTGTATTTATAGAGGAAATCGACAGTTAGTGTTGTAATAAGGGTGATAACAAAATAACAAGGGTACACGACCAGTCATTGAGATTTTGTATTCACAGAGGAAATCGACAGTTAGTGTTGTAATAAGGGTGATAATAAAATAACAAGGGTTCACAATCAATCATTGAGATTTTGTATTCACAGAGGGAATCGACAGTTAGTGTTGTAATAAGGGTGATAACAAAATAACAAGGGTTCACAATCAATCATTGAGATTTTGTATTCACAGAGGAAATCGACAGTTAGTGTAAAGGTGATAATAAAATAACAAGGGTTCACAATCAAGCATTGAGATATTGTATTCACAGAGGAAATCGACAGTTAGTGGTGTAATAAGGGTGATAACAAAATAACAAGGGTACACAATCAATCATTGAGATTTTGTATTCACAGAGGAAATCGACAGTTAGTGTTGTAATAAGGGTGATAACAAAATAACAAGGGTACACGACCAGTCATTGAGATTTTGTATTCACAGAGGAAATCGAAAGTTAGTGTTGTAATAAGGGTGATAACAAAATAGCAATGGTACACAATCAATCATTGATATTTTGTATTCACAAAGGAAATCGACAGTTAGTGTTGTTATAAGGGTGATAACAAAATAACAAGGGTACACAATCAATCATTGAGATATTGTATTCACAGAGGAAATCGACAGTTAGCGTTGTAATAAGGGTGATAACAAAATAACAAGGGTACACAATCAATCATTGAGATTTTGTATTCACAGAGGAAATCGACAGTTAGTGTTGTTATAAGGGTGATAACAAAATAACAAGGGTACACAATCAATCATTGAGATTTTGTATTCACAGAGGAAATCGACAGTTAGTGTTGTTATAAGGGTGATAACAAAATAACAAGGGTACACAATCAATCATTGAGATTTTGTATTCACAGAGGAAATCGACAGTTAGCGTTGTAATAAGGGTGATAACAAAATAACAAGGGTACACAATCAATCATTGAGATTTTGTATTCACAGAGGAAATCGACAGTTAGTGTTGTAATAAGGATGATAACAAAATAACAAGGGTAGACAATCAATCATTGAGATTTTGTATTCACAGAGGAAATCGACAGTTAGTGTTGTAATAAGGGTGGTAACAAAATAACAAGGGTACACGACCAGTCATTGAGATTTTGTATTTACAGAGGAAATCGACAGTTAGTGTTGTAATAAGGATGATAACAAAATAACAAGGGTACACAATCAATCATTGAGATTTTGTATTTATAGAGGAAATCGACAGTTAGTGTTGTAATAAGGGTGATAACAAAATAACAAGGGTACACGACCAGTCATTGAGATTTTGTATTCACAGAGGAAATCGACAGTTAGTGTTGTAATAAGGGTGATAATAAAATAACAAGGGTTCACAATCAATCATTGAGATTTTGTATTCACAGAGGGAATCGACAGTTAGTGTTGTAATAAGGGTGATAACAAAATAACAAGGGTTCACAATCAATCATTGAGATTTTGTATTCACAGAGGAAATCGACAGTTAGTGTTGTAATAAGGGTGATAATAAAATAACAAGGGTTCACAATCAAGCATTGAGATATTGTATTCACAGAGGAAATCGACAGTTAGTGGTGTAATAAGGGTGATAACAAAATAACAAGGGTACACAATCAATCATTGAGATTTTGTATTCACAGAGGAAATCGACAGTCAGTGGTGTAATAAGGGTGATAACAAAATAACAAGGGTACACAATCAATCATTGAGATTTTGTATTCACAGAGGAAATCGACAGTTAGTGTTGTAATAAGGGTGATAACAAAATAACAAGGGTACACGACCAGTCATTGAGATTTTGTATTCACAGAGAAAATCGACAGCTAGTGTTGTAATAAGGGTGATAATAAAATAACAAGGGTTCACAATCAATCATTGAGATTTTGTATTCACAGAGGGAATCGACAGTTAGTGTTGTAATACGAGTGATAACAAAACACAATCAATCACTGAGATTTTGTATTCACAGAGGAAATCGACAGTTAGTGTTGTAATAAGGGTGATAACAAAATAACAAGGGTTCACAATCAATCATTGAGATTTTGTATTCACAGAGGAAATCGAAAGTTAGTGTTGTAATAAGGGTGATAACAAAATAACAAGGGTACACAATCAATCATTGAGATGTTGTATTCACAGAGGAAATCGACAGTTAGTGTTGTAATAAGGGTGATAACAAAATAACAAGGGTACACAATCAATCATTGGGATTTTGTATTCACAGAGGAAATCGACAGTTAGTGTTGTAATAAGGATGATTACAAAATAACAAGGGTACACAATCAATCATTGAGATTTTGTATTCACAGAGGAAATCGACAGTTAGTGTTGTAATAAGGGTGATACCAAAATAACAAGGGTTCACAATCAATCATTGAGATTCTGTACTCACAAAGGAAAGTCAAACATGTCAAAGTAATGTTTTTATAATTTTCAAATTTAAAATTCTGTAGCATAATTCAATCTTTAGATTTAAAGATCGCAAGAGAAAACTACATCAATTTAAAAAAAAAAGTAAAAAAAAACCTATTTCGTAGACATTATTTTATCTATGGAAATAGCTTTACGGTAATGCATGTAAACGATTATCAAACCTTATAACAAGCGAAAAATGTAAAATTAATAAAAATAACCTGCACAGGTCTCGGGCATACTTCAAGTAGTCCGGTCATATATATTTTTTATGTTGATGAAAGTATTCAAAGTTATCTAATTTTAAAAAAAAATTCTGCTTAGATTCGAATATACATCAGGTATTGTCCGCAAATTTAATATTTTTTTAATTTGATGTAAATATTTAAAACTTCCACTGTATCCTACACAGGCTCGGGCATACCTCATGTATAGTCCTCAAACATATTTATGTACTGTCATGTAAATATTTAAAACTTCCACGGTATCCTACACATGTGTCGGGCATACCTCATGAATAGTCCGCAAACATAGTTATGTACTTTCATGTAAATATTTAAAACTTCAACGGTATCCTACACATGGGTCGGGCATACCTCATGTATAGTCCGCAAACCAAGTTATGTACTTTCATGTAAATATTTAAAACTTCCACGGTATCCTACACATGGCTCGGGCATACCTCATATATAGTCCGAAAACATAGTTATGTACTTTCATGTAAATATTTAAAACTTCCACGGTATCCTACACATGGGTCGGGCATACCACAGGTATAGTCTGCAAACATAGTTATTTACTTTGATTTAAGACAATAATAATCAAAACCAAGGAGTTAACAAAGACTCACAAAACCAAAGGACATTTACATCAATAGTTATAAATAATCATTAAAAAACAACACGAACTCCTCTAAAAAACGGGAGTGAAATCAGGTGCTCAAGAAGGGTAAGCATTTCCTGCACCGTATACGGCACCAGTCGTGTTATTTCTTTGTTCAGTTCGGTAATGATGGAAGGTTATTATGACTGAGGAAGAATAGCAGATATGATTTCTGACACACTTTTGTCATAATGGCCAATCAGCTCATGATTGGGACCGTAAAATTTCTTGAGTGATGACCTTAATTTGATTGATTCATCAATATTAAAACAACAACAATATCCTACACAATTTTGGTTTTCAATTTCAACGGTTTTTTTTTTGCTGCAGATGTGAATTGCAATTCACTAGAAATTCACATGAACATTTAAGCGTTCGTTTCATGTATAAGGTCGTTTGAGTTGAATCTCACCTGGAAACTTTCACACGAATTTCACAATAGAAAATTGTATTTTGTATTTTTCATGATTTCTATTAAATTTGAACATATACTTGAAGTACGACGTTCATGTGAAATTCACGTGAGTTTTCCATGAAATTCACATAAAACTCGCATTAACTGATTTCACGTATAAATTCGATTGAGATGAGATTAACGAGAAATTCACGAGAGATTCACATGAATTTAAATTAAAGTGAAACTGATGTTAGTAAAATTTGCCAGAACAAAACCTACTTCAATATAACAAGTAAAGGTTTAGATAATAGTGAGTTAGTAAGAATGTACCACAACTTGTTTTTATCAACTTCTGAACATTGATAGTCAGATATTTTAAAAAATCAGACACAAATATCAGAACACTCAATCAAATATGCCTCATATGACTGAGATTCATTGATTGAAAACAAATTGTATGAACTAACCCAATCAATAAATTCCTTTCCCTACAACATTTTACAAAATGATTAAATGTATTTGCTTTAATTCAAAATGATTTAAATTATTTCTAAAGAATTACATGAATTAATATTATCTAATAAAGGAGTTACCACAACATATTCTCATGCAGAACATATCAATTTTTGATAACATTATTTTTGTAAGAAAACATGTTTGGTGATTAATCATGTTTTATCGGATTAAATTTGACAAAACATATAAAATGACACAAGTGGCAACGGTCTGGTTGATTATGTTAGTACAAACTCTGTTACAAGTATAATGTGGATGGTCACATTCTAGAAAACGGAACAAGATTGTGTTAACTATATTAGGAATATATTAAAGTTGTCTGATTTACAACATGCTTTTGTATTTATTCACAATAAAGAGGAGTAGGATCAAATAAAAATCATAATCACATTGGTTCTTGCATCTCTTTGACAGCCCACAGTGATCAGGTATTGGACTATATCTAAGTTTCCTTTCTGGACAGCGAGTAATAATGGTGTAAATCCAAGCTGTAATATCAACACATATAACAGACATTATTACTTCAGTCGTAGACGGGATGACATAAATATGAACAACATATATAACATACAAATCCGTTGACAACATAAAAACAAAAGAAATACTTAATTAACTTACTTTATTTTGTGATATTAGGATTACATTTATTCAATACATTTCAAAATACTGATGAAAGACTGATTTTTTTTAAGATGAGATATACTCAAATACAAATACAATCTAGCAATAAAGCAAAAAGCTGTTGGTCGAAAAATTATTTTGCATTAAATCTGTTTTCACAATAGTAATTTATGTAACAGATTGATGTAGACACTTGTAGCCTGTTCATAATCCTTTGTGAATATGAATAAATATATTATAATTTTATAATTCATAATCAAATATTGTTTCCAATAAAAGTATCTGACTATGTATGTCAACGAAACGTGTTCTTATCAGCATATTCAAACAGATGTTAACGAAACAAGAATGTACAATATGTATTAATTCGTAACATGACGTCTGTATATTCTATATAAACAACATATACCCATCATCTGTACTATTCTAGTAAATACAATTTTGCTTCAGAAATGTATAGATAGAATAAAGAGATATAGGAAGATGTGGTGTGAGTGCCATTGAGACAACTCTCCATCCAAATAACAATTTATAAAAGTAAACCATTATAAGTCAATGCAATGCCTTCAACGCGGAGCCTTGGCTCACACTGAACAAAAAGCTACAAAAGGTCCCAAAATTACTAGTGTAAAACCCTTCAAATGGGAAAAACCAACGGTCTAATCTATATAAAAAACGAAAAACGAAAAACACGTATAAATAACATAAACAAACGACAACTACTGTACATCAGATTCCTGACAAAGGACAGGTGCAAACATTTGCAGTGGGATTAAACGTTTTATTGGTACCAAACCCTCTCCCTTTTTCTGAAACAATAGCATAACATCACAATATAGAAAACCACAAAAGAATATAGGACAGTTTTTTTTTTAAATACATTTTAGAATGTATAACTTGTTAAAATGTTAGATTTCTATCAATTAGACAAGTAAATAAAAGCATTTCTTTATGTTATTGACACGACTATTTTTGTTATTATTTGCCATTTGATTAGGGACTTTCCGTTTTGAAATTTCCTCGGAATTTGGTATGTTTGTAATACTATCTTACCTAAAACTTTAACACAACTGGTCAACTTCTTAAAAAAAAGGACAATGAAATGTTTAAAAACTATTTTCGTTGTAAGAAAACAAAACAAAACAAAGAATCATTCAGTGCAAAAAGATCTGTACAATAAGACCCACATGTTTATAATCCAACACATATTTATTGTTTATTAAACCTATCTAACTAACAACATTAGTTTGTGGTGATTCAGAATAAAAAGAAGATGTATCGGACCAAAGAAGTTTCTTAACCACAGCACGAAACGGAAGAAATGCAGTTATCTTTCACGTGCAGTAATTGAAACTAGTATTCTTTCCAATTGATGATATTAACATATAGAAAAACATCACATACTGTGTCTTCAACTGGACAATGTTGTGTAAGATATATTGATACAATACAAATAGCTAAAATCAAAGGTCAAAACTAAGTAAAATGGCCAGCTACTCTTCTAGACAAATCAACGGCTAATTGATATCCTGACACTATATTAAAATCAACGGCTAATTGATATGCTGACACTATATTAAAATCAACGACTAATTGATATGCTGACACTACATTAAAATCGGTTTTGTGTAAACTAAAGAGGGACGAAACAAAGTTTTAATTTGTTTGAAATGTTTTGTTTTATTGAATTGAACAGGATCTTCAAAGAAGTCGGAATTAAGCCAGATTCTTGTCAATTTTCTTTGAGTTAGTGGGTATCATCATCAGAAAAGTGAGAATTAATTCGGATCCTTATCAACAGTCTGTGAATTTATCAGGACCTCGTCAAAAGTATGCTAATTGGTGACGATTCATTTTTAAAATAGTGTGAATTTATCAGAATCCTCGTTATTAGTCTTTCAATTGGTGACGATTCATTACATCTAAATGTGAAAATATCATCACACATGATAGTGTATGTCGATTCATATTCAGTGATGTGTGACAGACGAGGATGCATTATAAGCGTACATTAAAGAAGAGTTATCAATATTTATATGTGCATTTAAGAAGATTGGTTATCAGTGATGTGAATATTATATGATTTTATCAAACCAATAAAATCACAAAAATACAGAACTCAGAGAAAAATCAAATCGGAAAGCCTCTAAACATACGGCAAAATTGTCAGTTGTGTATAGATATAGGAAGATGTGGTATGCGTGCCTATTAGACAACTTTCCATCCAAATAATAGTCTATGAAAGTAAATCATTATAGGCAAAGGTACGGTTTTGAACACGGAGTCTTAGCTCACACCGAACAGTCAGTTATAAAGAGCCCCAAAAACTACTCGTGTAAAACCATTCAATCGGGAAATCAACGATCTAATCTATATCAAAACGAGAAACGAAACCACGTATGAACTATATAAACAGACGACAACTACTGTACATCAGATTCCTGAATATTTTTCAGTGAACTCAGTGTCAGTGTAAAATTCCTTCAAAATGGTTAGTTAAAAAAAAATGGAAAAAGAAAATTATTCAATAGACTCAATATATAAGGATTTATATTCCACTGTATTATTACGGTAAGAAATTTATTAAACTATAAATGTAATGTTCAAAATTATGAAAGATTTTCTAGTTTGAGTTTAGAAGAACCTGATTTATTGACAGCAATAGCAATAAAAACACCACATACTGAATAGATGCAAAATGTAAATATTTATGTTTTAGTATGACAGTTTTGCACTATTCTACTAATACACAGCAATAAAGCTTAGACACAGAAGAAGATTTTGATTTATACCACATGTTAATATCATTTAACAAGATTTAAACAAAAGGTGTTCAATAAACACGTCTGGGGAAATTTCAATGTTTTAACATGTGTCTTTATTGGACGTAACAACACAACACGACAGTTCTAATGTGAATATATGTATATCAGGTTAAAGAAAAAGGTTTGAAAATGAGTGCATTGGTGAAAGTGCTTTATATTAAAGGTGCTCTTGGTAAAAGGGTAATTACCATCTTCCTCCCATAAAATACAACAGGAGCTCATAATATTAAAGTTTGCTTTATGCCAGAAATCTAAGCCACTCGACTGATCTGCATTCTACATTTTGTTTATAGCAGACAATGCAGAACGCATACCAGTCGGTTGATACATATACATATAGCCTTAAAAACAAAAACTTCTGCACACAAACAAGATATATAGTGAAATGAAGGACACATGTATCACTTTGGAGATATTTAAAGATTTACTGTATTAGATATCAGGGCATGATCTGAGGTTATACATTTTTAGTTGCATTAGAATCCAGAACATACTGTTAATTCAGAAATGTTTGCATTGTTTTCATAATAGAGAACATTTCCTAAAATGGCAATAATTAAACCGGAATATTTGTAGATTTTTTCACGATCACAAAAATAGATGAACTCAATAATATCTACATTTTAAGATAAACTTGAATAGTAAATATTCAACGGTTATCTTTTAAAGGATTCAACACATTATCTTGAGGAGCTGTATCCAAGCATTAAATATCGAAAGTCAAAAGGTTACAAGGCTGTGTTCTAACATCAAAATTTTGCAATCAAATCTATGTAATATTATTTCAGTTTGTCGAATAATAGTTTTTTTCAGATCTTATAACATTTATAATATTAAAGATTATTTTAGCATTTGGCTACCTTCTGTTACTTAAAATTGTTTAGAGAGATACCACCATTTAATCTTTAATTTTTCATAAACTTACATGGGACTAGACATTTTTTAATTAGTATAATCATATAGGCAATTTTCTGTTGGTGATACATATTTAAAGTGATACAAAATAGCCTTTTCCTATAAATTGCAATAACAGTTGCCGTTTGATCTGTTTCATTGAATTTTACTAAAAAAAATGGAAATCACAAATAATTGCAAAAATATTTAATATATATTCTTATTCAGTATATTATACTTATTTGGTAGAAAGATATTTCTGATCAAGTTACTTTTTTGAACACTACTGCCTACTGATCTATGACTTTGTCTCTTTAATAGGTCATTTTTGGCTGATTAAGTATGATGAGATACGTTAAAAAGAATGTTCATTAAACAATTCTGTGCTAATAGCGTTTGCTACCATGTTCATATTGAAAAGCATTTTGGATAATTTGTTTTAGACAGGTTTTAAATTTTACATAGGTAGATGAGTAAATACTCATCATAAATAAATTTGAATTGATAGGGTCCATAATCAGAAATTTAGAGGAAACAAAGAAAATTCGACGTCATACTCGGTTTTTAACCAATGTAGAACTGAGATCAAACGAACCACACGTTGATTAAATTTTATTAGTTTAAACATATTTATTCGTCATCAATACAAATATATCATCATACAAAATACACAATAATAATAGGATTCGGAAACAAGCTATATATAGCTTATACTAATCCGTTTCCTTGAAATACCAACTTCAGTTAACTATTACATAAATATAGCATGCAATGTTACTGTGATATGGAACAAGAATAAACTAAGTAACTATATAACAAAAAAAGAAAGGAGAAAAAAAACTAATTTTAAAATAATGAAAATAAATACAACAAAAGAAAAAAAAAGAAAAAAAAAACTACACTGAAATACCTCACACATGTTTAGATGAAATGCAACTTAGTGAGAATAGTGATTAACAATTTAACTTGTAAATCTCTTGCACTTTAGTAGGAATTTTTGTTCTTTTCCAAAAGATCTTTATTTTGGTCTAAATTTAGAGCTTGTGATCCAAATAAAAGTAAATTCGTGTTTAGTGTGACTGGATAATTAATTGAGAAAATAACGTCATTACACAATTCGTCATATTTTTTACAGAGAACTACTATTCATCCTTAATCTGGTATGTAATACTTGACCCATTCTTGTACTAGTGTAGTAAAAATTTGGGCATTTATTATTTGGGTTTTTTATACGAATTTTTAAAAATGCTTGAAGTTGTAGAATTTCTCGTTTGGTCTGATAACTTATTCCACAATTTAATAGACGAAGGAAGGAAATAATCGGAGTATAGATTGGTTCTTGTACGAATTTCCGAAGTATTTTGAGTCTGACGAGTGAAATGGTTATGTAAATTAACTATTTGATTTGGTACCAAGTTTTGTAAATAATATGGAGTTTCCTTATTCACCTTTTTATCAAACATAGTGAGCTTATGTTTTTCCCATCTTTCTGAAAGTGTTTCTCCACCCGTTTCCTTATAAAGCATCTGGGTATACATTTACAATTAATTCTCCATAGGCGGTAATGGTAACGTTTTCCTCCGTTGCTCAGTCCATATCGTTTACTTGAACATGTATGATGGCTCATATCGAAGCTGATACATTTATACATGTCTGGTTAAATTTTCGGGGTGGCAAGTGAGATTACTTTTTTCGCAAATTGATGGACCCCGGAAGATGGTGAAAAATGTCACTCTCCTCATGAAATAATCCCAAAATTCTGATCATAAAATTCAATAAAAAAATTGTCCTTTCTAATAATTTATTTCAGGTCAAATCTACATCTTTCTTTTCTCATCACACCAGCTCTATAAAACAGTTCTTATTGTTCATTTATGTCCATTTTTAAAATCACAGCATCCACAATTGTATGGCGGACTAATATTTTTTTTAATTACGTCATCTGAGTTCCTCATCTCAAGGTCTATTAGGGATCCTGACCCATATTGAAATTCATACTTCTGATTTTTCCAAATATTTTTATGTGATCTTCATCGGTATAACATTCTGAATAAATCTGTGTATTTTTGTCCATTTCTGAAAAAAAATAAAGTTGTTTTAGCACTATACGGCAATGACACTTTCGTCGCTATATTCATTTATTTTGAATACAATGTGTTTGTATAATTAATTTCTTCCAGAATACCTTCACTAGTCAAAACAAGGACAAAACTTCTGATTATAACCTTTAATTACAATACACAGACCCTGTTAAAGCATTCTATAAAATTTTCTTGTGCCTTAAAGTGCATTTTGACAGAGAAATTATGCAAAAATGAAGATTTTATAAAAAAACCAACACCAAAATAATTATTCTTACTAGTGGAAATCTGGTATTTAAAACTGTGGAAAGCACTCTTAACTACTTGGAAAGTCATCCTTAGCATATAATTAGAGTGCAATATAGTGCAAATTTTCAAAACTTGTCCTTTCACATAATTCTATTTGAGAAAAAATGTTTTTAACATGTATTTCAGTGAAAACCTTTTATTAGTGAGAAATCCACATGAGGTTTTAAAGGAAACATTGTGACATCACATGTATTATGGCGTCATTAAATAACGACAGATCAAAATAGAGCTAAATATAGTTTGCAGTGTTACGTGAGAAACAGTTGCCGCAAGATTTAACTCGAAATTTTGAGTCGAAACGATCTGTAACTAAGCCTTTTCATTTAATACCAAGACCATAGCAACAGTTTTCATATTTGCATATTTTTAACATACCGACTGTAATTTCAATTGCATAAATACCATAAATAAACAATTTAGAGCTTGCCTAATAAAGCAAAATGCTTACCAGTTATTCAGGACTTTTTAAAACCTCTAGTTTGCCATCTCAGGTTAAAAAGTAATGATATGTCTGGAACTGAAATAAGACAAAAAAATTACTCAGGCTGTGTTATCATTTGATTTAAATACAGAAGTACTATTGAGAGAGAAAAATCTAATTCTTGAAAGTTTAATCACAAAGAAAGACAAATGCTTCTCCCTTGTGGCTTAGTCACCTTCATTTAAACCTTTTATTTTAGAAGCAATGGGTAGTAGCTAACTAGCTTAATAGTTGAATAGGTGCAGAAATATTGTTTTCAAAAAGGTTTGACCCTCCCCCTTTTTCACTGAGAAATGACAATATCTATTGTTTTGCTCAAGTGCATTAAAAATATTAGTTCATGATTTTCTTAAAACATGTACATGTTTTTTTCTGTTTTTTTGCATATGATATCTACTGACCAGGAGTCAAATCATTGGATAAAAGCACATGCGATGATGTATCTCACTTTACTCGTATGAAGTGTGTTATCTCCCTTGATTATCAGGTATTCCTGTAGACCGAAGTGATAATCACATAACAAAGACTATATTGTGTCATGTTTACTTACAATTTAATAATATTTAAAAGTTGTTTCTTGCCTTTTTCAATATAGTAAACAAATTCCTTTCGGATCTCTCGGAAGTAAACAAAGTTATGATTGTGCCTAAAAAAAGTGTTCAGCCCCGTGCCAGTAATGCATTTTAAAAGCAAAGTTTCATTGAGTTTTTGCTGATCTTTATCAATAATATTTATCTTAAACCATTTATAATAACTAGGTATAAATAAAAAACTACTAACCATCATTTTCGGTGGTGTACAAGGTGAAATCATCCATAAATCAGCCTGAAAACTTCTGGAATTAAGCTTCTAATTTGGGTATACATTTACAATTAATTCTCCATAGGCGGTAATGGTAACGTTTTCCTCCGTTTCTCAGTCCATATCGTTTACTTGAACATGTATGATGGCTCATATCGAAGCTGATACATTTATACATGTCTGGTTAAATTTTCGGGGTGGCAAGTGAGATTACTTTTTTCGCAAATTGATGGACCCCGGAAGATGGTGAAAAATGTCACTCTCCTCATGAAATAATCCCAAAATTCTGATCATAAAATTCAATAAAAAAATTGTCCTTTCTAATAATTTATTTCAGGTCAAATCTACATCTTTCTTTTCTCATCACACCAGCTCTATAAAACAGTTCTTATTGTTCATTTATGTCCATTTTTAAAATCACAGCATCCACAATTGTATGGCGGACTAATATTTTTTTTAATTACGTCATCTGAGTTCCTCATCTCAAGGTCTATTAGGGATCCTGACCCATCTGTATCGAAGTTAATTTATTCCCACCTGTTACAATTCTCATAGCTTCAATTTGAACATTTTCCACTTTATTTATCAAGTATTGTGTTTGATTATCCCAAATGACATCCCCGTACTCTAATATTGGTCGAATGTATGAAAAATACATTTTTTTTCTAAAGTGAACCTATTCAGTATAAAACGCATCTTCCTAAGGATATTTATTCTATTATATGCACGTTTAACTATATATTCAATGTGAATATATTACATAATCCATTATTTGAAAAAATAATACCTAAATGTTTTCTTGATTGATTTTCTTGAAATAATCATGGTTTCTGTTTTTTGTGAGTTAAAGTTTACAAGCCACTTAGAGGATCACATATGAATTTTATTCAGATCTCCATTAAGAATTTCAGCAGTATTTTCAGGGGTGTCTACTGTCAAATAAATACTAGTGTCGTCTGCAAATAATTTGATAGTAGCTTTATTATCAGATACTCTATCATTAATAAAGATAAGAAAAAGTAGCGGACCTAACATTGAGCCCTGTGGGACACCTGCATTTATCTGTCGCCATGTTGAATTGCTTCCATTTAAGACCACCCGTTGACTCCTCTCAGATAGATAATCACAAAACCAATTAAGTAAATTTCAAGAAATTCCATATTGTTTAAGTTTTGATAATAGCCCTTTATGCCAAACCCGATCAAAAGCTTTGCTGATGTCACAAAAAACCACCCTAATCTCTTTTCCGTTATCTAAAGCTCTACCAAAGTAGTTAGAAATATCAATAAGTTGATTTATGGCAGAATCGTCTTTTGTAAAACCCGATTGATTAGGGGTGATTATCCTATTTTCAATTAGAAAGTTGTGTACATGTTTATAGATACGTCGCTCTATGCACTTTGATAATATACTTAACAACGAGATTGGTCTGTAATTTTTTACTTCATTACAATTATTACTCTAAAAAACAGGAGTTACATTTGCTTTTTTCCAATCTGCCGGAAATATAGCTTTAGATAAAGATAAATTAAATAGTTTCCAAAGTGGGAATTTTAGATGTGAAACAGCCTCTTTTAATAAAATTGGACTTATCAAGTCTGGACATGAGGCCTTATTTGGATTTAAAATCTTTAAAACATCTTCGACCTCACTATCTCACTTAATTTGATTATACATTGGTGAAGAATTAGAATAAGGTTATAACACTTCATATTATCTGACTGTCGAGTTTGCAGAAATTGTCTCATCAATTACGCATAAGCAAGGTATTCAGATTGTAAAAATATAATGTTTTGTCAGATAACAAACTCGGTATGCAACTGTCATACAAGTGATAGGTTTAGCGCTATACATTCTGGTTAAATTCATCATTTTCTTCATTTAATAATACCTGTTCCAAGTCAGAAATATGACAGTTGCTGTCCATTTGTTTGATGTGTTATATAACTTGATTTTGCCATTTGATCAGGAACTTTCCGTTTTGATTTAAATTTCTTCGGAGTTCAGTAGTTTTTTGTTATTTTACCCTTTAACATATTACGCATCTGATAAAATTTGATGAGAGAAAAAAAAACAGATTTTATTTTTTGTCAATTAAACAGGTCTGATAAACAAAAAGATTATGTGCTGGTCCAAAATTATGCTGATTAGGATCAGAGTAACGTATGTTTGCCAAAAGTATGTGTGGTGCAAACAAATATGTGTTTTCAAAGATAGATAACACTGTACTGTCTTTGTTGTCTTGTCCATGACAAGATTTTTAAAAATAAGACCTCACATATTCAATAACATCAAGTTCTGTGTTTATTCATAAGATAGAGAGTTTGATCAGATTATATCTTACCTCATCTCTAGCTTCTTTGTTACTGCCTACAGAAACAAAGTATTGGACAATCTCCAGGTGTCCTTTCTCTACAGCAAGCGACAGTGGTGTAGTTCCTATCTGTAACATCAACGAATAACAGACATCAAAACATGTTGAATAAAATGGAGACTGTTGTGGTATCAATATAAACACAACAGATAGCACACAGTGGTCAATACTAAAGGCACATCACACTTGTGTTTATATTACATATTTAAAAGACAAATAAACAACCTGTTTTATTATGATCTCTGATCTGCCAAATAAAATAAAGAATGTTCGTAATATAATGTATACATTTTGTGTATCAAGTGATTCTTTTTTGTATGAGTAATATCTAAATTCATATACATTATAACAAACACTTGTTGTTTGCAAAAAACTGGTTACAATCAATCTCTTTAAATGATAGTATAAAACTTTAAAAACAAACTGTTTTGAGCCACTTTTTCTTGACAAATAAATTGAGATGTTAACCAAAACATCAGAAAACAAAATGAAACATGTGTTATTGGATTTAGTTCCATCTTGTGAAATACAAAAGTTTCTTTAATAACTATCATTCAAAACATATTTTTGCAAGAGATAGATAAAGCAATTTTAACATAGAATTCTTTAAAATGTAAGATATCATGTAATATTATTCTAACAACTATTGGGTAAATATAGATTCTACCACTGCATCGAGTGTGATCCGATATTTATCAAATCGAGACAGTTACATTTTGAGGCCCGACGAGCGTTATATATTAATAAAATTTAACTGTCGAGATTGGATAAATCTCGTACTACAAGAGAATTGGTGGTGGGATCTAATTTTCTAGTGATGTTCTAACAATATGCAGGAAAACTTATTTCTTCTTTTCGAATGATCTGCCAAAAAATGTGATCTTTCTATGTGACGTCATCAGGCATGGTCGCATTTTTGTATGCCGTCACAATGGAAAATTCAGAGAAATCCAAGAAAATGCGACGTTGTACTCGGATTTTAACCAACGAAGAACTGAGATCAAACGAACCGATTAAATTTGTGTCTACAATGACTGCATACAGGTAGAAATTGACGAAGAATTAAAGAAATTAATAATACTTCATACTATCTGTGACTATTGATTTTGCAGAAATTGTCTCATCAATTATTCACAAACAAAGTAATCAGCTTGTAGAAAAAATAATGTGTTGTCAGAAAACAAACTCGGTATGCGACTGTCTTACAAGTGACAGGCTTAGCGCTAAAAATCCAGGTTCAAATCACCATTTCCTTCATTTGTCTATACCAAAGAAAATAAACAAAATGACAATAATACCTAAATAACAAAAGACTACTAGCAGTTAACTGACATGCCAGCTACAGACTTCAATTTAAGTGATTGAAGGATTATGTCTTCATCATATGAATATCAGGCACAATCTTCCCGTAAGGGGTTTAGTATCATACTATCATAATTTAGATGAGAAGAACAAAGCCCGTGTCATGCCAACAACTGGTTTCTGATTAAATATATTAAGTACCGATGTAAAGATCCTATAAGTGAATCAATATTAACGCCGAAATATGCAATCTTTAATGACCTGACTACAGTATCGTAACTATATCAATTCTTAATAAGTGTATTTAAAGGTTTTGTTAGCTTTTGAGGTGAATACTAATATATTTGTGTTTTATTAAGAATATTTCCATAAAAAAATGGATGTGACATACCAGAACGTATAAGAAGTTTACATGCTGAGCTAAATAAACAAAAAGTTGTAATTTTCAAAATAAAACCATTTATTTGTGCCCGTTTTTGGTGGAAAGTCATCCATTTTATGAAATAGGAGATATAATACGATTGCCAGTGAGACAGCTATCAGCTAGCATATTACAGACTAGGGAAATAGATCTGGTAGCATGGTTGAAGACGATTACATACAGACAAATACAAACACATCTGCTTCCATTTTCCACATTTTAATCAGACAAAGATGACGTCACAAACATAAATACAAGATACTGAATAGAATACAAGACCATACATGCAGATATATAATATCCGGCCCACGAAACACAAATTTACTAAATAGAAAGGAATAGGTCGATAAAGAAAAACGAAATGATATTTCCAAGACATAAAAAATAAATGCTCAAAGAGAACTCCGAAACCAGATGAGAAAAGAAAAATATGAAGATAGGCAAACAATGTATTCAGAAATTATGCACTACACATCAATGAACATTTTTTACCAACTTATCAATAAAAATAGAGGCCAATCCAAAACCTCGACAACCTCCATAATAAAGGACCAATTGTGATATTTCTGATCCGACAAACCAAGCTAAACGCTTTTCACAATATATGGAAGACTTATGTGTACCACAAGATAACAATTATGATGATACATTTCTAGAATTAAGTACAACACGGGCAAAGCTACGGATGAATTTGGCATCTCGGCAGAACATGTCAAAACTGCTTGAAGTATTTTTTTCACCAATGTTCACATCCGTCTTTAATCAAATCATAGCTACAAAACAAATACCGCTTTTCTTAAAGACTAGAATTACTAACCAAGTACTAGAAAAAAATCTTAGCAGAAAGTTACAAGGGTATCACAGTGATACCAACAATCACCAAACTTTTTGAATATGTTCTGTTACCACGTCTTACCAAAATCTTTATCCAAGTAGACATGCGATTTAGTTTTACAGAAGGTCTCTCTATGCTAATAGCTGCCTTTATCGTATCAAAATGTAAATCAGAATCAAAACACGTAACTTTAAAACCTTTATATATCATGTATATGATTGCTGTAGACAGCCAAACTGCATTTGACGTTATTTCTCACATCATTCTTCTAGATAAACTGTATGAATGTGGCACGAATCTACAGCTTTGGTCCATAGTAAAAATCTTTATACAGACATGTCCTCAAAAATAAGATGGAAAGGTGGAATAAGTGAAAATGTTTCAATACAACATGGAGTGCGACAAGATGGAGTCCTTTCCACTCACCTATATAAGGTTTACATTAACAACGTATTGTGTAAACTAGTGAAAAGTCGTGTAGGTATGAAAATTGGCAATATCTACACTGGCACACCAACATGTGCAGATGATATAGCACTTCTGTCTGATGATATTGAAGAATAACAAATTATGCTAAATAGTTATCAAAAGTACCAGGATTATAATTTTATACGCGAGACGCGCGTTTCGTCTACATAAGACTCATCAGTGACGCTCAGATCAAAACAGTCAAAAAGCCAAACAAATACAAAGTTGAAGAGCATTGAGGACCCCAAATTCCAAAAAGTTGTGCCAAATACGGCTAAGGTAATCTACTCCTGAGGTAAGAAAATCCTTAGTTTTTCGAAAAATTCAAAGTTTTGTAAACAGAAAATTTATAAAAATGACCACATAATTGATATTCATGTCAACACCAAAGTGCTGACTACTGGGCTGGTGATACCCTCGGGGACGAAACGTCCACAAGCAGTGGCATCGACCCAGTGGTGTAAATAGTTATCAAAAGTACCAGGATTATAATTTTATAAACTAAACACTGTTCTACGAAATGCCAAACAAGACAGGGTCACAATTCATCCAACAAATGCTGTAATCATAAATACAGGCAAAACTGTAAGAAAAAAAAATTACAAATGAATATCGGCACCATTTGTTTAACAACAACCAACCAAACTATACATCTAGGTGTAATCAGAGCTGAAATGAAAGATAATAGCAGAAATGTAGAGGACAGACTGTCCCTAGTTCGCAGGACACTCTACTCCATATTTAACAGCGGACTTCATGGATCAAATGGCTTTAATCCTATCACCTCAATATATCGGAGCTATGTAATACCTAAACTGCTTTTTAGAGTTGTAATACTACCACTAACACAAATAGATATTGACTGCTTTAGGAAGTTCCACATAAACTGCCTAAGAAAATTCCAATCACTGTCTCAAAGAACAGACGTCTGTGTTGTCTATTTACTTATTGGTGCACTACTCATAGAAGCAGAGCTCAACAAACCTCAACTGAGTTTCTTATATAGCCTTCTAAACAATGAAAATGATATTATACAACAACTTAATCAACCCAGGAAGTTTGTAATAACATAGTATCTAAAACGTTGGAATTGTATACTAGTAACCTACCGAATCTAGAATTCTAACTGAATAATCAAATGAACAAATTACAGTGGAAACATCAATATAAGATATCGATTACTAACTATGGGTCAAAAACCTATAAGGACCAATCAGCCAATAAATCAACACGGAAACAACTCTGTGAAGATCAAGTGGAAATAGGGAAACCGCATCAAACCAAATGGCAATCTATTGGGTCATTAGTCACTGAGGTGAAAAGGTCTATCAACCAATGTCATAGCAACAGGAACATACCTGCTACAAAACAAAGTAAAATCACAAAAATACTGAACTTAGTGGAAAATCTAATCGGAAGGTCCATAATCACATGGCAAGGTCATATAACAAAACACATCAAAAACGAATGGACAAGTACTGTCATATTCCTGACTTGGTACAGAAGTTTTCAAATGCAGAAAATGGTAAATTGAACCCGGTTTTATAGCGCTAACCCTCTCACTTTGATGAGAGTTTCATCAAATTCCAAACCAACATAGAAGAAGAAGAAGAAAAGAAGAAGAAGAAGAAGAAGAAGAAGAAGAAGAAGAAGAAGCAGCTATCTTCCAAAAGTCTCTCACGGATATTTTCACAACAACAATAGTTGTATGGTAAATAAAGGATATTGTGACATATGATAATAATCTGCTGTAGAAACAATCTGAATCTTATACAATCCAAGTTAAGAAGAAACAAATTGTGTCTTGTTTCAGGGGCTTAGAAGAACCTGGTATCATAACAGATAATAACTTTAAGAACATCAAATACTAAAAAGTAAAGAACTATATATACTTATGTTCTAGTACGACAGTTTTGCACCACACTTCAATGAGGCTTAGACACAGAAGAAGATTTTGACTTAGACCCCATGTTAATGTCATTCAAGTCAAGTATAAAACAAAAATATATAAATTCATGTCTGTCAAGGGATGAACTAAGTGTTTTAACATGTGTCCTTAATGGGCGTATTTCATAACAATACAGAACGAAAGATCTAATGTTCCTCGATGTGTATCAATTTGTCTAATAATAATGTAACACATGGTTTATAAATAAACACAATACAGCACAGGCAGTCGTATCATTGATGTTTCTATGCCAACAGACTGGTATGCGTTCAAAAGTGTGCTTATAGCCGACAAAATAGTACGCATACCAGTCTACTGATATATTTATATATATTCCAACCCAAAAACATAAACCCCTGTGCATGGACACAATCTATAGTTAAAGGAAAGACATATGTATCACTTTAGAGATATTAACCGATTAACTTTATAAGAGAGAGAGGCATATTCTGAAGATATACATTTAGTTGCATTGAAAAAGTCCCGGCATGGCAATCAGAGCATAATGTCCATTCAGAAATATTTGCAATGTTTTCATTATTAAGAACATTTCCTGGAACGGCAATAATTAAACTGTAAACGAATCTACTCTATAATTATGAATTTAAGTTGATCTTGAATAGCAATTTTAATGTTCAGAGGAGATATTCTATATCTTGATGTGCTGCATCTTTATGTTAAATAGTGAAGGTGTATACCACAGGATGAACAGACATTAAAAATTGTATTTTGCAATTAAAATCATGTTATATTATTTCAGTTTGTCTTGTTTTTCTCATATATTGCAATCTTCATGAAATTTTTACTGCTTATTTTAAATCATGTGTTGTTATCCAAAAATTAAAACGATAAAAACATCTAATTATCTAATTCATTGTAAATTTATATGGTAGTATACTTCCTTATAGGCAGTATACTCAAAAGTATTATTATCTTTGATTGTTACATTATTAAAAACTAATTAAACTGGCCTTATCCAATACATTGCATTAGAAAAATTGCCGTTTGAACCAGTCAGTATATTATACTAAATTTATATATTTTATACATATCACATGTATCGCTTGTTTGCTTAATATGATTCCAAGGAAAAGGTTGTATACAAATCTCAATTTGAATATATATAACGGTCAGCTGTTTTCCATTAACATGTCTGATTAACTACAGTATTTTTAGCATCTCCATCATGTTTACTACATGATGCCTATACAAAACTTCAGCAAACGGATGACTTGTTCTTTTTTTTTGTGTCCCTTTTAATGTATACCCAAGTAATGCATTTAAAGTGTTTGCTACCATTTCTATATTAGAAGACATTGTGAACAATTGGTTTTAGACGAGTTTTTAATTCCGCATAGTAAATGGTGGCTAACCACGTTTACGGGGTTAAACAAAAATCAAAAGATCACATTTCAAACTGATACGGGAATTGATGAAAATGTGAACCGGTGAAGATTTAAAAAAAAAATACAGTCTCATCATTATAGAAAGTGTTTAAATAGACGGGGTCAAGTTTGAACCTATAAGAATCATCATTATAGATGATGGAATTCAGCAGTAGTCATTATCTACGAATTTTGAACTTAAAGGGGCTCACATTCAGAGATGAGTGAATATGCGAATCTTGGAAATAAATATGGGTACAGCAGTCATCATCGTGTAACATAAACACATCACAGATATCAAGACATTTTGAATAAACTGGACACTGTATAAACCCAAAAGATAAGAAATCAGTGGTCAATACTAAAAACATAACTTATCACACTTGTATTTATATTCAAAATTAAAAAAACAAATAAATATCCCGATTTCATGTTGATTATTCAGATATATGATCTTCAAAATAAATCAAAGAATGTCAAAAAAAAATGTATAAAGTCTGTGTATCAAGTGATTCGTTTGTATGATTAATATCTATATTCAAATACAATATAACATGTACTACAAACATTTGTTGTTTGCAAAAATTCGATGCATTGAATCTATCTTAGTATAAAACTTAGAATGTAAAATGATCTGTTTTTCTGCAACTTTTTCTTGACAAATAGCTTCAGATGTTTACATAAAAAAAACATTTATCAGAAAACAAAAAATAAACATGAGTCATTTAATTATGTTCCATATTGTAAAATACAAGAGTTTTCTTACGAACTGTCATTAGAAACAGGAGATATGTTGCAATTTTATCATTATTTTTGTTTTGATGAAACTAAGATATAAGATTTCATGTAATAGTATTTAAACATGTATTTGGTAAATAAAGATTCTTCCACTACATCGAGTGTGATACGATTTTTATCCATTCAGCAGTAAAGTTTTCAAATTTTAAATTAGGCTCGACGATCGTTTTAAATATTTTAAATTTAACTGTTGAAAGTGGATAAAAATCGTATTACATGATATAAGGTCATGAAATCTGTTTGTCTAATGATTTTCTAACAATATTCAGGCAAACTTATCCCTTCTTCTGTATGATTTGCAAAAGAATGTACACTTTCTATGTGACGTCATCAGGCATAATCGTCTTTTTATAAGCCGTCACAATAGGAAATTCAGAGAAAACCAAGAAAGTTCGACAATATGCAGGAAAACTTATTCCTTTTTTTATAATTAAAAAACATGTGTTTTTCTTTTATATGACGTCATCGTTCATGGTCGGCCTTTTTCATACTGCAGAAGTTGTCTCATCAATTATTCATTAACAGGGTAATCAAATTGTAAAAAAATAGTATTGTGTCAGAAAACAAATTCGGTATGCGACTGTCATACAAGTGAGAGGTTTAGCGCTATCAACCCAGGTTCAGTTCACCTTTTCTACACTTGAGAATGTGATAGTTATTGTCCATTTCTTTGATGTGCTGGTCCAGAATTAGGGGAATAGGATCAGAGTACCATATGTCTGCAAAAAATATGTGTTTTGCCAGAACAGATAACACCTGTACTGTCTTTTTTCCATGACATGATTTAAACGATACCGCACATATTCAATAACATCAAGTTTTGTGTTTCTGATAATGTGCTCATTTATACATTAGTGATTTCGATCAAACTTTATCTTACCTTTGTTTTAGCTTCTTTGTTAGAGCCTACAGAAACAAGGTACTGGACTGTCTCAATGTGTCCATGGAACACTGATTTCAATAATGGTGTATATTCATCCTGTAATATTAACATTTAAAAGACATCAAAACTAGTTCATGGATAATTTCATATTAAATGGATCGGTACTAAATTGCTTCAAGAATGCTGCTTTTTTCCTTTTCAAACTGGACCAAACACGGTTTTACTTTAAAAGTCATGTCCCAATTTTTCTCGTGTGTAATTTTATTACCCAACTTTTTTGGAAGGTGAATACAAAATAAATACAAGTTATACACTGTCCACTCTACGGACTTAATTTGTAGTATACGGAAATCAAATAGCGATAACTTTGTCCTCAGACAGTTCCCATTTCATTGATATAGTACTATTTGTATGTATATGTAATCTGTTACGTCACTTACTTCATCTCTATATTCCAAATCAGCTCCCTTTTCAATGGAAAGTTTCAAATCTGTTAAACTTCCTTCACGAGCGGCTTTAATCAGTTTCTGTAAGAAAGAAATGTTGATTACAAAGTTTTATGATATACATTGTACATGAGTGAACAGTTCATGGATAATTTGATCTTTTATTGGCCAAACGACAAAATATATGAATATACCATATGTTGTTTAACAGAGCACTCTAACTTAAATGTTAACTTACAAAATATGTCAACAATCTAATCAAAATATGAATTTGAGCCGAAAACTAACCGTTTAATTTTACGGTAATGTATGGTAATTGATTGAAACACAATTAATGATTAAAACTTATTTACTATAAATTCATAAATTATTGCGTTCATTAATTATTGAGATTTTTCAAGAATGGACAAAATTTAGAGTTTAATTATCGCGACTTCGAAAACAACTGCGTTCAGATCTATGTTTCTGTTTCCAGAATGCGAGTTCTTATTATTGCGATACCCATCCAGTAGCATTATTCGCAATAATAAAAACCTGGCAATAATTTCTGAATTTACAGTAATTGAAAAGAGCTTATGCAGGTTTCATTGTGTGACGTTGATTGCACATAATAAGGCATTTTTAAAAGCATTAATATTTTTTGCTGCCATTGAAGTGAGTAAATTGTTCTTTCAGAATAACGAGTATTTTTAATTTAACAATTCCCTGATGATAGTCGCTTTTTATCTATTTCTTGCACCAAAAAAATATGTCATGTATCACACAGAATTGATTCTAAAATCTGCGTTAATTTGATTGGCTTATCCAGAATTATTGGACTGTATTACGTCATGTCCATTGGGTATTCGATAGGTCATTGATTAATTACAAAGGTTCAAACTGTGCTCTATATGGCTTTATAACTGTTTTGAATTGAGCGTCACTGATTATCTTATAAAGACGAAACGTGCGCCTGGCGTATTAAATTATAATCCTGGAATTTTTCTTCCATGTCAATATTTTGTATCACCAATGATTGAACAACTTCAAACACCAGTATTATATATATCAGCTTTGAGGGCTTCCTAACATTTCAAACATTGAAATATTATTATAGAATAACCCGGAAGCAAATGTGTTTCTAGTCTCCGAGAGTATTCAAACCTGTATGTTAAATGTGGTAATTTATTGAAAATAAGTGAATGAAAACTTGACTTTTAAAGTGAGATCGTACCTCATTCCAACTTGCCATTATATCCTGAAAAAAGAAAACAATTCATCTATGAGTTTAACGTCAACGTTAGAACAAATACACGTTTTCTTTGAACACCTGATTATATAATTAATAAAACGTCATTATAAAACAATATCAATCAAGTGTTGACCTCGTTAAATGTCATATGGTTTCTTCAGTCATTACTTGACGAGGTATGAACTTAACTCTACCAAACTGCATGGATAACAACACTGTCTAATAACAAACAACAGTACTTTATTGTTGATAAAAAGAAGAAATATTGATATTCGTCCCATTGCAAACCGTGTTTTAGAATCCTTTCAACGAAAACACTCTATCTTATAAATTGAACCCTTCCTGAATTACAACAAGAACTACAACGCAATGAAAGTTTCTAATTTCCAAATATAAAGACAATAATTGCACTCCAATTCATTTCCCACATTAGTCTCTGCATATTTATAATACAAAGTCTAATTACATAAAAAATCCGTAAATATTTAAAATGATTTATTGCAAATAAAAGTGCATTTGTTTCCAGAAAAAAAGAAGAAAGGTCATTATTTTTAATCAATGCAAACAAAATTTCACTGACCTATCTTTTTTTCATCTTATTTTAGACATAACAATTAATATAGATGTACACAAAGTCTTATAAACAAACGGCCGTTCATGTTTATTATCAACTAGGACAAAATTGCATTCGCGTTTTACAAATACAAAAGTTTATCTTATTCAAAACCAAACAAATAGACCAATTTAATGAAGAAATACAGTATTAAAAACACTCATACGTTTCATCATATTTATCCTTAAAACATTGACTAAGAACTAAGAAAAAAACCCACAAAATTGCAAAGAGCATCGCATTATTAATAATAAAAAGGTTATAATGGTAGCAAAAGAACAAGGTATGATAAACGTTTTCTAGTGTCTCGATTTTTTTGAATGGTGTAATTAATGCTTTCAGGAATGTGTTTCAAACATCGATGAAAGTTTTTATGTAAGTGTAATATAAAAGTACAGATTGATATAAAGAAGTGACAAAGCATAATGTTATTTAAGAATAAGTTTGGGAATTTTTGGTCCTCGATATTTATCATGTTTGTAGTAGTTTTAACTTTCTGACTATTTTGGTCTGAGCGTCGCTTATAGGGCTTATGTAGACGAAATACACCTCTTTCGTGATAATTTTGTCTAGGATGCATGTTGTTTTTTATTAGTTGTTAGTGGCTTTGAACTACATAGCAAATGAACCTCATTGTCTTAAGACGTCTCGAGACAGTCTTGAGACATACACCTTATGTCTTGAGACATAGAGCATACGTTTTAAGACATAAAACCATTGAAGATGTGTCTTGAGATATGGAATATATGTCTTATAACACGTATCTTGAAGACATTTTTATATGCAAAATGTATTTTGTTAGAAGACAGCTAACTGACAGAAGATAATTTAAGGTAATTTCCGTGAATAATGACAAGAACTTTTTTTATGACATTGTAATTCTTTTACAATAAAATTGATGATTTTTCACTTCTTCCGGATTAATGTTTTTAAGGGAAAACTAGAATTATAAAGTCCCTCTGATGTTCTGGGTCGAAACATGTCATGGAGGATTGAATTTTGTATACTTCGCTAAAGAGACAATGGGATGTTGCTCCACAAATAACCCATTCAGGTTAACATCTCTAGAAAACATATGTCCTAGATAGAATGTTTCCTTCACAATCATGATCATATCCAAATAAACTCATCATAGATACCAGGACTAAATTGTGTATATACGCCAGACGCATTGAACCTAGTGACTTTGAGAATAGAAGTATGGTCACTCTTTGTCTTCTTTGTACCAGAAGTAAAACCATTGTCAAAGTGAGCCATCCATTTGACTGTGTAGGATGTACAAGTAAGCAGACAGAATGGGAATGTATAATTTGATTACTTGTGTAGAGACAGTGACACCCTCTGCATGTTAAGAACCCTTGCAAGAAGAGGAATTCCGTAATGGCCTTTTGCAAGGCAAAATGTCTGTCCCTTTCCACTAAGCCCTAATTTTTTCAGTGGCATTTTAAATTTCCCTGACATTCATCCCAGACAGCTTTTATTAAGAACTTCCCAATAACATATATTGTTGATTTATTTTTTCTAAACAGGCATGAAACATTTACAACTGCAAATGTTAACCAACCAATCAATCACATTGACATATTCTTATTCCGATATGCAGGTATTTGCTACTGGCCTTAAAAAACAAACCCTTGGAGAAGACGTTACTAAATTGAAAAACTTGTGTCTAATCCATGTGTCTCTTTTTGGAACAAAAAAATATGTTTAAACTAACAGAAACCCTGTCCCATCAGCATTATCATCATATTTTGTCTTAGTATCATTCATATTATATATACAAGCCTCAAATGAAAATAACCTTCAAACCTATGATTGCGATTTTATATGTGTGCATAAATAAATTTCTTGAAAAAGGGTTCTACATACAGCACACACAACATTTTCAAAAAAGAAAAAGTATATTTTAACAACTGCATTTGACTAGCATACTAGCAGATCCACCAACGAATGATCTTAAACCCTACTGATTGCATTGATTGCAAAATAACCGGATCACTAGATGTACAAAATGGATCTTAATATCAACAAGTCTAAATTAAAAATCACGTTCAAACCCATGATTGCATTGGATAAAAAACGCAAATATTATATGTATGCCTGCTAAACAAACTTCTTGGTAGAGAGGTCTATACACTTTCTCTCAAATATGACTACCTTCATATTTATACCGATATAAAAATATGTGGTTTGAATGCCAATGAGACAAATCTCCATCCAAGTCACAATTGGTAAAAGTAAACCATTATAGGTCAAAATACAGCCGTCAACAGAGCCTAGGCTCACACCAAACAGCAAGCAATAAAGAGTCTCAAAATTACCAGTCTAACCCCTTTCAGACAGGAAAATTAATGGTGTAATATATATAAAAATTGAGAAACAATTATTAAACACATAATAAGCCCACTTAACATCAAGTTCCTGACGTAGGGAAGGTGCAAACAAATGCACTGGGTTTAAACGTTTTATCTGGCACCAACCTTCACCCTAACCTGATACAGTGGTTCATGCATTTAAACTAGTATTGATCTTTATTGAAAATATATGAACACTTCCATGACTTTAGTTGTAATATCTGTTTTTAAAGCCATACCTTCCAAAATGAATGTTTCTCACCCCTTACAAATATTCACAGATACAAATATTTTAGTTATGTTTTAGTCAACTTTAATTTTCAAATAAATAGAAATGTATAAGCAACAAAAATGAATTAAATTAATAACAAATATTTGATTCCAAACTATGTATCTTCTTTCTTGCATGCTGAAGTTGTTTTCTTATCTGTAAATATAAATTGAAATAAAATATTAACTTACATGGCATTTATGAGTTTGTTTATTGATAATTTCAGCTTTAAAAAAAATCACAACAGTATCTACGTATAGTTGTATTATCTGTTCTTGATATGAACTCCAACATATATTATTACACTGTACTATCTTTGCATAACTGAACTAAAGCAAAATTAAAATCAATAAAAGAACATAGTTCAAATGTTACCCATGTTGCATATATCTTATCTATTAAATACAAGGGCAATAACTCAATAAATGAGTTCCAATGTCCCCAATGTTGCACATATCTTATTAATTAAATATACAAGGGCAATAACTCAATAAATGAGTTCCAATGTCCCCCATGTTGTACATATATTATCTATTAAATACAAGGGCAATAACTCAATAAATGGTGAATGTCTTCATGTGACACAGATATCATATAAAGTTTTAAAGGGACATAACTCAAGAACATGAAAATGTGATGCTCCCCAAATGTGTACTTGATCAGAGTTTTGTGGTAATAAGTATGGTGTATAAGTTTCATATCATTTTGTGATGGCAAACTCAAGTTAGTGAACTGAAAGGCATAATATAGATATATTACAAGAAGAAGTGGTATAAGTGCCAATGAGACAACTCTCACTCCCAGTCACAATTTGAAAAAGAAAAAAAACATTATAGGTCAAAGTATGGGCTTCAACATAAAGCCTTAGCTCACACAGAACAGTAGGCTATAAAGGGCCCCAAAAATGACTAGTGTAAAAACATTCAAAAGGGAAAACCAACAGTCTAATCTATTTTTAAACCAGATGCTCCACAGGGCGCAACTTTATACGACCGCAGAGTTCGACCCTGAACAGTTGGGGCAAGTATGAACACAACATTCAAGCTTGATACAGCTCTGAATTTGGATTGTGCTTAAAAAGTTGACACAAAACAGGTTTCTGACACATACTAATTACATTAGATGTATGTTTCATTATAATACGTTATTCTGATTGGCTAACTAGCAATCTCGTGATATTCCTTAATCAATTGCATTACACAATGCAACTTTTCATTCATGATGACACAAGTTCCCACAATAAAGTGCACAGGTAAATGAAATAAAAAATTGATAAAAGGCGTGTTTTCATGATCCTATAGGAAACCAGGTGCTCCGCAGGGCGCAGCTTTATACAACCCCAGTGCTCGAACCCTGAACAGTTTTTTTGGCAAATTTGGTCACAATATTCAAGCTTGATACTGTCTGAATTTTGATTGTGATCAAATTTTTGACATAATATAGGTTTTTGCCACAAAAATAATGTGGTTCAAGATCTAACACATCTATTGCACATTACTGTGCAATTGAATATTTCTTATTGAAACTTTTCAAAATTTGAAATTTGAAAAATGTTGAAAAAAAAAATCCCTTAAAAAAATGGTAAACTGAGATCCCCCACCAATTTATTGACCCCCCCCCCCCCCCTTAAAGCAATAACCCTTAAACTCAATCCCATGCTTTCCTTTGTAATATTGAACCTTGTAGTACGATTTCAGACAGATCCATACACTTAAACACAAGTTATTGTCATGATTGTTTGGAAACTAGAAACATGCTTCTTTTTTGTCCTTTTTTGGCCCTTAATTCCTACATATTTTGGGCAATTAACCCAAAACTTAATCCCAGCCTCCCCTTTGTTATACGGTACATTAAGGTACAATTTCAGAGAGATCCATGCAATTACACACACGGTATTGTCTGGAAACTAGAAAAATGCTTGTTTTGACCCCTTTTTGGCCATTAATTCCTAAACTTTGGCCCCATGACCCCTTAAATGAATCCGAACCTTCTACTTGTGATTTTGAACTTTGCAGTATTCTTTCAGATCAATTGAAATACTGGTAAACAAGTTATTATCATGAAACTAGAAAAAATGCTAGTTTTGGCCCCTTTAGAACCCTTACTCCTAAACGGTTCGGACCATCATCCCCAAAATGAATCCCAACCTTCCTTTTGTGGTATAGATTTATTCACTTAAACTAAAGTTATTATCCAGAAACCAAAGTGTCTTCGGACGACAACGACGCAGACGACGCTGGCGACGCAGACGACGCTGGCGACGCAGACGACGACATCATACCATTATACGAACCCAAAATTTATTTGGGGTCGTATAAAAATGTAATTATAAGTATTGAATGCTTTCTTTTGTAACTTTATAGGGTACTAAAAGCTTTGACCGTGCGCACATTTTGAGTATGAAGCGCTTCCGCGCTTCATACAAAATGTACTTCGGTCAACGCTTTTACACCCCAATAAATTTACAAAAAAGAGCATTCAATTCTTAAATGAATGTTGTCTAAGAACTTAAACTAAAAAACTTTTAATATTAAATTGGACATTACCTTTTATGGTCCAATATCCAAAATCTAAATACATGGTTAGATTCAGCATATCAAAGAACCCCAAGAATTCAATTTTTGATGAAATCAAATAAAGTTCAATTTTGGACCCTTTAGACCTCAATGTGGACCAATCTGATAACCGGGCCCAATCATTAAATATCTAAATACATGGTTAGATTAAGCATATATCAAAGAACCCCATATATATATAATTTTTGTTGAAATCAAACAAAGTTTAAATTTGGCCCCAATTTGGACCAACTTGAAAACTGGGCCAATAATCAAAAATCGAAGTACATGTATAGATTCAGCATATCAAAGAACCGCAAGAATTCATTTTTTGTTTAAATCAAACTAAGTTTACTTTTGGACCACAATTTGGACCAACTTGAAAACTGGGCCCATAATAAAAAATCTAATTACATGTTTAGATTCAGCATATCTCTTTATTGATAACTTCTTTACACTAAACATGCTAAATCAGTTGGATGTTGGATGTGTACTGATTGATAATTTAGTCAAAAAGATGCATGATTTTTTATAAGATGATAGTGGCTTTGAACTACCTGCCAGTAACTGTGAGTACTCTCAGATCTGCACTTAGTGTTTTTTTGTTGTTGGGATAAATAAACAAGTACTCAGCCACGTCTACTCTGTGTTGTATTTCTATTTGTATAATTTGATGAATTAAGACTTTTTCAAATGATTTTTATAGTTTGTTTTTATGTTTTCATAGTTGTACTGTCACACAACTGTCCCAGGTTAGAGGAAGGGTTTGGGTCTCACTGACATGTTGAACCCCACCCCCACACATTCTGTATGTATGTGCCTGTCCCAAGTCAGGAGCCTGTTATTCAGTGGTTAATGTTTGTTGATGTGTTACATATTTTTTTTCCATGAATTTTTTGTACATAAATTAGGTGTTTTCTTGTTTGAATTGTTTTACATTTGTCTTCTCAGGATCTTTTATAGATGACTATGTCATTTGTGAGGTATGGGATTTGCTCATTGTTGAAGGTTGTACGATTAACTAGTCATGATCATGATGATAGTTATTAATTTATTTGTAATTTGGTCTCTTGTGGAGAGTTGTCTCATTGGCAATCATACCACATCTTCTTTTTTATATTTGGGATATTCAACATGTTCAAGGAAACAATTCTTTTGAAAATATTTGATCTGCAATGATTTTCAAATTTGTCTAAAATATTGATGACATAAAACTTAACATAAATTTCATAACAAGAGTGCACACACTGAAATTGATCGCCTTCTTTGCTAATCGTTAATATTATGTTGATAGTCCTAAATATAAAGCTTTATTACAAATGTCACATAAACTTAACATTTACCAATGAACCGTGAAAAATGAGGTCATGGTCAAATAAAACCTGTTCGACTAACATATATAGTTCATACAATATTTCCATACACCAAATACATGAATTAATTAGTTGACCATATAGTTTTAAAAAAAACAAAACCAAAACTTAAAAACTTACCTTTGACCACTGAACCAGGAAAATGAGGTCAAGGTCAGATAACACCTGCCAGTTTGACATGTACACCTTACAATCATTCCATACACCAAATATAGTAGACCTATATTATTGCATACAGTATAAGAACCAGATGCTCCACAGGGCGCAGCTTTATACGACCGCAGAGTTCCAACCCTAAGCAGTTGGGGCAAGTATGAAACAACATTCAAGCTTGATAAAGCTCTGAATTAAGTTTGTGATTAAATAGTTGACACAACAAAGGTTTCTGACGCAGATTAAAGGTGGTCTAAGAACTTAAACTTAAAAATGGTTAGATAGAGCATTTATCAAAAAAAACCCATATATTCAATTTTTGTTGAAATCAACAAAGTTTAATTTTGGACCCCGATTTGGACCAACTTGAAAACTGGGCCTATAATCAAAAATCAAAATACATGTTTAGATTCAGCATATCAAAGAACCCCAAGGACTCAAGTTTTGTTGATATCAAACAACGTTTAATTTTTGACCCCGATTTGGGCCAACTCGAAAACTGGCCCCATAAGAAAAAAATCTTAATACATGTTTAGATTCAGCATATCAAAGATTAAGAACCCCAAGAATTCAATTTTTATTAAAATCAAACTAAGTTTAATTTTGGACCCTTTCGACCTTAATGTAGACCAATTTGAAAAAAGGGACCAACAATTAAGAATCTACATACACAGTTAGATATGGCATATATCAAAGAACCCAAATTATTCAATTTTTGATGACATCAAACACAGTTTAATTTTGTACCCTTTGAGCCCTTAATTCCTAAACTGTTGGGACCAAAACTTCCAAAATAAATCCCTACCTTCCTTTTATGGTCATAAACTTTGTGTTTAAATTTCATAGATTTCTATTTACTTATACTAAAGTTACGGGGCGAAAACCAAGAAAAATGCTTATTTGAACCCTTTTTTGGCCCCTAATTCCTAAACTGTTTGGACCAAAACTCCCAAAATCAATCCAAACCTTTTTTTTTGTGGTCATAAACCTTGTGTTTAAATGTCAGAGATTTCTATTCACTTAAACTAAATTTATAGTGCGAAAAACCCATTTGTCTTCCGACGACGACGACGAGGACAACGTCATACCAATATATAGGACCGTAAAAAAAATTTGCGGTCGTATAAAAACAGAGCAAAACACAAAACCTTAACTATAACCACTGAACCATGAAAATGAGGTCAAGGTCAGATAACACCTGCCAGTTGGACATGTTCTCCTTACAGTCCTTCAATACACTGAATATACAAGACCTATATTGCTAATAGTATCTGAGATATGGACTTGACCACCAAAACTTAACCTTGTTCACTGATTCATGATACGAGGTCGAGGTCAAGTGAAAACTGTCTGACAGACATGAGGACCATGCAAGGTACGCACATACCCAATATAGATATCCTATTACTTATAATAAGAAAGAATTTAACATTACAAAAAATCTTAACTTTTTTCTCTCAAGTAGTCACTGAACCATGAAAATGAGGTCAAGGACATTGGACATGTGACTGACGGAAACTTCATAACATGAGGTATCTATATACAAAGTATGAATCATCCAAGTCTTCATCCTTCTAAATATAAAGCTTCTAAGAAGTTAACTGCCGTCGTCAACACCACCGGATCACTATCCCTTTGTCAAGCTTTCTGCGAAAAAAAGTTGCAGGCTCGACAAAAATCTGGTAAGAATTGTACACATTAGAGCACTCATAAAGCAATTTTCCATATAATGAATGTTTCCAAGGGGCATGTATATACATTATCTATATATATGTTAATACCTTAAACAAACAGCCTTCAAGTTCCTCAGGCATGCCACGAAACACTTTCTAGTAAATAAGATATGTCCTATCCCCATTAATTCATTCTCTGGATTTTATATGCAAAATATTCTCCTGAAAAAAAATGATGATTACTAATTCATGTGATCATGTATCATGTGCATACTAATATGTTGTTGAATAATTCAATGACATTGGAAACAAGATGTATTGCATTACTTATCAATATCTATTATAAATACATGTACATGTATGTACTTTGACCAAGAGGATACTATTCTGGGGAAAAGTTTCATTTCTTTCACAATAAATAGATATTTTGTGTACATGTACAAAAACAATTTCATTAATCTCAGGGATACAACTTCCAGTGCATACATGTACTACATGATTTTCCTAGCTGGAACTAATTCACTTTACTGAATTAGTTAGTACAGAAGAAATTTTGCAATTGCTATACATATTGTAGTTTGTGGTACATGTCATATAGTAGTAATGCATTAATTAGTAATTGGTACTGAATTGTATTTCAAAAAGTAAATCTAGCTAAAATGCACAAATATTTTAAAGCATTCTATATAGAAAAACGTACAATATATGTTGGGAAAAATGTCCCAACATTGTTTGGTAACCATGGTATTTTCACTCAAACTAATAATATTATAGATATCAAATTTTTTTTGGACCATATTAAACTCTGGACCTAATTATCAGACCGGAATACCATTCAAACTTGATCTATTCTAGTGCATTTATGGCATGTAATATATGCGTTAGGATTTTTCCAGATTAATAGGTGACCTATATTTGTTAATGTCTGTGTCATTTTGGTCTCTTTCGGACAGTTGATTGTCTCATCAGCAATCATACCACATCTTTTTTTATATAACTTGTACACTGTTGTACTGATCATGCTGATAGTAAATTTGAGATGAAAACAGCAATTTTTGTTAAAGGGTCTACAGGAGGAACCTATAAATCATTGTTAAATTAATGGCACAAATAAATCAATTTCAAGCCTGCAGAAGCAACCAAACTTGAACACACGTCCTCATTGTTGAAGGCCTTACAGTGACCATGGTGACCTATTCTTTCTAATTTCTGTGCCATTTGGTCTCTTGTCAGAGAAGAGTTTCATTGGCAATCATACCATGCCATGTCACTTTTTTTTATATTTCACAGACTTCATTCTTTCTGAAACACAAAATGCATTTAACTTTTAAATATTTAATGGATGCCAGGCCTTAAAACTTTCCAAACTGCACGGGTAAGTCTGTACACAGGTGAGTTTTTGAGGTGTAAAACAGTGAATACAGCCACTTTTGTCCGTTCGTGATGATGAACCTTAAGTTACCCATTTAATGAGCTATTTGCAATCGCATTTTCCACTTTTTATTAGTGGGGTGAGTTGGTAAACAAGAGTGGGGCGATGTTTTAGAAGGTTGGTGAAAAAGTGGGGCGGTTTTCCAATGGGGCGAGTTGTTATAAATGGATTCTAACTGCATGAAAGGTGGAAATAAAATATCTCTATCTTTAAAGAAATTACCTTTTCTTTGTTCTCCTTAACGATGCTATCATATCTATCTTTAATTAACTCTGGAAACTGGTCAAGATGCGTTTTCACTGGTTACATTCCTTCACAAGTTGTGTTGTAACTTTCACTTCCGGTATGACGTAGATTGACAATAATCTTGCAGACGAAAGAATTAAGGTGAGGCCAAACAAACAAAAAATTGAATCTGGGTTCCGGTCACCTGTAGAGCAAACAGCACGAAGTTTTATCGAGCACCAAATGTTTACCTTTTAAAGTTGTTATTCACCCACAAGCACCGTTTTTATAGCAGTTTTTAGTGATGAGACAATCCTTTTAGTGTTTTAAACGAACTATTGACTTTTAATTTGTACATACACGTCCTACATATCCAACTATATATTTGATTTTATCAGCGAGACGACCACAATTTTTAAAAAAACAAAAACAAAATGGCGAACTTTTAGTCAAGAGACTTTTATAGACTTTTAACTTGTTTTAACTAGCGTTGATGTGAAGGCTTACCAGGACTTTTGCTGGTCTGAGAATATATAATCATCATATAATCGTTGCTGTTTTTAAATTTTTGCTAAAAAGTCGTAATAATAATTTTACAAAACATTAAAGCTGAACAATTGTGATAGACTACTTGCCATTTTCTCCATTGTTACATCAAGATATATATCTTAGTAGAACTTAATACCTATAGTCAGTTATCTTAATAAGCAATAGACTTGTCTGTCTGTCAATAATTCAAAATGGAAGTCACAGATAAAAGGATTATTAGGAAATGTGCATCGACAAGCTCTTTAGGTGCACAACCTTCAACACACGTCCTTAGGTCATATAATCTAAACCACCAAAAAGCTTTAGAGAAAAAGAAAGTGAGTTGTGATAAAGAACATGTGGTATCAGAGTGGAAGGCTAATAACTTGGTTATTGAATTTAGTACTTCAACATATGAACTGTTCAAAACTTTGCTACATCAACTCTTGGCAAAAAGTACCCCTTGTAAACCTAAAACAACGGAGGGTGTTGACTATCAAAATGCTATAGTAGATTCATGTATAAAAGTAAACAATAGACTGAGAGATGGTTCTATGGGTAGAACACTTAAATTTGTAATCAACCTCTATCACACTTCCTCTAGAGTAGTTGGTAATGGAAACAGAGTAGATTTATTTGTATCTGATATTTATGGAGACTTATGTGCCAAACTATCCACACATTATGAAGATTTGCCTGTTATAAATAAGGGCATATTTGACACTATTGATCTTACATCAATTTCTAAGACCACAGAACAACAAACTCATAATGACATCCAGAAGGATAACAATTTAGGGCTTCCATACTGTCAAACGTCATCAAGCAATCTGGTAGAAAACCCTTGTCTAACAAATGGCCCTCTCAAGGCACTTACAATGGTCACATCTTGTAATGAAATTACTGGTACTTCATCCGATTGTGCTCAAGATTCTATAACAATTGTAAAAAACAACAGTGTATCTGCCAAACAGGATTCCATACATGTACATTTATGTATTTGTCCCCTATGTAATCAGGAGGCAGGTGAAAATACTATTGAATGTGGTCCATGTGGGGAACGGATTCATTTTTCATGTGGGAACATTAATAACCCGTCATCCATGGGGGACAAGGTCTACGTGTGTCCAGTTTGCTCAGACAACCTAATATATGCTCCAAGGCAATCGCCTGATAAAATGTCATCGCACTCAAATGATATTAACTCTGAAAATGCCAAAACATATGCTATAAACAGGAAAAGATCAGTCTCGGATAGTTTAACAATCAACACCATGAATCTTGACACTTTAGACGACAGCAAAAATATGGGACCTAGTCCCAACAAACAAAACTGTCTCACAAGTGACACTTTAGAAGTTAGCAAAAAATATGGGACCCAGTCCCAACAATCAAAACTGTCTTTCAAATGATAAAAACAAAGATTTAATGGAGCAAAAACAACCTGAGGGGCCTAAGTCAAAGTATAAGAAACAACCCATTAGACAAAACTCTAAACCAAATCGTGACAATTTTATTGAAAAGGCTTATATTGGTCAACTAGAAAGTGAAATTGACAGATTGCAATCAACGGTTGAATTATTTAAAAAATCCCAACAAAAGGGTATGTGTACAGAAAAACCTTTACTGGAACAACCAATTAGCAACAACTCTTACATCAGAGAACAATAATCAGTAGGTCCATCTCATTTTGAACAAACAACTGCTCACCATACAAACATTGAAATAAAATTTCTTGAACAAAGAATGAGAGCAATGGAGACCCACATGTCACAGAGCATGCAAATCATACAATTACAACAAACACAACTTATGATGCAAGTGCAGGCTCAGCAACATCAACAACACATGTATCATTAAATCATATGCAAACGTATCAACACCTTCCGCCAAAGCCACCGGCGTATGTTCATATGCAGCCAGTCCATCCGCTTCATACCAACATTAATCAACATGGTTTTCACCCAAATTATGGGATGATCAACCCACACATCCATAGTCAATTTGCACAACCTATGCAACTTCCAAACAATGTGATTGGTCAGCCACACGTAAATAGACACCTTATACGTCCTGGACACTACCATCAAGGGGTAAATAACTCAAACAATAGATACTCCACAGTACAGGAAGTACAACATAGCCATAGATCTCAAGGTACAAATCCAATCAAACAACCTATGCAGACTTATACAAAACAACAATATAAATCTAAGGAAAAACCAGCAAAAATAGATCTGAGATATAACAAAACAATAGATAAAACTCAAGATATTTATGACATAGACACTACAAACCCCTCAGAGTCTGAATTGACCAGTTTTTGTGCTCGACCAGTAAAATCGAGAACACATTTTACTCGACTAGTCTCGACATTGTCTCGACTGTACTTAACTGTACTTAGGTGTATTCGACTAGGTCTCGACTTTACTTAGTTAGTCTGATTCAGTACTTGATGATCTTTGTGTAGTCTGACATGGTCTTGACCAAGGCTCGACCTGTCTTGACCTGTCTTGACTAGTCTCGACCTGTCTCGACTAGTCTCGACACAGTCTCAACCAGTCTCGACCTGTCTCGACTAGTCTTGACCTTCAAATTTAGTTTTGACTGGTGTAAATCAGCCCATCTAACTAAATTAAATATTGATCTTAAAAAATTCAAACTTATTAGGTAGTTTGATTTATTGCTGTGAAATGAAAGAATTTAATTTTACAATATGTACAAAAAAAATTATTATATAAAAATTCAGATAGGCATCTTTAATTATTTTTATAACTTTTTCAAATCAACTTGGATTTTCATCAAACTATGCAGATATCTTAGATATATATCAAGCTTACTGAATCCCATTTCATTTAGTTTTTTGTTGTATTGCTGTAAAATTTAAGAATTAAAGTAATCTTGGTATAAAAAGCTAGGATTTGCAATTCGGACAAAATGGAGATAGTACACTTTAATTTTTTTAATAACTTTTTCAAATCAACTTGGATTTGCATCAAACTATGCAGCTATCTTACGTATATATCAAGCTTACTGAATCCCATTTCATTTAGTTTTTTGTTGTATTGCTGTAAAATTTAAGAATTAAAGTAATCTTGGTAAAGTGCATAATTTCGACAAATTCTTCCAAGATAAAGTATCTTTTGTTCGTTGCTCAGACATCTATGAACAGATTTCTGGATTCAACTTACGAAGAGGGAAAGGGGGTGTAGGAATTGTATGATCGTCTTCAACTTCTGGTAAAGTCACTAAAATTGATGAAGGAAATCAAAGAATCATTGGAATTTTAATCAACTCAGATCCAAAGATATGTCTTATTTGCGTATACCTCCCAACGGTCAACTCTGTTGTGGAATACGGAGAGTGTCTCGATATTTTAGATTTTATAATAAACAACTATAGTAATACCCATAGAATTGTAATAGCCGGTGACCTGAACGGAACACTTCTAAAGCCTAGGGCTGGTAATAAACATGACGTGTGCATCCATTCGTTTGTTAGGGACCACAAACTTATTGTGTCAGCAGCAACAAAACACACATTTATGCAACACTCCGGGGCTGGATCTTCACACATTGATTACATCCTGTCTTCACACAAAGATCTGATACAGGACTACATTATTCATGAAAAGCATGCCACAAATATCTCTAGCCATACCATTGTGTCTGCTGTCATTAACATAAGCTTTGCCTCAATTCAAAGACCGAGCCAACAGTCTTCAGCAATTTGGAAATATCAATGGGAGAAAATGGATATTTATACTTTTCAGAATACTCTTCGTCTTGAACTTGAAAACAGTTATAGCAAAATAAACTCAGATCCAACTATTGAAATATTAATGTCAATCTTGCAAAAAGCCACAAAAGTATCAACGCCAAGGAAGATTATCTATCTTCAAGGCCAAAAGTGGAAGGCCTCACCAGCAGCGAGAATTTTGATAACTAACTGTCACAAATTGTACAGAGAGTGGCGCAAAAAAGGAAAGCCAGAGGGCCCACTTAAACAACAAAAAAATACTGCTCAAAGAGAGCTTCGTCGTCAATTCCGCTTGAAAAAATATATGGACAAACAAGATCTCTATATTCAAATTATAGAAAATCCTACCACTGAATTGTTCCACCGCTTAATTCGAAGGAACAGAGGGAAGTCAGCAGTTAAAACGCCTTATTTACAAGAGGGCAACAATGAAGTGAATGACCCAGACGAACAGAGAGGATGTTTTTTAAAATACTTTGAAGATTTAGCAATCCCAAAGGACAATGGGTATGATGAAAAATATCTTGAGCTCTGCACTATCCGTCATAGACTCATAACTGAATTTTGTAATAGCTCTGATGACCCGCTGGAAACATTTACAGAAGTGGAAATTCAAAATGGCATAAAACATTTACATACTGGTAAAGCTACTGACGAATTTGAGATATGTTCAGAACAATCGAAGCCTCTGGGAACATTTTGTTACCAAGTATCACAACAACATTTAATTCTATTTTAAGCTTCTGCAGCTTTCCAGAAATATTAAAGTCTGGAATACTTACACCAATTTTGAAAAAACTGAAAGATCCTTCGATTCTGGATAATTATAGAGTTATAACTGTAACGCCGGTCTTCACTAAACGTTTTAAATGTGTGTTATTACCACAAATTGAAAAAAAACATTTTGATAACAAACAGAGTCCACTTCAATTTGGTTTCACGAAAGGAGTTTCCATGATCTTAGCAGCACTTATAGTCGCCGAAGCAAAATGCGAGAGCAAACTTACACCATTAATTCCATTATGTCTCATCACTGTTGATAGTATGAAAGCGTTTGATGTTGTCAGCCATGTGATTGTTTTCGATAAGTTGTATGAAATAGGTGTCCACCTTAAAATTTGGACAATCGTTAGAGATCTATATGATGGTATGACCTCAAAAGTCAGATGGGCCGGTGCAATAAGTCCGAAATTTAATATACTACAGGGAGTGAGACAAGGTGGAATTTTGTCTCCACTACTGTATACAATTTATATCAACATTTTTCTGAGGGAATTACAGGAAACAAGGCTAGGTTTCAGGATGGGCAATGTTTATCTGGGATGTCCTACATGTGCGGACGATATCGCTCTCTTGTCTTCAAATCCAAACGAACTGACATAGACATGCTGTGCAAGACAGAGTTTCAATTCACCCCAAAAAGACCAAAGCAGTGGTATTTAGTAAATCAAACAGTATTAAGTCTACATTATCTTGGAAACTTGGTGTCTCTGATATTTCGCCATCCAATCAAACTGTGCATTTGGGAATTCTTAGATCTGGGCTTAAAGAAAATAATCTGAATTTAGACGATCATATTAGTCTAGTAAGGAGGACTATGTATGCATTGATTAGTACAGGACTACATGGCTCGAACGGAATCAATCCCATCGTTGCCTACAAAATATATCAGTCTTACATACTGCCAAAGCTTCTGTTTGGGTTAGAAGTGTTGCCACTGAACAAATCACAAATAGAAATTTTAAGGAAATTTCATATTTCAAATTTACGTCGATTCAAATCATTGCCGACACGTACAGCAACACAAATAGTTTACGTATTACTTGGTGCATTGCCTGTAAAGAGTTGCATAAAAGACACTTAAGCCTTCTATATAACATTATCACCTGTAATAACTCTACTCTGAAGAACCTCATGATGAGACAATTGGCTGTAAACGGTGAAAATCAAGAAAGCTTTTTTGGTCGAATACAGGATATTCTTGAACAGTACAAGTTGCCGAAAATTTATACTCTAATGGCAGAACAACCTTCACAATTAGCGTTCAAACATCAATGTAAAAGTGCAATCCAGAAAACATGGACTAATATATTAGTGGCTGAGTCTGTCAAAAAATCAATTCTGAAATATATCAATACAAAAGATTTGGCTGTTGGAAAGCCCCATATAATATGGAAATGGTTGCGTTCTATGGTAATTGAGGTTAAAATGGGCATTACAAAAGCCAGAATGCTTACTGGAACATTTATGACACAAGTTATCAAACACAAGTACAACATAGAACCTTCAGATCAGATTTGTAAACTGTGCTCAATATATTCCGAAGATCTAACGCACATCATTCTTGATTGTCCCGCCTTATTTTCAACTAGACGAATATATCATAACCGTCTCAAAATAGAGGTTATCAATGTGATTGTTGAAAGCAAGTGGTCCGAGCTATTTGGAAACAAAGATGCGATTCTTCTGCTAATTTTAGACTGTACAAATTTTAGCAAATATTTTAGTGTGGATCAACAAAATGCTATTACAAAGTTATAAAGTGTGTTATGTCTTCAACTATATTTAATGAGACTGAAACTGCTAGAAAAGACAGCAAAAGTGCCCAATAAACAATGTGGTAGTGATACATGTATATGAACAGTGACCTTATAAATCTGATTGCTGGAGATATTGGCAATGTAGTCTTTTAAAATTTAAAGTTAACTATATAAAATTCCACTAAAGACAATTTAAATAATTTTTTGATTTTAAAAATTAATTGATAAAAGTGGAAAAGTGGGTCGTGTATGCTTGTTTATTTATTAAACATTCTGTGAGAAGAATTGGAGATATGTAGATAGTGTAAATAACATTCATGACAAGATATTCTTGGTGTTCCTTAAAGGAAGGCAATACAAACAGCAGAAGAAGAAGATAAGTATGTAAAGGTGTGATCTCCTTTGGGATCATAGTGATGTTTACTTAGGAGCATTTTTCATTTAGCCATTTTTTCTAATTTGCATAAATATCAGAAATTAAAGACACATTGAGAATGTAGAATTAATGGTCTTTGAGTGTCAGAATTAATATTGCAAACTGAAAGTGGCAAGACTGGAGCAGGCCCCCTCTTGGACAGTCAGTTGGCCCCACTTATGAATATTTCTGGATCCGCCACTGAGATCCCACACTTTGGTAGGATAAAGTTATAAAAATAGGGGCTACCTGAGTGGAAAAAAGGGGGGGGGTGATGTTAATTTTGTTGAGGCAATAATGTTGATTTTTCTGGTTGCTATTGCTGATCTTTATTGAATAGTTTGATATATTATTTGATTTGATTTAGTTTTTTTATTTCTGCAATTTTTAAACAATCATTGTAATCATTGCATTTAAATTTAATGTAATTATTCAGCTCAGCTTTGGATGCTTATTGTGATTAGCAATTCATTTTTTATGCCCAACCTACGATAGTTGAGGGACGTTATGTTTTCTGGTGTGTGGGTCTGTTTGTCCGTCCGTCCTTCCGTCTGTTCGCCCGTCTGTCCCACTTTAGGTTAAAGTTTTTGGTCAAAGTAGTTTTTGATGGCTACTTGAAACTTAGTATACATGTTCCCTATGATATGATCTTTTTAATTTAAATGCCAAATTAGAGTTTTGACCCCAATATCAAGGTCCACTTAACATATAAAATTATAGTGTGAATAGGGCATCCGTAAACTATGGACACATTCTTTTTGTATTCTAGTCTATTATTCTATTAATCATGATAGTAATAAGTAAAGTGTGAATATAATATGCATATATGGCAAGCAGACCAGTGATATTGTTTGCTTTTTTCAAAACTTACCTTGAGCTATTCTTTTTTATTGGGAAAATTTGCGTCATTTTTATCAAATTGGGATATTTAAAATAAACCATGATTTTGATTTCATACACATAATAAAGGATGTGGTGTGTTTTCAAATACACCAAACACTATTCTAAACCAATGTCTCAAGACATGGATGTGACAAAACTATGTCTTGATGCATATCTCAGTTTTATATGTCTCAAGATGTCTTTAAGACATGTCTTGAAGACACGGTGTCTATTAGACGCGTCTTTAAGTCCGTCTTGAGACGCGTCTTGGAAATTTGTCTTGAGACATCTTGAGATGTCTCAATAAAATGAGGTTCATTTGCTATGTAGCTGTCAGTTAACTACAAGTACTCTCATATCAGTACTTAGTATCTTTTTTTTATTTGGATATACAAGTACGCGGGCACGTCCAGTTTGGGTTTTTGTTAGATGTATTTCAATTGTATCTTTTTAATGAGTTAAGCTTATATTATTTTAATCCCCTTCATGAATGACGCGTTTTTCAATTGATTTTTAAATTTCGTCCTTATGTTGAACTGTTACATCACTGTCCCATGGTAAGGCGTTAGGGTTTGAAATCCGACTCACATGTTTAACCCCGACAAATTCTGTATGTATATGCCTGTTTCGAGTCAGTAGCTTAAGATGAATGGTAAATTAACTGATTTTTTTTTTAATGCACTGTTGGCCTTATGCAAGGGGATTCTTTATCTCCTCTTTCGTATTATTTATATGTAAATAACACTGAAATGGAGCTAAAATTGTAAACCTTATGAACTTAAATTGTTGAATGTATATCTTCTGATATATGCAGATGATATGGTTTCATTCAGAGACAATTTACCTATCTATTTTACAAAAACAAATATTGTAATTTTCAGAAATAGGTAAAACAGGAGGAAAAGTGGTTTTTAAATGGTGATTCCATTAATATTTGTAATGAGTTTATGTATTTACACTTACTTTTGTTTTACACTGATAATTTTGTTAACACTCAAAAGAGATTTTCAGAACAAGGAAAATATGCAGTATATGGTATGTTTAATAAAACACAGGATAACTATTTAAACTATGAAGCATTATTGACTTGATTTGAAACTTATGTTGCAAGTATTTTGAATTATGGCTGTTAACTTTGGGGGTAACGTAAGGCACCAGATATTGAAAGGGTTCATATGTATTTTTTTGAACGTATACTGAAAGTAAAAAAGAGTACCGTTAATAACATGGAATACTGTGAACTGGGTAGAATACAGAATGGTAAAATATTGGATAACATTATCATGTACTGACAATTGCATAATTAAATTTTTTTATGATGAAATGTTTAGTAGCTGTAGTAAAATAAAATGATGCTTTATAATTAGAGACATTTTAGGTAAATATGGCTTTAATTTTATTTGATTAAGTCAAAGGTATATATATATATATTAACCTTATAGTTTTAAATACTGTGGTTGTGCATATAATTTGAATATAGAGACAGGACGATATTATGATAATGACAGGAAAGATAGATGATGGATTTATTGTAACACAAATTCCATTGAAGACGATTTCACTTTCTTTGGAATGAATAAATATGCTGACATTAGGTAAAAATATATAAAACAATATTATTGGAGACACCCTTCTACTTATAAATTGATACAATTGTTATCTGTACAGAATATTAAAGAAGTGAACAATATTGGTAAATACTTAAAATTAGAGGAGAAACTACGTTGCTAACTTTTGATAAATTTATGAATGTCATACTCTGCACTATACTTGATATTGTATTGTATAAGAGTGATTTAATGAATTGTAATGTTGTTAGCATTTTATTATTATATGTCTGTTTATGTAATATGGCGCATGTATAATTAATTTGCCAAAAATTGAATGTATATCCTAAAAGCTGTACATGTTTTTGAAATAAAGTATTATTATATATCATACTTTTTTTATTGTCCGAAATTGATCATTAACGAAGTCGCTCAGGGAACATTTGCCTTTAATGGAGTTGAAATACAGTTATCTTTTTCATTAATTGCAAATCCTGAAGTTTGTAAATGATTATACGTTTAAATATTTAAGCTGTGTACATGTTTCAAATTAAATGTACTATGACAAAGGGGTAAATTGTATATAGCTAAATAATACCATTGCATAGAAAGAAGATGTGATAAAAAAAAAGTGGGGCAAAAGATACAAGATGGACATTTAATCTCGTAAATCGAAAATAAACTCATCACGCTATGGCTTAAAAAGAAAAAGATGAACAACAGCGCACAAAACAAAAATAAAGACCAAGCAACACGAACCTCAACACAATTAATAAGGATGATCGCAGGTGCTCCGGACAAGTAAGCAGATCCTTCCCAACATGCGACACCCGTTGTGCTGGTAATGTTAGAACACATCTATTGTAGTTCTCATTTGGTAGGTCATATTCGTGAAAAGGGAACGGGATTTTAGTAACGACACAAGGAACATATCCGATACCATCTGTGAACAGGATATTCACTAACTGTGAACCAACTAATGAATGCGACCGTATGATATTCGTAGTGATAATTTTGACTGCACCATTTGAAATTCCTGGACTAATAGCTTCCTTGTAAACAGCAACCTTTTTTACGAAACCATGATAGAGATTTGAATATCGTAACGATAGGGAGATATACACTCCGTACGCAGGTTCTGCTGGAAAGTTGCTACATGTTGCTCAAACTGATACCTTATAATTTTCGTTTTTTGGGGTAAAGGATGAAATATCGTTTCATGATAATTCAAATATATAATTTACCCAAAACTGTTATAGCATCCTTTAAATAATAGTTTTAATTCATGGTACAGGATAACACGAGGTATTTCTTTGAAATGATTTCTACAAAATTAAACCAAAGTAGTTTTACCTGAAAATAATTATAATTAACAATAATAGAAAAATATTGAACTGTGTCTTCTCGAAAACTGGTAATATTTGTGATATAAGATTTATAAAGTAGCTTCCTTCAGTCGTAATCCTTCTCCTTGCAGTCTGCTGTTCAAACTTCAAATGAATGATCAGTGGTTTCACTCAGTTAATATTTTGTTTTTCAAATTTTCTTTATTTTTTGTAACGTTAAATAGGGCAAAGCTGGTGATTTAAACTAAAAAGTATAATTATTATGCACTATATCTATTCATATTTTGAGGGGGGGAAATCATGGTTGTATCCATCCTTCATTGTCATACTTTTAATAAACTGCAAGTACTCTCAGATCTGTTCCTAGTGTCTTTTTTGTTGTCGGGATGTACATGTACCCGACCACGTCCACTTGTAGTTTTGTCCATCTGATGAGTTAAGCCTTTCTCAACTGATTTTTATACTAGTTCGTTCTTAGGTTGTTCTGTTATACCACTGTCCCAGGTTAGGGGTAGAGTTGGGATCCCGCTAACTTTTTTGACCCCGCCACATTATTTATGAATGTTCCTGTCCCTGTCAGGAGCCTGTAATTCAGTGATTGTCGTTTGTTTATGTGTTACATATTTGTTTTTCGTTCATTTCTTATATAAACAAGGCCGTTAGTTTTCTCGTTTGAATTGTTTTATATTGTCATATCGGGGCCTTCATAGCTGACTATGCGGTATGGGCTTTGCTCATTGTTGAGGGCCGTACGGTGACCTATATTTGTTAATGTCTGTGTCATTTTAGTCTCTTGTCGTCAGTTGTCTCATTGGCAATCATACCACATCTTCTTTGTTTATATAATCATAGATACAAGGGTTAAAATATCATATTTGCGCCTGACCCGCGTTTTGTCTACAAAAGACTCATCAGTGACGCTCAAAAACTGTTTAAAAGACCAAATTAGGTAGTTAAAAGCATTAAGTACCACATATTCCTAAACGTTTTCCCCCCAAACAGCTAAGGTTATCTATTCCCGACGTAGGAAAACCTTGGTATTTAAAACATGCAAAGTTTTGTAAACAGTTCATAGATAACTCTGAATATATCAACAATAACTCAAGTCAACACAGAAGTACTGACTACTGGGCTGCTAATATCCTAGGGGAATTAAAACTAAAACAGAGTCGTTTGCATTCCATTTAAATTTTCAATCTGCTAATTGTTTAAAAGTACATAATAATACAGAATACACTAGCAATACTTACACACCTGGAGAAGCTACCAATCAAATCATATCTCTCGAAATCAAATTAAAAAGTAAAAGCTATCACTTCATGTGAACTGAAAAAAACCACAATATTTAAACAGGATATGTATATTGCAAAAGAAAGTCTGAATATATTACAAAAAATAGCTAACATCCAATTGTAACGTTATCATTTATATATATAACTGATCAAATAACAAAATCAAAAGCTCATACACATTAAACACATTAAACGATTTAAGAACAACTGTCATATAAATAACTTGGTACAGGCATTTCTTGTTGTAATTTTTCTAACTATACCCAGCTTTGGTATTATTCATTCTTTTATTTCGAGCATGTTTTATTTTTCAGAATATGCCTATATTGAACCATAAAGACAAGTATTGATTTAGTTTTGCAGATCTATAAATAGGACTTGTTCTTTTATATTCATAGAAAAATATCAACAGCACAGCGCAAAAACATACTTCCAAGCTCCTGTGTGCTTTCTTCAGAGCAGAAATTGCATTAATGCAATTGAAATGTGGACCAAGTAAGCCGAGGTAGCGGAAAAAAACATAGGATATGTATTGGCAGGTGGAATATTATTGTACCCTGCTACTTAAGGTTGATACTTGTTTATTCATTTTTTATACAGAGAGTATTTATTCATATCTGGTCATAAAAATCAAATGACAGTTCCTTCTGTTCAATGATGTAGTAAACTAGTCTGGTCAATAATTAATGTATGAAAGATGTAAAAACAAAAACAAAACAAATCAACAATCAATTATGTTTCTTAAAATCCGGTAAACACGCTGCCCATTGGATACGGACCTTATACACCGTCTTTATGTTTCCGTTTTACCTCAACTTTTGATTGTTTACAATTCATGTATTTAATGAAACTCGATGCGAATAGAACTTTAATATCATGATAATATAATAGCCCAAGAGCCTCATATACTTCAGCGGAAGAATTAAAGACAAGAACTATCAAAATGTTGTCTTTCTTTTAGATGATAATTTACAGACAACCAAATACAAAGGAGTAGGTTCAGTAAGACCTCTTTTTGGCCCCAAAATATAGCAATTGAAAAAAATTGTGAAAATGTAATCTTTTAGCTATTTACGGGAGAGTCGAATGCTTCTGCTACATAAATATGGGCTGTTAATGACAATACAATGCACATATATCGGGTACTAGCATCATTAAGTCATGCTAAATTACTGAAATCTTCACAATTTTAGCATTTTAGTTAAATTTTAGACGATTTCCGTCTCAAATGAAAGTGGCCGCATTCGTGTTCATTCATAATATTGAAATGTAAGTTGTATTTGCTGATAATACATAACATATATAAAGGTTGAGGATGAACACGGATGCGGCCACTTTCTTTTTTGACAAAAACCATCTGAAAAGTGACGTTTTTTTACATATCTAAGCTTGAATCGGAGCGCTTTTAATTACTAAATCAGTTAAAATCTTTCACATAAACTAATTGAATCAATTGAAATAAACATTTAAGTGTTTAAAAAAAGTCCAAAATCTTTCGTAAGATGAACATGAAACTTTGGGACAAAATTGGCCCTTACCGGACCTACTCCTTTCTTAACTTTCATTATATTTTTTTTTTATATAACAAGCATTTTATTTATCTTGTGCAACAATTATCATGTTCTAAGTTTGAAAACTTTATTGTCACCTTCCCTACGAAAACATGTCTATACATGCTAAAGTTGTACCTTTATAATTGCTCCTCAACCATTATATGACAAGTTTTGAATCACTTGCGGCTTTCCGCACTTTGTTGTCGTTTTTCAAAGACTCGACAAACGTTTGTAACGTTTATAAACAAATTTCCGTAAATGAACGAATTTGCATGTAATACACGTCACGGCAAATTCGAAAACACATGTGATAACTGGAAGCAGTCAATAAAGATTCCTTTATTAGCCTGCATAAGACATTCTTATGAATCTGATAAATAATTGCATAGCCTTAACATATGTTTTAATGTTTATGAACTTAAAGTTTTAGTATTTTTTTTTATCTAAGGATATGATATTATAATTATATCGCATAGATGTCTAGTTAAATGAAAATGTATTTATTAATACTGATAAACCATATGATTGTTAACTGCTGACGATACATAACTTTAATAAAAATATCACATATTTCATAAAATATAAGTCACAATTTATTATTAGATACAGATTTAGCACATGGTTGTATAGATAATTGACGATGTATTATTTATACACATCTTGCACATGGTGTTCTAGTTGACTGACAATACCTTATTGTTAAAGAAATATCACATGGTTTTCTAGTCAATGGACTTTGTCTTATTTATACAGATAAATCTAGTTAACTGACAATGTCGTATCTATACAGATATATCTACTTCACTGACAATGTCGTATTTACTCAGATATATTTAGTTAACTGACAATGTCGCATCTATACAGATATATCTATTTTACTGACAATGTCGTATCTATACAGATATAATACATGGTTCTCTAAAGCTACCTTTATGCTAATGTACTATTTGAACAGATATAGTAAATGGCTGTCCAATTCACTGACACTGTACTATGTATACAAAATATATCACACGGTTGTCAAGCTTATTGTCAATATCTTACCTGTACATATAATTTACATGATTGTCTATCCATTGGGGTTGATTTGATTCCGAAACATACACACTTGATAGTGTTACATCCTTTGATATTTATATTCAAATAAACAACAACATATATCGTCGGACTACATTAATCAGGTAATATTAAAGGATTATCTAGAGTTGATATAAATGTCACGTTTTACTGTTTTTGGTTTTGCAATTCTAAGATGTGGTCTTGTTAATTTAAAAATTGCATTTAGTATTAATATTTTTTTTTTTAATTTAACTTACCAATAATTTCAAAACACTTCACTTATCAAAATCCATCACAAAACAAAATGCCGCAGACAAAAATAAAGACATAAATGTTTATTTAAACTAAAAATCGATATGTAAATACCAAAAACTTCAGTTTTGCATAGGTAACCTTTAAATAGCGTGATGTTCGTTTTATGTGTCATTCAGTATGTCGTTTAAATGTAAACGCGTTGCTAGGAGTATCAGAAATGTTTGTCCTGTTTTATAAGTATTAAGGGCTTTAAATGGGCTAGATGAAAAATAAGATAACAACAATCAACACAAATGGATAAATTATAACTTAAATGATATCTACCTGTGTAATACACCGTCAAATGTCATTTTCTGTAGACATTGCCTGGTTTGTCTGGTTTAATAATCACGTAGTATGATATTTTGTTTAATCTTTTTCACTTGAAATATAGAATAACTAATCGAAGAATTCAAATAGAGAAACATATTCAACGAGTGACCGAACAACACATTAATTCACGAATGCGCGTAGTTAATTATCAGTGTTGTTTGGTCACGAGTTGAATATTGTTCGATATTTGAATTCTTTAATTACAACTTGGTAATTTATAATTTTATGAAACGCTAAATAGTAAATTTTTTTTGTAAACGTCAACTAGACAGCATACTAACAATAACAAACCCAAATAAAGTTGACATTACGTCTTTTCGTATATCCGAGGTGTACAGTGAATCCAGTCATATTGTTTGTTTTAATTTGAAAATAGAAAACAAATCTATCGTAAGTAATTCACAAGTATACGGCAAAAAAACATATATTATAGAAACCCTATATAATGCACTTTGGATGTTTAATTTTGGTGTTTAAATCGAATAATGTCTACTATCAAGACTTATCAGATGACAATGATTCAAAAGTTAAATCTATATCAGCTTCTTCCTGAAAATAGAGATTTTCAGATGTATTCTTTTTATTACATTGGCAAATGGCATTTTTTTTTAAAGAAATTAATGTAAAACATGTACGGAGCTATATCTTTTTTCTACATATTCACAATTTGTTTTGATCCGCCGTTATCGACGTCTTGATAACGCCAATTGTTGTATGACGTCAGAGAGTGAAATAACCACGTGTATTTCACATGTGCAATTATCGGTATTTATTTAACTTGGAAATCAATGTAATTCATTGCAACCAATGTAATAAATACATTTAATAAACAATATAAATATGACAGAATATTGAATGGTTAAAAACACCTTCAAAAACTTAGAATTGTCAAAAAAAACTTTCTTTATGTATTTGTATCACCAGGCCAGTAGTCAGCACTTCGTAGTTGACATGAATATCAACTATATGGTCATTTTTATAAATTTTCTATTTGCAAAACTTTAAATTTTTCGAAAAACTAAGGATTTTCTTACCCCAGGAGTAGAATACCTTAGCCGTATTTGGCACATCGTTTTGGATTTTTGGGTCCTCAATGCTCTTCAACTTTGTATTTGTTTGGCTTTTTTACTATTTTGATCTGAGCGTCAATGATGAGTCTTATGTAGACGAAACGCGCGTCTGGCGTTTAAATTATAATCCTGGTACTTTTGACAACTATTATTGTCAATATCTTATTTTGTACAGATATATCTCATAGTTGTCTATCTCATTGTCAATATCTTATTTTGTACAGATATATCACATGGTTGTCTATCTCATTGTCAATATTTTATTTTGTACAGATATATCACATGGTTGTCCATCTCATTGTCAATATCTTATTTTGTACAGATATATCACATGGTTGTCTATCTCATTGTCAATATCTTATTTTGTACAGATATATATCATGGTTGTCGTTCTTATTGTCAATATCTTATTTTGTACAGATATATCACATGGTTTTCTATCTTATTGTCAATATCTTATTTGTACAGATATATCACATGGTTGTCTATCTTATGGTCAATATCTTATTTTGTACTGATATATCACATGGTTTTCTATCTTATTGTCAATATCTTATTTTGTACAGATATCTCACACGATTGTCTATCTTATTGTCAATATCTTATTTTGTACAGATATATCACATGGTTTTCTATCTTATTGTTAATATCTTATTTTGTACAGATATCTCACATGATTGTCTATCTTATTGTCAATTTCTTATTTTGTACAGATATATCACATAGTTTTCTATCTTATTGTCAATATCTTATTTTGTACATATATATCACATAATTGTCTATCTTATTGTCAATATCTTATTTTGTACAGATATATGTCATGTCTGTCTATCTTATTATCAATATCTTATTTTGTACAGATATATCACATAGTTGTCGATCTTATTGTCATTACCTTATTTTGTACAGATATATGACAAGGTTGTCTATCTTATTGCCAATACCTTGTTTTGTACAGATATATCACATGGTTGTCTATCATATTGTCAATATCTTATTTTGTACAGATATCTCACATGATTGTCTATATTATTGTCAATTTCTTATTTTGTACAGATATATCACATGGTTTTCTATCTTATTGTCAAGATCTTATTTTGTACAGATATCTCACATGATTGTCTATCTTATTGTGAATATCTTATTTTGTACTGATATATCACATGATTGTCTATCTTATTGTCAATATCTTATTTTGTACAGATGTATCACATGGTTTTCTATCTTATTGTCAATATCTTATTTGTACAGATATATCACATGGTTGTCTATCTTATTGTCAATATCTTATTTTGTACAGATAAATGTCATGTCTGTCTATCTTATTATCAATATCTTATTTTGTACAGATATATCACATAGTTGTCGATCTTATTGTCATTACCTTATTTTGTACAGATATATGACATGGTTGTCTTACTTATTGTCAATATCTTGTTTTGTACAGATATATCACATGGTTGTCTATCTTATTGCCAATACCTTGTTTTGTACAGATATATCACATGGTTGTCTATCATATTGTCAATATCTTATTTTGTACAGATATATCACATGGTTGTCTATCTCATTGTCAATATCTTATTTTGTACAGATATATCACATGATTGTCTATCTTATTGTCAATATCTTATTTTGTACTGATATATCACATGATTGTCTATCTTATTGTGAATATCTTATTTTGTACAGATATATCACATGGTTTTCTATCTTATTGTCAATATCTTATTTTGTACAGATATCTCACATGATTGTCTATCTTATTGTCAATATCTTATTTTGTACAGATATATCACATGGTTTTCTATCTTATTGTCAATATCTTATTTTGTACTGATATATCACATGATTGTCTATCTTATTGTCAATATTTTATTTTGTACAGATATATGACATGATTTTCTATCTTATTGTCAATATCTTATTTGTACAGACATATCACATGGTTGTCTATCTAATGGTCAATATCTTATTTTGTACTGATATATCTCATTGTCAATATCTTATTTTGTACAGATATATCTAATGGTTGTCTATCTCATTGTCAATATCTTATTTTGTACAGATATACCACATGGTTGTCAATCTTTCTGTCAATATCCTATTTTTACAGATATATCACATGGTTGTCTATCTCATTGTCAATATCTTATTTCGTACAGATATATCACATGGTTTTCTATCTTATTGGCAGTATCTTATTTTGTACACATATATCACATGGTTGTCTGTCTTATTGTCAGTATCTTATTTTGTACAGATATATCACATAGTTGTCAATCTTATTGTCATTACCTTATTTTGTACAGATATATGACATGGTTGTCTATCTTATTGTCACTATCTTATTTTGTACAGATATATCTCATGGTTGTCTATCTTATTGACAACATCTTATTTTGTACAGATATATCACATGGTTGTCTATCTTATTGCCAATACCTTGTTTTGTACAGATATATGACATGGTTGTCTAACTTATTGTCAATATCTTATTTTGTACAGATATATCACATGATTGTCTATCTCATTGTCAATATCTTATTTTGTACAGATATACCACATGGTTGTCTATATTATTGTCAATATCTTATTTTGTACAGATATATCTCATGGTTGTCTATCTTATTGTCAATATCTTATTTTGTACAGATATATCACATGGTTTTCTATCTTATTGACAGTATCTTATTTTGTACACATATATCACATGGTTGTCTATCTTATTTTGTACAGATATATCACATGGTTTTCTATCTTATTGTACATATCTTATTTGTACAGATATATCACATAGTTGTCTGTCTTATTGTCAATATCTTATTTTATACAGATATATCACATGTCTGTCTATCTTATTGTCAACATCTTATTTTGTACAGATATATCACATAGTTGTCAATCTTATTGTCATTGCCTTGTTTTGTACAGATATATGACATGGTTGTCTTACTTATTGTCAATATCTTATTTTGTACAGATATATCACATGTCTGTCTATCTTATTGTACATATCTTATTTGTACAGATATATCACATGGTTGTCTATCTTATTGTCAATATCTTATTTTGTACAGATATATCACATGTCTGTCTATCTTATTGTACATATCTTATTTGTACAGATATATCACATGGTTGTCTGTCTTATTGTCAATATCTTATTTTATACAGATATATCACATGTCTGTCTATCTTATTGTCAACATCTTATTTTGTACAGATATATCACATAGTTGTCAATCTTATTGTCAATACCTTATTTTGTACAGATATATCACATCGTTGTCAATCTTATTGTCATTGCCTTGTTTTGTACAGATATATGACATGGTTGTCTTACTTATTGTCAATATCTTATTTTGTACAGATATATCACATGATTGTCTATCTCATTGTCAATATCTTATTTTGTACAGATATACCACATGGTTGTCTATATTATTGTCAATATCTTATTTTGTACAGATATATCTCATGGTTGATTATCTTATTGTCAATATCTTATTTTGTACAGATATATCACATGGTTGTCTATCTTATTGTCAATATTTTATCTTGTACAGATATATCACATGATTGTCTATCTCATTGTCAATATCTTATTTTGTACAGATATATCTAATGGTTGTCTATCTCATTGTCAATATCTTATTTTGTACAGATATACCACATGGTTGTCAATCTTTATGTCAATATCCTATTTTTACAGATATATCACATGGTTGTCTATCTCATTGTCAATATCTTATTTCGTACAGATATATCACATGATTTTCTATCTTATTGGCAGTATCTTATTTTGTACACATATATCACATGGTTGTCTGTCTTACTGTCAATATCTTATTTTGTACAGATATATCACATGGTTTTCTATCCTATTGTCAATATCTTATTTGTACAGATATATCACATGGTTGTCTATCTTATTGTCAATATCTTATTTTGTACAGATATATCACATGTCTGTCTATCTTATTGTCAATATCTTATTTTGTACAGATATATCACATAGTTGTCAATCTTATTGTCATTACCTTCGTTTGTACAGATATATCACATAGTTGTCAATCTTATTGTCATTACCTTATTTTGTACAGATATATGACGTGGTTGTCTAACTTATTGTTAATATCTTGTTTTGTACAGATATATCACATGGTTGTCTATCTTATTGCCAATACCTTGTTTTGTACAGATATATGACATGGTTGTCTAACTTATCATGCTTATTGTCAATATCTTATTTTGTACAGATATATCACATGATTGTCTATCTCATTGTCAATATCTTATTTTGTACAGATATACCACATGGTTGTCTATATTGTTGTCAATACCCTATTTTGTACAGATATATCTCATGGTTGTCTATCTTATTGTCAATATCTTATTTTGTACAGATATATCACATGGTTGTCTATCTTATTGTCAATATCTTATTTTGTACAGATATATCACATGGTTGTCTATCTCATTGTCAATATCTTATTTTGTACAGATATATCTAATGGTTGTCTATCATATTGTCAATATCTTATTTTGTACAGATATACCACATGGTTGTCAATCTTACTGTCAATATCCTATTTTTACAGATATATCACATGGTTGACTATCTCATTGTCAATATCTTATTTCGTACAGATATATCACATGGTTTTCTATCTTATTGGCAGTATCTTATTTTGTACACATATATCACATGGTTGTCTATCTTATTGTCAATATCTTATTTTGTACAGATATATAAGATGGTTGTCTATCTCATTGTCAATATCTTATTTCGTACAGATATATCGCATTGTTTTCTATCTTATTGGCAGTATCTTATTTTGTACACATATATCACATGGTTGTCTATGTTATTGTCAATATCTTATTTTGTACAGATATATAAGATGGTTGTCTATCTTATTGTCAATATCTTATTATGTACATATATTACATAGTTGTTTATCTTATAGTCAATATGGTATTTTGTACAGATATATCACACGGTTGTCTATCTGATTGTTAATATCTTATTTTGTACAGATATATCACATGGTTGTCTATCTCATTGTCAATATGTTTTTTTGTACCGATATATCACATGGTTGTTTATTTTATTGTCAATATCTAATTTTGTACCGATACATTACATGGTTGTTTATCTTATTGTTAATATCTTATGTTGTACCGATATATGACATGGTTGTATATATAACAGTTGGCTTGATTTATTTCCAGAACGTACACAATGTATTTTGTTGCATCCTTTGGTGTTTATGATAAAATAATCAAAAACATGCATCGATTGTACAACAATTATCTGGTTATATTAACAAATTAGTTTGGATTGATAGAAATGTTATCTCTTGCTTTTTTAGTTTTGAATTTATATGCGGATTTGTTGATGTTTTCATAAAATAACGTTGAATTATTTTCTTAAAATCGTTTTTATCAATAAGGTCAAAGTCCCCCCCTAGACACATTCCTTCACAAAAAGAAATGCCGCACACAAGAATAAAGATACGAATGTTTTTTTTAACCAAAAATCAATATACAAATACCCCAAAACTACAGTTTAGATAGGTAACCTTTTAATAGCGTGATGTCGTTTTAGGTGTCATTCAGTAGGTCATTTAAATTTAAACGCGTTGCTAGGAGTATCAGAAATGTTTGTCCTGTTTTATTAGTATTTATATTTATAAGTGTTATATATGGGCTAGATGCATGTTACCACAATCAACACATATGGATAAATTATAATCTAAATGATTTATACCTATGCAATGCACTGTCAATTATATTAGTCCACTGGAATTCATTTTCTGTAAACATTGGCTTGTTTATCTGGTTTGAATAATCATGTGGTATAATATTTGTAACTGTTTTCACTTTAAGATCATTTAATAAACAGGATAAATCCCCCCTATAAATCTCTATTTTCAGGCAGAAGCTCCTATAGATTTGACTTTTGAATCATTGTCATCTGACAAATCTTTATAGTTGACATTATTCGATTTAAATATTAAAATTAAACATCCAAAGTGCAATATCAAAGTTTCTATAATATATGGGGGTTTCTTGCGGTATACTTGTGAATTACTTACGACAGATTTGATTTCTATTTTCAAATTAAAAACAAATATATGACGGCATTCACAATACATCTAGGATATACCAAAAGACGTCATTTCAACTTTATTTGGGTTTGGTATTGTAAGTTTGCTGTCTAGTTGATGTTTACATAAAAAAAATTACTACTTAGCTTTTCATCAAATTATAACTTACCAATGAGTACAAAAGTAAAACAAAATGGCGCGCACATCAATACAAGTTGATGTTAACCCTACCTAACATTGATATATGAATAGAGGTTGAAAAGAATGGCTATTTAAGTTTAAGTTTTTGGCATCAGTCTGTCAAATGCCATTAAATAAGACCTTGAAATTTAAACAAGTGATGAAAAGTGTCTGATATCTTCGTCCTGTTTTTATTTTATTAAGCGTTTTACCTTTGCAAAATAAAAAAAGGATTTTTTTACTGTTATCCTTTTTTTTTTTATAATACTATCATATCAGATACTTGTCTAGTTATATGACATACTATATCATTTGGCGTATCGAACAGTGGTTTATCAATTCATTTATTACCGTTTGGTCATCAGAAAACCCGAACTCCAGTAAGACAATATCATATTCTAAAACATTCATGTAGTACCTTCTACAATTTATTTTTTAACTGGTTGTATACCTCTTTTGAGCAAACGTTGTATATACATGCACATTGATCAGGGAAAGTCAATAGCATATATAACACAGGCTTCCTAAAGCCATTCAATAGAAATGTTTACTTTGAAAAAGTGACAAAGAGTATCTGATATCTATGTCCTGTTTTGACTTCATGCTTTCAGCGTTTTATCAAGTTTATCTTTGCAATCCAGTTCCTCGTAACACTATCATAACACAGACTTGTAAAATGACCAAGTCAAACAGATATATCACGTAGCTGTTAAATTATCGAGCATCATTTAATCCATTCATTTATTACCGTTTGGTAGTCATAAAACCAGAACTCTATGAAGAAACCTAATATATTTATACTGTAGTTTGATAGTTTGGTCAAATGGTATGGAATTATAATTAAACGACTACATTACATTTCAATGTCAAATGTATTTACTACATTGTAATTGATGGTTTGGTCAAATATTATGAAACTATCATTGAATGACTACAATTAAACAATATCTTATCTATTTACTTACTGATACTTTCAAATATCCCTCAAAAATCAAAAATGGTGTACACAAGATAGAAAATACGAATGCTATTTAAACCAAACATCGATACGAACATATCCGGTATAAACAGGTTTAAAGAATTGATTTGTGAATGAAGGTATTTGTCCATAACGAAGTTCGTGTATTTGTCATTCAATCAGACATTTAAATTCTTACTTTGAGTATAAAGTTACTTTGTATTTATTAGTGGGAAATCTAGTGACAATAGTTATCAAGGGTACCGAGATTATAATTTAGTATGCAAGACGTGTGTTTCGTCTACATAAGACTCATCAGTGACGTTCATATCAACATAGTTATGAAGCCTCAGATATACAAAGTTGAAGAGCATAGAGGACCCAAAAGTCCAAAAAGTTGTGCCAAATACGGCTAAGGTAATCTATTCCTGGAATAAGAAAATACTTAGTTTTTCGAAAAATTCAAAGGTTTGTAAACAGGACATTTATAAAATGACTACTGGATTGGTGATACCCTCGGGGACGAAACTTCAAATATACCCTCTCCTTTGACCCTTACCAAGAGCTTTCAATGTTTGTCCCAATTTAAACAGGACGATTTATCTTATTAATTCATATGGGTCTCGTAAATGATAGAAACAGAAATAAGTTGAAATAAAAACCAAACTTCTGTTTGTTGTTATCCTTTCCGTTCTTAAATAGAAAACGACATCTACAGTAGACTAGAGAAGGTTGGTGTATTATTTGAAATGTTGACTCTGAATACATTTCAGAAGTAAAAACTACAATTATTTTGTTATTTTGCTGTATACCTCTCTGGATGAAGTTAATAGTTTGTATGAACATGCAAACTGATCAGAGACTGTTAGAAAATGAATTCCAAAAGAATTGATGCATTTGTAGCATTGAGTTTTGGAATTTATTTACTTCGCAAATTCAAACAAAGCTCATCTAAATGCAAATATTGAACGTAAATAGATCGAAAACACTGCAGATATATGTACAAACATCGAGACGACGTTTTTGAAAAATGGTATGAAAAAAGAGATGTCAACGAGTAACGACTGTCGAATAACCGAAACTGAAGTAATCGGTTTCCTGTAAGAATGGTTGTGCCTTCTTAAGGAACAAAATAATTTTGTTGAAAGCACCTCCCGGGAAGTTAAATATTAAAATAGTTCATCAAAATCAAAATACTTTTCGAATGTGTGCGTTTAATTCTAATTTGAAATTCCCCTGAACAGATGTAGGCTACGAAAAAGAACACAAAACCAAGGATTATACATGTATCTTATCGTTTATTTAAAACAATAAAATAATGTTTTGTATACACTTGTCTAATAAAAAGACAAAGACAAATTAATAGTTGTCTTTAAAGGATTAAATACTACAATCATATCATATAATTGTCTAGTTAACAGACAACGTCAAATTGATACAACATAGCACATACTTGTTAAGTCAACGAACATTAATTCATTGCTTTCTGTTTATTAATCATAACACGAAACCTCCCCCTAAACAAAAATAGTTTACTGAATGAAGACAATTGGTTGCTGACAGTGCTCTAAAACGTACCAAACGTATACCATTGTGTCTGATGTTTTTGGTGTCACATGATACGGCAGTATTATTATGAGCTTATTAATATACACTTTCGTATATCCTTACTTACCAATAAGTTCAAATATCCCTTATAAAGCAAATTGGTGCACACAAGAGTGAGAATATAAATAATTATGTAAACCAAACATTGGTGCACACAAAAGTGAGAATATGAATGATTATGTAGACCAAACATTGGTGCACTCAGGAGTGAAAATATGAATGATTATGTAGACCAAACATTGATGCACGCAAGAGTGAGAATATGAATGATTACGTAGACCAAACATTGGTGGTGCACACAAGAGTGAGAATATGAATGATTATGTAGACCAAACATTGGTGCACACACGAATGAGAATATGAATGATTATGTAGACCAAACATTGATGCACGCAAGAGTGAGAATATGAATGATTATGTTGACCAAACATTGGTGCACACAAGAGTGAGAATATGAATGATTATGTACACCAAACATTGGGGCACACAAGAGTGAGAATATGAATGATTATGTAGACCAAACATTGGTGCACGCAAGAGTGAGAATATGAATGATTATATAGACCAAACATTGGTGCACACAAGAGTAAGAATATGAATGATTATGTAGACCAAACATTGGTGCACACACGAATGAGAATATGAATGATTATGTAGACCAAACATTGCTGCACGCAAGAGTGAGAATATGAATGATTATGTAGACCAAACATTGGTGCACACAAGAGTGAGAATATGAATGATTATGTAGACCAAACATTGGTGCACGCAATAGTGAGAATATGAATGATTATGTAGACCAAACATTGGTGCACACACGAATGAGAATATGAATGATTATGTAGACCAAACATTGGTGCACACCAGAGTTAGAATATGAATGATTATGTAGACCAAACATTGGTGCACACCAGAGTGAGAATATGAATGATTATGTAGACCAAACATTGGTGCACACCAGAGTGAGAATATGAATGATTATGTAGACCAAACAATGGTGCACACAAGAGTGAGAATATGAATGATTATGTAGACCAAACATTGAAACACACAAGAGTGAGAATATGAATGATTATGTAGATCAAACATTGGTGCACTCAAGAGTGAGAATATGAATGATTATGTAGACCAAACATTGGTGCACACCAGAGTTAGAATAAGAATGATTATGTAGACCAAACATTGGTGCACACCAGAGTGAGAATATGAATGATTATATAGACCAAACATTGGTGCACACACGAGTGAAAATATGAATGATTATGTAGACCAAACATTGAAACACACAAGAGTGAGAATATGAATGATTATGTAGACCAAACATTGGTGCACACAAGAGTGAGAATATGAATGATTATGTAGACCAAACATTGGTGCACACAAGAGTGAGAATATGAATGATTATGTAGACCAAACATTGATGCACACACGAATGAGAATATGAATGATTATGTAGACCAAACATTGGTGCACGCAAGAGTGAGAATATGAATGATTATGTAGACCAAACATTGTTGGTGCACTCAAGAGTGAGAATATGAATGATTATGTAGACCAAACATTGGTGCAACCAAGAATGATAATATGAATGATTATGTAGACCAAACATTGGTGCACACCAGAGTGAGAATATGAATGATTATGTAGACCAAACATTGGTGCACACAAGAATGATAATATGAATGATTATGTAGACCAAACATTGGTGCACTCAAGAGTGAGAATATGAATGATTATGTAGACCAAACATTGGTGCACACACGAGTGAGAATATGAATGATTATGTAGACCAAACATTGGTGCACACACGAGTGAGAATATGAATGATTATGTAGACCAAACATTGGTGCACACAAAAGTGCGAATATGAATGATTATGTAGACCAAATATTAGTGCACACAGGCATGAGAATATGAATGATTATATAGACCAAACATTGGTGCACAAACGAGTGAGAATATGAATGATTATGTAGACCAAACATTGGTGCACATACGAGTGAGAATATGAATGATTATGTAGACCAAACATTGGTGCACACAAAAGTGAGAATATGAATGATTATGTAGACCAAACATTGGTGCACTCAAGAGTGAGAATATGAATGATTATGTAGACCAAACATTGGTGCACACAAAAGTGAGAATATGAATGATTATGTAGACCAAACATTGATGCACTCAAGAGTGAGAATATGAATGATTATGTAGACCAAACATTGAAACACACAAGAGTGATAATATGAATGATTATGTAGACCAACCATTGGTGCACACAAAAGTGAGAATATGAATGATTATGTAGACCAAACATTGGTGCACAGAAGAGTGAGAATATGAATGATTAAGTAGACCAAACATTGGTGCACGCAAGAGTGAGAATATGAATGATTATGTAGACCAAACATTGGTGCACAGTAGAGTGAGAATATGAATGATTATGTAGACAAAACATTGGTGCAATCAAGAGTGAGAATATGAATGATAATGTAGACCAAACATTGGTGCACACAAGAATGATATTATGAATGATTATGTAGACCAAACATTGGTGCACTCAAGAGTGAGAATATGAATGATTATGTAGACCAAACATTGGTGCACACAAGAATGATAATATGAATGATTATGTAGACCAAACATTGGTGCACAGAAGAGTGAGAATATGAATGATTATATAGACCAAACATTGGTGCACACAAGAGTGACAATATGAATGATTGTATAGACCTAACATTGGTGCACACAAGAGTGAGAATATGAATGATTATGTAGACCAAACAATGGTGCACACAAGAGTGAGAATATGAATGATTATGTAGACCAAACATTGAAACACACAAGAGTGAGAATATGAATGATTATGTAGACCAAACATTGGTGCACACAAGACTGAGAATATGAATGATTATGCAGACCAAACATTGGTGCACACCAGAGTTAGAATATGAATGATTATGTAGACCAAACATTGGTGCACACCAGAGTGAGAATATGAATGATTATGTAGACCAAACATTGGTGCACACAAGAGTGAGAATATGAATGATTATGTAGACCAAACATTGAAACACACAAGAGTGAGAATATGAATGATTATGTAGACCAAACATTGGTGCACACAAGAGTGAGAATATTAATGATTATGTAGACCAAACATTGGTGCACACAAGAGTGAGAATATGAATAATCATGTAGACCAAACATTTATGCAAACACGAATGAGAATATGAATGATTATGTAGACCAAACATTGGTGCACGCAAGACTGAGAATATGAATGATTATGTAGACCAAACATTGTTGGTGCACACACGAGTAAGAATATGAATGATTATGTAGACCAAACATTGGTGCACACACAAGTGAGAATATGAATGATTATGTAGACCAAACATTGGTGCACACAAGAGTGAGAATATGAATGATTATGTAGACCAAACATTGGTGCACACAAAAGTGAGAATATGAATGATTATGTAGACCAAACATTGGTGCACAGAAGAGTGAGAATATGAATGATTATGTAGACCAAACATTGGTGCACGCAAGAGTGAGAATATGAATGATTATGTAGACCAAACATTGGTGCACACAAGAGTGAGAATATGAATGATTATGTAGACCACACATTGGTGCACGCAATAGTGAGAATATGAATGATTATGTAGACCAAACATTGGTGCACACACGAATGAGAATATTAATGATTATGTAGACCAAACATTGGTGCACACCAGAGTTAGAATATGAATGATTATGTAGACCAAACATTGGTGCACACCAGAGAGAGAATATGAATGATTATGTAGACCAAACATTGGTGCACACCAGAGTGAGAATATGAATGATTATGTAGACCAAACAATGGTGCACACAAGAGTGAGAATATGAATGATTATGTAGACCAAACATTGAAACACACAAAAGTGAGAATATGAATGATTATGTAGACCAAACATTGGTGCACTCAAGAGTGAGAATATGAATGTTTATGTAGACCAAACATTGGTGCACGCAAGAGTGAGAATATGAATGATTATGTAGACCAAACATTGGTGCACAGTAGAGTGAGAATATGAATGATTATGTAGACAAAACATTGGTGCAATCAAGAGTGAGAATATGAATGATAATGTAGACCAAACATTGGTGCACACAAGAATTATATTATGAATGATTATGTAGACCAAACATTGGTGCACTCAAGAGTGAGAATATGAATGATTATGTAGACCAAACATTGGTGCACACAAGAATGATAATATGAATGATTATGTAGACCAAACATTGGTGCACAGAAGAGTGAGAATATGAATGATTATATAGACCAAACATTGGTGCACACAAGAGTGACAATATGAATGATTGTATAGACCTAACATTGGTGCACACAAGAGTGAGAATATGAATGATTATGTAGACCAAACAATGGTGCACACAAGAGTGAGAATATGAATGATTATGTAGACCAAACATTGAAACACACAAGAGTGAGAATATGAATGATTATGTAGACCAAACATTGGTGCACACAAGACTGAGAATATGAATGATTATGCAGACCAAACATTGGTGCACACCAGAGTTAGAATATGAATGATTATGTAGACCAAACATTGGTGCACACCAGAGTGAGAATATGAATGATTATGTAGACCAAACATTGGTGCACACAAGAGTGAGAATATGAATGATTATGTAGACCAAACATTGAAACACACAAGAGTGAGAATATGAATGATTATGTAGACCAAACATTGGTGCACACAAGAGTGAGAATATTAATGATTATGTAGACCAAACATTGGTGCACACAAGAGTGAGAATATGAATAATCATGTAGACCAAACATTTATGCAAACACGAATGAGAATATGAATGATTATGTAGACCAAACATTGGTGCACGCAAGACTGAGAATATGAATGATTATGTAGACCAAACATTGTTGGTGCACACACGAGTAAGAATATGAATGATTATGTAGACCAAACATTGGTGCACACACAAGTGAGAATATGAATGATTATGTAGACCAAACATTGGTGCACACAAGAGTGAGAATATGAATGATTATGTAGACCAAACATTGGTGCACACAAAAGTGAGAATATGAATGATTATGTAGACCAAACATTGGTGCACAGAAGAGTGAGAATATGAATGATTATGTAGACCAAACATTGGTGCACGCAAGAGTGAGAATATGAATGATTATGTAGACCAAACATTAATGCACACAAGAGTGAGAATATGAATGATTATGTAGACCACACATTGGTGCACGCAATAGTGAGAATATGAATGATTATGTAGACCAAACATTGGTGCACACACGAATGAGAATATGAATGATTATGTAGACCAAACATTGGTGCACACCAGAGTTAGAATATGAATGATTATGTAGACCAAACATTGGTGCACACCAGAGTGAGAATATGAATGATTATGTAGACCAAACATTGGTGCACACCAGAGTGAGAATATGAATGATTATGTAGACCAAACAATGGTGCACACAAGAGTGAGAATATGAATGATTATGTAGACCAAACATTGAAACACACAAAAGTGAGAATATAAATGATTATGTAGACCAATTATTAGTGCACTCAAGAGTGAGAATATGAATGATTATGTAGACCAAACATTGGTTCACACCAGAGTTAGAATAAGAATGATTATGTAGACCAAACATTGGTGCACACCAGAGTGAGAATATGAATGATTATGTAGACCAAGCATTGGTGCACACACGAGTGAGAATATGAATGATTATGTAGACCAAACATTGAAACACACAAGAGTGAGAATATGAATGATTATGTAGACCAAACATTGGTGCACACAAGAGTGAGAATATGAATGATTATGTAGACCAAACATTGGTGCACACAAGAGTGAGAATATGAATGATTATGTAGACCAAACATTGATGCACACACGAATGAGAATATGAATGATTATGTAGACCAAACATTGGTGCACGCAAGAGTGAGAATATGAATGATTATGTAGACCAAACATTGTTGGTGCACTCAAGAGTGAGAATATGAATGATTATGTAGACCAAACATTGGTGCACACAAGAATGATAATATGAATGATTATGTAGACCAAACATTGGTGCACACCAGAGTGAAAATATGAATGATTATGTAGACCAAACATTGGTGCACACAAGAATGATAATATGAATGATTATGTAGACCAAACATTGGTGCACTCAAGAGTGAGAATATGAATGATTATGTAGACCAAACATTGGTGCACACACGAGTGAGAATATGAATGATTATGTAGACCAAACATTGGTGCACACACGAGTGAGAATATGAATGATTATGTAGACCAAACATTGGTGCACACAAAAGTGAGAATATGAATGATTATGTAGACCAAACATTGGTGCACACAGGCATGAGAATATGAATGATTATATAGACCAAACATTGGTGCACATACGAGTGAGAATATGAATGATTATGTAGACCAAACATTGGTGCACATACGAGTGAGAAGATGAATGATTATGTAGACCAAACATTGGTGCACACAAAAGTGAGAATATGAATGATTATGTAGACCAAACATTGGTGCACTCAAGAGTGAGAATATGAATGATTATGTAGACCAAACATTGGTGCACACAAAAGTGAGAATATGAATGATTATGTAGACCAAACATTGGTGCACTCAAGAGTGAGAATATGAATGATTATGTAGACCAAACATTGAAACACACAAGAGTGAGAATATGAATGATTATGTAGACCAACCATTGGTGCACACAAGAGTGAGAATATGAATGATTATGTAGACCAAACATTGGTGCACAGAAGAGTGAGAATATGAATGATTAAGTAGACCAGACATTGGTGCACGCAAGAGTGAGAATATGAATGATTATGTAGACCAAACATTGGTGCACAGAAGAGTGAGAATATGAATGATTATGTAGACAAAACATTGGTGCAATCAAGAGTGAGAATATGAATGATAATGTAGACCAAACATTGGTGCACACAAGAATGATATTATGAATGATTATGTAGACCAAACATTGGTGCACTCAAGAGTGAGAATATGAATGATTATGTAGACCAAACATTGGTACACACAAGAATGATAATATGAATGATTATGTAGACCAAACATTGGTGCACAGAAGATTGAGAATATGAATGATTATATAGACCAAACATTGGTGCACACAAGAGTGAGAATATGAATGATTGTATAGACCTAACATTGGTGCACACAAGAGTGAGAATATGAATGATTATGTAGACCAAACAATGGTGCACACAAGAGTGAGAATATGAATGATTATGTAGACCAAACATTGAAACACACAAGAGTGAGAATATGAATGATTATGTAGACCAAAAATTGGTGCACACAAGAGTGAGAATATGAATGATTATGCAGACCAAACATTGGTGCACACCAGAGTTAGAATATGAATGATTATGTAGACCAAACATTGGTGCACACCAGAGTGAGAATATGAATGATTATGTAGACCAAACATTGGTGCACACAAGAGTGAGAATATGAATGATTATGTAGACCGAACATTGAAACACACAAGAGTGAGAATATGAATGATTATGTAGACCAAACATTGGTGCACACAAGAGTGAGAATATGAATGATTATGTAGACCAAACATTGGTGCACACAAGAGTGAGAATATGAATAATTATGTAGACCAAACATTGATGCACACACGAATGAGAATATGAATGATTATGTAGACCAAACATTGGTGCACAGAAGAGTGAGAATATGAATGATTATGTAGACCAACATTGTTGGTGCACACACGAGTGAGAATATGAATGATTATGTAGACCAAACATTGGTGCACACACAAGTGAGAATATGAATGATTATGTAGACCAAACATTGGTGCACACAAGAGTGAGAATATGAATGATTATGTAGACCAAACATTGGTGCACACCAGAGTGAGAATATGAATGATTATGTAGACCAAACATTGGTGCACACAAGAATGATAATATGAATGATTATGTAGACCAAACATTGGTGCACTCAAGAGTGAGAATATGAATGATTATGTAGACCAAACATTGGTGCACACACGAGTGAGAATATGAATGATTATGTAGACCAAACATTGGTGCACACACGAGTGAGAATATGAATGATTATGTAGACCAAACATTGGTGCACACAAAAGTGAGAATATGAATGATTATGTAGACCAAACATTGGTGCACACAGGCATGAGAATATGAATGATTATATAGACCAAACATTGGTGCACATACGAGTGAGAATATGAATGATTATGTAGACCAAACATTGGTGCACATACGAGTGAGAATATGAATGATTATGTAGACCAAACATTGGTGCACACAAAAGTGAGAATATGAATGATTATGTAGACCAAACATTGGTGCACTCAAGAGTGAGAATATGAATGATTATGTAGACCAAACATTGGTGCACACAAAAGTGAGAATATGAATGATTATGTAGACCAAACATTGGTGCACTCAAGAGTGAGAATATGAATGATTATGTAGACCAAACATTGAAACACACAAGAGTGAGAATATGAATGATTATGTAGACCAACCATTGGTGCACACAAGAGTGAGAATATGAATGATTATGTAGACCAAACATTGGTGCACAGAAGAGTGAGAATATGAATGATTAAGTAGACCAGACATTGGTGCACGCAAGAGTGAGAATATGAATGATTATGTAGACCAAACATTGGTGCACAGAAGAGTGAGAATATGAATGATTATGTAGACAAAACATTGGTGCAATCAAGAGTGAGAATATGAATGATAATGTAGACCAAACATTGGTGCACACAAGAATGATATTATGAATGATTATGTAGACCAAACATTGGTGCACTCAAGAGTGAGAATATGAATGATTATGTAGACCAAACATTGGTACACACAAGAATGATAATATGAATGATTATGTAGACCAAACATTGGTGCACAGAAGATTGAGAATATGAATGATTATATAGACCAAACATTGGTGCACACAAGAGTGAGAATATGAATGATTGTATAGACCTAACATTGGTGCACACAAGAGTGAGAATATGAATGATTATGTAGACCAAACAATGGTGCACACAAGAGTGAGAATATGAATGATTATGTAGACCAAACATTGAAACACACAAGAGTGAGAATATGAATGATTATGTAGACCAAAAATTGGTGCACACAAGAGTGAGAATATGAATGATTATGCAGACCAAACATTGGTGCACACCAGAGTTAGAATATGAATGATTATGTAGACCAAACATTGGTGCACACCAGAGTGAGAATATGAATGATTATGTAGACCAAACATTGGTGCACACAAGAGTGAGAATATGAATGATTATGTAGACCGAACATTGAAACACACAAGAGTGAGAATATGAATGATTATGTAGACCAAACATTGGTGCACACAAGAGTGAGAATATGAATGATTATGTAGACCAAACATTGGTGCACACAAGAGTGAGAATATGAATAATTATGTAGACCAAACATTGATGCACACACGAATGAGAATATGAATGATTATGTAGACCAAACATTGGTGCACAGAAGAGTGAGAATATGAATGATTATGTAGACCAACATTGTTGGTGCACACACGAGTGAGAATATGAATGATTATGTAGACCAAACATTGGTGCACACACAAGTGAGAATATGAATGATTATGTAGACCAAACATTGGTGCACACAAGAGTGAGAATATGAATGATTATGTACACCAAACATTGGTGCACACAAAAGTGAGAATATGAATGATTATGTAGACCAAACATTGGTGCACAGAAGAGTGAGAATATGAATGATTATGTAGACCAAACATTGGTGCACGCAAGACTGAGAATATGAATGATTATGTAGACCAAACATTGGTGCACAAAAGAGTGAGAATATGAATGATTATGTAGACAAAACATTGGTGCAATCAAGAGTGAGAATATGAATGATAATGTAGACCAAACATTGGTGCACACAAGAATGATATTATGAATGATTATGTAGACCAAACATTGGTGCACTCAAGAGTGAGGATATGAATGATTATGTAGACCAAACATTGGTGCACACAAGAATGATAATATGAATGATTATGTAGACCAAACATTGGTGCACACCAGAGTGAGAATATGAATGATTATGTAGACCAAACATTGGTGCACACAAGAATGATAATATGAATGATTATGTAGACCAAACATTGGTGCACTCCAGAGTGAGAATATGAATGATTATGTAGACCAAACATTGGTGCACACACGAGTTAGAATATGAATGATTATGTAGACCAAACATTGGTGCACACAAGAATGATAATATGAATGATTATGTAGACCAAACATTGGTGCACACCAGAGTGAGAATATGAATGATTATGTACACCAAACATTGGTGCACACAAGAATGATAATATGAATGATTATGTAGACCAAACATTGGTGCACTTAAGAGTGATAATATGAATGATTATGTAGACCAAACATTGGTGCACACCAGAGTGAGAATATGAATGATTATGTAGACCAAACATTCGTGCACACACGAGTGAGAATATGAATGATTATGTAGACCAAACATTGAAACACACAAGAGTGAGAATATGAATGATTATGTAGACCAAACATTGGTGACCACAAGAGTGAGAATATGAATGATTATGTAGACCAAACATTGGTGCACACAAGAGTGAGAATATGAATGATTATGTAGACCAAACATTGATGCACACACGAATGAGAATATGAATGATTATGTAGACCAAACATTGGTGCACGCAAGAGTGAGAATATGAATGATTATGTAGACCAAACATTGTTGGTGCACTCAAGAGTGAGAATATGAATGATTATGTAGACCAAACATTGGTGCACACAAGAATGATAATATGAATGATTATGTAGACCAAACATTGGTGCACTTAAGAGTGAGAATATGAATGATTATGTAGACCAAACATTGGTGCACACACGAGTGAGAATATGAATGATTATGTAGACCAAACATTGGTGCACACACGAGTGAGAATATGAATGATTATGTAGACCAAACATTGGTGCACACAAAAGTGAGAATATGAATGATTATGTAGACCAAACAATGGTGCACACAGGCATGAGAATATGAATGATTATATAGACCAAACATTGGTGCACATACGAGTGAGAATATGAATGATTATGTAGACCAAACATTGGTGCACATACGAGTGAGAATATGAATGATTATGTAGACCAAACATTGGTGCACACAAAAGTGAGAATATGAATGATTATGTAGACCAAACATTGGTGCACTCAAGAGTGAGAATATGAATGATTATGTAGACCAAACATTGGTGCACACAAAAGTGAGAATATGAATGATTATGTAGACCAAACATTGGTGCACTCAAGAGTGAGAATATGAATGATTATGTAGACCAAACATTGAAACACACAAGAGTGAGAATATGAATGATTATGTAGACCAACCATTGGTGCACACAAAAGTGAGAATATGAATGATTATGTAGACCAAACATTGGTGCACAGAAGAGTGAGAATATGAATGATTAAGTAGACCAGACATTGGTGCACGCAAGAGTGAGAATATGAATGATTATGTAGACCAAACATTGGTGCACAGAAGAGTGAGAATATGAATGATTATGTAGACAAAACATTGGTGCAATCAAGAGTGAGAATATGAATGATAATGTAGACCAAACATTGGTGCACACAAGAATGATATTAGGAATGATTATGTAGACCAAACATTGGTGCACTCAAGAGTGAGAATATGAATGATTATGTAGACCAAACATTGGTGCACACAAGAATGATAATATGAATGATTATGTAGACCAAACATTGGTGCACAGAAGAGTGAGAATATGAATGATTATATAGACCAAACATTGGTGCACACAAGAGTGAGAATATGAATGATTGTATAGACCTAACATTGGTGCACACAAGAGTGAGAATATGAATGATTATGTAGACCAAACAATGGTGCACACAAGAGTGAGAATATGAATGATTATGTAGACCAAACAATGGTGCACACAAGAGTGAGAATATGAATGATTATGTAGACCAAACATTGAAACACACAAGAGTGAGAATATGAATGATTATGTAGACCAAACATTGGTGCACACAAGAGTGAGAATATGAATGATTATGCAGACCAAACATTGGTGCGCACCAGAGTTAGAATATGAATGATTATGTAGACCAAACATTGGTGCACACCAGAGTGAGAATATGAATGATTATGTAGACCAAACATTGGTGCACACAAGAGTGAGAATATGAATGATTATGTAGACCAAACATTGAAACACACAAGAGTGAGAATATGAATGATTATGTAGCCCAAACATTGGTGCACACAAGAGTGAGAATATGAATGATTATGTAGACCAAACATTGGTGCACACAAGAGTGAGAATATGAATAATTATGTAGATCAAACATTGATGCACACACGAATGAGAATATGAATGATTATGTAGACCAAACATTGGTGCACGCAAGAGTGAGAATATAAATGATTATGTAGACCAACATTGTTGGTGCACACACGAGTGAGAATATGAATGATTATGTAGACCAAACATTGGTGCACACACAAGTGAGAATATGAAGGATTATGTAGACCAAACATTGGTGCACACAAGAGTGAGAATATGAATGATTATGTAGACCAAACATTGGTGCACACAAAAGTGAGAATATGAATGATTATGTAGACCAAACATTGGTGCACAGAAGAGTGAGAATATGAATGATTATGTAGACCAAACATTGGTGCACGCAAGACTGAGAATATGAATGATTATGTAGACCAAACATTGGTGCACAGAAGAGTGAGAATATGAATGATTATGTAGACAAAACATTGGTGCAATCAAGAGTGAGAATATGAATGATAATGTAGACCAAACATTGGTGCACACAAGAATGATATTATGAATGATTATGTAGACCAAACATTGGTGCACTCAAGAGTGAGGATATGAATGATTATGTAGACCAAACATTGGTGCACACAAGAATGATAATATGAATGATTATGTAGACCAAACATTGGTGCACACCAGAGTGAGAATATGAATGATTATGTAGACCAAACATTGGTGCACACAAGAATGATAATATGAATGATTATGTAGACCAAACATTGGTGCACTCCAGAGTGAGAATATGAATGATTATGTAGACCAAACATTGGTGCACACACGAGTTAGAATATGAATGATTATGTAGACCAAACATTGGTGCACACAAGAATGATTATATGAATGATTATGTAGACCAAACATTGGTGCACACCAGAGTGAGAATTTGAATGATTATGTACACCAAACATTGGTGCACACAAGAATGATAATATGAATGATTATGTAGACCAAACATTGGTGCACTCAAGAGTGAGAATATGAATGATTATGTAGACCAAACATTGGTGCACACACGAGTGAGAATACGAGTGATTATGTAGACCAAACATTGGTGCACACAAAAGTGAGAATATGAATGATTATGTAGACCAAACATTGGTGCACACAGGCATGAGAATATGAATGATTATATAGACCAAACATTGGTGCACATACGAGTGAGAATATGAATGATTATGTAGACCAAACATTGGTGCACACACGAGTGAGAATATGAATGATTATGTAGACCAAACATTGGTGCACACAAAAGTGAGAATATGAATGATTATGTAGACCAAACATTGGTGCACTCAAGAGTGAGAATATGAATGATTATGTAGACCAAACATTGGTGCACACAAAAGTGAGAATATGAATGATTATGTAGACCAAACATTGGTGCACTCAAGAGTGAGAATATGAATGATTATGTAGACCAAACATTGAAACACACAAGAGTGAGAACATGAATGATTATGTAGACCAACCATTGGTGCACACAAAAGTGAGAATATGAATGATTATGTAGACCAAACATTGGTGCACAGAAGAGTGAGAATATAAATGATTAAGTAGACCAAACATTGGTGCACGCAAGAGTGAGAATATGAATGATTATGTAGACCAAACATTGGTGCACAGAAGAGTGAGAATATGAATGATTATGTAGACAAAACATTGGTGCAATCAAGAGTGAGAATATGAATGATAATGTAGACCAAACATTGGTGCACACAAGAATGATATTATGAATGATTATGTAGACCAAACATTGGTGCACTCAAGAGTGAGAATATGAATGATTATGTAGACCAAACATTGGTGCACACAAGAATGATAATATGAATGATTATGTAGACCAAACATTGGTGCACAGAAGAGTGAGAATATGAATGATTATATAGACCAAACATTGGTGCACACAAGAGTGAGAATATGAATGATTGTATAGACCTAACATTGGTGCACACAAGAGTGAGAATATGAATGATTATGTAGACCAAACAATGGTGCACACAAGAGTGAGAATATGAATGATTATGTAGAATAAACATTGAAACACACAAGAGTGAGAATATGAATGATTATGTAGACCAAACATTGGTGCACACAAGAGTGAGAATATGAATGATTATGCAGACCAAACATTGGTGCACACCAGAGTTAGAATATGAATGATTATGTAGACCAAACATTGGTGCACACCAGAGTGAGAATATGAATGATTATGTAGACCAAACATTGGTGCACACAAGAGTGAGAATATGAATGATTACGTAGACCAAACATTGAAACACACAAGAGTGAGAATATGAATGATTATGTAGACCAAACATTGATGCACACACGAATGAGAATATGAATGATTATGTAGACCAAACATTGGTGCACGCAAGAGTGAGAATATGAATGATTATGTAGACCAACATTGTTGGTGCACACACGAGTGAGAATATGAATGATTATGTAGACCAAACATTGGTGCACACACAAGTGAGAATATGAATGATTATGTAGACCAAACATTGGTGCACACAAGAGTGAGAATATGAATGATTATGTAGACCAAACATTGGTGCACACAAAAGTGAGAATATGAATGATTATGTAGACCAAACATTGGTGCACAGAAGAGTGAGAATATGAATGATTATGTAGACCAAACATTGGTGCACGCAAGACTGAGAATATGAATGATTATGTAGACCAAACATTGGTGCACAGAAGAGTGAGAATATGAATGATTATGTAGACAAAACATTGGTGCAATCAAGAGTGAGAATATGAATGATAATGTAGACCAAACATTGGTGCACACAAGAATGATATTATGAATGATTATGTAGACCAAACATTGGTGCACTCAAGAGTGAGGATATGAATGATTATGTAGACCAAACATTGGTGCACACAAGAATGATAATATGAATGATTATGTAGACCAAACATTGGTGCACACCAGAGTGAGAATATGAATGATTATGTAGACCAAACATTGGTGCACACAAGAATGATAATATGAATGATTATGTAGACCAAACATTGGTGCACTCCAGAGTGAGAATATGAATGATTATGTAGACCAAACATTGGTGCACACACGAGTTAGAATATGAATGATTATGTAGACCAAACATTGGTGCACACAAGAATGATTATATGAATGATTATGTAGACCAAACATTGGTGCACACCAGAGTGAGAATATGAATGATTATGTACACCAAACATTGGTGCACACAAGAATGATAATATGAATGATTATGTAGACCAAACATTGGTGCACTCAAGAGTGAGAATATGAATGATTATGTAGACCAAACATTGGTGCACACACGAGTGAGAATACGAGTGATTATGTAGACCAAACATTGGTGCACACAAAAGTGAGAATATGAATGATTATGTAGACCAAACATTGGTGCACACAGGCATGAAAATATGAATGATTATATAGACCAAACATTGGTGCACATACGAGTGAGAATATGAATGATTATGTAGACCAAACATTGGTGCACACACGAGTGAGAATATGAATGATTATGTAGACCAAACATTGGTGCACACAAAAGTGAGAATATGAATGATTATGTAGACCAAACATTGGTGCACTCAAGAGTGAGAATATGAATGATTATGTAGACCAAACATTGGTGCACACAAAAGTGAGAATATGAATGATTATGTAGACCAAACATTGGTGCACTCAAGAGTGAGAATATGAATGATTATGTAGACCAAACATTGAAACACACAAGAGTGAGAACATGAATGATTATGTAGACCAACCATTGGTGCACACAAAAGTGAGAATATGAATGATTATGTAGACCAAACATTGGTGCACAGAAGAGTGAGAATATGAATGATTAAGTAGACCAAACATTGGTGCACGCAAGAGTGAGAATATGAATGATTATGTAGACCAAACATTGGTGCACAGAAGAGTGAGAATATGAATGATTATGTAGACAAAACATTGGTGCAATCAAGAGTGAGAATATGAATGATAATGTAGACCAAACATTGGTGCACACAAGAATGATATTATGAATGATTATGTAGACCAAACATTGGTGCACTCAAGAGTGAGAATATGAATGATTATGTAGACCAAACATTGGTGCACACAAGAATGATAATATGAATGATTATGTAGACCAAACATTGGTGCACAGAAGAGTGAGAATATGAATGATTATATAGACCAAACATTGGTGCACACAAGAGTGAGAATATGAATGATTGTATAGACCTAACATTGGTGCACACAAGAGTGAGAATATGAATGATTATGTAGACCAAACAATGGTGCACACAAGAGTGAGAATATGAATGATTATGTAGAATAAACATTGAAACACACAAGAGTGAGAATATGAATGATTATGTAGACCAAACATTGGTGCACACAAGAGTAAGAATATGAATGATTATGCAGACCAAACATTGGTGCACACCAGAGTTAGAATATGAATGATTATGTAGACCAAACATTGGTGCACACCAGAGTGAGAATATGAATGATTATGTAGACCAAACATTGGTGCACACAAGAGTGAGAATATGAATGATTACGTAGACCAAACATTGAAACACACAAGAGTGAGAATATGAATGATTATGTAGACCAAACATTGGTGCACACAAGAGTGAGAATATTAATGATTATGTAGACCAAACATTGGTGCACACAAGAGTGAGAATATGAATAATTATGTAGACCAAACATTGATGCACACACGAATGAGAATATGAATGATTATGTAGACCAAACATTGGTGCACGCAAGAGTGAGAATATAAATGATTATGTAGACCAAACATTGTTGGTGCACACACGAGTGAGAATATGAATGATTATGTAGACCAAACATTGGTGCACACACAAGTGAGAATATGAATGATTATGTAGACCAAACATTGGTGCACACAAGAGTGAGAATATGAATGATTATGTAGACCAAACATTGGTGCACACAAAAGTGAGAATATGAATGATTATGTAGACCACACATTGGTGCACAGAAGAGTGAGAATATGAATGATTATGTAGACCAAACATTGGTGCACGCAAGAGTGAGAATATGAATGATTATGTAGACCAAACATTGGTGCACAGAAGAGTGAGAATATGAATGATTATGTAGACAAAACATTGGTGTAATCAAGAGTGAGAATATGAATGATAATGTAGACCAAACATTGGTGCACACAAGAATGATATTATGAATGATTATGTAGACCAAACATTGGTGCACTCAAGAGTGAGAATATGAATGATTATGTAGACCAAACATTGGTGCACACAAGAATGATATTATGAATGATTATGTAGGCCAAACATTGGTGCACAGAAGAGTGAGAATATGAATGATTATATAGACCAAACATTGGTGCACACAAGAGTGAGAATATGAATGATTGTATAGACCTAACATTGGTGCACACACGAATGAGAATATGAATGATTATGTAGACCAAACATTGGTGCACGTAAGAGTGAGAATATGAATGATTATGTAGACCAAACATTGTTGGTGCACTCAAGAGTGAGAATATGAATGATTATGTAGACCAAACATTGGTGCACACAAGAATGATAATATGAATGATTATGTAGACCAAACATTGGTGCACAAAAGAGTGAGAATATGAATGATTATGTAGACCAAACATTGGTGCACACAAGAACGATAATATGAATGATTATGTAGACCAAACATTGGTGCACTCAAGAGTGAGAATATGAATGATTATGTAGACCAAACATTGGTGCACACACGAGTGAGAATATGAATGATTATGTAGACCAAACATTGGTCCACACAAGAGTGAGAATATTAATGATTATGTAGACCAAACATTGGTGCACACAAGAGTGAGAATATGAATAATTATGTAGACCAAACATTAATGCACACACGAATGAGAATATGAATGATTATGTAGACCAAACTTTGGTGCACGCAAGAGTGAGAATATGAATGATTATGTAGACCAAACATTGTTGGTGCACACACGAGTGAGAATATGAATGATTATGTAGACCAAACATTGGTGCACACACAAGTGAGAATATGAATGATTATGTAGACCAAACATTGGTGCACACAAGAGTGAGAATATGAATGATTATGTAGACCAAACATTGGTGCACACAAAAGTGAGAATATGAATGATTATGTAGACCAAACATTGGTGCACAGAAGAGTGAGAATATGAATGATTATGTACACCAAACATTGGTGCACGCAAGAGTGAGAATATGAATGATTATGTAGACCAAACATTGGTGCACAGAAGAGTGAGAATATGAATGATTATGTAGACAAAACATTGGTGCAATCAAGAGTGAGAATATGAATGATAATGTAGACCAAACATTGGTGCACACAAGAATGATATTATGAATGATTATGTAGACCAAACATTGGTGCACTCAAGAGAGAGAATGTGAATGATTATGTAGACCAAACATTGGTGCACACAAGAATGATAATATGGATGATTATGTAGACCAAACATTGGTGCACAGAAGAGTGAGAATATGAATGATTACATAGACCAAACATTGGTGTACACAAGAGTGAGAATATGAATGATTGTATAGACCTAACATTGGTGCACACAAGAGTGAGAATATGAATGATTATGTAGACCAAACAATGGTGCACACAAGAGTGAGAATATGAATGATTATGTAGACCAAACATTGAAACACACAAGAGTGAGAATATGAATGATTATGTAGACCAAACATTGGTGCACACCAGAGTTAGAATATGAATGATTATGTAGACCAAACATTGGTGCACACCAGAGTTAGAATATGAATGATTATGTAGACCAAACATTGGTGCACACCAGAGTGAGAATATGAATGATTATGTAGACCAAACATTGGTGCACACACGAGTGAGAATATGAATGATTATGTAAACCAAACATTGAAACACACAAGAGTGAGAATATGAATGATTATGTAGACCAAACATTGTTGGTGCACTCAAGAGTGAGAATATGAATGATTATGTAGACCAAACATTGGTGCACACAAGAATGATAATATGAATGATTATGTAGACCAAACATTGGTGCACAAAAGAGTGAGAATATGAATGATTATGTAGACCAAACATTGGTGCACACAAGAACGATAATATGAATGATTATGTAGACCAAACATTGGTGCACTCAAGAGTGAGAATATGAATGATTATGTAGACCAAACATTGGTGCACACCAGAGTTAGAATATGAATGATTATGTAGACCAAACATTGGTGCACACCAGAGTTAGAATATGAATGATTATGTAGACCAAACATTGGTGCACACCAGAGTGAGAATATGAATGATTATGTAGACCAAACATTGGTGCACACACGAGTGAGAATATGAATGATTATGTAAACCAAACATTGAAACACACAAGAGTGAGAATATGAATGATTATGTAGACCAAACATTGTTGGTGCACTCAAGAGTGAGAATATGAATGATTATGTCGACCAAACATTGGTGCACACAAGAATGATAATATGAATGATTATGTAGACCAAACATTGGTGCACAAAAGAGTGAGAATATGAATGATTATGTAGACCAAACATTGGTGCACACAAGAACGATAATATGAATGATTATGTAGACCAAACATTGGTGCACTCAAGAGTGAGAATATGAATGATTATGTAGACCAAACATTGGTGCACACACGAGTGAGAATATGAATGATTATGTAGACCAAACATTGGTCCACACAAGAGTGAGAATATTAATGATTATGTAGACCAAACATTGGTGCACACAAGAGTGAGAATATGAATAATTATGTAGACCAAACATTGATGCACACACGGATGAGAATATGAATGATTATGTAGACCAAACTTTGGTGCACGCAAGAGTGAGAATATGAATGATTATGTAGACCAAACATTGTTGGTGCACACACGAGTGAGAATATGAATGATTATGTAGACCAAACATTGGTGCACACACAAGTGAGAATATGAATGATTATGTAGACCAAACATTGGTGCACACAAGAGTGAGAATATGAATGATTATGTAGACCAAACATTGGTGCACACAACAGTGAGAATATGAATGATTATGTAGACCAAACATTGGTGCACAGAAGAGTGAGAATATGAATGATTATGTACACCAAACATTGGTGCACGCAAGAGTGAGAATATGAATGATTATGTAGACCAAACATTGGTGCACAGAAGAGTGAGAATATGAATGATTATGTAGACAAAACATTGGTGCAATCAAGAGTCAGAATATGAATGATAATGTAGACCAAACATTGGTGCACACAAGAATGATATTATGAATGATTATGTAGACCAAACATTGGTGCACTCAAGAGTTAGAATGTGAATGATTATGTAGACCAAACATTGGTGCACACAAGAATGATAATATGGATGATTATGTAGACCAAACATTGGTGCACAGAAGAGTGAGAATATGAATGATTATATAGACCAAACATTGGTGTACACAAAAGTGAGAATATGAATGATTGTATAGACCTAACATTGGTGCACACAAGAGTGAGAATATGAATGATTATGTAGACCAAACAATGGTGCACACAAGAGTGAGAATATGAATGATTATGTAGACCAAACATTGAAACACACAAGAGTGAGAATATGAATGATTATGTAGACCAAACATTGGTGCACACCAGAGTTAGAATATGAATGATTATGTAGACCAAACATTGGTGCACACCAGAGTTAGAATATGAATGATTATGTAGACCAAACATTGGTGCACACCAGAGTGAGAATATGAATGATTATGTAGACCAAACATTGGTGCACACACGAGTGAGAATATGAATGATTATGTAAACCAAACATTGAAACACACAAGAGTGAGAATATGAATGATTATGTAGACCAAACATTGGTGCACACAAGAGTGAGAATATGAATGATTATGTAGACCAGACATTGGTGCACACAAGAGTGAGAATATGAATGATTATGTAGACCAAACATTGATGCACACACGAATGAGAATATGAATGATTATGTAGACCAAACATTGGTGCACGCAAGAGTGAGAATATGAATGATTATGTAGACCAAACATTGTTGGTGCACTCAAGAGTGAGAATATGAATGATTATGTAGACCAAACATTGGTGCACACAAGAATGATAATATGAATGATTATGTAGACCAAACATTGGTGCACACCAGAGTGAGAATATGAATGATTATGTAGACCAAACATTGGTGCACACAAGAATGATAATATGAATGATTATGTAGACCAAACATTGGTGCCCTCAAGAGTGAGAATATGAATGATTATGTAGACCAAACATTGGTGCACACACGAGTGAGAATATGAATGATTATGTAGACCAAACATTGGTGCACACACAAGTGAGAATATGAATGATTATGTAGACCAAACATTGGTGCACACAAAAGTGAGAATATGAATGATTATGTAGACCAAACATTGGTGCACACAGGCATGAGAATATGAATGATTATATAGACCAAACATTGGTGCACGTACGAGTGATAATATGAATAATTATGTAGACCAAACATTGTTGCACACACGAGTGAGAATATGAATGATTATGTAGACCAAACATTGGTGCACACAAAAGTGAGAATATGAATGATTATGTAGACCAAACATTGGTGCACTCAAGAGTGAGAATATGAATGATTATGTAGACCAAACATTGGTGCACACAAGAGTGAGAATATGAATGATTATGTAGACCAAACATTGAAACACACAAGAGTGAGAATATGAATGATTATGTAGACCAAACATTGGTGCACTCAAGAGTGAGAATATGAATGATTATGTAGACCAAACATTGGTGCACACAAAAGTGAGAATATGAATGATTATGTAGACCAAACATTGGTGCACAGAAGAGTGAGAATATGAATGATTATGTAGACCAAACATTGGTGCACGCAAGAGTGAGAATATGAATGATTATGTAGACCAAACATTGGTGGACAGAAGAGTGAGAATATGAATGATTATGTAGACCAAACATTGGTGCAATCAAGAGTGAGAATATGAATGATAATGTAGACCAAACATTGGTGCACACAAGAATGATATTATGAATGATTATGTAGACCAAACATTGGTGCACTCAAGAGTGAGAATATGAATGATTATGTAGACCAAACACTGGTGCACACAAGAATGATAATATGAATCATTATGTCGACCAAACATTGGTGCACAGAAGAGTGAGAATATGAATGATTATATAGACCAAACATTGGTGCACACAAGAGTGAGAATATGAATGATTGTATAGACCTAACATTGGTGCACACAAGAGTGAGAATATGAATGATTATGTAGACCAAACAATGGTGCACACAAGAATGATAATATGAATGATTATGTAGACCAAACATTGGTGCACACCAGAGTGAGAATATGAATGATTATGTAGACCAAACATTGGTGCACACAAGAATGATAATATGAATGATTATGTAGACCAAACATTGGTGCACTCAAGAGTGAGAATATGAATGATTATGTAGACCAAACATTGGTGCACACACGAGTGAGAATATGAATGATTATGTAGACCAAACATTGGTCCACACAAGAGTGAGAATATTAATGATTATGTAGACCAAACATTGGTGCACACAAGAGTGAGAATATGAATAATTATGTAGACCAAACATTGATGCACACACGAATGAGAATATGAATGATTATGTAGACCAAACTTTGGTGCACGCAAGAGTGAGAATATGAATGATTATGTAGACCAAACATTGTTGGTGCACACACGAGTGAGCATATGAATGATTATGTAGACCAAACATTGGTGCACACACAAGTGAGAATATGAATGATTATGTAGACCAAACATTGGTGCACACAAGAGTGAGAATATGAATGATTATGTAGACCAAACATTGGTGCACACAAAAGTGAGAATATGATTGATTATGTAGACCAAACATTGGTGCACAGAAGAGTGAGAATATGAATGATTATGTACACCAAACATTGGTGCACGCAAGAGTGAGAATATGAATGATTATGTAGACAAAACATTGGTGCAATCAAGAGTGAGAATATGAATGATAATGTAGACCAAACATTGGTGCACACAAGAATGATATTATGAATGATTATGTAGACCAAACATTGGTGCACTCAAGAGTGAGAATGTGAATGATTATGTAGACCAAACATTGGTGCACACAAGAATGATAATATGGATGATTATGTAGACCAAACATTGGTGCACAGAAGAGTGAGAATATGAATGATTATATAGACCAAACATTGGTGTACACAGGAGTGAGAATATGAATGATTGTATAGACCTAACATTGGTGCACACAAGAGTGAGAATATGAATGATTATGTAGACCAAACAATGGTGCACACAAAAGTGAGAATATGAATGATTATGTAGACCAAACATTGAAACACACAAGAGTGAGAATATGAATGATTATGTAGACCAAACATTGGTGCACACCAGAGTTAGAATATGAATGATTATGTAGACCAAACATTGGTGCACACCAGAGTTAGAATATGAATGATTATGTAGACCAAACATTGGTGCACACCAGAGTGAGAATATGAATGATTATGTAGACCAAACATTGGTGCACACACGAGTGAGAATATGAATGATTATGTAAACCAAACATTGAAACACACAAGAGTGAGAATATGAATGATTATGTAGACCAAACATTGGTGCACACAAGAGTGAGAATATGAATGATTATGTAGACCAAACATTGGTGCACACAAGAGTGAGAATATGAATGATTATGTAGACCAAACATTGATGCACACACGAATGAGAATATGAATGATTATGTAGACCAAACATTGGAGCACGCAAGAGTGAGAATATGAATGATTATGTAGACCAAACATTGTTGGTGCACTCAAGAGTGAGAATATGAATGATTATGTAGACCAAACATTGGTGCACACAAGAATGATAATATGAATGATTATGTAGACCAAACATTGGTGCACACCAGAGTGAGAATATGAATGATTATGTAGACCAAACATTGGTGCACACAAGAATGATAATATGAATGATTATGTAGACCAAACATTGGTGCACTCAAGAGTGAGAATATGAATGATTTTGTAGACCAAACATTGGTGCACACACGAGTGAGAATATGAATGATTATGTAGACCAAACATTGGTGCACACACAAGTGAGAATATGAATGATTATGTAGACCAAACATTGGTGCACACAAAAGTGAGAATATGAATGATTATGTACACCAAACATTGGTGCACACAGGCATGAGAATATGAATGATTATATAGACCAAACATTGGTGCACATACGAGTTAGAATATGAATAATTATGTAGACCAAACATTGTTGCACACACGAGTGAGAATATGAATGATTATGTAGACCAAACATTGGTGCACACAAAAGTGAGAATATGAATGATTATGTAGACCAAACATTGGTGCACTCAAGAGTGAGAATATGAATGATTATGTAGACCAAACATTGGTGCACACAAAAGTGAGAATATGAATGATTATGTAGACTAAACATTGGTGCACAGAAGAGTGAGAATATGAATGATTATGCAGACCAAACATTGGTGCACGCAAGAGTGAGAATATGAATGATTATGTAGACTAAACATTGGTGCACAGAAGAGTGAGAATATGAATGATTATGTAGACCAAACATTGGTGCAATCAAGAGTGAGAATATGAATGATAATGTAGACCAAACATTGCTGCACACAAGAATGATATTATGAATGATTATGTAGACCAAACATTGGTGCACTCAAGAGTGAGAATATGAATGATTATGTAGACATAACACTGGTGCACACAAGAATGATAATATGAATCATTATGTAGACCAAACATTGGTGCACAGAAGAGTGAGAATATGAATGATTATATAAACCAAACATTGGTGCACACAAGAGTGAGAATATGAATGATTGTATAGACCTAACATTGGTGCACACAAGAGTGAGAATATGAATGATTATGTAGACCAAACAATGGTGCACACAAGAATGATAATATGAATGATTATGTAGACCAAACATTGGTGCACACCAGAGTGAGAATATGAATGATTATGTAGACCAAACATTGGTGCACACAAGAATGATAATATGAATGATTATGTAGACCAAACATTGGTGCACTCAAGAGTGAGAATATGAATGATTATGTAGACCAAACATTGGTGCACACACGAGTGAGAATATGAATGATTATGTAGACCAAACATTGGTCCACACAAGAGTGAGAATATTAATGATTATGTAGACCAAACATTGGTGCACACAAGAGTGAGAATATGAATAATTATGTAGACCAAACATTGATGCACACACGAATGAGAATATGAATGATTATGTAGACCAAACTTTGGTGCACGCAAGAGTGAGAATATGAATGATTATGTAGACCAAACATTGTTGGTGCACACACGAGTGAGCATATGAATGATTATGTAGACCAAACATTGGTGCACACACAAGTGAGAATATGAATGATTATGTAGACCAAACATTGGTGCACACAAGAGTGAGAATATGAATGATTATGTAGACCAAACATTGGTGCACACAAAAGTGAGAATATGAATGATTATGTAGACCAAACATTGGTGCACAGAAGAGTGAGAATATGAATGATTATGTACACCAAACATTGGTGCACGCAAGAGTGAGAATATGAATGATTATGTAGACAAAACATTGGTGCAATCAAGAGTGAGAATATGAATGATAATGTAGACCAAACATTGGTGCACACAAGAATGATATTATGAATGATTATGTAGACCAAACATTGGTGCACTCAAGAGTGAGAATGTGAATGATTATGTAGACCAAACATTGGTGCACACAAGAATGATAATATGGATGATTATGTAGACCAAACATTGGTGCACAGAAGAGTGAGAATATGAATGATTATATAGACCAAACATTGGTGTACACAGGAGTGAGAATATGAATGATTGTATAGACCTAACATTGGTGCACACAAGAGTGAGAATATGAATGATTATGTAGACCAAACAATGGTGCACACAAAAGTGAGAATATGAATGATTATGTAGACCAAACATTGAAACACAGAAGAGTGAGAATATGAATGATTATGTAGACCAAACATTGGTGCACAGAAGAGTGAGAATATGAATGATTATGTAGACCAAACATTGGTGCACGCAAGAGTGAGAATATGAATGATTATGTAGACCAAACATTGGTGCACAGAAGAGTGAGAATATGAATGATTATGTAGACCAAACATTGGTGCAATCAAGAGTGAGAATATGAATGATTATGTAGACCAAACATTGGTGCACACCAGAGTTAGAATATGAATGATTATGTAGACCAAACATTGGTGCACACCAGAGTTAGAATATGAATGATTATGTAGACCAAACATTGGTGCACACCAGAGTGAGAATATGAATGATTATGTAGACCAAACATTGGTGCACACACGAGTGAGAATATGAATGATTATGTAAACCAAACATTGAAACACACAAGAGTGAGAATATGAATGATTATGTAGACCAAACATTGGTGCACACAAGAGTGAGAATATGAATGATTATGTAGACCAGACATTGGTGCACACAAGAGTGAGAATATGAATGATTATGTAGACCAAACATTGATGCACACACGAATGAGAATATGAATGATTATGTAGACCAAACATTGGTGCACGCAAGAGTGAGAATATGAATGATTATGTAGACCAAACATTGTTGGTGCACTCAAGAGTGAGAATATGAATGATTATGTAGACCAAACATTGGTGCACACAAGAATGATAATATGAATGATTATGTAGACCAAACATTGGTGCACACCAGAGTGAGAATATGAATGATTATGTAGACCAAACATTGGTGCACACAAGAATGATAATATGAATGATTATGTAGACCAAACATTGGTGCCCTCAAGAGTGAGAATATGAATGATTATGTAGACCAAACATTGGTGCACACACGAGTGAGAATATGAATGATTATGTAGACCAAACATTGGTGCACACACAAGTGAGAATATGAATGATTATGTAGACCAAACATTGGTGCACACAAAAGTGAGAATATGAATGATTATGTAGACCAAACATTGGTGCACACAGGCATGAGAATATGAATGATTATATAGACCAAACATTGGTGCACGTACGAGTGATAATATGAATAATTATGTAGACCAAACATTGTTGCACACACGAGTGAGAATATGAATGATTATGTAGACCAAACATTGGTGCACACAAAAGTGAGAATATGAATGATTATGTAGACCAAACATTGGTGCACTCAAGAGTGAGAATATGAATGATTATGTAGACCAAACATTGGTGCACACAAGAGTGAGAATATGAATGATTATGTAGACCAAACATTGAAACACACAAGAGTGAGAATATGAATGATTATGTAGACCAAACATTGGTGCACTCAAGAGTGAGAATATGAATGATTATGTAGACCAAACATTGGTGCACACAAAAGTGAGAATATGAATGATTATGTAGACCAAACATTGGTGCACAGAAGAGTGAGAATATGAATGATTATGTAGACCAAACATTGGTGCACGCAAGAGTGAGAATATGAATGATTATGTAGACCAAACATTGGTGGACAGAAGAGTGAGAATATGAATGATTATGTAGACCAAACATTGGTGCAATCAAGAGTGAGAATATGAATGATAATGTAGACCAAACATTGGTGCACACAAGAATGATATTATGAATGATTATGTAGACCAAACATTGGTGCACTCAAGAGTGAGAATATGAATGATTATGTAGACCAAACACTGGTGCACACAAGAATGATAATATGAATCATTATGTCGACCAAACATTGGTGCACAGAAGAGTGAGAATATGAATGATTATATAGACCAAACATTGGTGCACACAAGAGTGAGAATATGAATGATTGTATAGACCTAACATTGGTGCACACAAGAGTGAGAATATGAATGATTATGTAGACCAAACAATGGTGCACACAAGAATGATAATATGAATGATTATGTAGACCAAACATTGGTGCACACCAGAGTGAGAATATGAATGATTATGTAGACCAAACATTGGTGCACACAAGAATGATAATATGAATGATTATGTAGACCAAACATTGGTGCACTCAAGAGTGAGAATATGAATGATTATGTAGACCAAACATTGGTGCACACACGAGTGAGAATATGAATGATTATGTAGACCAAACATTGGTCCACACAAGAGTGAGAATATTAATGATTATGTAGACCAAACATTGGTGCACACAAGAGTGAGAATATGAATAATTATGTAGACCAAACATTGATGCACACACGAATGAGAATATGAATGATTATGTAGACCAAACTTTGGTGCACGCAAGAGTGAGAATATGAATGATTATGTAGACCAAACATTGTTGGTGCACACACGAGTGAGCATATGAATGATTATGTAGACCAAACATTGGTGCACACACAAGTGAGAATATGAATGATTATGTAGACCAAACATTGGTGCACACAAGAGTGAGAATATGAATGATTATGTAGACCAAACATTGGTGCACACAAAAGTGAGAATATGATTGATTATGTAGACCAAACATTGGTGCACAGAAGAGTGAGAATATGAATGATTATGTACACCAAACATTGGTGCACGCAAGAGTGAGAATATGAATGATTATGTAGACAAAACATTGGTGCAATCAAGAGTGAGAATATGAATGATAATGTAGACCAAACATTGGTGCACACAAGAATGATATTATGAATGATTATGTAGACCAAACATTGGTGCACTCAAGAGTGAGAATGTGAATGATTATGTAGACCAAACATTGGTGCACACAAGAATGATAATATGGATGATTATGTAGACCAAACATTGGTGCACAGAAGAGTGAGAATATGAATGATTATATAGACCAAACATTGGTGTACACAGGAGTGAGAATATGAATGATTGTATAGACCTAACATTGGTGCACACAAGAGTGAGAATATGAATGATTATGTAGACCAAACAATGGTGCACACAAAAGTGAGAATATGAATGATTATGTAGACCAAACATTGAAACACACAAGAGTGAGAATATGAATGATTATGTAGACCAAACATTGGTGCACACCAGAGTTAGAATATGAATGATTATGTAGACCAAACATTGGTGCACACCAGAGTTAGAATATGAATGATTATGTAGACCAAACATTGGTGCACACCAGAGTGAGAATATGAATGATTATGTAGACCAAACATTGGTGCACACACGAGTGAGAATATGAATGATTATGTAAACCAAACATTGAAACACACAAGAGTGAGAATATGAATGATTATGTAGACCAAACATTGGTGCACACAAGAGTGAGAATATGAATGATTATGTAGACCAAACATTGGTGCACACAAGAGTGAGAATATGAATGATTATGTAGACCAAACATTGATGCACACACGAATGAGAATATGAATGATTATGTAGACCAAACATTGGAGCACGCAAGAGTGAGAATATGAATGATTATGTAGACCAAACATTGTTGGTGCACTCAAGAGTGAGAATATGAATGATTATGTAGACCAAACATTGGTGCACACAAGAATGATAATATGAATGATTATGTAGACCAAACATTGGTGCACACCAGAGTGAGAATATGAATGATTATGTAGACCAAACATTGGTGCACACAAGAATGATAATATGAATGATTATGTAGACCAAACATTGGTGCACTCAAGAGTGAGAATATGAATGATTTTGTAGACCAAACATTGGTGCACACACGAGTGAGAATATGAATGATTATGTAGACCAAACATTGGTGCACACACAAGTGAGAATATGAATGATTATGTAGACCAAACATTGGTGCACACAAAAGTGAGAATATGAATGATTATGTACACCAAACATTGGTGCACACAGGCATGAGAATATGAATGATTATATAGACCAAACATTGGTGCACATACGAGTTAGAATATGAATAATTATGTAGACCAAACATTGTTGCACACACGAGTGAGAATATGAATGATTATGTAGACCAAACATTGGTGCACACAAAAGTGAGAATATGAATGATTATGTAGACCAAACATTGGTGCACTCAAGAGTGAGAATATGAATGATTATGTAGACCAAACATTGGTGCACACAAAAGTGAGAATATGAATGATTATGTAGACTAAACATTGGTGCACAGAAGAGTGAGAATATGAATGATTATGCAGACCAAACATTGGTGCACGCAAGAGTGAGAATATGAATGATTATGTAGACCAAACATTGGTGCACAGAAGAGTGAGAATATGAATGATTATGTAGACCAAACATTGGTGCAATCAAGAGTGAGAATATGAATGATAATGTAGACCAAACATTGCTGCACACAAGAATGATATTATGAATGATTATGTAGACCAAACATTGGTGCACTCAAGAGTGAGAATATGAATGATTATGTAGACATAACACTGGTGCACACAAGAATGATAATATGAATCATTATGTAGACCAAACATTGGTGCACAGAAGAGTGAGAATATGAATGATTATATAAACCAAACATTGGTGCACACAAGAGTGAGAATATGAATGATTGTATAGACCTAACATTGGTGCACACAAGAGTGAGAATATGAATGATTATGTAGACCAAACAATGGTGCACACAAGAATGATAATATGAATGATTATGTAGACCAAACATTGGTGCACACCAGAGTGAGAATATGAATGATTATGTAGACCAAACATTGGTGCACACAAGAATGATAATATGAATGATTATGTAGACCAAACATTGGTGCACTCAAGAGTGAGAATATGAATGATTATGTAGACCAAACATTGGTGCACACACGAGTGAGAATATGAATGATTATGTAGACCAAACATTGGTCCACACAAGAGTGAGAATATTAATGATTATGTAGACCAAACATTGGTGCACACAAGAGTGAGAATATGAATAATTATGTAGACCAAACATTGATGCACACACGAATGAGAATATGAATGATTATGTAGACCAAACTTTGGTGCACGCAAGAGTGAGAATATGAATGATTATGTAGACCAAACATTGTTGGTGCACACACGAGTGAGCATATGAATGATTATGTAGACCAAACATTGGTGCACACACAAGTGAGAATATGAATGATTATGTAGACCAAACATTGGTGCACACAAGAGTGAGAATATGAATGATTATGTAGACCAAACATTGGTGCACACAAAAGTGAGAATATGAATGATTATGTAGACCAAACATTGGTGCACAGAAGAGTGAGAATATGAATGATTATGTACACCAAACATTGGTGCACGCAAGAGTGAGAATATGAATGATTATGTAGACAAAACATTGGTGCAATCAAGAGTGAGAATATGAATGATAATGTAGACCAAACATTGGTGCACACAAGAATGATATTATGAATGATTATGTAGACCAAACATTGGTGCACTCAAGAGTGAGAATGTGAATGATTATGTAGACCAAACATTGGTGCACACAAGAATGATAATATGGATGATTATGTAGACCAAACATTGGTGCACAGAAGAGTGAGAATATGAATGATTATATAGACCAAACATTGGTGTACACAGGAGTGAGAATATGAATGATTGTATAGACCTAACATTGGTGCACACAAGAGTGAGAATATGAATGATTATGTAGACCAAACAATGGTGCACACAAAAGTGAGAATATGAATGATTATGTAGACCAAACATTGAAACACAGAAGAGTGAGAATATGAATGATTATGTAGACCAAACATTGGTGCACAGAAGAGTGAGAATATGAATGATTATGTAGACCAAACATTGGTGCACGCAAGAGTGAGAATATGAATGATTATGTAGACCAAACATTGGTGCACAGAAGAGTGAGAATATGAATGATTATGTAGACCAAACATTGGTGCAATCAAGAGTGAGAATATGAATGATTATGTAGACCAAACATTGGTGCACACCAGAGTTAGAATATGAATGATTATGTAGACCAAACATTGGTGCACACCAGAGTTAGAATATGAATGATTATGTAGACCAAACATTGGTGCACACCAGAGTGAGAATATGAATGATTATGTAGACCAAACATTGGTGCACACACGAGTGAGAATATGAATGATTATGTAAACCAAACATTGAAACACACAAGAGTGAGAATATGAATGATTATGTAGACCAAACATTGGTGCACACAAGAGTGAGAATATGAATGATTATGTAGACCAAACATTGGTGCACACAAGAGTGAGAATATGAATGATTATGTAGACCAAACATTGATGCACACACGAATGAGAATATGAATGATTATGTAGACCAAACATTGGAGCACGCAAGAGTGAGAATATGAATGATTATGTAGACCAAACATTGTTGGTGCACTCAAGAGTGAGAATATGAATGATTATGTAGACCAAACATTGGTGCACACAAGAATGATAATATGAATGATTATGTAGACCAAACATTGGTGCACACCAGAGTGAGAATATGAATGATTATGTAGACCAAACATTGGTGCACACAAGAATGATAATATGAATGATTATGTAGACCAAACATTGGTGCACTCAAGAGTGAGAATATGAATGATTTTGTAGACCAAACATTGGTGCACACACGAGTGAGAATATGAATGATTATGTAGACCAAACATTGGTGCACACACAAGTGAGAATATGAATGATTATGTAGACCAAACATTGGTGCACACAAAAGTGAGAATATGAATGATTATGTAGACCAAACATTGGTGCACACAGGCATGAGAATATGAATGATTATATAGACCAAACATTGGTGCACATACGAGTTAGAATATGAATAATTATGTAGACCAAACATTGTTGCACACACGAGTGAGAATATGAATGATTATGTAGACCAAACATTGGTGCACACAAAAGTGAGAATATGAATGATTATGTAGACCAAACATTGGTGCACTCAAGAGTGAGAATATGAATGATTATGTAGACCAAACATTGGTGCACACAAAAGTGAGAATATGAATGATTATGTAGACCAAACATTGGTGCACAGAAGAGTGAGAATATGAATGATTATGTAGACCAAACATTGGTGCACGCAAGAGTGAGAATATGAATGATTATGTAGACCAAACATTGGTGCACAGAAGAGTGAGAATATGAATGATTATGTAGACCAAACATTGGTGCAATCAAGAGTGAGAATATGAATGATAATGTAGACCAAACATTGCTGCACACAAGAATGATATTATGAATGATTATGTAGACCAAACATTGGTGCACTCAAGAGTGAGAATATGAATGATTATGTAGACCAAACACTGGTGCACACAAGAATGATAATATGAATGATTATGTAGACCAAACATTGGTGCACAGAAGAGTGAGAATATGAATGATTATATAGACCAAACATTTGTGCACACAAGAGTGAGAATATAAATGATTGTATAGACCTAACATTGGTGCACACAAGAGTGAGAATATGAATGATTATGTAGACCAAACAATGGTGCACACAAGAGTGAGAATATGAATGATTATGTAGACCAAACATTGAAACACACAAGAGTGAGAATATGAATGATTATGTAGACCAAACATTGGTGCACACAAGAGTGAGAATATGAATGATTATGTAGACCAAACATTGGTGCACACCAGAGTTAGAATATGAATGATTATGTAGACCAAACATTGGTGCACACCAGAGTGAGAATATGAATGATTATGTAGACCAAACATTGGTGCATACTCGAGTGAGAATATGAATGATTATGTAGACCAAACATTGGTGCACGCAAGAGTGAGAATATGAATGATTATGTAGACCAAACATTGTTGGTGCACTCAAGAGTGAGAATATGACTGATTATGTAGACCAAACATTGGTGCACACAAGAATGATAATATGAATGATTATGTAGACCAAACATTGGTGCACACCAGAGTGAGAATATGAATGATTATGTAGACCAAACATTGGTGCACACAAGAATGATAATATGAATGATTATGTAGACCAAACATTGGTGCACTCAAGAGTGAGAATATGAATGATTATGTAGACCAAACATTGGTGCACACACGAGTGAGAATATGAATGATTATGTAGACCAAACATTGGTGCACACACGAGTGAGAATATGAATGATTATGTAGACCAAACATTGGTGCACACAAAAGTGAGAATATGAATGATTATGTAGACCAAACATTGGTGCACACAGGCATGAGAATATGAATGATTATATAGACCAAACATTGGTGCACATACGAGTGAGAATATGAATGATTATGTAGACCAAACATTGGTGCACACAAAAGTGAGAATATGAATGATTATGTAGACCAAACATTGGTGCACTCAAGAGTGAGAATATGAATGATTATGTAGACCAAACATTGGTGCACACAAAAGTGAGAATATGAATGATTATGTAGACCAAACATTGGTGCACAGAAGAGTGAGAATATGAATGATTATGTAGACCAAACATTGGTGCACGCAAGAGTGAGAATATGAATGATTATGTAGACAAAACATTGGTGCACAGCAGAGTGAGAATATGAATGATTATGTAGACGAAACATTGGTGCAATCAAGAGTGAGAATATGAATGATAATGTAGACCAAACATTGGTGCACACAAGAATGATATTATGAATGATTATGTAGACCAAACATTGGTGCACTCAAGAGTGAGAATATGAATGATTATGTAGACCAAACATTGGTGCACACAAGAATGATAATATGAATGATTATGTAGACCAAACATTGGTGCACAGAAGAGTGAGAATATGAATGATTATATAGACCAAACATTGGTGCACACAAGAGTGAGAATATGAATGATTGTATAGACCTAACATTGGTGCACACAAGAGTGAGAATATGAATGATTATGTAGACCAAACATTGAAACATAAATAGCCAGTAAAACAGGTTTAAAGAAATTATTTTCAAAAGAAGTGATTGACACGTGACGAGGTTCGTGTATCTGCCTTTTAATCAGACATTTAAATTTTAACTCGGAGTTTTAAGTTGCTACGTCATTACATTTTATTATAATTCAGTGTGTTATTTTAGCTAGACATAACGCACAATAACAACGATAAGCATTTATGAATAAATTATCAACAATGAATATTTCGCTCTAAAATACGATCAAAAATGTATATTGGAAACCATATAAAAAAGATATATAAATATTGTTACAAGTGGAACTGATAGTTAGGTTGGTTTTACACATAACGTGTTTTCCGCCTGATCGATACAACTTTTTTTGTTGACTAATAGTCCCCAAACATTATATGGAGGCAATCGAACGCATAGTTATCTGATACAATTTTAAGTACCGGTCTTTGTAAGAATCATGCAGGTTCCTGTTGATAGTCGATTCACGACCTCTCTTTAAATGTCTTTATATTTTGTTTATGAAGAAGGTAAGGTATGAAAATAAGTTTTATATATTATTTTTTTTTTCTTTTGAACCTTGGTTGCCATGGAAACCATCCTTACAAAATTTTGCCTAAATACGTAAATAAGTAGCCGTTGAAAAATCAAATATCAGGGATTTTAAAGAACCATAGAAATAAAGTTAATCAATACAAACAATATGTATATTTACAGTGTTGACAAACAAAACCAAAAACTATACAAAAAAGTTAAAATTTTGAATGACCTAAATAGATTGTTCCCATAGCAACCATTTAAAAATGTGTTAAAATTCGAAAATGGAAATTTTTTAAAACTCTTAAATTTTAAATCTGTTTATCTTCCAAGACCACCAATACTATGACATGTCATTGACAAATTTTGAAAGACCACATTCTATTTAATAATACAAAAAGAAGAAAGTCGTTTTTTTTCTTCTTTAAAAAAATAATTTTAGTCAAAAATTGTCAACTTTCACCAAAAGTCAGATTACAAAACAGATGAATACTGAAACATTTTGAACTTAAAAAGCTAAATCATACCATTTATACGTGTATTTCTGACACGAATTTGGTAATAAATAAATGAAAATATATGATTGTGGCTAAGTTTCTTGAACTACAAGGGAATAAAATACAAAATTTATACAAGATACTCCCAAATTGGGCTGAAATTGATTTAACATATTCAAATTAAGAAGATTTTTTTAAAAGTAAGAAACTAGATGAACAAATTGTGAAAAATTTCTGTTAAGGCAATAACTCTATATGAATACAATTGCCAATTTTGGTCATATAAACTTATTTGTAGATATTATTACTTTGCCACGTATTTGGCACAACTTTTTGCAATTTTGGATCTTCAATGCTCTTCAACTTTGTACTTGCTTGGCTTTATAAATATTTTGATATGAGCGTCACTGATGAGTCTTATGTAGACAAAACGCGAGTCTGGCGTACTAAATTATAATCCTGGTACCTTTGATAACTATTTACCTTGCTGAATAATAAAGGTAATAGTAGTATACCGCTGTTCAAAATTCATAAATTGATAGAGAAAAAACAAATCCGGGTTACAAACTAAAACTGAGGGAAAGATATCGTAATTGTTACCATGCTACTATCAATGCTAATTTAAGTAGGTCCTTTACATTTGCTAATATATGCCCATCAAAAAAGCAAACGTAACAATAATGCAGTCCTGATCATTTGCTAATTCTTCACCTGTATACCTTTAACAAAACATTAAACACTTAATGTCAATACAATAATTACCTGATCAATTAAAGGCGGAAACCCCCACCTGATTATCCCGGTACTTATAAAACTATCATGGTTTAATCGGGTTTTCTCTTACAAAATGTATTGGAAAACAGTACACGGTAATTTCAATTTGTTCCCATTTTACATCAGGTTTCATAAGTAGGCATATACTGAAACTGGAAGTTCACAAATACTACAATTGTGTTAAAAAGGGTAAAAAACAAGGATTGTACGGAGTTTCTAACAACAATCAAATGCCTCTAACTTATCACTGTCAAGGCTGAAACTTGACTAGAAAAATACGGTGATCGAAGTGAATCTGGTTTTTGATGATAAACACCGGTCCAGTAATTCACAAATAAAAGAGGAATTGTAATCAAATATAGAAATAAATAAAATACAAACTTACATTGCATATACTTAATAATATCCTGCTTTACCGATAGGTCCGCTGACAACATTGTTGATACCTCCAATGACACTGACAGGTCCAGTGACAACACCACCAATACCACAGATTGGACCAGGAAGTCCTTTACCACCTCAAACAAGACCACTAACACCACCGATGACACCTCCACCACCAAGAATACCAGCTCCTCCAAGGGAAGCACCGTAATTTTGTTTTATTACCCACCATGGCAATACAGAACAACAAGTATTCAAACTAGCTGGCAGGAGATGTGCCAAGTTGCAGTTTTTGCTGAGTTGTATCTCCATTCGTGCGGCTATTAGGGATGAACAGAGCGTTGACATTGACATTAAACTTATACAAAATCGATTTGTCTTGAAGTTTGAAACTTTGATTATCAAACATTTCCGAATGTATTAAACAGTTAATGGGGAAAATGTGACATGGTGATGCCAGACGAGTCAAACAGTCCACCATTTGTTTAACCATGCTGGTGATTTAAACAAACACTTTTTGCAGCCATTGTGTTATGTGGTTTTTGGTTCACCTATGTGCTAAAGCAGTTGATTTTGCCATTTGCTAGGAACGTTCCGTTAAGAATGTCTTAGGAGTTCTGTATTTAATTATTTTACTTTTTACATATTATTCAAATCTTTATTTGAAATGCATCAGCTGTTTTGACGCAGTTTTCCTAAGATACACTAGTCAAAATGAATATATAATGTCAGAACAAGAATCTTTTTGAAAAATGAAAATGTTGTTCAATAATATCTGTATTTATTATTTCGTGGATTGGGTCTAGCTTCGTCGTAATTCCTATATAAAAGTAAATTAGGAATTACCTGTGTTTATTCCTCCGATCAATTATCCTAATCCATCATTGTTTAGCAGAAGTCTACCACCACTGACAATTCCACCAGATTCACCAATGATGTTACCGCCGCCAATGAGTGGACTACTAACTCCACCACTAACAAGTCCTCCAAATAATGGTCCTCCTTTGCTATATCCCGATACAGAGGTGACAAGTGAAACTAGAAGAACAGTCAACATTATCATGGATTCATTTGATCTGTAGAATATGTGAAGTATACACAGATATGCATGACCTTTTATATTATGTATATTGTAAGGCACGTGGTACATAGCTTAACACACCAATGATTTGATATATTATGAAAAAGGAGAGTTTTAGAATTGTTGTTAAAGAAGGTTAAGTTCATTCATATGTTGATACAGCAGGTTTTTTTGTGGACAAAGTCCGATACAGATCATGCAACTACCAAGAACATTAGAGATGACTTTATAAGATCAACGAATAATTACACAGTTTAGTGATGTACGCAAGTTGTAAAGAATAAAAGTACAAATATGTCAATGTTTGCTATTGCATCATATTAAATTGTCTTGTAGACCGAAGTAATTGATTCTATTTTTTTTTTCATTTGAAAAAATCATTTATTTAGTTATAAATGAGAATAATGAAGAGATTGAAGCGCGGAATTTACACCGACTTGTGAAAAAGTAAATAGTATACATGAATGAGTGTTTCTTTACTTCCAATGACTAAAGTCTTAGCTCTTATCTTCGTTTGGACGCATTCCTGGTTTACAAAATGTTATTTTAACTTCAGCGCTCTTATTGTACGGACGTTAACATATAAATACATAAGTTCATATTCTACTCTGTACGTTCCTGTTCCCTAACGAATGCATTACTTTAAACAGTCATCAACAAAAAGCAAAGCAAATACTGCATGGTCAGTAATAAAAGACCTCAAAATGACAACAAATGTAAAACATTTTAAACTGGAAAATTAGGGTTTAATTCAAGTACAAAATAATATAGTACACTTCAACACACGATAACTACTGGATTGCAGGCTCTTGACTTGAGACCAGCGAATGGAGAATGTGACAGGGTGTATGTAGTTTGAATTTTTTTTTTACTTTTTCTGTTGAATTTTGGATTACATCAGCAAAGTGTAAGTATGCCATGCCATATATCTGTGATAACGGTGTGTCCTGTACTAGATTGTTTAAAAAACAGATTTATGTGTTATTGCGGTAATTTGGTGTTAACCATATTTATTAAACATTGTCAATATACATCAATATCAAAGAAAATTGTACAGTTTGATGATTAACGACATTTAAGCTTATACCTAATACAATTAAGAAACTGACAAGAATATTTGCAGTTTTAGTCAAAAATTGCATGATATTATTTTATGCTTTGTTTCAAGCAATAACCTTTGCACATTGCCTTTTTTATGGACCTTTTCTTCGTATATATATTTGTCATGGTACTTTGTTTTATACATGTTTGTCATCAAACATCAATCTTAACATTTTACGATATGATAACTATCGCCCATCTAAGTTAAGAACTAATTTTCATTTAACGGATAAATTCAATAACACTAATCGTTATCTTGAGGATATGTTTTTCGTTAAATAATCAATTACACATTAAATTCATTGTGTTTAAATACAGACATCTGAGCTAATTGCCCCAAAAAATCCACATCAATATATTCTTATATAAAATTTGCCAAAGGCAGTTGTAGCTTTTGTTTTTTCAAGTTTTCCTTATATGAACGTTTCCTTATGCTATGAGAACGTAAACAAATTATTTAACATTTTAACATTAGCAATTTCATTGTATTTATCATCATTCATGTCATTATACTGTTACAATTCTGAAAACCTCATTTAATTTTTTTTTTAAACAATTTAAAACACAATAACGACATATAAATAATATGACTATCTTATGAACTACTATTTCGAAAATGTCAATTGCAATGTTGAATCTCATACAAAATGAAAACAGCAGTCAGTTTAAAAATGGTATGCGTTTAAAACGCGTTTCTTGATTTAATACATCAGGAACGCCAACAATATGTGGACTTCTGTAAAATCAAAAAGAGCACCAGTTCAAAATGTTGTTCAACAACATTGTTTTTGTTATGATTATATCAATACCAACTTATGGACGACCTAATGGTTTTCGCTAATTTATAAAAAAGACCAATGTTTGTATTATATGTTTTTAAAGCTCATATTGTAGTTTAATGAATATTAAGCATTCATATAAAATCAGTTTCAAGTACCCTATATTTTTTATACGATCTATTGATAAAGTGAATACACTTCTCATACATGTAGATACCAGAATTGAAATTTAGTATTTGTGCCAAACGAGCGTTTCGTTTATATGAGACTCATCAGTGCCGCTCGAATAAAAAATAAGTTTAAAAGGCCAATTTAAGTACGAAGTTGAAGAGCATTGAAGACCAACGGCAGACTCTGTATTTTCTTAATTTGTTGCTATGTGGTTACTATAGCAAGAAAAATAAAGAAACGCTTAGTATTTGTATGGTTGTTGTAATTTATACGCTTGACATTTTTCTTTCTTCTTATAAGAATCCTAGATTTTAAGTAAAAGTATATTTGTATCTATCTGGTTTTTTTTCTTCAAATTATTGTATAAATTATAAAGACATGTCTTTTTATAAAACATATAATCTGATGCAATAGTGACATGTTTATAGATATATTGCTAATTAGCATGTGCCTTCTATAAAAGTAGATGTCCTAGTGAACGCCAACACACAAAAAAACACAAAAAAATATGTCGCAGAATATACACCAAGTGCATTTTTGTTCAGTTACAAGCAAGGCTACATGGTTGATGGATTGTTTATCTCTTTTGAACGATCTGAACATTGTCATGTTTAATACATAAGAAGATATTTTTAGATAATCTATGAATCACACAACATTGACCCGAGAAGGAAGGAGTATGTTCTACACCGACCAGATTTCACCCAATCATATGGTTCAATGATTCACAATAGAAGAAATGTTTGAAGTTGACGAATAGGTTTATACGAAATGTTATACATTGGCGTCGATGTTTAAATCCTAACATGCCAGCAAACAGACGAAACAGAGATAAAGCACAATTTAACAAACTGTCATAATTTCAATTGCATCTAGACATAAATAAACTAAATATTCTAGTTAGACACATAAAAACGCTAACATTTTATAACATATATTACTGGTAAAGATATTTGTGTCCAAACTGCAATTTTGTAATTTTTTTCTTTCATAATTTGACTTACCAAAAATAGACTTATTATGGTATTACTACTAACATGAGCAACACGATGGGTGCTACAATGAACCTGATTTGCTAACCAATCCGGAGCACCCGAAATCATCCCCATTTTAAGGTGCGGCAAGTGTACCTAGGTCTTTAGTTTTATATGTTATGTTGACTTGTTTTGTATATGTGTCTTTTTATACCGTGCAGTTGTCCGTTTATTTTCCTTTGTAATCATGCGTCTCTCTTGACGCGTGCACTCCAAACTGTCGGTGAAAGTTGTGATTGTAAACGTGTTCAATCAATTTCAATTGAAACAAAATACTGACTGCAATTTGTTGACGTCATGAAAAAAGTACATTATTTGTCAACATGAAAAGATATACCGTCTATTTACTGTGTGTATTATATATGAATTGCTGTTACACAATGTGTTACATTGATCGATACATCCTAATTCTAAATTAAAGCTGAAATGAGGAAATAATGCCAGATCGAACCATAATAGTTTTGCTACATGATTGAGTCCATCTGAGTTATAAAGCTCCTAACAATGGAATGTAAACACACATCGCATCTCTGGATTCCGAATGTTTCCTTTTAAACGTTGATAATAAAATTAACGGTACCAATTTTCATGCACCAGATGCGCATTTCGACAATACATGTCTCTTCAGTGCTCTGATAATTTAGATAAAGTCAAGATATCATATTGTGAAAGACAACATTTCTTTTACACATGACGTTTGAAATGTATTTCAGGACAGATCAAACTTAACAAGAACAGTAACTAAGCACCAATCATTCCTCATAGTTTGAATACTTGTTGTTCCCTATTGCCATGGTGGGTTAACAACCAAAATTACGGTGCTTTCCTGCAAGGAGCTGATATAATGGGTGGTGTAGGTATTATTGGTTGCATGAGGGTTATTGTTGGCTTTGGTAGTGGACTTCTTGGTCTAATCGGTGGTATTGAAGGTCCAATTGGTGGTGTTGTTACAGGACCTGTCAGTGTCATGGTATTATCGGTGGTGTTAGTGGTATTGTTGGCTGTGGTAGTGAACTTCTTGGTCTAATCGGTGGTATTGGAGGTCCAATAAGTGGTGTTGTTACAGGACGTGTCATTGGAGATGGCAGAAATTTTGTCAGTGGACCAATTAGTAAAGACAGATATTATAAAACATTTGAAATGTAAGTCTATATTTTTTTTATAAATATATGTTCTATTTTATGTAGTATTACATCTGCATTACCAGTGGATGTTTACCGCCAATTAAACACACACAGAACAACGTTTTTTCTAGTCATGTATATGCTTTCACACTAATTTGTTCAAAGTATATAAGTGTTGTATACATTCAGAATGACTCTTTGTTGGCAAAATATAGTGGTTTGTGTGTAATTCCATTTAAGAGATATGCTTTATTTCTAAGAAAACTCATATAAAAGCGCCAACAGTAGAATACCTCTAATTGAATATCAACATCAACTAAATCGCTGAAAAAAACACGTGTTGCGTCATATATATGTGGGACTCCAATAAATCATTTAACATAATAATTAGTGTATTTTGTTTATAGGTACTCCACAAAGACGACCTGTTATGATACGTTTCTTTTAGCATAAATAAAATTTCCAACCATTTTTGCTGTTTTGTTAACAATCGCATGCTGTATGTTAGGTGTATAATCATTATTCTGTAAATTTGACCTCTAAATTTTAAAAGTGTTGTACCTTATTGGTAAAACCAACAAAACAAAACAAAACAATAAAGACAACAAACTTTTGCATTTAGTAAAGCAGACTTGACAAACAAACTTATGGTCTTATACTGTGCTTCGAAAACAAAATCATATCCTACAAAATGTACTTAGCTGGACTTTAGTTTCAGGCGCGAACGTTGTAAGAAAAACTCGTTAAGTTCAGATTTCGTCAATTTAGTGTATATAGTAACATGTTTTATACACAAAAGAAAAATTACAAATATTCCAAACTTGGTGGAAAATTCAAAACGGATAGTTCCTTATCAAATGGCAAAATCAAAAACTCTAACACATAAAACTAATGTATGACAACTGTCATAATCCTGACTTGGTACAGACATTTTTGATATGTAAAACATAGATAACTGAACTTCTATTAACAGTCGCATCAAATTCCAACATATTGACAACCAAAACAAACGAACAAAAAAAAAAAAGATAAAAATGTTAAAAGTAGATACAGCAGTAAACATTGTGTTTGAAACAAACAAATATGTAACAAAGAAGCACAAACAGGCATTTGTCATAACTTATAATGTCTTATAAAACAATCTAGAGGAGTTAAGCAAATTCTACATGCACTTACTATAATATAGCTTGTTCAATGATGACAAAAAATAAATATTCTTCTTGCGTATATTTATACTATGTCCCTTCTTCATAAAAGAAACACCGGGATGTGGAATTCGGCTATTTGTGTGCATGATTATTTGTCAGAAGGTCAAACGAATTATTAAAAATAATGCTTGATTTGATGTTGTAGTACTATAGGTGGTATTTGTAATTTTGTGGTGTTATTGTGTCCGGTATTTTGAATAGAACAGAGTGTCCTAGAAGAAAACTTCTGACCAGTTTTTGTTTTAAACAATCAATCTTTGAATATGAAAACAGGATTCAAATAATATAATCAGTGTTGACTCAAAACAAAAAAAATGCCTTAAATATTTTGAAATTGCATACTTAAAATGATACAAGTACTACATATAATGATGTAAATATTTTTGAAATGTACATATATTGAATATATGAATTTTCCCTAAAAAAAACTAATTTCAAATGAAAATGTAAATTAAATGTTTTAACTAAAGGCAACAGTAGTATATCGCTGTTCAAAATTCATAAATCGATAGAGAAACAAACGTGCAATATGTAAATATTATTCAACTGAGGCTGACATTTATTTGCAAGTTAAAAGAACATGTCTAAATTTAACGTATTTTTGATAATGGAAGCAGCTTATAATGTTGATCTCGTTCACTTATATAAAGAGACATGGACATGTATTTATTATACGCTATTCCTATTACAAAAGTAAGAAAAACACATTGTGCCTACACATATGTAATTTACAACAGTATACTTTGATTCACACATATTGTCTAGTTCAAATAGTCTATGAACAACATACCTTTTGTTTTATTGCTTCTAACGCTCGCTTGTTGAATTAATGTCATGAGGAAAGTGAACACAAATTATTTCTGGATCAACTGTTGCGTACAGACGAATAACGTTTGAGGCTTTACCAAAAACGTTCAACAAAAAACATCATTAACTATTTAAAGATTAATTTTGCAAGAGATGTATGGCCCGTAGTGTCTTACTGCGTTCTAAGAGATGATTTGCAGATACAAATATGCTGTAAATACTGATAGAGCCAAAGCACTGACGTCCCATATAATGAGATCATATACACTGACATTGTACCAACATATGTATCTGTCAATACTAGAAATTGACATAAACACATGTCAAACAATTCATGAATGTCTCACGGTTTCTAACTAGGTCGTAAAGTGTTAAACTACTGTCTGCTGGATTTTTGAAGTTTGATTTTGATTTTGTTAAAGCCTAAATCAGTCACATGCTTAACTCATTTTTTTCTTTTAATGTGGACATTATCCTATGACAATTAGCTACACGCAGTGATAGGTTAGTCAAGTATGACAGGGACAAAAGGATACATATTGCAAATTAGCTGAATTTTAAAGTTATTTCTAAGTTGCACTTTGCTTCCCTATTTTGGTGACTACTATTTTCTACACATGTCACCGTATGACATGGCGTAATGTAAATTAAGATTTGAAGAAATATTAAAAATCATCTCTACACTTGTCTATGAGATTATACTTTTTTTGTAGCTTCTCCGCATACAAAGACTGATCAAACATACGAACGACAGTCAACGGGCAGTTAAATCATTTCCTTTTGTTGAAACACACTTTATTACCGAACTCATCAGGATCACACATTTGTGTAGTGATCAGTGAAAAGCTACTGATATTATTAAGCAGAACTATATAAATGATTAACGAACAAACATCTACATAAACGTTATACAATATCAACCATGTCTGAAGAGACTGTTGATTAATCCTTATTATGTTGCAGAACATAATATGGATACTGACGTGCCGTATTATATCATTAAGTTTTATTTTTCTTTGTAAATTATTACTTTTATTGTCATTTTTGGTTTAATTATTTTGGTGTAGCTCGTTTTATATGCATCCCGTTGGTTGGTGTAGCTCGTTATATATGCATTCCATCGTTATAGTATTGGTGTATGGTCATTATTTGCATGTTTTGTTTTGTTTACTCTTATACTCTTTGTCTGCATGTCATAGTGTTTTGCTCTTTTAAGTCTTCGTGTGTTCTAAATTCACATTGCGATAAGACGTGTCACGGTACTTGTCTATCCCAAATTCGTGTATTTGGTTTTGATGTTATATTTGTTATTCTCGTGGGATTTTGTCTGATGCTTGGTCCGTTTCTGTGTGTGTTACATTGTAGTGTTGTGTCGTATCTTTCCTCTTATATTTAATGCGTTTCCCTCAGTTTTAGTTTGTAACACCGATTTTGTTTTTTGTCCATGGATTAATGAGTTTGAACAGCGGTATACTACTGTTGCCTTTATCTATGGTGATTAAGATAATATGTATGTTCACTTTCTTTTGTTAATATGTCTATTGATAGAGTTATACAATTTCAATTGATTATTTTATAGTCTGTCTCTTCATGTTGTGATGAAACACTATAGGTCCTGGTTATGGTAAAAGTTAACGCTTATGTATACGTTTAAACCCGCCACATTTGTTTGCAACTGTCCTTAGTCAGGAACCTGATGTTCAGTGGATGTGGCTGGTTGATGTGGTTCATAAGTGTTTCTCGTTTCTCGTTTCTTATATAGATGAAACCGCTGGTCTTCCTGTTTTATGGTTTTAGACTAATCATTTTGGGAACCATTGAAAGCTTTCTGTTCGGTATAAGTCAAGGCTCCGAGTTCAATAATTTACCTTTACAAATTTTAATTTGGATGGAAAGTTGTCTTATTGGCACTAATGTCAAATTTTCTTATATCTATTAAAACTTACTGCTGTACTTTTATTTTTGACATTTTTACCGATCATGCCTGTTTGTTTTATACAAGTAAGAGGTTTATTTAACAATAAAACCAGGCTGAATTCACCATTTTCAACATAATCAAATCCCTGTTACAATACTTAGGCATATGTCTGCCTTGATGAAAATTAGTGTTTGAATTTTGCTTGAACGAATGTGTGATGTTTAACTTTCTGCATTGTTTGTCAAAAAAAAAAGACATACAAAGTACTGACACTTTTAATGTAAAAAAATATGTTTAACTATCTTCTAAAACAATAACTTCAAATATAATGATGGCATCCTATAAGCTTCAGTAAAGTCGAAAATTTACATCATACACATGCAGATGAATCATGGTCAAAGAGGTGTCGAACCCTATATATTTAACACTGTATGGTCCCCATTACATCTTATTTTTTTTTATTGTATATTTTTGTATCGGTTTATGTTAAGTATTGATTGTATGTATGGTGTTAAAAATATATATATATATATATATATATATATATATATATATATATATATATATATATATATATATATATATATATATATATATATATATATATATATATATAAGTTCTACCTTTTCATCTCAAATATTCGTTTAATGGACTCTTCTTTTTATTATTATTTATGTTTTAGATAAAAACAGTTCATCCAAATATTATATATATATTACTATACTTTATTTTACGTATTACTAAAATGCTATCATCTTTTTTTTTTATTTTTAAATGTTAAATGATACTGAAAATATACTGAATTAAGCTGCTTATATATATTTACATAAAAAACATGGCTTATGTACAGTAAATATTTAAGACGTATGTATACTTAGTCTCATAGAGATAAAAATGTTTCTATTCAGCCACTTACCATTTAATATGTACAAAAAATCATACCAGGGTTAATTGTCTATCGACTTGGCATCTCATGTCAAATATATTCAATTCAATTAAAAAAGCATATTTGTGTATGAACTTAAAAAAAACTATATTTTAATCAATGACATAATTGTAACTTGCTATAATTGGACATAAACTTGATTTTAGCGTAGAAATTGGGACTTAGTTTGGAGAGAGAAAATGATTAAAGATGGTCATATCACGAAAAGAAAATGAATTAACAAAATCATATGCTTAAGGGGGCTCGAGGGTATAAATCTATTTTTTTAAATATAAGATTCCGGTATTTGTTTCTTTAAATTAACTTTATCATATACTTAATAGAATAATTTCTTTAAAATGTGGTCACTGTTTATTTAATGTGGTACCCAACACTTTCACTAAAATTAATTTGGCTCGTTTAATTTTCATAAAGATTAAAAAAAAACTTTGACCAACCTTTTAGTCAGAAAAATTACACTGGTTATATAGCAGTTTGACAAACACCAATGTTGATCATTGAGAAGCTTGATATTCCCATTACAACACAACGTAATTAAAACGTTAAGCTGACTTTACAGAGTTATCTACCTGTAGTGCCACCTTAAGCTCATAATCTGCCTTCGAAAAAAATCATGCATTTTGTTAAGGAACTGTTTTCTGTTGAACAAATAGGAGAAAAAGAGGTAATATGGAAACACAAAAAAAAAATTACAGAAATTGCATGAATTTGACATTTGTTCAGTTACATTACAGCTTATTAAAAAATAATAAAAAAATATAGGTCACCGATGAATAAAACAAGATAAAATTAAGATTTAATGCAAAGATAATGGCATGTTTGCACCGAAGGATGAGAATTTGGAGCTTTGTCAATGATACTGACATTTTAAACGTCATTTTGGGCCAAAACGAATTGACTGGTTTTTTGGTTTATTTTTGTAACATATGATAGAGTAACAACAAACAATGTAATAAATAAAATGTGTAATGAACAAAACAATGTTTAAATTTTTGTTGAAATGTTTGTACCCTGGAGCCTCCGTAATTAATTGATTTTTCGATATCATATCCCACTGACGTCTTCCGAAGTGGAATTCTGTGATTCGCACATGCATGTTTGTTTTTGCATAAAATACTTTAGGTACAAAAATATTTTTTTTTTTTTTGGTTTTCCTTTTCGGAAAATACTTACAAAATTTGGTTAAAATGGTGCCTTTAATATTATAACTTTAAAAGTAACGACTTCCGACTTTTTAATAGAATGCTACAAAAACAGATTATTAATATTTCAATAATAATTCAGAACAAAAAAATCCTGAAAATTGTAAAAATCTTAATGTTATTGAATTATACTTTAGAAGTAAGTTGCAAAGGGATTCGCGAAGTATGGAAAATATTTGGAAGGCTGATAATCAATAGTCTATAATGATTGTGTCATTGTTAGGAATATACAATCATATACATTTCTTTAATGAATGATCCAAAATCAGTGTCCTGTTATTAATACAGTCAAACATAAGGTAGCTCCTATACAGTCAGCAAACACGCCCAAGTCGACGAATTGTTTCACATCCTACTGATACGGAACATACATTGAGCATGTCATTTTGTAATTTTGTGTAAGTACTGTACTCCACCTCCATCTACTCGTAAAAGTGCCATCATCAGACTATGGGTTGTCTTTATTTTTGAGGTTGCTTTCCATTTCTTCAATATATCTTCTATCAAACCAGATAAATCTTTTGGAAACTTGACGACACTTTTCTCAACTTCATAGAAACTAATACCTAGTTCTATTCCTAACTGTAATGCACAGTTTCCTATTTGGTTTGATAACTTCTTCAAAACGTCGTCACTTGGGGGTTCCTGTAGTTTTAAATCTGCAATGTCTAATAGAATATTTGTTTTAATGAACGCATGTGCATATAAATATATATTTTTATTTTAAATGGCCATATGACTCAAAATGATATATTTACATTAAAGCGATTTATTAAAACTCAATCACATTATCTGTATGCGTCACAATCGTATGTCATCTCCACAATTTTGATCAGCGTCACTTAAAAATAGACGAATTAAAAACTCGTAAATCAATATTACAATATCTTGAGATTTCATAGGATCGAATGTATATGTTTTTTACTCTCGATAGCATAACGATTTTGGGTTTCAAACCACATGATAACAAAATGTGGGTACTTTGATGTGTAGTTAACACCATGTGTTTATTTATAAAAGAAGACAGACACGATTGGATTAAACATTCAACTAACAAACCGTAGAAAAACTTCATTAGTTGAGTTGCTTATCGTATACATTGGTATCTTAGCAATAGCATTGCCTTACAATAACATTACTGCCTTAAATATTCTTTGAACAAGTAATCTTAACATATTTGTTGCGTACGCGCATCAAGGTTTTTTTTTTTATAGCCTGTGATGTTTGTCATTGATGAACTATGTTCGTTGTTGTTGCATTTTGCATGTTGTGTCGACTATGACATGTATATCATTAGATTTTGCGTTTCTATGAGATGAATTTTCTTATGTTTGCGCTGTATTTCTGTTTAGTGTTGGTTTTTTTCCGCGGTATTTCCTAATATTGTCATGGAGCAGGGTGTTTTAGCTAGTCATATGACCAAGTTCAACACCCTCATTTTTTCTAAAAAAAATCATGTACCAAGTCAGAAATATGGCATTTTTTTTCAATAAGTCCGTTGCTGTGGATGTTGTCGTTTGTTTTTGTTGCACTTCTGTGTTCCTGCTGTTTCATTGTTTTTCTCCTGATAGTTATTAGGTTATAGTTTTTTAGCCGGATTTGTTTTTTCCAATCGATTTATGACAACACCGGTATTCCTCTGTTACCTTTCTTTAAGGATTAATGTATTAAAGTAAATGTGAATGTGTCAATATATAACTTAAATCGTGATTGTTCTTACCAAGCAACTTCGTTTTCTCTCTGAAAACCTAAAAAAGGAGAAACTTATTATAAAATCAAATTATAAGAAGATCTCGAAATTTATTTTTTTATTTTTTTCATTTTCAAATAATTAGACACCACTCCAGTTCATTAAGACAATCATCACAAATTTACTGCATTTGCAGTGTTTCCTGTCGTAATGACTTATGTTGAAAAAGACTTTTGTGACAAGTCATTAGATGGCAATGACATATTAGTTTTACATATTAATATCGGTTGTTGTTTTGGATCAACAAATAATTCTCACATATCCAAATGCACTGGAATCACACGTTAACCTCAATTGGTTGCTACATGAAACATAGAAAAACAAGTTCAGTATTAAATTAGTTGAACTTGATTCAGTCAAACAAAAGGACAATATGAGTTATCAATCTTCAAAATAGTATGTACCTGGCAAATAAAATGGGTATTCAAATTCGCTGCAGTCAAGGCTTCTGCTAGGTCATTTAAAGTAGGTTTTTCCAGGTTTGAAAGTTTAGACTCTTTCCATTTAACTAATGCCATTGACATTATTCCTTCACGACTGTGACTGCAATACATATCTTCAGTGTTCTCCCATTGCCTTGTTGTCATTCCCAATTGTATGAAAAACTGTTTAAATGTATGTATACCAATCTGACTACCCAGTCTCACTAGATGTTTATCACTTGGCTCTGTTCCCAAATCGTCGCTACTGAGACCTACAAAAAGTATTTGCGTTGGTAACAGTACTTGCACCTTCATTCATTAGTAAAAGCCAGTAAAAATAATCATGGATGAAACCTATTTAAAAGACAAGTGGGAAATGATGAAACAAAAATCAATATTTCACAATTGTGATGATTAAATACATGGAACATGATAAACTCCTGAGAGATATTTTTTTTGAATTTATATTTGGAATATTCTTTTTGTACTAGTAAAAATGTCTATGTAGCATAGACTATCCATTTTAACAATAGTTACAAATGTATATCTGTTATACGAATTGTATTCAATTGTTGTTTAAATTTATATGTATTCCTATATTCATTAATTATATTGTCTACAGTCGTATTGACTTCTTTTTTAAACAAATTTGTTAAAAGTTGCATAGCTCTTTAAACGCAAAGATATATACATCTGTACTTGTTTAAGTTACCTGTACATCCATCTTCACCAACTTCACACATCTGTTGATTCTGTGAACATACATAAGATATGTGAATTAGATTTAAAGACGAATACAAAAAAATAAAACAACGCCAAAACCAGACGCCGAGAAAAATGTATAGTTCAAAGTCCAAATGGCAAAATCAAAAGCTTAAAACACATCAAATGAAAAACATCAAAAAACAAAATAACAAAAATATCGATCATCGAGGTAAATAAGAAATCGAAAATTTCTCAGCAAATTCCAATATTGAAAGCTCAAATTAAACATGATACAAATGAATAACAACTGTCATATTCCTGACTTGGTACATATATGTCTTTAGGTAGACAACGATGGATCAAACCTGGTATTTAAGTATTACAGCAAGCTAAATCCCTCACTAGTATGAATGAAACTTACCTTACAATTTTTTTGTTAAATTGTACAAACACATTTAAGCCGAAGGATATGCGATTGTTTAATTTTGTTAAATTTTGTAGTTCGACATTATTAGATGTTTATTACATTAAGTTGCCATCATGTGGTGCCAATGGACCTATATGAAATCCATTGTGCTCCTTAAAATACACATTCCCAGTCTAAAAGTGACCGTGAACTACAATTTAATGCACATTATAAACTATGGCTACTTCAGGGGAAAAGGAAATGGTATGGTTGCCAATGAGACCACCATCCATTTAAGTTCAAAAAAGGATGCAAGCAAGTACAAACAATCATAACGAAAAATTGAAACCATGTAGTCAGTTATCAAAAGTCCTGATTTTAATAATTACATAAAATCATTATATTAAGAACTTAACGGATCAACCTATAACTAATACAATTTTAGAAAAAAAAAACATATATGACAGCTACGAACCAACAACAAAAACTGAAATAAAGACTCCTGATTACTCGAAGTTGATGACAGATAGTATAACGTTAATAGCAATATGCATGTTTACACAAAACGCTAGTCTTTTAAGCCTAAACATGCTTATTGTCAATATGTACATATTCAGTGAATAAAAACGAAACATTTTAAAATAGAAAAAACTTATTACCAAATTTAGGTTGCAACTAAATATTTGGTTGTTGTGTACTTTTTTTATTTCTTAAGCATGTGTTAACTCAAAGGGGCAACGCGTGACATCATCATGCTTGTCTCTTGTAAGTATTATCATAAGGTTAACTGATATTCTGATTAATTGTCGACACTTGACGAGTTTGATACAATCGTTTGGCGTTTGTTTGTTTATTTGATATATTTGTTTTAATATAAGCAAACAAAGTGTTTATAACAGTTATACATTTGAATTTATTTACCTTGTCAAAGATCCAGTACAGTAAACATTTTGTGTCATGGACAATGTCCTTGTCACATTTCCAGCTCTTTACTTTATTGATCTTTTGTAGAGACGTAAAGCAAACGTCGTTGCCACATGGGATGCCTACTGCAAACGAGTACAATTCTAAAACATTTGTTGGTTTGATGTTATTACCGAAGCTGTTATGGTAAAACAATAAAGACGATTCAATATTCTTGGTCAAACATTCTTGTATGCTTGCTGCAACATCCGGTGAGATAGAAAGTAATGATTCCTTGTTTGTAAGATAAATATTCACGCGATTGTCGTCTACCCAGATTCGGAGTTCATCATCTTCACTTACGTTCAACACTGCGGCCTTGTGATAAAGACACGGTTTGTTCTTGTCCTCTTTTAATGGCCAAGCTATTACTGCAGCTCCAATAACTTTGTAAGCTAGTGCACTAGGTATCGAACTATCAGATAAAATGTATTTCAGGCAGATCGTTTTCTCTCTTTGACTTCCCAAGTTGTTGAAATCCGGTCGTGTTGCTTTGATCATGCATGGTACGATATACACATCTGCAGACGATTGTTTAAACGCCTTAGGAACTACTAGTATGTCCAGGTGGACAAGAAGCTTTAAGACGAACTCTTTGATTGCATCGTCTTGCATATACTGATTGAATTGGGGTTGTTCCCAAATCTTTAAAAGATCTCTCTTGTAGATTCTTCCCGTTTTGGTCATTGTTTCTAGTATGTATCTCAGGTCCATATCTGCAGGCCAAAATTGTTCGTCTGTCACGAAGGACCTAAGTATATTCACCAATGCAGGGGGGTGGATAATGATGAACTTGTCTAATCCAGGAAGGTTGTAATACATCAGCTTACCGAGTGAGTGTTGAACTAAAAGAAAGTCATCCATTTGATTTTCATTCAAAGCCAGGTCTGTATTAAGCTCATTAACTTGTTGGAGGTTTTCCTTTGTTAAGATGTTAATGTTCTTCATTTTCATGTTGGAGATTTGTAGCTCTAAAGGAACCCATTGCATGGGTCTTCTTTGACCCCAAGACGATTGCTTCATCGCAAATATGACAATTTGATCTGTCATTCTTTGTATTTCTACATCGTTTTTATCTACTCCATTAATAAAGTACAGCGTCTCCAGATGTATGTGAATCTTTTTCTCGTGACTAGAAAACATTTCTTTGATATCTGCCAAGAAGCATTCCTTCATCTTCTTTGTATCTCCCTAAAAAGTACATAACTTTAATATTGGGTAAAAGTATGCCATTGCCTCTTTGATGTGACTTGAGAGAACAATTTGACTTGAGATAATGATTTGACTTGAGAGAACGACATGACTGATTAATTTCATCGGATATAAATTAGGTTTTAGAAAAACGTGCGTTAAACCGTTATTGTGTGTTTGAAGACAGCCGCTAAACGGAATATTATTCATCAATGGTGTGCATACATGTGTAATATGTCTCGATAAGTGAGTTCACATTCAAAAATGAACACGTGATTTAAAATACGACAATATGACATATCTACCAACAGATGTTAAATATATATACCATAACGACTAGTCAGTCAATGACAGTATCATTCTTATATATAAATTGACTTTTAACAGTAGCTCTAAGGACCTTGACAATCTATATTTTCTTTCTAAATCATGTGTTCAAAAAGTAAGAAATATGATGTTAATCAAGACATGTGGCATCTTTGTAATGTGAGGTATTATTTTTTCAAATCAAATTATGCCGTTATTTTTCTATCAAGAGAGAGTTGTATTCTTCGTTTTTTAAATAATATTTAATATATATCTACCCCGCACATATCCCTATGTGTGGCTGCAAACAATATCATTGGCATTATTTCATCTGTGTCTGCAGTGTACGTCAAAATTGAATCAACCCAATGTTTTAGTATAGCTGAAAAAAGTAAGTCATTTAATTTTGTACAATATACTAATTTCACGGTTGTTATGTTTTCCACTTTTTGGACAAAGCCAATCAAAGGGCCTATCTCCAATAGGCTTCAGTCGAACAACTTAAAAAAAAACACTACAAAAGTTGTATCGCTATAAATTTAGAAATAGAATCAGCAATAGAATGCCATTATATTCTTAGTAATATATCAGGATAAGCATACCTCCTTTTAATGAAATACCAAATAAAGAAAACGAAAACTTTACAACCATTGTCAATTGTCAATTTATAATTGACGAGTTAAAGGCACACTATTGAACGATAAGATAATGTGTTAAAGTGTTTTAATAACATAGCATGTCTAGTCTAAATAGAACATAATTTCAACATTAACATGTATCCAACCTCATGGAGCTCTCCGCATGTGATAAACAGTTGATCATTTATATTAAACATATGCATTATACATGTACTCGTCATACTTAATTGTGTGCATTATGCTTATCCTGTTGATGATGAGTTTACTTACACGCAGCAGTAACTCCCTCAGGATAATCCTTTAACTGATTATATAAACCATATCTACCATCAAACATCAACAAAAATGATCCTTTGTGTTGTATGAACAGTTGATGAGTCATGTCATATGATTTCTGTCCACCAAAATCTATCAAGTCAGACGGTGCAATATCGATTTTATATTTTCCATTCCTTACTTCGTCTAAAATAGACGATTGCAGTTGCAGCTTCTGGAATTCTAATGATTCTAGTTCAGTTGTTACTGTCGAAAGGCTTGCAGAGGTAACTTGTGGTTCAAAATGTCCGGGCAAAAGTTTGATACTAGAAGCAGACGTCTTATCGGCAACCTTAACTGTTGAACGATGGCCAGAGGCGTCATCTCTCTGTTTGTATTTGACTGTTGATACAGGTGTGGCCACATCTAAGTAAAATGCTTGACCTGTCTCTTCAGGAGCTAATATTTGCTGTCTTTTTTCAAGATCAGGCGATTTACACAAATCTGGTTTACCTCGAAGAATTTTTGCATACACTTCATGACCTCGTTCACCTTTAAATGTTGATACAATATGTATATTGAAGTATAAATTACATATCAATTATGTGTTATACTTAGATATTTAGATTTATAATAAACACAATAACAGAAACTGTTAAAACGTTTACATCGAAACGGGATTCTGTAACTGTATACATGTTACTTCACTATTTTGAAAAATATTGTTTTCAAATTTCAAAAATATTGTGTATTCTGTATTCGATATACTTTCTATAACTGTATGTAAAAAGTAAACATAAAACAACCTCATGTTACGTTCTTTGTCAAGAGCCTGTTGATATCCTCTTTTGTATTCGATTCAAACAGGATACTGAATGACAAAAAACATTATGTCTGGGCCATCTTAACAAAGCCGTTTATTATAAAACAATGTATATATCATTGACTAACCAAAAGGGAACATGAACATATGCATATGGTCAAATGACATTTTTACGGTCTCCGATGGACAGTATTGAATTCGGAAATCAGTTTGACAGTTCAAGATTATCAAATATGTTCCAACCTACATCCATTACATCCATGTCGTCCTTCCATGTAAAACGTATGCATCCGATGAACCGTTAATATAGTAATACATAAGTCCTAGATTTGTATACAATAATTGCATGTTGACGTTGAGTTACCAACTATCAATTAATCATTCAGGGAAAACGGAATATTACATCTATTTACTCCATTAGCAATAAGTAACGAGTACTTGTTTGTTCATGCAAAATCATACATTTGTAACTGTATTCGTTCGTGATGTGTTTGTCTCATTCGAAAATAAGGAAACAAGGGGTTGATATTTTATATCTGTAAATTTAACCATGTTGTCAAATGTCTAATATTCTATTTGTGAACTGATTTTCCATAAATCATCAATTCAAAAAAAGCAGTAAATCATATTTTTTTCGTATACAGAAATCGGGTATCTTACTTTATGTGTTTTTCGTAATACTATTCAATTATAGCCTTTGCAAGGATATATTGACCTGAAAGAAGTATATTGAGTGAGGACGAGGTCAGAGGTCCATATAATTATTTTGGTCGATATATCCCGTAATTGCCTCATACAAAGGCTGTTCATATTTTATATAAATTAGGCCGTTAGTTTTTCTCGTTTGGATTGTTTTACGTTGTCATATCAAAGCCTCGCATATATCATTATGCGGTATGGACTTTGCTCATTGTTGAAGGCCGTACGGTGACCTATAATTGTTAATGTTTTTGTCATTTTGGTCTCTTGTGGATAGTTGTATCATTGGCAATCATACCACATCTTCTTTTTTATATGATTGCTAGATTATTTATTCCTAACCATATTTGTATCAAAATTGGCAGTGTTATATATTCGGTCATTTAATATTGTTGAAATTTTAAAGAGATGATATTGTATCCTAGACAATAAAACATATTAGTAGTCATTCGATTTATTTAATGTTTTTTCATCAGATAATCGATAATACGAATATAAAAAAAAATTATTTTGATGTGTAATATGCTTTTTGATGTGCAATATGCTTTTTAATGTGCAATATGCTTTTTGCTATCACCCGTTTTATATATACCTTCGAAAATATAGTTAAACATGTGACTTTTCCTGAACGATTTAAATTAGTTAAATGATACGAATTAATAACAATCTAATATATCGTTTTAAAAGAGGGACGAAAGATACCAAAGGGACAGTCAAACTCATAAATCTAAAACAAACTGACAACGCCATGGCTAAAAATGAAAAAGACAAACAGAAAAACAATAGTACACATGACACAACATAGAAAACTAAAGAATAAACAACACGAACTTAAGATTGATATCCGGTTAAGTTTCTTTTTTTCATAATGAAACCAATATATGATTAACAATTGGAAACAAAATAAACGGTCTTAAATGGTATTACATCGAGCATACCCTTTTTAAGAGGAACCATTTTCTTATGTTCTATATCGATACCATTCCTTCCAAAAAATATGACAAGTCCGTCGGTAGAATTCCACTTCAGAGGAATTTCTTCGTCAATCAGCACACTTGCTAAAGTACTTTTCCCAGCCCTACATGGACCACCTAAGAGAAAACAAGATACGAGTATAAAAATGAAAAAAGATGCAACGAAAATGTATATTTTTTTTTCTAATTTGAAGTCAACACTATTGTCGTTATTCAAATGCATTTCAAGATATTTTAGGAATATCAATGATTCACATATATCAAGTGTCGAAGTTATTTATCTCAGGCATATTGATTGCTTGGTTTTAACACCGCAATTGTTAAAACCAATTGATGCATACTTGGAATTATTTAAAGAAGGTGTGCTTTACATATTTAGTTTGTATTTACTGAAGAATTATTGAATCTTTTCTTTCGGTGTCAATAACAGATATCGTAATATTTTTAAGGGCCACTTCAGAAACATTCAATTGATGAAAAATAATATTATGATCACAAAGATAATGAAGGTATTCATACATGTCCGGCCGTCATTGTTTTCAGTTTATTATCGGTGCTAAAGAAGGATGCATAATCTTAGTCCATTTTACTGGACCCATATACCTAAGTTTATTTCCGAAGAGCAACTCCAGCTTTATAAGCAATGTCTTTTTCGTAATATTGGCTTAATATTGAGTTTTTATTCTGACAATTTATGCATTCATCCTTTGTATAACAAGGTTATGAGGAGGACGGATAAAAAATGACACTCCGTAAATGTTACGGTCACCATCACAAATTAGTTGATCCATACGACGTGTCTTGGTAAAAAATAACTAAGGACATTTTTACCATGTGTTAGACTGTGGTTTGTCATTACGTCGCCTGGTTTTTTAATTACCGAACGTGACTTATTCCCGATTGTTACTGTTTTGCTGAGTGTGAATTTAAATTGCTATAAGACGTGGCACGGTACTTTTCTATCCAAAATTCATTATTTAGTTTTGATGATATATTTGTTATTCTTTTGATCATATTATATATTGGATTTTGTCAAATGTCTTATCTTTTGTTGTTGTAAATCTTATCTTTTTTTCTGTTGTATTCGTATGCTATGGTAAAAATAATTAATCATGCATTGCATCTATTAGATTTTAGTTTGGTTCAACTAAATGTATACGATATATTTGCTTTACAGTTTGATTTAGAAGAAACACTGACATAGTTAGATAATTGAAATAATTATCTAATTACTACCACAATTTGATATTAATTAGAATTGTAATTTTCATTATCATTTGTAAATATTATATCAGCATTACAAACCTAGTCTTGAATGTTATTCTAATTCTATCCTATTTTTAGGATTTTTTTTTAAATTTTCAATTCAAATGTGACGTCCCTTTGTACGTTTAGTGATTTGGCTAACGCGGCTGCCAATGTTTATGTGCTTGTTAAGATTGTTTTGTCCATCTGTTTTTGTTAGTCACCGGTTTTATCATATATATCTATTATATAGTCATTTATAAACATATACTGTTTGTCAAAGTATGAATTATTCTTAATAATAAGAATGTTCTTATTCCAGGCAGAACACACTACAATTTTTTGAAACTTTTGGTCCTGAATGCTCTTCAACTTTGTTCTTGTTTTGGCATTCGAACTTATTTCAACTGAGCGTCCCTGGTTAGATTTGTTTGGACAAAACGCGCTTCTGGCGTATTAAAATTTAAACCTCACTCTTTGTTAGCTATTAGTAGTGTATTTCTCTGTCCTATATGTTCTAACACTTATTTTTATTGTACTCCTATCATGTAATGTTGTCATTTGAATTTTATATTTAACATTGCCATAAAAACGGGAGGTATGGTCAATTAATCATGCTTGTATAGAAAAATTATTAATGTGTGTTTATCACACAACTAAAAAACAATCTTTTTAAAATACATATTTAAAAGTGTGTTGTTTTTCTAACTGCAGTACACCAGTTTTTTTTTTAATTACTGTTCATCATGCTGTGGTATTCGTTCAAGCACTTAAGGAATCCGATTCCTGCAATTGTTTTCGTTATGGTTGAGGTGCATCTGCTGAATTGCACTATTGTAGATTTAAAAATAAGGTATGTCTACGAATAACATCAATCTAATGTGAAATATTTGAAAATTGTGTCTATCAATAATAAATGTACTACCAAGACTCAAACGGTTTTCATAAGACAGGTATTCTCCGTGTGAAAGCATTCGTTGGAACTCATCAGCATCAACTAACCATGGTAATTTAATATCTTTCTCTAAAAATATATATATGTAAAAGTATTACTTGATCATCTTCCGGAAAAGACAAAAACATGCATTTGAAGAATAGAATTTTCGACAAACAGACCATTTGACTTGTGATAATAATGTTTGGCAGTTGTGTCTTGACGTAAAGTTACTTTTCATTCCAATCAAATTGTGTTTTAATCATTCGGTATATGACATAGCATCGCCATGCTGAATACACAACATCAAATGATTCTTGACATTTTTTTTAAACTGATAACGTCGTGAAAGAAACACTTTTTATCGAACCTACCACGACAGATTCAAACAAACTTAAGTAAACAAATAATAAATTGAGACCATTTGCAGTCTGTGTTTCATTCTTAAAGATTTGTAGTTTATATCATTTGGAGAATTGTGCCTTTACATTTTCCGCCATTGTCCTGATCCTGAAATAAACTCATCATAGATACCATGACTTAATTTATTGTCATTTAGTATAAATGAGCCATGATGATATTACATTCATGTAACAGCAATATGTGTTGAAGTAGATAAACTTTTTGGCATTAAATTAACACACTACCCTTACCAATTTTCTGTTTGTACGGTCCAGCTTTCGGAAAGTTGGATTGTTTACTATATTCTTCCTGTTTTTTGTCGGGCAGAGTTTGTGGTTCTAATGCATCCTTAAAGTAAAAACAAGTGTTAACTGTTACTACATGTATGTATAGTATGTGACATGCAGTTTAACGAATTTTCAGTTAAAAGACATATTAGAGTTGATCCGAAGGTCATTTGTAATATAATGACTACTTTTAAACTATTTTGGTGAGTCGGCGTTTTTAAACCATTTTGCAAACATACTTCCTCGGTTTGAAAATTTGAATTCACCACACACATATCTTCAACTTGAAATTTGAAAACTTTACTTTCAAAAAAGGAAATGTCGAAAAGTATGTATGATCAAACATTTAAGGCCGTTTATAGGTTCCGCGTCTATATGATATGTCCATAACTATAACTTAACTGTTTACACAACTTTTATTTTGTTGCAATACTAAAGCTTTTCTGCCTTAGGAGTAAATAACCTTAGCTGTATTTGACAAAACGATTAGGAATTTGTGGTCTGCTATGCTCTTCACTATCGTACTTTATTTGGCAGTTTTTACTGTTTTGGATTTGAGCGTCTCTGATAAGTCTTTTGTAGACGTATTGCGCGTCTGCAACAAGTACAAAATTTCTATCCTGTTATCTATGTTGAGTTCATTTGAACGTAAATGAAGGAGATGAATCTCGTAAAATGTCTGTTATGTACCATATCTATAATGCAAGCTGATTAATTTGAAAACGACTAGATGAGATGGTCACATATTAAAAAAAATGCATTGTCTAAAAAAAGAGGTACAGCTAAATATTTATTGAAACTGTTCATGTAACAATTATTATCCACTGCGATATTCGATCTTGTACCAAATTGGTTGTGCAGTTCGTGCTCTTGTACTATATAACCAAGGGAAAATATTCAAAGAGAGTTAATACAATACATATAACGCTTGCCTCGAGGTACTTCAATGTCATCTTGTATTTATATGCTAAATAACCATTTTTCTTATTTTTTTGGTATCCCTTTTCTGCTAATTCATAAGGTGTTGTTTCCTGAAATATAATCGGATGTTGCATATTTAGCTATATTTATTTCACAATGGTAGTCTAAACAAGTAGAATAAATCAAAGAGAACTATATGCTTGGTTAACGAGGACACTCATTCATCTGTTCATACACGTACGATATATCATTAGCTTTGGAAAACATTATTTTGACGAGAGCATTCTTTCATCTGGTCATACAAAACACTTTAGAAATGTTATTAGTTTGCTAGGCCAATAGTTTCTTTTCAAGTTATTGGATGTGTAGCAGAAGGAACACATATTAATTTAGGGGTAATTTTCAATGGTCTAAGTAAACAGAACAAGACATTGTAAGTCTATATATATATATATAATATATATAGGTATTTACTAATCTTTGAACTCGAATTGTCTAGTGTTGTTTGGTGACAACAGATTAATTGATACCCTGAAATTTTATTTTTCTATTCTTATGTTTTATTATACAATACACATTCCCTTTAACAGGAAATATTTAACACACACATTCATACTGATTTTTAGACGATCTTTTTTGTAGTATCAAACAAACTTTTGCATTTCAGTCTGTAGAACTAATTGAACAATAAGAAATCAAACCAATATCAAATCTACTTAATAACATATCGTTAACTAAAAATTGCCATAAAGCAAATGTCAATTTTGAAATATCTATTTTTCACAGTAACCACTTCTGTTGATGACAGACGAAGAACGTGATGTTAATACATTAAATTAATGGATATGTTGCATTTTTAACTATCGATACTTGTAGCTAAATGAATTATATTTTTGTATTGTGATTGGTCTTCCGTGTCCAATGCATACGAAAATGCAACTTTTAAAAAACATGATTGTTTTTTATTTCGGGTGCTGTTGGGATAAAAGGCGGCTGTCGATTGATATGCATTGTTCTCATAGACATACGGGGTCAATATACATGTGAGTTCAGTTCCCCGGTATGGAAATACAACTAATCCCTAATAGTTTGCCTAATAGTAGGTTGACATTATAGGCACTATCCAATATTGGAGAAAAATTGTATTTACTAATCAAAGGAAATCCAATTTCTAATGAATAATTTGAACTGTCATTGAGCAGTAGAACATAATGCAATTTAAATTTATCCATACAAAAGTTCTGCTACTTTGCTTATGATCCTTGTTAATAATGTTAAATTGTACGAACAGTGTAAACAAAATATTTAGAATGGTTTACCTTATTATTTCGAGCAGAAACTTTGGCGCCAGCACTAAGCAAAGTTTTTACTACGGATTCCTTTCCTTGGCTCGCTGCCTCATGTAAAGGTGAATCACCCTAAGGTATGAATATATGTACATATATATATATATATAAAGATAAGCTGACCAATTGCAACCTAAAACAATATGATTAGGATTAATACAGTTTTATGTTTTGTCCATGAAACATGCTAATGAGAAATAATTATTTAGTAATGTAATAGTATACATATAAGTGGGACGACAACATCCTAAATGATGTCAATGACTGCAACCATCATATATCTTGACGTTTCCGTCTATGTAAATGTGGTTTTTTTTAAACGTCTTGGCGCCAAAGCAATTTTGAAAGAATCCCACAGATAATTTTCTGTCATTCATACTTAAATATCAAAGACGTATGAAGATATTGCAAATCCTTAAATATATGATGACAATAATATGTGCACAACCGCAATATGTTGACCTTCACCTAGCATTCTACATCGGTAATAGGTGGAAACCAAAATTAAATTGGGAATGGAAATGGGGAATATGTAAAAGAGACAACAACCCGACCAAAAAACAAACAAAGTTATGTCATATTCCAGAACTTGTGTGTACGGTTATAGTATACTTCACTTTAAATTTTAGTTGTTACTGCTTGCAAGAAATATATTGAATCAAGCATGTGTAGCTAGAATTAATAGTTATCCCACGAGGACTTGGTGTATCAGTGTAAGATCATCCCAAAGTCCGAATGGGATACTTATTTTACATCCCAGCTGTTTTAGATTAGACGAAAAACCATTTACAATTCATAAAATCTAGTTTAGAACGCCACACAACCATTATAATATACTTTGTATATTACTATATGATGTATTCCCTTAATGACCCCCGAACACGATGAGTAGATATCAAATAATGTCAACTCACCCTACTGGCCAATCGGTCCACACTATATCGCCACTTTATAAAAAAATGCCCCACTCTTGCATGTCTTGTTTACCGACTCGCCCCAATTTGAAAAAAAGTGTAAAATCAAATTGAACAATTAGTCTGACAACTCACTTATTAACGAAAAGGATTTAAACCCCACTAAATACAGGTCTGCCAACTCGCTCCACTTATATCTTGCTTCTTTTAAGTATGTTAAATTAATGATAGTTCGTATCCAGTTCGTATGTGTCGTGGCTTGATATACTAAAGGTCTTGAGTTCGAATCCCAGTATATACACTTGATTTTTTCTACGTCAATTTTGATAGATAGTCTTTTCCGTATAATTAATTTAATAGTTTTATAATGGATTTGACATTCCCGCCAAAATGTTACAGACAAAATGAAAGCATGCATAACAAAGAAACTCAAACTGTGGTGATCTGGTACGGGTAATCCGGCTCAGATCACCTTTTTAGAACAAAAGAGCTGGGATGTAAAGGTAAAGACACAACTTCAGGTGTCATCCTGTGTGAGGTGATCTCAAATATATATGTCACTGATTCTCATAAATAACTATTGCTGGCATCGTCATATCTACCCTTTTTTATTGCATTGCAGTAAATATATATTTATATTATGCCGGTGATAAGGCGTAAATGTTTTCAAAGGTAGAAAACTGTATTAAAAAATAATAAAGGCAAATTCACTCAGAAATCCACCAAACTATCTGTCATTGCAAAATAAATCTCGAAAACATATTAAATATATTACAAAACGCACAACATATTAAACTCAGGAATGATCAACATGAGCCCCAGCGAAACACGAGGCTCTTAAGAGCCTGAATCACCTAATATGTTGTTGCTTATATCTTTCATCAATGATTATGTTTGCCTCTCAATATACATTAATAAATGGCTTAAAAATTCCATTTAATGTTCATTTTACCTTTCATATTTTTTCTTCAAATTTAAAGCAAATACTTGAATTTTACCCATTTATTCCATTTTAGCCATAGTGTCTATGTTTCTTGACGTAGAAGGAAATAAAATACAAAATGTAAACTAAATGCATATGAGAAGTTTTGTTAAAGTTAAAAATATGAACAACTTGTGTAAAATTGTCCTAAAAGGGCAATCACTCCTTAATGGGGTCAATTGACAATTTTGCTCATTAGATTTTTTTTGTAGGTTTGAATTTGTTGACCAATTTTGTTGTTTACATGTTATCTTTATCCTCAATTATATTCAAAATAACCAAAAACTGCAAAATTCTCTTAAAACAAGCTATTTAGTGACAGCAACCCATTAATGGTGCGATCAGTTTGTCTAAAGATATCAGGGCTGATAGATTTTAACCTTTTGAACATTTTGCCTTTCCGTCAGATTTTGTCTAAATTATCTAGATTTGAGACACAAGCAAACATTGCATTTGGGTACGTGTAACACTTATTAATTCAAAGTTAAAAAAAGGTTTCAAATTTCAATTTTTTTTTTTTTAGATTTTTAGAATTTTGATTAAATTTGATTAAATTTTAAAAATATCAAAATTTCAAATTGTGTAAAAGTTTTGAAATTTTGAAATTTTATCCAAATAATTCGAATATTAAAATTCTAAATATCGTCTATAAATTTGATAGTTTAGAAATTTTATTATTATTAAACTTTAAAAATTCTAAACCTAACTTGCAATTTTGAAAATTTCACTTTCTAAAAGTTTGAAAGATATCAAAAATAGAAAAGGGGCGAAACGAGGGGTACTTGTAAACACGGCTCTGATTATAATCATCCTTAGTTAGGAATATTTCGAAGAGCACCAAATATATCAACTCAAGAAAAAGTTTTTTTTTAAGAAAACATATTAGACAACACATGGGATAACAGTGTCCTGACATTGTAAGGTTGTGCATTTATTAAAAAAATTGTTGTGCATTTATTAAAAAAATTAAACCTATTTAAAACAGCATCAAATAGGTTGATTTAAATTTCTAATATAAGGTTAGCGTTTGAGAGAAATAACACAGAGCTATAGTTGGTGTCTCCAGTGCCCAACATTTAGAAGTAACAGTGAACACTGATCAACTTACAGTGGGTCAAATAGTAGTAGTCACCTTTTGAGGGTAGATCAAGAAAAGCGCTTCGGTCGCTTGCAACTTTAAACGGTTTTTTTTATCGATTGCATGACGAATATATTTTGCCCTTAATGATTGATTATAGTTCCAAGTAATGATACGGAAGGAATACTTAATTTATGGTGTCGCAATGAACGTTGTCACTCTAGACGTACTTCAGCTGGCCCCTAGACAAAAAAAGTGTACTGGTATAGTGATGGTTCAGTGATGGATCAGTGATAAAAGACGTCATACTAAACTCCGAAATATAACAATAAACAAAATTATACAAGACTCATAAGGCCAGAGGTGCCTGAATTGGGACTGGCTCACAAATACGGCGGGGCTAAACGTGTTTCGTGAGATCAAAACATTCTGCTATACCTCTAGAGCCAATGTAGAAAAAACAAACACACAACAATACTCACAGTAAAACGCACATTAAAAGAAATCCAAGTCCTATGTCAGAATAGAAAACAAAAGAAACTAATCAAAATGAAAATGATAATACATTAATAAAGGAAAAACATTTATAAAGCTAGCAGTTACTGACTTATGCCAGCTCTAGACCCCAATTCAACTTATTGAAAGATTGTGTCGATAACATATCAATATCAAGCACAATCCCTTCCTGTTGTATTCATTGCTAATTTGTTCCTGAATATTCATAAAATATTTGTCACTGTCAACCAAACATCGATAATTTAAAATAGATTGTTTACATACAAATTACAAAGAAACTAACTTAGTTTTCAACTCCTTCTGGCAAAGTAGCCCTTATAAAAGGATTGTGATATGTTTAACTAGATTGGCCAAACACCTCTTCATTTTTTTCGGTTCTTATATTTACTTGACTTTCAAATAATCAACTTTCAGCGTTCCGTAGTTGAATTCTTTACTTAAAATTCAGCGTTTTACATTGTATTGGTTTTTCAAGAGCAACATTGGTGTATGGCCAAAAATGAAAAATCCATACCGGCGTCATACATCAGCGTAAAGCTCCGAGATACGCCGGGCGTGTTAAAAAATTATGTACCCTGCCAATACGCTAGTAATTTTGGATACATTCAACCTGTCAATCATATCTGTAACATGTGCACAACGAACTTTAAACGTGTATTCGGCGTACGAGAAGAGTACCTAAGCGTTTATCGGGCGTTCAAGAAACGTGTGTTGGCGTATGACTGGCGTTTGTCTAACGTATATGGAATGCACTCTACGAAGGAAACAAGTTTCTTGAACGTATTTGAGAAGCGTCCCGGTGGTCTTGGACGTTCTATTATGTGGTGTTTGTTACAAACACAGCCGCATACGTTTTAGTTCAAGTCGAACGATCTTGAAGCCTATACAACGTGCCTTAAACGTGTCTCAAACTTATCTGTAGCCCGTTAAACGCGCTTGTAGCGTATGCATAACGTGCATGTAGCGTACAGGTATACTCTAGACACACGCTTGAGCTGGATGAAAATTTTTATGCTGCATAAAAATTTCCACGAGTTGTAGCGTTCACCAAGCGTATACCTTTGTATTTCGACGTACTTCAAACGTATGCAGCGCGCGTTTAACGATTGCTTAAACGTTCCAGTTGCGTGCAACTAACGTTTACCGACTTTGTAATATTTCTCTGTACGTTTGGTGCACGCACGTCTATACGCCAATGTGTGACGCCAGCATCATATCGTGGCGCTCCCTTTACACGCCCCATTCTGACTGGACGTACCTGTGTTCCTTTACTTTGCTTTAAGTTGATTGTCGTACCATAACTTAAAAATAAACAAATAACAAATACGCAACAAAGATATCCATTAATACAACAACATCCCTGTTCCTTCAATTTGCTAATTAAAAACAGTGGTTGATTTAGGCTTCCTAACGGAGCTACATGTACGTATAAATATATGATAAATGTATATACTTTTTACAAGCATACGTCCAAACGTTGTCTAAGGGAGCAACCATTTAACTTCAAACGTGGGAATATGGTTGTTTTGTCGACGTAACAAAAAAAAAAGGCGCTCAGCGCTTACAATTTATTTAGTTTTTCATCACTATTAATCAAAATTTAACACTATAAATCATTGTGAAAATCTAGATTTAGAATACTATGAGTATTTTTTTGTCCTCTGCTTGCACAGAATATTTTTTTTCATCAAATTGGGGATTCGAATATTTTTATGTACCATTATTGAAGTCTCTTCTGGAAGTATCTAAGTAAAAACAGTGTCACCTTAGTGACAATATTTATCTATCGGACTATCAAAAAGATTACCATATATCGCTGTGTAAAATTTTGAAAATAATTTGCAATTTTCAATTTTATTTGACCCGTCCACGTCCACTTGTATTTTTGTCCATCTGATGAGTTAAACCCATTTCAGCTGGTTTTTGTAGTCCGTTATTATGTTGTACTGTTATACCACTGTCCCAGGTTAGGTAGGGGGGGTAACGCGCTAACATGTTTAACCCCGCCATTATGTATGTAAGTGCCAGTCCCAAGTCAGGAGCCTGTAATTCAGTGGTTGTCGTTTGTTTATGTGTTAAATATTTGTATTTTGTTCAATTTTTGTACATAAATGAGGTTTTAAGTTTTCTCGTTTGAATTGTTTTACATGGTCATTTCGGGGCCTTTTATAGCCGACTATGTGGTATGGGCTTTGTTCATTGTTGAAGGCCATACCGTGACCTATAATTGTTAATTTCTGTGTTATTTTGGTCTCTTGTGGAGAGTTGTCTCATTGAAATTTATACCACATCTTCTTTTTTTTTATATTTATTGGCTTTTTTAACTCTATTTGATTCGAGCGTCACTGATAAATCTTTTGTAAACGAAACGTGCGTCTGGCGCAAATACAAAATGTACATCCTGGTATCTATCTATGATGAGCTTATGTAGATACCTTATGCTCCAAGCTACTAATATTTGTTCTTAGTCTCAATTTCAGCATTAAAAAGATATCAAAAACCTCCCACACTCCTGACTAGCACAACATTCATTGCTACACCGTTAATTCAGTATTCCTACCGTACCAGTACTTAGAAACTAAAATCATTGATAAAAGGCAATATATGATCGACATGCAATCGATAAATAATGAAAACGAAACGTTAAAAGTTACTAACGAAACGCTTTTCTGGATCTACTTTCTCCAGGAACGCTCAAAGCTGAACATTTAAGGCCAATAAGTCATAAAGAAAAGAAATGGTTGATTAAAACGTTTTGATGATCGTTTAAAATGTACATGGAACGACATGATTGCAGAAAGTAAGAAGTTGCAGAGCAAATCAGAAAAAAATGAAATCAAACGAATGAATACAACGTGTTTTGAGCCATTTGATTGCTTTAAGTTTAGTAGAAGGTATTAAATACATACTCAACATAACCATACCATTTGGCCTACTGCGGGTTGGACAGATTTTACTGTTACTCCTAAAATATGTGTACTGGGAAAACCAGCAAGTAAAATGGTCATTATCAGATCCGTGCGTCTTGTTTTAAAATGAATCTTCTTCGAAAAATATTTATTTTGTCATCTAATCTTTCACCGCCTACAACTGTCTGCATGTGGTTTTATTTTAAACATTAACTCTTGAGAATCAGTTTGTTTTCATTTCATTTGTTTCGTTTCGTTCCGCTTTTATTTCGTTTTGCAGTAATAGGTACCCTTCTTTTCACCCCTTTTCTATTTTTGATATCTTAATCAAAAATTTAAAAAATCAAACTTTCAAAAAGTGAAATTATAAAAATTGCACGTTAGGTTTAGTATATTTAAAGTTTGATAAAATTTCTAAACTATCAAATTTCGAAACGATATTTAGAATTTTAATACTTTAAAAAGGAGTAGGTTCGGTAAGGTTCTAAAATGGTCCCCTTTATTAGCGTAAATTTCAATTTAGGATTTATTTACCAATATCACAATAAATTATAGCTAATACAGTGACTAGATAGGAAATAAGCCTTTTTGTTGAAAATTAACGTTCCTGCGTTTTATTATGACGTCACAAGTTGTACTCATATTGATTGTCCACGAAAAAATCAAAGAAAATCGATAAATTTCCATAGATTATTGGACAGCAAACATAGAGCGCATACGTCGACAACAAATATCTTTTATAATAATGTTTGTGAAGACATTTCACATGTCTTATTTGAATATTAAGTTTGTCGACGCCTGCGCTCTATGTTTTCTGGTCATAAACTTCATTGAAATCCAGCCGATTTTGTCAAATTTCATCAAAATCTCCTATTATGACCTTTTTGGGATGTAAAAATCAACGTGTTAGAATTAAACTTTGCCAAAAATTGTTCAATTCAACTTTCTCCCATGTCTTTAAATCAACTTAAAACATTTTTTCGTCTTGTAACATTGAACTTGATAATTGGGGCCAAATATGGCCGTTATCGAACTTACCCCTTTGGTTAAAATTTCAAATTTTAATACTTTAATAATTTGGTTAAAATTTCAAAATTTCAAAACTTTTATATAAATTGAAATTTTGATATTTTAAAACTTTGATCAAAATTCCAAAACTTGAAAACTGTTTAAAACTTTGAATTGATAAGTGTTACACGTATCCATGCTACCCGTTTGATCAATGTTTAGCCTTGGCGGCCATGTTTAACTATGAATCAATACTTCGAATTCAATAATAAACTAGATAGCCAAAGGAGCATTTGGTTAAAGTGTAAAGGTATTTGGCCCAATAGTTTCAGAGAAAAATCTTTTTCTTAAAGTTTACAACGAAAAACGACGACAGACGACGACGACATACGACGACAGATGACGACAGACGTCAAGTGATGCATAAACTCAGATGAGGCCCTTCGGGTCCGGTGAGCTAAACACGGGGATACTTTAAAGTACCACGGAGATGTTACATGCATAAATAGATTATGCTCCTTATGCGGAACCAGCTGGACTTATAAACGTGACTAAGGACAACAAGTATTAATGAGACCCTCCTAGTCGGACGTTAATATAATATCAAAATGGAGTGACTATTAGTTAAAATAATAGCTTTGCTAGACTTTTATAATTGTGAGATGCATCACATAATTTGGAATAGTCAAAGTATTGAACAAATGTTATTTAACATTACAATTATGCAATGAATGTTATACAGTAGTACATGTTGCATGTTTTTGGAAGCGTGTATGGATTCCTTATTGTTTAGATTTACTACGTCATGCATCACATTAATTTCCTGTCTACTGATTTGTGTTGATGAATAATGCACACCAATTTGTATTTAATAAAATGTCACAGTTAACTTTGAAAGCAAGCGTTTGTATATGTGTCAATTTATTTGAAACATTTATAAAAGTCACTAATACTTTATGTTTTTAGGCAGTATCTGTTTTCGCGAATTTGATTTTGCCGATTACTTTGCGTGTATTTAATTTTATGGTATGTTCGAAATATCAAAACATTAAACATGTATAAATTACAGACGTACACCTTGTAAATACAGCTGTTTCACAAGACACGCCTCCCTTGGAGAGAAATGTAATATTCATAGATAATTTGTTTTTTTGCGTATTGATTATTAAGGGTTTATGTGTATAGTATTGCATTTTTAGTATAAGTAGACGTTCTGATAAAACGTTAGAAAACCGGGTGTATATGGCGTTCACGGTTGCTAACATTACTGTCTCTGTCCTTTTTTAGTCTAAATATGTAATGACAACCGTATAATTGTCGGTCGGAATACAATAATCGAACATCAATTGTCAACTTGGTCAACGCATGGTTCAATCAAAATAAATCTGCAGCTGCCATGATGTATCTGGTTTTTTTTTAGCAAACATCAGTATGATCACATTAATCTGTTTTCTAAAGAAAACAAAGTAAATCAAAACTTGATAAGTGTCATGCATTTAAAGGTTTTTTCATGTTTTACCTTTATCAGAAATGATCAAAGCCGTACATCTGAAATTGTTTTTATTCGATTTATTTGTTAGTTAAACGATAGCGCTATTATGTAACACTTTGGACATTATTTGTTATCTTTAATCGTTAGTGGTAACTTAACGACATCTCACATCTTCTGTTTTATGATAAATAAGATTTTACATAACATAAAAGCGTTTGACGTGGCAGTTATCTTAGATAAAAACGGCTTGCAGCACACTTTTTTATCCGCATTTTCTCATTATATGTTTTAAGGTATCATTTTGACAAGTCTGGTATGTGCATTTTATTAAAACGTTCATGTAAACTCAGTTTTTCCATTTTTTTTATGCAAGGGGCCATACTATAAATCAACGTTTTATATATCTGTGCTGACCTATTTAGCTCTCATTTAGACTTACAAAGTCATGCATACTCACATTGATGTCTCTACTATTAACATCGGCTCCATATCGAATTAAAAGTTCAGCATCTTCCTTGAACTTGACCACATGGAGTGGAGTTTTAAAATATTTTATTTCTTATTGGATAATAGACATGCTACTCCCAATAACAAATCAGATGATGTTTAGTGTATCTGAATTAAAGATCGGGTAGTAACAAACACGTGTTTAAATGTTTGATGATTTTGTTAACACGTTTTAATTTGTTATTCTTAAGTAAACTCAGTACAAGAAATCGACCTTTTCGCGTTAACTTTTGTAGTAATCTATAAATAGACTATACATCTTTTCATTTTGGTCAAAGACTTAGGTCAGACACATTTCACTATTATTAAAAGGGTTTAATCGATTTCTGTGGCATTTTACCTTTGATTCCAAAAATAATGTTTCGAATTATTGTACTGATTTTCTTCATATGTTACCAAAAGAACAATGCATAACATTTACATTTTAGTCCAGTCGGATTGTGAAAAAAATTGCTCAGAATGTGGTAAAAGCATCAAACTTTGCAGAGTGTTAGTTGAGGTCATAACTAACATTTTTAGCTATGGACCCAATTTAGAAAATCAAAATGGCGGCTCTGGGCGGCCATTTTGAAATCATTTCCAAAAAAATAATAAAAATAATTAGAAAAAATATGAAAAATATATTTCTTTACCAATTTTGATAAACTTTCGTATTTCTTATGACAGAGAATATCAACTGAGGACTATTGAAGCATTTAGTGGCCATCTTGAATGGTGGCAATCTTGGAAACGTAAATTTCCAATATATCATTATTCGCTATCCTATATTGTTTTTTTAATTAATATTAAGTTTTATTTGCATTTACAACTAGTTTTGCTAATCATTTATTTATGACTGTTAATATAGGATATATTCACCAAGTGCTCAAATAAGCTATGCGTATGTAAACACGGTTAACAAATAAATGTATGTAAAGAAATACGTACATTCTTTTAATTGCAGTTAAGCATATAGGGCTTAGTTACTTGTTTACCACCAAAAAATGTGTATATACAATATGAGTTATGACCACTGTATGTTGAAAATGGAAACTGCGTAGCTATTAAAATCACTGGAGCCGAAAAAAATAATAAAAAAATAGACTGGAAAGAATTCCGTAACGCGAAGAGAGGACACGTAAGGATTTGCGATGCCAGGCAAATACAAAAAGAGCAGACATAGACATTTGAGCTGGTAATCAGTCAGTTGTTGTAAGCATACAACTGTTCCAAGTTGATGAAGGACATGTAATGGGAGAATCACAAGGCAAAAGGTAATAATCCTTTCAAGGCAAATCTTAAGATCAAAATATATTTTGTCAGGAAAAACAAAAAAAGTCTGAGTCACGGATTGAAAAAAAAACCAGTAAAATAACCAGCCACAATTGTGATGAATCAACAAGAACAATGACTGCAGGGTGTTTTGTTTTTCTTTCTTTTTGATAAGGTATCTGACTATCATTCATCATCAAGCATCGACAATAGCATGAATAGTGTACGTTACTGTCACTTGAACTACTAACCATTGTTCTTTTAGCCAGACTCAGTGCTGGAGATTAATATTTCAGGAGAAGATGACATGCTAAATGTTTGTTAAAACTGCACGATTAGACAATTAGACAGAATTCGACACACAGAAAGAAAGTCAAGAATCTGTTATCCATGGAATGGGCCTCGCCAAAATGATAGAAAACAGTGACGGCTACAGTCTGGAATTGTTTTAATATTTGAAATTGATGATATCTGTAAATTGTACAGTAAATGTTCTTAGTAAATATGAGTTGTTATGAAAGGAATGATCAATACAACACTTCTAAAAAATGAAAACTAGCTGCCATAGATGATATGCAAGCACACATGAATGGTTGCGTCTTTCTCTGGATTCTCAAGGAATATGTTGGGGATGTTCTAAAAAAGGCCATGTCTTTTAGTCGTGATGGTGAAGGTCTCTTCATAGTCAAAGTAACTAGAATAGTTTGAAGAGTTAGGCTTGCTACTATAAAAAGGTTTACAGGGACATTCAATGTAGGCTTTCAAAATGAATCAGTTCCACAATCTTTGACTAAGAGACATCTTACTCTCTATTCGATGGCTGATAAGTTTTAGTTGTATCCTTTCGACTACGAGTTGCACAATTGAACTATTATAGCTGAGAAATTGTATGTTTGTCTGCCACTCAACGATATAACTGGACTGTGTCACGATGTTATGCCATCATGTATCATTCTAACTGAGAAAACTTATGTCTGTTGAACTGATTCGTGTCAACAGCGTTTACTGAGTGTCCCTGTAAAGCTATTTTTAGTATCAAGCATATATATTTTACCTGCTATGGCTATGGTGATGCCTTTATTTTTACCCTTTTATAAAGAGGTCTGTTTTAGAGCGTCACGTATACCTTTGTTGAAAATCAAGAGAACTAATTTATCTTGCTTGTATGCTTGCTATGGCAGCTACATTCCAATTGTGTTAACAGCGTTGTATCAGTTCTTCCTTCCATGAAAACTCCAAGTTGTTCCAGGCGTTAATTGTACAATTTAGCGTGATGTGCAAGCTTGGAGATTAGTACAATACCTCTTCCAGACCGTGTGCCATCAATGTATTTTATTATTTTGGAAAGCATAGCTCCAAGGATAAAAGATTCCTGGCTTTTTTTCTGTGTCTTGTACTCTCTCATTTGCTATGTTGTCAAGTTTTATCAATCATCAAGCAGGATATTAGTGAGTTGACATCTTCAGCACTTACTTTGGCTAGGGGAATATGTCTTGGAGTACAGGTGCACAGTCATGCCCTATTCTTGTCGATTTGAAAATGTCGATGTATCATGGAGATCTTCAGATACATCACCACAGAAAAAATACACTGCAGTCATTGATTTTGTTGATCCAGTATCACCTTACAGTGTCTGGTTACTTATTGTTTTCTTTCAATTGGCAACTTATCTAGTATGTTTTCCCTTTTACTGATGAAATATTTTGAGATCTGAACATTTGTTTGACATGAGTTGTGCCATTATGCCTTGTGATTCTGGATTGCTTCTGCCGTTCCATAGCCCTCATTCAACTGTTTTGAATTGAGCGAAAGGAAAAGCATTTTAAAACCCAACATCTTCATATGTTTGCATCAAAAGAATGATTGCCATCTCAAATGTATATGTCTGTTCCATTTGTATCTGCTTGGCATTGCAAACCCTCACATGTCCTCTCTTGCCGTTTCACACATTCCTTACAGTCTAATCGCCCATAATGTTCTTCTGATATCTAGCCCCAGGGTTTTCGAAATCTACAATTTTTATCTTTTCCAACAAAAACTTTCGGTCATAAATTATATCATATATACGTAATTTCTGTTTTAAAAAGTTACTTAGGCAAACATGTAAGTAACAAACATTCTGATACTGATATCTTTATTTTGTAAACATGTGCATGCCTTATCTGACTTCTTTGTGAATATCAAATATAGATTAGTAAAAAATGTATGAATGCAAACAGTGAATTAATAAGATAAGCAAATAATGATATATTGGAAAATCATGTTTCAAAATGGCCATCATTCAAGATGGCTACCCCAAAAAAAAATCAATATATATGAAGTTCTCAGATGACAGGCCTTGTCATCTGTGATGAATATACCATATGACTATATAATAACTTCCTGCAGTAAGCGATCAACTTATACATGTTATAAGTCAAAGTGAACACGGTTACTAAGGAAATGCAAATGTGTAAGAAAGTATTAAGTAGTACTACGATATGTAAACGTGGATGACAATGTGATCGAATATGATAGACAGAGTGCGATTTGGTAAAACATATACATTTCATTTATTGTTAGATAATTTTAACGTCAATTGAAAACATTTGCGTAATTGATGTTCTTTTAACATTAATTGCATGATATGTAATTCATTATGTTTGCAATCAAGGTTTTTGAAAGTTTTTTTAAATGAACAATATCAACAAAACGAATTATCCTGTAATCAGACAATTTTTATAAACGGCAGGTATACACATATTTTCGTGCTTTATTTGTACTTGTAAAATAAAATTCTCCTGTTATTCTATGTTGAACAAGCGGTGGAACAAATATTGGTTTTAGAGTAATAGTTCATTTTATGATCCTCTTCGTGGTCCGCGTTTTAATGCTATTATACCCGATACACAACAGAAGAATAACTCGGGGAGGGGGGTATACTCACTTTTTTTCCTATTTATATAGCTCAAACAAATACATTTGTATATCTTCGACAATGCATTTTTTTTTTATTTTTATCCAAAAATGACTACATATTTTGGCTTAAAAAATCAAGATTTTTCAAGATGGCCGCCATTCAATATGGGAAATATTTCCCAAACTTTTGTTCAACAAGACAATTGAAATCGGCACTGTTGTTCTATTAACCAGGTTTCATGTCAATATCTTCTCTAATATCATTTTCATGATTTTTTTTATTAATCTACAAAGATTTAACGGCCGCCATTTTAAAAAGGCCGCCTCGTCCACAAATTTCGACTTTCAGAGTGGGTCCATAGCTTAAAATGTTGTCCATGACATATACTACTACTATGCTAAATTTCATGCTTTTACCACAATCTGAGCAATTTTGTCAAAAATTTGCACAAATCGACTGGACTATTTGTAACATGAGGGAAATATATCGACTATTAACAACTTTTTTTTAATATTCAGTCCTAAATAAACTACGGTTAAAAAAGGTACTGTGCAATGTTTGTACATGAACATGTAAACAAGTTTTTACGGCAGCTTATGTCTTAAACTGTTAAATGTCACAGCTTCTGTTTTAAGGACAAAAAATCATTTTGAAAAACATGTATTACTAATTACGATTTTATTTTGAAATTTTATACATCAGTGATGTATTAAGTCTCAAACACGTGAGGTTCTTCTGAGTTGCTATTGAACTAGCTTTAAGTAACTGCGTTTACTCTCAGCTCTATGATTAGCGTCATTTTAAGCTGTTATGCATGAGGGATGTATCAATACCCTACACTTCCGGTCTGTTTTTGGTGTTCCTGATTTGTATTGATCTAATTAGTTAAGAGTACGTACATGATAAAGCTTTTGGTAGCCGAGTGTTACTTTCTCGTCGGTTTTAATCTACAGGCGTAATACAGTAACTGATATATAAGGCATGCATATGGAATTGTTACAAATCAGCTGAAATAACTATAATTGTAAAGGTTCCTACACATTAAGGCAAGATACAGTCACAGAAATAGTTGTAGATTTATTGAGGACATGAGGCGTCCTATATGAGATTATATTAAGAAACTGATGTTTCGTAAAAACGTTTAAACAACCACTTAATGCCAAAACAGAACGTTCAATAACTCTGGGAACAGAATATTAGATACTACTGGTCCCTTAGCAATTGTATGGACAGAAGCAGAGAAACCTAAGAGACGTGATTATGGTTTAAATCCAGTAGGTGTTATTAACATTGTACAGAGAGCATTAATTCTAATTAGAAACGTTCACTATGCATATGTATCTGCTTGTCGTAGGTCTATACTTGGTAGAGTATTATCAGAATATTTAGATTTATTAGCGGGTAAAGATGACAAGAAAGCGGTTTAAAAGTTCTCATGAACTATTTTGCCGCAAATTCATGAAATTGCTCACTGAAGAAAACAAGAACGACAAGGAATTGTTTAGCTTACTTTAAACTGTACGCCGTTCCAAAAAATAAATTATCTATATTGGGTAATTGTTAGATCAGTGGTGGTCCTGAAAATGGTGGCCGTAGCAATAACCAGTATTTTCGGCTCGAGCCCACTTACAACCAAAGCCAGCAGTTATGGGGCAGAGGCAGAGGTCAGTCAAGATCGACACCAGGGATTCGAAAGAAAGGGGTTCAATCGCAAGAGTTAAGCATACAACATACAATATGCATGAAGTAAGCATTTTCCTCGTTACAACATACCGTTTTGCTCACTTACCTGTAGGGGTGGAACAAAACTGTTTGTCAAGAACTGGAGTTGTTTGACATCAGATCAATGGGTCTTAGTTCAGTTCAGTTTCTTAAACTAAAATTCTGTCAAATGCCGCCAAGACAAATTCAGTGCCCGAAACTTTTTCGACAAAGAGAAAACGGCATTGATCAGTCAAGAAATTCTATCATTGTTAGACAAAAAAGCAATATGTCAGATATACCAAATTCAGGGGTATTTTCGAAGTCCTGTAATAAATTTAAAGCAGTTGAACAATCATTTGATGTACAATCATTTCAAAATGGAAGTGATTCATTCAGTAAAAGATTTAATCCAAGAATCAGACTGGATGATAAAAATAGATATGACGGATGCATATTTAACCGTTCCAGTGTTAAAATAACATCAAAAATAAGTATCAATTCCAGGGACTTCCCTTTGGAATTTCAGTCTCCCCATTAGTATTCACAAAATTAATGAAAGTCCAAGCAAGTTTTCTAAGACGACTGGGTGGTTTACTTTTAAACGATATATTAACCAATCATAAGAGAAAGTCATTTTGAAGCACAATAAACAGTAAAGCTTCTCGAAAGTTTAAGATTTCTAATAAACGAAAAGAAATCACTTTTTTGTCTCATCTCAACAAATACCTTTCCTAGGATTTATAGTGAACACGATTGATATGAGTCTGTCCCTTCCAACCCCAACAATTAAAAAAAAACAAAAAATATGCAAGGTAGTAAACAATTCAGAAAAAATACATTAAACACTTTCCGAATTAATAGGAATTATGACGGCTTCGATTCAAGCAATTTTTCCAGCCCCACTTCTCAACAGACTGATTGCAGATTTGGAGTCAAGACATTAATTAGACTCCGGCACTTGGAAACTTCCTGCAAAGGTTTTCAATTGTTCAATGAGGCAGACAATGATCTGGAAAATATATTTTTTTCGCAGATCGGTCCAACAGTCAACTTCAAACATACATAAGATTGATGCTCGATCCAGGAGCATAAGCGTTCAATATTCTCCTACATTCTTGGGCAAGTTAAAAGGATTATGCCTCCTCTTTTTGCTTGATAGCTCAATGTCTGAAAAAATCAAAGCAGGGAAAACAACTGTTATTTTGGAAAATCCTGCTTGGATGGCACATTCATAGTACTCGATATTGCTTGAAATGACAATACAACATTTAATTCTGTTGCCAACATTTCCATGTCTGCTTCAGTCGCATCACGGGGAACCTCACCCAATGATTTAAAACAAATCGCTTTAACTAGTCGAGTGGTTTTTCTCAGGAGGTCATATCAAACAATGTCAATATCAGAGGAAGTTAAACAACGTTTGCTTAGCTCTTGAGGCAAAGGAACTCAGTAATCTTACGATTCTAACTGCTGTTCTTGATTTTTGGCATGGGTGTTCCAAAAGTATTTTCAATACAGAACAGTTAATGTCCATAGGTCTGCATTATCCTTTATTCTTCCTCATATTGATGGTCAACCAGTGGAACAGACACAGTTAGTTAAAAAAATAATGAAGGGCATTTTGAGGAATAATCCATATTTACCCAAATATCAAGAAATGTGGGACATTGAACATGTTGATATTGTTCTGAAGTTTCTCATGTCTCAGTCTGTTAACCCTGATTTGAATCTTAAAACATTAACCAAGAACTTAGCAATTATTTTAGCAATAGTTGCTCCAAAAAGATCTTCTGAAATTGCTAGACTAGATATAAGATTTATGCAAATAACCAATGAAGGGACTGTTTATGGTGAAGGATACATCTAAGCCAAATCCATAACTAAGAACTTTAGTTTAACCACAAAGAGCTAGAGGTGCCTCGTCTAATAATATAGCTAATTGGATAAAGGATGTTTTGAAGTTATAAGATATTGATACAGCTAAGTGCAAGGCACACTCAAATAGAGGGTCCTCAACTAGTAAGGCTAGATACAACTCATTTGTGGGAGGATAATAGATAGCGGGCTAAAAGTTGACAGTAACAAAATAAGTTAATTACGCAGTGGTCAGTGCATTCCTAGAAATAATCTACATCAGAAAAAATAGAATGACGTCAGATAAATGGATTAAATGATGTTAATGCATGTTCATACTATAGGAAATCATTAACATGTAGTTATGAGGAGAAATGACTGATATTAACACTTCAAGAACATTTAAGTAATTGAAACGATTTGTTAATGAAAACAAAGTATAATTATTCAAAATCTTTAGTTATCAAGAGGTTTTGTAATACTTGAAAGTACTGGCTGTAGTCTTTCATTATGTTGAGATATCTGATGAGTATTCACATTATGGTTGACGCATGTATTCGCCTATTTTGTAGAGGAACTGATTCACTTCTGTTAGAGTCTTTTTTTTCATAGATTTATGCAATTCTAATATCGGTTAATCGGGAAAAGATATGTTTACCTAAAGTATGACACAAGCACGCACTTGACACAGAAAAGTATATTTTTATTCGGATTCAGGCTTTACCATACATGTTAAAACTTTCAACAACTAATTAATTTGAAATCTGTAAATATTTGGGGCGGTAAAACAGGAATCTATACAAATGATATTGTCTAGTAATAAGTGGGAATTAAACAACTTGTAACAAGAGGAATTAGATACATCGTGTGTACAACAAAATGCTGGACAATGCAAGACATACTTTATTAGACCGTTGGTGTTCCCGTTTGAATGGTTTTACACTAGTAATGTGTTGAAAGCCGTACAATGACCTATAATGGTTTACTTTTTTAAATTGTTATTTGGATGGAGATTTGTCTCATTGGCACTCACACCACATCTTCCTGTATATAATTATGATGACGAATGCACATAAACCAACCGTTATCTAAACAGATATGCATTGATAACCTTTTTACTAAGAAAAATCAACGTGCTTCCTCTTTCGGGAAACCATATGTGCGTCCCTGATATAGCTCCATTACCATTTTTCAAAATGAATATTTTTTTTTCATGTTCCCATCATTCTCCCTTTCTGTGTTTGCTAATCTATCTTTCATTTTTGATTGAATATAATATTCTTACATGTAACTTTTAATATTCTATTGAAGAAATTATTGCGTTATTTGAAGACTGTGTAATTTTCTTTTAAATGAAAAAAAAACCAATAAGGTTGAAACGCCTTATTCATGTTAATTGATATCAAAACAGTGTGTATTACAGTTTTAGAAGGTACCGAGTCAAATTTTAAGTACACGCTATTGATAATAAATGTGTTGCTTTAAACGGTTTCGTTGATCGCTACAAAACGTTGATGTGCACAACAGTGTATACATTCTACATAAGAAAAGACTTTACCAAGCAAGCAGGAACACGACAGTTGTTGTCCAATCGTTTGGTATGTTGTAGTTTTTTATTTTGACATTTAGAGAAAGTTTAAATTCGAGGAGGTTTGAGGCATATTTACGTTAACATTATGCCCCCGAGACCTATTTTGTGACCTTTGAAAAAATAGAAATGCATATGAAATTTCCATTGTAGGATATAATTTTTGTCAAAACTTCAGAGTAAAAGTGGTACAATTTTAAACGTAAAAGGATTTACTATTGAAAACTGAATTGCTGATATTATCTGAAATTTAACCTATATTATTCAATTTTATTTAATATTATCCTACTTTCCACTCTAAAAAGAATACATTCACTTTGTTAAAATATAATAATTAGTATAGTGTGTATCAATACACAATCAGACAATTCCATGTCAAATCTACAAGTAAAACAAAACTAATGTATTACCTCTATATTAACAGCTGACACATTGGCTCCAAGACCTACCAAAGCTTTAACCATGTTATCTCTTCCACGACTTGCAGTTTGATGCAACGGTGAATTACCCTTTAACAACAAATAATAAGTCAATCATGATAACATGACTGTCTTGTCTCAGCATGACAACTATCACGAAAGTTAAATACAATGTATAACTACTTCTACTGATATAATTAGTTGAACAAGCTTCGTTCTTAAAGGGGCACTAGCTACGAGATATATAAAAATCTAAAGTTTGATTTTTTTCTGTTCAATCAGTTATGAAAGTGAAATAGTGAAATAACAATTCGCTTTTTTTCAGCCAATAAGGTTCAATTTTGTCAAATTACGCTAAGAAACATTGATAATTAGTTATTCACTTGCAAGTGAATGATTCAACCTCTTTAAATCCGTATTCATGTGAACTTCAATTTAACCCCTAGCTAGAAATTGATAACGCATGCATTGTACGTGTACTGGTTATTTATAGAAAAAGAATGTCAACAATGAAAGTGAAACTACGGTAAATCATTTGATTACTAATTCGATGCACATAAAATCATTCTTATACGGTTAAAAACAACGAGAAACATCTATTTGTAATCTATAAGATAAAATCAAACAGACCTATAAAAATCCAATTGCACGTGTTGGTTTAATCTATTTATATCTTTATTTATGTTAACATTGCTTATATGGTCGTCTGAGGTCAAATCGATAGTTATTTAGATGGCGTCAGGACTAAAATACACACGAAACGAACCTATATATTATCTACCCCATGCTCTGTAAACTGTTTATTTTAGACTTTTGATAGTTTGGTTAAATGTTTTACATTGTAATAAATCAAATATGAAAAATTGAGTCAAATCGGTGACCATGAATTTGACAGCTAGTGTCCCTTTAAGATACTGAGGAAACAACAGGAAATATTATCTAGTTACAGTATAAAATTGAGAATGGAAATGGGGAATGTGTCAAAGAGACAACAACCCGCCAAATAAAAAACAACAGCAGAGGGTCACCAACAGGTCTTCAATGTATATTTATAAGCAAGTAAAGAGACAAGTCTACTTCTATGCATGAGTGCAGATTAGTGATTTCTGACCCAGTATCGATCTTAAAAGTACTCAGAAATTATATAAATACATACATATTAACTTCTATAACATACCATTACATTTTTTTACTTAGATTCAGCCTGTTTAAGTAATTCACATAGTTTGCAGTAAAAACGAACTACTTGAATTGAGTAAAACTATTTCAAGAAAATTATTTTCTGAAATCACTTTTTATTACTAGGCTGGATTACATTAAATACTTAGAATGATTACTACAAAAGTTTCCTCTATATCTATGTATTCCTTTATTTATTTTTCGGAATCATATTTCGAATTGCATGGAAACTTTAAACTCAATTTACAAATATTATAAATAGTTGTCTATGGAAAATAACTCTCACTACATAATATATGTTTGGTTTTGTATTGAAGGAAGTTTGCTAAAATTGAGAATAAAGTGTATTCCGATTCATTATTAAAAGGCGATTCTTTTGGGATGTAAATATGAAAGGATATGCGTGTGTATTTAAGTGGTTCCAGCTCGACATCCGTTCCTCAAATTGACGTCAAAGCTTAATGTCATAATAATAACAAAAAAAGGCAAATGGGCGGCAAAAGCTTTGTCCCTCATTTGTATGTGTTTTGTGTTATTCTCAAATATATATCAATTACTTGGCTTCCCTTACTGGCGTCTTTTTTCAGACCTGTTTCAATGATGCAAGTAATTTAATTTATGAACACAGCTGTCATTTTCCTGATAAGATACATGAATTTACCAAATGTGTTTTTCTTTGTAACTTTTTTAGTGAATTTTCAGGCAAATATATGTTTAGTTTGTGCTTGAATATTATGTCCGTCAGTGTCGGTGTTGATCTCACCTCGGTCACGTTACAGTACCTTGAAGTAATTAACCTCATGTGGTTAATGTATTTATTATTCAAATTATGTTTCAACCAAGTAATATGTTTATTTCAAACATATATAAAGTATCAAACACTTATTAACAAAGCACACTTACGTTGGAATATGCTTTTCAAATCAATCGTGCATTAGATGTAAAAGGTAATATATGTCTTGACAATACTATAGACAAGCTTAATAGGACAAACGTATTTTATTTTGTCCAGTGAATGTCAAAAACTTTTTTACGTTAATTCGCAATTGGTTTAGTCTCCCACATAGTACAAACTGTTTGCTTACCATGACTAAATTCAGCCATTCACAATGTTATTCGTTTTATATTAATGATCTGTATCCCACAAAATAAACAGTCATATACTTTCTACTGTTATACAATGAGAAAGTAGAATACAAAGAATAATGGAACCCCAGCCCCACTAAAACTATTAGGTAAAAATAGCATGCATAAGTTGTTAAGTGAAGAATCTGAAAACGCATCCCACGGTATAACTTTCCCCCACTAATTTTTAAGCGGTAGTATACACAATCAAAATTATTAAAGCTCAATATCCTTGCGATTTGTATGCACAAATTTAAAAGATGTTTATGGTTAGTTATCAAACTCCCCATCAGTTCTTTCTTCTGTAATTTTTGAATTGCTAGATTCTGTGCACTTAATTTGCATGCAGCATTAGTTTAGCAATGCTTAAGTTTCACAAATGCAATCATAATATACAATAAAGTCGATAGATCAACAACTTAGGAAGAAGCATCAAGTCAACAGTTCAAAGAGACACAATGCGTATAGAAAAAGGAATCTCTTGCTATGCATGAATCGCAGATCAGGCGAGTTTTGATCCAGTAAAAATGTCATAATGGGTAATCGAACAAAACAACTACTGGTGGTGATCAATGTTTTAAACTCTACTTGGATTGAAACCAACAAGAAAACTACAATTGTATTTTTTGCAAATTGTAAAGATGTGTTTGTCAATAATTAATTACCATTTGTAATGGTTCTAAATTACCTTTTGATAATTTATTGTGTAATTCATATTACGCAGACGATACACACGCGTTTTGAAAACAAAACGAAAATAATCTAGTATTGGCCTATAATTTGACTTTTCGCTGTATACATCATTTTCGCTGAATTGGAATGCCTTGTGATTATTTAGTATTGTCAGCCAATCTAAAGTTAAGATTCTTATGAAACATACATGTAATGATATAATGTTATTCTTGGTATTGATGTTATCATTAAAAAATAATGAAAGGCATCTTCAACAGCTTTTTACATTACAACTCTAAGATACTCGTCCTTTTTTATTTATTTTTTTGTCAGACTCATATACTATTCTTTCAAATTCCTAAGTACCAAATAATGTCTTATTGCAAAGCAAAATGGCAAAAACAGGTTAAAAATTGTAACAATAAAAACATTAAATAAAATATTGACCAACATTTATAATCACCAAAAGACATTAGCTGTTATGACTCCTTTTTATAAATATTGAACAAAATGAATGTCTTTAAACTCTGTCATATTTGGAGTGCAATTGCTTTTTGTAGATCATGCATACAACTGCATTTTAACTGGGATATAGTTTTACTTTATTACACATGTACATCCTACCTCGTCATTTGTAATATACCAGTAATCTGTTTTGCATGCATCTTCGAGTAAATCAAGTGGTGTCTTTCCCTAAGTAAAAATGTAAGACATAAATGTTGTGATTGTCGCAAATATTGCTTAAGTTGAGTAATTATCATTTACAAATCTTCGAATATGTGTTTTTGAATAATAGATGTAGATGTATTTTAAAGTAAGTGAAAAGTGGAGTAACGTATATCAAGTAATTTAACATGTTTCTGTCATTTGTTCAAATAAAAGAAAGATTACAAACATAAAGCATATCAACTGAAAAAAAAATCATATTGATGTTATAAATGATTGAGATGTGTTTCTATTTGATATAGCAAGCATTACTTCAATAATTGCTGAATTTGTGTAAACACATATTTTCCTTGTTATCTATTCAAAGTTGTGGTATGATTGTCAATGAGACAACTCTTAATCCATTCATCAATCCAAGTCACAATTAGAAAAAAACTTAAGCTGTTCCAAGAACTCATTAAAGTTTGAACTCCTGTCATTTCTCCATAGCAAACAAAATAACTTCCTTTCAGCATGGATTGGTTTTCGTTTTGAAGTGAATGATTTACTATGCTTGTAAATGTCGAACTTTGAGAATTTTGAATTTACAGGTTTATCACAAAATAAAATGTCCATTGAAAAACAAATGTGCTATTGTCTCATATGCAGACCTTGGCAGAACCACGAAATTAAATATCCACAAAAATGTAATTTTCCTAAATCTACGAAAATAAACGAATCCACAGTATAAGTATTCACGTATAATGCTTGCTATTTGTATTTGATATAATGATGTCAAGTGATACTATTTTATTCTAAACGAAGAATTTATACTCGTATACTGATGAAGATATAGTATTATAATCATAGTATTGTGGATGTCCATACACATTTCGAAAAAAGAGTTTAAAAAATGTAAATCTATTTACTAGGATTTTTTACAAACACTTGATTTAACAACAGAAAAACAGATGATGCAAATTACAAATTTAACATAAAATAAGATAAAGAGCCAGTGATTGTTCTTGTGTCTGAATTTTGAAATTCTAAATAAAATGATACAAGAAAAAATAGAACATAAACAAGGTCAACGTACATTGTCGACTAACCCTTTATAATGCTCAGCGTGAGCCAAAGCTCCGTGAAGAAGGCTGAACATTGACCTTTAATCGTTAACACCCATATCATAACTTTTTTTTTAAAGTGAACGCTTTACATAAAGAATACAATTTCTGTAATTTTGAAATCATTTTGTTTTCTCAACTCCTGGTTAACTGAACAAGATCATTTCTAAACAAGTTACGTCTTTCAACAATACCAATGTGACGATTCGTGCATATATAATGTGGTCATATGTAAAATACATATTACATGACTTTAAGCATCTTTGTATTTTTGTCAATATAACATTGACTTGACTACTGCGTATAATATGTACGATATATTCCATATCAACAGCACTAATTTGTTATGAACATCCGTTGTTTCTTAAAGGTAAACATATTTATGAAGGTGACCATAAATTTTATGATTAGTTTTGTGTGCCGGTACGACCACAAATACGCAGTATGTACTTAACGTCTGTTTTGAATACTTGTAATTGCATTCGCGTAAACGTGCAGTTTATTAGAATGGAATTAATTTCTTTTTGGTTTTTTTATCAAATGTAGCATAGAGGGCGTTCGGTTTTCAAGCTTCAAAATTAATTTCGCGGTATTTTTTAGCCTATATTATCATTCAGCACGACAGCGACAATCTGTACAGACGAAATTGTTTTATTAAACTCGATCATGAATTTGTTCACGGATCCAGAAAATCCAACACCACTTGAAGAATCTCCTGATGTTTTATTACAGGACATGTTGAGGAGTTTGTAAAAAGAATTAATGAGGTGCAGGTGTCCCGTTTAGCTGTCGCTTCGAAGATTAAAAAATTAAAAGTTGAAAATGAAAAACGCTTGAAATATTAAAATAACAAAATGTGAAATCAGAAAAAAATACTGAACTCCTAGAAAAATTCAAAACGAAAAGTTTCTATTCAAATAGCAAAATGAAAAGCTCAAACACATATAACAAGTATATAACATCTGTCATATTCCTGACTTGGTAGAGCATACACTTAATTCTGAAATTGTAGAAGACCTTCAACAAGTAATTCGGACTATTGATCATTGTAAATCAGACAACACAGAAACAGTTGTTGAGGTTATGTACAAAATTTAAAAAACAAATTAATTTAGATTGGTGATAATAGTGAGGGTGGTTTAGAAAACTGTAAGCCAGTATGAGACAAAACCAGTTACAAGTAATACAAGTAATACAGGGGACGAAAACAAAATAACCAAAGCCAAACATATTTTAAAAAGCACAAATTCAAGACGTCAAAAATATAAATCTTCAACTTATGTAAAAACTTCTGCTAAGGAGGTACCTAATATTTCTCAAAAATTCCAGCAACTGCCCTTTAGGAAAACCCCAGTCCTGTTGGTATACCGGATTCCCTTAATATTTCAAGATGATCAAAACGAGCGAAGTCAGCTTCAATTTCAGCAGGAAGCCTGATATGTCTTTGGCTCTAACTGATACTACAAGAATAGATGGCCTTTTAACCCAGAAACCAACAGTGGAATGATTGCATACAAGATGAGTATTCAAATATTTCTTTTGATGAACAATCGAGTGCACATTTATTCTGAATCTGAACATGGTCAGACAAGAATTAACGTCAAGGTTAAATTTAAGAGATATACTGATTTTTGGTATATCATTGGTTACTAAGGATCCGCTAAAGTCAAATTTCAATAAACAACTAAGGACAAACACCAAGCATACATTCTTAAAGTATGAGGAACCTAACCTAGAAATGTTACACACTTTCAAAAGTTTTAACAGACTTGATGTTTGTCATGGTTTGAACTTGTAGGTCCTTATAGAGGTAGTGTTAGATTTAATTTATTCCAAGGTAAAATGTAAAATTTTCGAAAAATACACACTTTTACAAGAATGACTTTACATAATATAATACGCATATTATGTTAATGTAAGGGGACAATTATTTTGAGGACATATGCTTCTTTTGAGAGATTGTTTTTTATCTTGCAATCGTGTCTCACTGTTGTTTATCACGCCATTTTAGAAAGTCACGGTATGCTACAATTTCGTTTTCATATGAGGGATCGAATCAAAAATTATTATTCTCTTTGGTTGTAAAAGAGGGACGAGAGTTACTAAAGGGACAGTCAAACTCATGAATTGAAAATAAACTGACAACGCATGTGATATGTAACAATCGACTAGCATTTGATACGTGCAAATTTTGTGTAGTATGAGTGCATATTTTGAATTTATTCTGACCACTGTTTTCTGTTTTCGTTGCTGTTGGGAAGTAAAAGTGAAAGTAAAGTATAGCGCATTTTCGTATTTTGACAGTTTTTGATAAAAATTATTAGAGTATCTTGACTAAGAAATAGTTTTCCCTATTTTTATGAAATTGTTCCGTTCTTGAATCATCTATTTCTTAGTTTTGCTACCGATTACTTTTCTAGAAAGACTTCCGGTTATAATTAACAAGTTGTTCAGCTGATCGTTGATCACAAAGACGTAAACAGACCAATTTCAGAAGAAATACAGATTTTTAGAGGTTATACAATCACATATAAAAAAAGCATATATTAACATAACTTCGTATATAATTTCAATGGAAACAACATTTCTTGTAAGGAAAGTGTTGAACAATTCTTGGAATAACTATCATATATCTTAACTATGTTATAAAGGCATCAAGATAATTAAATGTTCCAAAACGTATAGGTAGATATTTAAACAGGCTTGGTAAGTTACAGCATACTACTAATTCATTCTTTCAAATTGTAACTATTGTCCAGTAATGCGGCACTACTGAAGCAAAAACAATTCCTTTAAAACGTAAAAAAAACAAGAAAGAGCTCTTAGATACGCTAATGAAGACTATGATATTCCTTACGAAAACTGCTAAAAAGTTCTGAATTACCATCTTTAAAAATAAGTTATTTCAGCCCCAGTCCCACTAGATCACGATCACACCGCGCTCACCGCGATCTAAATTAGATTCAGATCGTGGTGAGATCGCGGTATGAGCGGCATGAAACTGTAAGTTTTCGTTGCTCTCACGATGCTACTACGTCCTCATTACGCTTCTACAACGATCCCGCTACGATTATAACACGTTCTCACCGCGCTTTTTCTGCGACCTTACTACTCTTATCAAGATCTTTCTACGCTCATCACGTTCTCACTACGACCATACCACGAGTTATCCGAATGCAACACGATCTTACCATGCTTCTACTGCGATTATAGCACGTTCTTATTATGATTACACTAAGTTTAAACCGTGATCTTACTACGCTCTCAGCAATAATGTCAACATCGTGTTCGATATCAATACAGTATCATTCCTTCAGTTCTATTTCTGATTAATAGATAGATTTCTTGACAAAAAACAGTCATGCCACCAAAAACTACTAGAACACGTGGGCTTTATTGTAGAGGCAAAGGGAGCTCTGATAGTAACGAATCTTGATCAAGTAGAGATGTTGAACCGACCAATCCGACATAAATTACAACCTATTGCTGGTCCATAAAGCTGAAATGACGATATTTAGTGAATGATAGCAGATATGCAACGTATGTGTCAATAGATATAGGAAGATGTGGTATGAGTGCCAATGAGACAACTCTTAATCCAAGTCACATTTTTTAAAAGTAACAATTATAGGCCAAGATACGGCCTTCAACACGGAGCCTTGGCTTACATCGAACAGCAAGATATAAAAGGCCACAAAAATTACAAGTGTAAAACCATTCAAACGGGAAAACCAACGGTCCAATCTACTAGTATATGAAAACACGAAGCATGGTTGAGCCATTAGAGGAAATGGACAAGAAGTCCCAATTGCATACAGACAAACAAAACCTGGAGAGAAATAATGTATTTTATAAGAAAATGACAATGAGAATAATGGTCGTAGAATGAACGTAGTCAGGTCGTAAGAAGAGCGTGATGAGGACGGCAAGGGCATGCTTGAATCGTACTATGGTCGTGAACAGCGTGGTATAGTCGTAGTGGAAGCGTAGTTTGGTCGCAGTGAGAACGTGATGGTCGTAGTGAGGTCATAATAACGTCGCAATGAGATCGTAGCGCAGTTTCTCCGAATAGAATCACGATTTCGCTTCGCTCTCACTACGATGGTACAACGAAATGTGCGATCTAACTACGATTTTAGTGCGCTCTCACTACGCGTCTACTACGACCTGATTTCGCCACGACCGCACCACGATTGTTTTGAACATGTTCAAAGTTTGCCACGCTCATCACGATCTTGAAAACCTCATCACGACCGTGATACGACCTTACTGCGATCTACACGATCGTACTACAATCATTTAAATTTGCATTTTTTCACAGATCGTAGTGCGATCGTGGCCTAGTGGGACTGGTGTATTAAGGAGGCAGACAATTATCTGGAACATATATTTTTTCGCAAATCGGTCCAACAATCAACTTCAAACATACATAAGCTGGTTGACCGATCCAGGAGCATAGGCGTTCAATATTTTCCTACATTCTTGGGCAAGTTTCAAAGCTTCGTCTGATATGTTTAAGTGTTTGACATTAAGTGAAAGTTGCAACTCTTTGAAATTTGAGGCATATTTACGTTGAAAGTTTGCCCCCAAGTCCTAAATTTTGACCTTGTGAAAAAATTGAAGTGCATATGAAATTTCCATTCTAGGATATAAGTGTTGTCAAAACTTCATAACATAACATGTATAAGGGGAACACATTTAACCGTAAAAGAAATTACTATTGAAAACTGCTGATATTATCTGAAATCTAACCTATAGTTTTAAAAAATATTTTCCTTTTTTTCACTCTAAAAAGAACACATGCACTGTGCCAAAATATAATAATTAGTGTAGTGTGTATTAATACTCAATCTGACAATTTTATGTCAATTCAAAATTAAAACAAAACTTATATATTACCTCTATATTAACAGCTGACACATTGGCTCCAAGACCTACCAACGCTTTAACCACATTCTCTTCTCCTCTACTTGCAGCTTGATGCAAAGGTGAATTACCCTTTAACAACAAAAATACGTCAATCATGATAACATGACCGTCTTGTCTCAGGATGACAACTATCACGAAAGTTAAACGTAACTACTTGTTTGTACTAATATAATTAGTTGAACAAGCTGCGTTCTTGAGATACTGAGCAAACAACAGGAAATTTTATCTAGTTACAGTGTATATCTATGTTACGGAAATTTGGTTTTTCCAAATGCGTGCAACCAACAGCTTTAAAATGCTTCAATCTAACCATTTCAATCATACAATAACATTTAAGGTGGAAGACAAATAATTTAGAAAATATCATCAACTTAACAAGTAAAGAGACAAAGTAAAGTCTACTTCTATGCATGAGTGCAGATTATGTGATTTCTGACCCAGTATACACTCTAAAAAGTACTTAGAAATTATATAAATACATATACATTAACCTTCTATAACATACCATTACTTGTTTTTACGTAGATTCAGCCTGTTTAAGTAATTCACATAGTTTGCAGTAAAAACGAATTACTTGGATTTAGTAAAACTATTCCAAAAATAACTTAGTAAATTATTTTTAACTTAATGAAGAAAATTATTTTCTAAAATTACTTTTTATTACTAGGCTGGATTACATAAAATACTTAGAATCATTACTACAAACGTTTACTCCATATTTATTTATTCCTTTATTTATTTTTCGGAATCATATTTTTAATTGCATGGAAATTTTAAACTCAATTTACAAACATTTAACCGTAAAAGAAATTACTATTGAAAACTGCTGATATTATCTGAAATCTAACCTATAGTTTTAAAAAATATTTTCCTACTTTTCACTATAAAAAGAACACATTCACTGTGCCAAAATATAATAATTAGTGTAGTGTGTATTAATACTCAATCTGACAATTTTATGTCAATTCAAAATTAAAACAAAACTTATATATTACCTCTATATTAACAGCTGACACATTGGCTCCAAGACCTACCAACGCTTTAACCACATTCTCTTCTCCTCTACTTGCAGCTTGATGCAAAGGTGAATTACCCTTTAACAACAAAAATACGTCAATCATGATAACATGACCGTCTTGTCTCAGGATGACAACTATCACGAAAGTTAAACGTAACTACTTGTTTGTACTAATATAATTAGTTGAACAAGCTGCGTTCTTGAGATACTGAGGAAACAACAGGAAATCTTATCTAGTTACAGTGTATATCTATGTTACGGAAATTTTGTTTTTCCAAATGCGTGCAACCAACAGCTTTAAAATGCTACATTCTAACCATTTCAATCATACAATAACATTTAAGGTGGAAGACAAATAATTTAGAAAATATCATCAACTTAACAAGTAAAGAGACAAAGTAAAGTCTACTTCTATGCATGAGTGCAGATTATGTGATTTCTGACCCAGTATACACTCTAAAAAGTACTTAGAAATTATATAAATACATACATATTAACCTTCTATAACATATCATTACTTGTTTTTACGTAGATTCAGCCTGTTTAAGTAATTCACATAGTTTGCAGTAAAAACGAATTACTTGGATTTAGTAAAACTATTCCAAAAATAACTTAGTAAATTATTTTTAACTTAATGAAGAAAATTATTTTCTAAAATCACTTTTTATTACTAGGCTGGATTACATAAAATACTTAGAATCATTACTACAAACGTTTACTCAATATTTATTTATTCCTTTATTTATTTTTCGGAATCATATTTCTAATTGCATGAAAACTTTAAACTCAATTTACAAACATTCTAAGTAGCTGTCTTTAGAAAATAACTCTAACGACATACTATATGTTTGGTTTTGTATTAAAGGAGGTTTGCTGATTAAGTACTTCTAGTTGATTATTTTCACAATTTTACTCATTTAATCATCATAGCTTCAACAGTCATTTATAAATATATATTATCTACAACAACTGATGATTTAAATAAAAAACATGACGCTGGCGTTCACAAATTTAAACTGCACAATATAGGTGTCATACCACCAATTACGCCCTTATATTTAGAACGTATGTGAAAGTAGGCGTACTCGGACAAGAAATAGTGCATTTGATGTCACTGTTTACTTAAACTAACCAATGAAACTTTTGGCGAAAGAGAAATATATTAAGACCTTTTTGAGCTAAAATTTACTTGTTTATGAGTTTGCATTCAAAATTGAGGATTAATGCACCCCATAGTATACTAATTTAAGTTTTCCAGAAAACCAGGGGTTATTTTTAGTGGAACCTCTATTCGGAAGACCTTTTCTTTTTTATATGATTTTAAACATCTGTTGAAAATTGGCATGTAAAAAGCTGATACATGTACAATTCAGGATATACCTGGTTTCTATAAAGTTAAACTTAAGGTAAAATATTAAGAAAGCTGTGAAAATTGTAAAATTTGGTTGAACAGATAGGGACTTTTATTTGGTGGTATGACACCTATATATTTCTGTAAAGGGAAGCAATGGTATTGACATTTCAATTTGGCTATTAAAATATAACCACATAGTTTTGTTTTCATTGTATATTGTCAATAGATGGTTTAGGAATATAAATAGCAGTTTGATATGGAAAACAAATGTTAATTTATAAGTATATATTTTAAAATACAAATGAGGATACTTGCATTTTGCTCATTTTTCAAATAAATATAAAAACCTGATATGAATAATAAATATTATTCCCTATGAAAAAAAACCCAAAGAAAACAAAAAAGGTGACCCCAATTTCTTAATACATATTCCAATGTAACTCGATTCAAAGAATAATAGTGCCAAAAAGGTTTGGAAATCGGGAGATATGCCATTCGGTATCGTGTTACTAAACGAAAGGTGAAAGATAATCTAATCACTACAGGAAGTATTTATGTACTGCAGTACCCTATAATTAAACAACATTGAGAATAAAGTGTATTCCGATTCATTATTAAAAGGCGATTCTTTTGGGTTGTGCATATGCAAGGATATGCATGTTTATTTCAGAGGTTCCAGCTCGACGTCCGTTCCTCAATTTGACGTCAAAGCTTAAGGTGGTACCGAACGCTTTCACTAAAATTAATTTGGCTCGTTTAATTTTCATAAATTTTTGACAAGTATTTACTTTGACCCTTTAACAAAAATATAAGAATTTCAAAAATTTTGAACTAACCACGACAGTTGTTGTCCAATCGTTTGGTATGTTGTAGTTTTTTATTTTGACATTTAGAGAAAGTTTAAATTCGAGGAGGTTTGAGGCATATTTACGTTAACATTATGCCCCCGAGACCTATTTTGTGACCTTTGAAAAAATAGAAATGCATATGAAATTTCCATTCTAGGATATAATTTTTGTCAAAACTTCAGAGTAAAAGTGGTACAATTTTAAACGTAAAAGGATTTACTATTGAAAACTGAATTGCTGATATTATCTGAAATTTAACCTATATTATTCAATTTTATTTAATATTATCCTACTTTCCACTCTAAAAAGAATACATTCACTTTGTTAAAATATAATAATTAGTATAGTGTGTATCAATACACAATCAGACAATTCCATGTCAAATCTACAAGTAAAACAAAACTAATGTATTACCTCTATATTAACAGCTGACACATTGGCTCCAAGACCTACCAAAGCTTTAACCATGTTATCTCTTCCACGACTTGCAGTTTGATGCAACGGTGAATTACCCTTTAACAACAAATAATAAGTCAATCATGATAACATGACTGTCTTGTCTCAGCATGACAACTATCACGAAAGTTAAATACAATGTATAACTACTTCTACTGATATAATTAGTTGAACAAGCTTCGTTCTTAAAGGGGCACTAGCTACGAGATATATAAAAATCTAAAGTTTGATTTTTTTCTGTTCAATCAGTTATGAAAGTGAAATAGTGAAATAACAATTCGCTTTTTTTCAGCCAATAAGGTTCAATTTTGTCAAATTACGCTAAGAAACATTGATAATTAGTTATTCACTTGCAAGTGAATGATTCAACCTCTTTAAATCCGTATTCATGTGAACTTCAATTTAACCCCTAGCTAGAAATTGATAACGCATGCATTGTACGTGTACTGGTTATTTATAGAAAAAGAATGTCAACAATGAAAGTGAAACTACGGTAAATCATTTGATTACTAATTCGATGCACATAAAATCATTCTTATACGGTTAAAAACAACGAGAAACATCTATTTGTAATCTATAAGATAAAATCAAACAGACCTATAAAAATCCAATTGCACGTGTTGGTTTAATCTATTTATATCTTTATTTATGTTAACATTGCTTATATGGTCGTCTGAGGTCAAATCGATAGTTATTAAGATGGCGTCAGGACTAAAATACACACGAAACGAACCTATATATTATCTACCCCATGCTCTGTAAACTGTTTATTTTAGACTTTTGATAGTTTGGTTAAATGTTTTACATTGTAATAAATCAAATATGAAAAATTGAGTCAAATCGGTGACCATGAATTTGACAGCTAGTGTCCCTTTAAGATACTGAGGAAACAACAGGAAATATTATCTAGTTACAGTATAAAATTGAGAATGGAAATGGGGAATGTGTCAAAGAGACAACAACCCGCCAAATAAAAAACAACAGCAGAGGGTCACCAACAGGTCTTCAATGTATATTTATAAGCAAGTAAAGAGACAAGTCTACTTCTATGCATGAGTGCAGATTAGTGATTTCTGACCCAGTATCGATCTTAAAAGTACTCAGAAATTATATAAATACATACATATTAACCTTCTATAACATACCATTACATTTTTTTACTTAGATTCAGCCTGTTTAAGTAATTCACATAGTTTGCAGTAAAAACGAACTACTTGAATTGAGTAAAACTATTTCAAGAAAATTATTTTCTGAAATCACTTTTTATTACTAGGCTGGATTACATTAAATACTTAGAATGATTACTACAAAAGTTTCCTCTATATCTATGTATTCCTTTATTTATTTTTCGGAATCATATTTCGAATTGCATGGAAACTTTAAACTCAATTTACAAATATTATAAATAGTTGTCTATGGAAAATAACTCTCACTACATAATATATGTTTGGTTTTGTATTGAAGGAAGTTTGCTAAAATTGAGAATAAAGTGTATTCCGATTCATTATTAAAAGGCGATTCTTTTGGGATGTAAATATGAAAGGATATGCGTGTGTATCTAAGTGGTTCCAGCTCGACATCCGTTCCTCAAATTGACGTCAAAGCTTAATGTCATAATAATAACAAAAAAAGGCAAATGGGCGGCAAAAGCTTTGTCCCTCATTTGTATGTGTTTTGTGTTATTCTCAAATATATATCAATTACTTGGCTTCCCTTACTGGCGTCTTTTTTCAGACCTGTTTCAATGATGCAAGTAATTTAATTTATGAACACAGCTGTCATTTTCCTGATAAGATACATGAATTTACCAAATGTGTTTTTCTTTGTAACTTTTTTAGTGAATTTTCAGGCAAATATATGTTTAGTTTGTGCTTGAATATTATGTCCGTCAGTGTCGGTGTTGATCTCACCTCGGTCACGTTACAGTACCTTGAAGTAATTAACCTCATGTGGTTAATGTATTTATTATTCAAATTATGTTTCAACCAAGTAATATGTTTATTTCAAACATATATAAAGTATCAAACACTTATTAACAAAGCACACTTACGTTGGAATATGCTTTTCAAATCAATCGTGCATTAGATGTAAAAGGTAATATATGTCTTGACAATACTATAGACAAGCTTAATAGGACAAACGTATTTTATTTTGTCCAGTGAATGTCAAAAACTTTTTTACGTTAATTCGCAATTGGTTTAGTCTCCCACATAGTACAAACTGTTTGCTTACCATGACTAAATTCAGCCATTCACAATGTTATTCGTTTTATATTAATGATCTGTATCCCACAAAATAAACAGTCATATACTTTCTACTGTTATACAATGAGAAAGTAGAATACAAAGAATAATGGAACCCCAGCCCCACTAAAACTATTAGGTAAAAATAGCATGCATAAGTTGTTAAGTGAAGAATCTGAAAACGCATCCCACGGTATAACTTTCCCCCACTAATTTTTAAGCGGTAGTATACACAATCAAAATTATTAAAGCTCAATATCCTTGCGATTTGTATGCACAAATTTAAAAGATGTTTATGGTTAGTTATCAAACTCCCCATCAGTTCTTTCTTCTGTAATTTTTGAATTGCTAGATTCTGTGCACTTAATTTGCATGCAGCATTAGTTTAGCAATGCTTAAGTTTCACAAATGCAATCATAATATACAATAAAGTCGATAGATCAACAACTTAGGAAGAAGCATCAAGTCAACAGTTCAAAGAGACACAATGCGTATAGAAAAAGGAATCTCTTGCTATGCATGAATCGCAGATCAGGCGAGTTTTGATCCAGTAAAAATGTCATAATGGGTAATCGAACAAAACAACTACTGGTGGTGATCAATGTTTTAAACTCTACTTGGATTGAAACCAACAAGAAAACTACAATTGTATTTTTTGCAAATTGTAAAGATGTGTTTGTCAATAATTAATTACCATTTGTAATGGTTCTAAATTACCTTTTGATAATTTATTGTGTAATTCATATTACGCAGACGATACACACGCGTTTTGAAAACAAAACGAAAATAATCTAGTATTGGCCTATAATTTGACTTTTCGCTGTATACATCATTTTCGCTGAATTGGAATGCCTTGTGATTATTTAGTATTGTCAGCCAATCTAAAGTTAAGATTCTTATGAAACATACATGTAATGATATAATGTTATTCTTGGTATTGATGTTATCATTAAAAAATAATGAAAGGCATCTTCAACAGCTTTTTACATTACAACTCTAAGATACTCGTCCTTTTTTATTTATTTTTTTGTCAGACTCATATACTATTCTTTCAAATTCCTAAGTACCAAATAATGTCTTATTGCAATGCAAAATGGCAAAAACAGGTTAAAAATTGTAACAATAAAAACATTAAATAAAATATTGACCAACATTTATAATCACCAAAAGACATTAGCTGTTATGACTCCTTTTTATAAATATTGAACAAAATGAATGTCTTTAAACTCTGTCATATTTGGAGTGCAATTGCTTTTTGTAGATCATGCATACAACTGCATTTTAACTGGGATATAGTTTTACTTTATTACACATGTACATCCTACCTCGTCATTTGTAATATACCAGTAATCTGTTTTGCATGCATCTTCGAGTAAATCAAGTGGTGTCTTTCCCTAAGTAAAAATGTAAGACATAAATGTTGTGATTGTCGCAAATATTGCTTAAGTTGAGTAATTATCATTTACAAATCTTCGAATATGTGTTTTTGAATAATAGATGTAGATGTATTTTAAAGTAAGTGAAAAGTGGAGTAACGTATATCAAGTAATTTAACATGTTTCTGTCATTTGTTCAAATAAAAGAAAGATTACAAACATAAAGCATATCAACTGAAAAAAAAATCATATTGATGTTATAAATGATTGAGATGTGTTTCTATTTGATATAGCAAGCATTACTTCAATAATTGCTGAATTTGTGTAAACACATATTTTCCTTGTTATCTATTCAAAGTTGTGGTATGATTGTCAATGAGACAACTCTTAATCCATTCATCAATCCAAGTCACAATTAGAAAAAAACTTAAGCTGTTCCAAGAACTCATTAAAGTTTGAACTCCTGTCATTTCTCCATAGCAAACAAAATAACTTCCTTTCAGCATGGATTGGTTTTCGTTTTGAAGTGAATGATTTACTATGCTTGTAAATGTCGAACTTTGAGAATTTTGAATTTACAGGTTTATCACAAAATAAAATGTCCATTGAAAAACAAATGTGCTATTGTCTCATATGCAGACCTTGGCAGAACCACGAAATTAAATATCCACAAAAATGTAATTTTCCTAAATCTACGAAAATAAACGAATCCACAGTATAAGTATTCACGTATAATGCTTGCTATTTGTATTTGATATAATGATGTCAAGTGATACTATTTTATTCTAAACGAAGAATTTATACTCGTATACTGATGAAGATATAGTATTATAATCATAGTATTGTGGATGTCCATACACATTTCGAAAAAAGAGTTTAAAAAATGTAAATCTATTTACTAGGATTTTTTACAAACACTTGATTTAACAACAGAAAAACAGATGATGCAAATTACAAATTTAACATAAAATAAGATAAAGAGCCAGTGATTGTTCTTGTGTCTGAATTTTGAAATTCTAAATAAAATGATACAAGAAAAAATAGAACATAAACAAGGTCAACGTACATTGTCGACTAACCCTTTATAATGCTCAGCGTGAGCCAAAGCTCCGTGAAGAAGGCTGAACATTGACCTTTAATCGTTAACACCCATATCATAACTTTTTTTTTAAAGTGAACGCTTTACATAAAGAATACAATTTCTGTAATTTTGAAATCATTTTGTTTTCTCAACTCCTGGTTAACTGAACAAGATCATTTCTAAACAAGTTACGTCTTTCAACAATACCAATGTGACGATTCGTGCATATATAATGTGGTCATATGTAAAATACATATTACATGACTTTAAGCATCTTTGTATTTTTGTCAATATAACATTGACTTGACTACTGCGTATAATATGTACGATATATTCCATATCAACAGCACTAATTTGTTATGAACATCCGTTGTTTCTTAAAGGTAAACATATTTATGAAGGTGACCATAAATTTTATGATTAGTTTTGTGTGCCGGTACGACCACAAATACGCAGTATGTACTTAACGTCTGTTTTGAATACTTGTAATTGCATTCGCGTAAACGTGCAGTTTATTAGAATGGAATTAATTTCTTTTTGGTTTTTTTATCAAATGTAGCATAGAGGGCGTTCGGTTTTCAAGCTTCAAAATTAATTTCGCGGTATTTTTAGCCTATATTATCATTCAGCACGACAGCGACAATCTGTACAGACGAAATTGTTTTATTAAACTCGATCATGAATTTGTTCACGGATCCAGAAAATCCAACACCACTTGAAGAATCTCCTGATGTTTTATTACAGGACATGTTGAGGAGTTTGTAAAAAGAATTAATGAGGTGCAGGTGTCCCGTTTAGCTGTCGCTTCGAAGATTAAAAAATTAAAAGTTGAAAATGAAAAACGCTTGAAATATTAAAATAACAAAATGTGAAATCAGAAAAAAATACTGAACTCCTAGAAAAATTCAAAACGAAAAGTTTCTATTCAAATAGCAAAATGAAAAGCTCAAACACATATAACAAGTATATAACATCTGTCATATTCCTGACTTGGTAGAGCATACACTTAATTCTGAAATTGTAGAAGACCTTCAACAAGTAATTCGGACTATTGATCATTGTAAATCAGACAACACAGAAACAGTTGTTGAGGTTATGTACAAAATTTAAAAAACAAATTAATTTAGATTGGTGATAATAGTGAGGGTGGTTTAGAAAACTGTAAGCCAGTATGAGACAAAACCAGTTACAAGTAATACAAGTAATACAGGGGACGAAAACAAAATAACCAAAGCCAAACATATTTTAAAAAGCACAAATTCAAGACGTCAAAAATATAAATCTTCAACTTATGTAAAAACTTCTGCTAAGGAGGTACCTAATATTTCTCAAAAATTCCAGCAACTGCCCTTTAGGAAAACCCCAGTCCTGTTGGTATACCGGATTCCCTTAATATTTCAAGATGATCAAAACGAGCGAAGTCAGCTTCAATTTCAGCAGGAAGCCTGATATGTCTTTGGCTCTAACTGATACTACAAGAATAGATGGCCTTTTAACCCAGAAACCAACAGTGGAATGATTGCATACAAGATGAGTATTCAAATATTTCTTTTGATGAACAATCGAGTGCACATTTATTCTGAATCTGAACATGGTCAGACAAGAATTAACGTCAAGGTTAAATTTAAGAGATATACTGATTTTTGGTATATCATTGGTTACTAAGGATCCGCTAAAGTCAAATTTCAATAAACAACTAAGGACAAACACCAAGCATACATTCTTAAAGTATGAGGAACCTAACCTAGAAATGTTACACACTTTCAAAAGTTTTAACAGACTTGATGTTTGTCATGGTTTGAACTTGTAGGTCCTTATAGAGGTAGTGTTAGATTTAATTTATTCCAAGGTAAAATGTAAAATTTTCGAAAAATACACACTTTTACAAGAATGACTTTACATAATATAATACGCATATTATGTTAATGTAAGGGGACAATTATTTTGAGGACATATGCTTCTTTTGAGAGATTGTTTTTTATCTTGCAATCGTGTCTCACTGTTGTTTATCACGCCATTTTAGAAAGTCACGGTATGCTACAATTTCGTTTTCATATGAGGGATCGAATCAAAAATTATTATTCTCTTTGGTTGTAAAAGAGGGACGAGAGTTACTAAAGGGACAGTCAAACTCATGAATTGAAAATAAACTGACAACGCATGTGATATGTAACAATCGACTAGCATTTGATACGTGCAAATTTTGTGTAGTATGAGTGCATATTTTGAATTTATTCTGACCACTGTTTTCTGTTTTCGTTGCTGTTGGGAAGTAAAAGTGAAAGTAAAGTATAGCGCATTTTCGTATTTTGACAGTTTTTGATAAAAATTATTAGAGTATCTTGACTAAGAAATAGTTTTCCCTATTTTTATGAAATTGTTCCGTTCTTGAATCATCTATTTCTTAGTTTTGCTACCGATTACTTTTCTAGAAAGACTTCCGGTTATAATTAACAAGTTGTTCAGCTGATCGTTGATCACAAAGACGTAAACAGACCAATTTCAGAAGAAATACAGATTTTTAGAGGTTATACAATCACATATAAAAAAAGCATATATTAACATAACTTCGTATATAATTTCAATGGAAACAACATTTCTTGTAAGGAAAGTGTTGAACAATTCTTGGAATAACTATCATATATCTTAACTATGTTATAAAGGCATCAAGATAATTAAATGTTCCAAAACGTATAGGTAGATATTTAAACAGGCTTGGTAAGTTACAGCATACTACTAATTCATTCTTTCAAATTGTAACTATTGTCCAGTAATGCGGCACTACTGAAGCAAAAACAATTCCTTTAAAACGTAAAAAAAACAAGAAAGAGCTCTTAGATACGCTAATGAAGACTATGATATTCCTTACGAAAACTGCTAAAAAGTTCTGAATTACCATCTTTAAAAATAAGTTATTTCAGCCCCAGTCCCACTAGATCACGATCACACCGCGCTCACCGCGATCTAAATTAGATTCAGATCGTGGTGAGATCGCGGTATGAGCGGCATGAAACTGTAAGTTTTCGTTGCTCTCACGATGCTACTACGTCCTCATTACGCTTCTACAACGATCCCGCTACGATTATAACACGTTCTCACCGCGCTTTTTCTGCGACCTTACTACTCTTATCAAGATCTTTCTACGCTCATCACGTTCTCACTACGACCATACCACGAGTTATCCGAATGCAACACGATCTTACCATGCTTCTACTGCGATTATAGCACGTTCTTATTATGATTACACTAAGTTTAAACCGTGATCTTACTACGCTCTCAGCAATAATGTCAACATCGTGTTCGATATCAATACAGTATCATTCCTTCAGTTCTATTTCTGATTAATAGATAGATTTCTTGACAAAAAACAGTCATGCCACCAAAAACTACTAGAACACGTGGGCTTTATTGTAGAGGCAAAGGGAGCTCTGATAGTAACGAATCTTGATCAAGTAGAGATGTTGAACCGACCAATCCGACATAAATTACAACCTATTGCTGGTCCATAAAGCTGAAATGACGATATTTAGTGAATGATAGCAGATATGCAACGTATGTGTCAATAGATATAGGAAGATGTGGTATGAGTGCCAATGAGACAACTCTTAATCCAAGTCACATTTTTTAAAAGTAACAATTATAGGCCAAGATACGGCCTTCAACACGGAGCCTTGGCTTACATCGAACAGCAAGATATAAAAGGCCACAAAAATTACAAGTGTAAAACCATTCAAACGGGAAAACCAACGGTCCAATCTACTAGTATATGAAAACACGAAGCATGGTTGAGCCATTAGAGGAAATGGACAAGAAGTCCCAATTGCATACAGACAAACAAAACCTGGAGAGAAATAATGTATTTTATAAGAAAATGACAATGAGAATAATGGTCGTAGAATGAACGTAGTCAGGTCGTAAGAAGAGCGTGATGAGGACGGCAAGGGCATGCTTGAATCGTACTATGGTCGTGAACAGCGTGGTATAGTCGTAGTGGAAGCGTAGTTTGGTCGCAGTGAGAACGTGATGGTCGTAGTGAGGTCATAATAACGTCGCAATGAGATCGTAGCGCAGTTTCTCCGAATAGAATCACGATTTCGCTTCGCTCTCACTACGATGGTACAACGAAATGTGCGATCTAACTACGATTTTAGTGCGCTCTCACTACGCGTCTACTACGACCTGATTTCGCCACGACCGCACCACGATTGTTTTGAACATGTTCAAAGTTTGCCACGCTCATCACGATCTTGAAAACCTCATCACGACCGTGATACGACCTTACTGCGATCTACACGATCGTACTACAATCATTTAAATTTGCATTTTTTCACAGATCGTAGTGCGATCGTGGCCTAGTGGGACTGGTGTATTAAGGAGGCAGACAATTATCTGGAACATATATTTTTTCGCAAATCGGTCCAACAATCAACTTCAAACATACATAAGCTGGTTGACCGATCCAGGAGCATAGGCGTTCAATATTTTCCTACATTCTTGGGCAAGTTTCAAAGCTTCGTCTGATATGTTTAAGTGTTTGACATTAAGTGAAAGTTGCAACTCTTTGAAATTTGAGGCATATTTACGTTGAAAGTTTGCCCCCAAGTCCTAAATTTTGACCTTGTGAAAAAATTGAAGTGCATATGAAATTTCCATTCTAGGATATAAGTGTTGTCAAAACTTCATAACATAACATGTATAAGGGGAACACATTTAACCGTAAAAGAAATTACTATTGAAAACTGCTGATATTATCTGAAATCTAACCTATAGTTTTAAAAAATATTTTCCTTTTTTTCACTCTAAAAAGAACACATGCACTGTGCCAAAATATAATAATTAGTGTAGTGTGTATTAATACTCAATCTGACAATTTTATGTCAATTCAAAATTAAAACAAAACTTATATATTACCTCTATATTAACAGCTGACACATTGGCTCCAAGACCTACCAACGCTTTAACCACATTCTCTTCTCCTCTACTTGCAGCTTGATGCAAAGGTGAATTACCCTTTAACAACAAAAATACGTCAATCATGATAACATGACCGTCTTGTCTCAGGATGACAACTATCACGAAAGTTAAACGTAACTACTTGTTTGTACTAATATAATTAGTTGAACAAGCTGCGTTCTTGAGATACTGAGGAAACAACAGGAAATCTTATCTAGTTACAGTGTATATCTATGTTACGGAAATTTGGTTTTTCCAAATGCGTGCAACCAACAGCTTTAAAATGCTACATTCTAACCATTTCAATCATACAATAACATTTAAGGTGGAAGACAAATAATTTAGAAAATATCATCAACTTAACAAGTAAAGAGACAAAGTAAAGTCTACTTCTATGCATAAGTGCAGATTATGTGATTTCTGACCCAGTATACACTCTAAAAAAGTACTTAGAAATTATATAAATACATACATATTAACCTTCAATAACATACCATTACTTTTTTTTACGTAGATTCAGCCTGTTTAAGTAATTCACATAGTTTGCAGTAAAAACGAATTACTTGGATTTAGTAAAACTATTCCAAAAATAACTTAGTAAATTATTTTTAACTTAATGAAGAAAATTATTTTCTAAAATCACTTTTTATTACTAGGCTGGATTACATAAAATACTTAGAATCATTACTACAAACGTATACTCCATATTTATTTATTCCTTTATTTATTTTTCGGAATCATATTTTTAATTGCATGGAAATTTTAAACTCAATTTACAAACATTTAACCGTAAAAGAAATTACTATTGAAAACTGCTGATATTATCTGAAATCTAACCTATAGTTTTAAAAAATATTTTCCTACTTTTCACTCTAAAAAGAATACATTCACTGTGCCAAAATATAATAATTAGTGTAGTGTGAATTAATACTCAATCTGACAATTTTATGTCAATTCAAAATTAAAACAAAACTTATATATTACCTCTATATTAACAGCTGACACATTGGCTCCAAGACCTACCAACGCTTTAACCACATTCTCTTTTCCTGTACTTGCAGCTTGATGCAAAGGTGAATTACCCTTTAACAACAAAAATACGTCAATCATGATAACATGACCGTCTTGTCTCAGGATGACAACTATCACGAAAGTTAAACGTAACTACTTGTTTGTACTAATATAATTAGTTGAACAAGCTGCGTTCTTGAGATACTGAGCAAACAACAGGAAATTTTATCTAGTTACAGTGTATATCTATGTTACGGAAATTTGGTTTTTCCAAATGCGTGCAACCAACAGCTTTAAAATGCTTCAATCTAACCATTTCAATCATACAATAACATTTAAGGTGGAAGACAAATAATTTAGAAAATATCATCAACTTAACAAGTAAAGAGACAAAGTAAAGTCTACTTCTATGCATGAGTGCAGATTATGTGATTTCTGACCCAGTATACACTCTAAAAAGTACTTAGAAATTATATAAATACATATACATTAACCTTCTATAACATACCATTACTTGTTTTTACGTAGATTCAGCCTGTTTAAGTAATTCACATAGTTTGCAGTAAAAACGAATTACTTGGATTTAGTAAAACTATTCCAAAAATAACTTAGTAAATTATTTTTAACTTAATGAAGAAAATTATTTTCTAAAATTACTTTTTATTACTAGGCTGGATTACATAAAATACTTAGAATCATTACTACAAACGTTTACTCCATATTTATTTATTCCTTTATTTATTTTTCGGAATCATATTTTTAATTGCATGGAAATTTTAAACTCAATTTACAAACATTTAACCGTAAAAGAAATTACTATTGAAAACTGCTGATATTATCTGAAATCTAACCTATAGTTTTAAAAAATATTTTCCTACTTTTCACTATAAAAAGAACACATTCACTGTGCCAAAATATAATAATTAGTGTAGTGTGTATTAATACTCAATCTGACAATTTTATGTCAATTCAAAATTAAAACAAAACTTATATATTACCTCTATATTAACAGCTGACACATTGGCTCCAAGACCTACCAACGCTTTAACCACATTCTCTTCTCCTCTACTTGCAGCTTGATGCAAAGGTGAATTACCCTTTAACAACAAAAATACGTCAATCATGATAACATGACCGTCTTGTCTCAGGATGACAACTATCACGAAAGTTAAACGTAACTACTTGTTTGTACTAATATAATTAGTTGAACAAGCTGCGTTCTTGAGATACTGAGGAAACAACAGGAAATCTTATCTAGTTACAGTGTATATCTATGTTACGGAAATTTGGTTTTTCCAAATGCGTGCAACCAACAGCTTTAAAATGCTACATTCTAACCATTTCAATCATACAATAACATTTAAGGTGGAAGACAAATAATTTAGAAAATATCATCAACTTAACAAGTAAAGAGACAAAGTAAAGTCTACTTCTATGCATGAGTGCAGATTATGTGATTTCTGACCCAGTATACACTCTAAAAAGTACTTAGAAATTATATAAATACATACATATTAACCTTCTATAACATATCATTACTTGTTTTTACGTAGATTCAGCCTGTTTAAGTAATTCACATAGTTTGCAGTAAAAACGAATTACTTGGATTTAGTAAAACTATTCCAAAAATAACTTAGTAAATTATTTTTAACTTAATGAAGAAAATTATTTTCTAAAATCACTTTTTATTACTAGGCTGGATTACATAAAATACTTAGAATCATTACTACAAACGTTTACTCAATATTTATTTATTCCTTTATTTATTTTTCGGAATCATATTTCTAATTGCATGAAAACTTTAAACTCAATTTACAAACATTCTAAGTAGCTGTCTTTAGAAAATAACTCTAACGACATACTATATGTTTGGTTTTGTATTAAAGGAGGTTTGCTGATTAAGTACTTCTAGTTGATTATTTTCACAATTTTACTCATTTAATCATCATAGCTTCAACAGTCATTTATAAATATATATTATCTACAACAACTGATGATTTAAATAAAAAACATGACGCTGGCGTTCACAAATTTAAACTGCACAATATAGGTGTCATACCACCAATTACGCCCTTATATTTAGAACGTATGTGAAAGTAGGCGTACTCGGACAAGAAATAGTGCATTTGATGTCACTGTTTACTTAAACTAACCAATGAAACTTTTGGCGAAAGAGAAATATATTAAGACCTTTTTGAGCTAAAATTTACTTGTTTATGAGTTTGCATTCAAAATTGAGGATTAATGCACCCCATAGTATACTAATTTAAGTTTTCCAGAAAACCAGGGGTTATTTTTAGTGGAACCTCTATTCGGAAGACCTTTTCTTTTTTATATGATTTTAAACATCTGTTGAAAATTGGCATGTAAAAAGCTGATACATGTACAATTCAGGATATACCTGGTTTCTATAAAGTTAAACTTAAGGTAAAATATTAAGAAAGCTGTGAAAATTGTAAAATTTGGTTGAACAGATAGGGACTTTTATTTGGTGGTATGACACCTATATATTTCTGTAAAGGGAAGCAATGGTATTGACATTTCAATTTGGCTATTAAAATATAACCACATCGTTTTGTTTTCATTGTATATTGTCAATAGATGGTTTAGGAATATAAATAGCAGTTTGATATGGAAAACAAATGTTAATTTATAAGTATATATTTTAAAATACAAATGAGGATACTTGCATTTTGCTCATTTTTCAAATAAATATAAAAACCTGATATGAATAATAAATATTATTCCCTATGAAAAAAAACCCAAAGAAAACAAAAAAGGTGACCCCAATTTCTTAATACATATTCCAATGTAACTCGATTCAAAGAATAATAGTGCCAAAAAGGTTTGGAAATCGGGAGATATGCCATTCGGTATCGTGTTACTAAACGAAAGGTGAAAGATAATCTAATCACTACAGGAAGTATTTATGTACTGCAGTACCCTATAATTAAACAACATTGAGAATAAAGTGTATTCCGATTCATTATTAAAAGGCGATTCTTTTGGGTTGTGCATATGCAAGGATATGCATGTTTATTTCAGAGGTTCCAGCTCGACGTCCGTTCCTCAATTTGACGTCAAAGCTTAAGGTGGTACCGAACGCTTTCACTAAAATTAATTTGGCTCGTTTAATTTTCATAAATTTTTGACAAGTATTTACTTTGACCCTTTAACAAAAATATAAGAATTTCAAAAATTTTGAACTAACCATTTTGTCAGAAAAATTACTCTGGTTATATAGTAGTTTGACAAACACCAATTTTGATCATTGAGAAGCTTTAACATATTCGTGTGTAAGATTTTGAAAATCTTATTTGGTCAAACTGAATAGGTTGGTCGATTTTTGGTTGCTTGCTTAACGTCCAGTGGCAAATATTTCATGCATAGTGTGACCTACATGTATTTATATTCGTCTTCGTGTCAGTCCTTAACTTTTTTAAATTTATGTATACCTTTTACTCTATCAAATGATCAACTAATAAGATAATCTTATATTCTATTGAATAACATTAACGTAACTCACGGAAGGGTCGGGTGCGGAGGGTATATAATTATATCCTGATCATCTTTTAATAAAATGTATTGCTATTCAAAAGACAATCTTTGTGAATTTTTCATTCGATTCAAGTAAAATTGTTAAAAACAATAACCACTTTTGGATACTAAATTTTACAAATCTTTATAAATTGGATAGATTAGAGTATTTTCGAATGCACCCTTATATACAAATTTTTTTCGAAGTACGCTTTGAAAATTGTTATTTCTTAACCTGTAATTAGTGTATAAAGTAGATATCTTGTTATTTCGGTCGCTTGATCGTATATTTCCAAGGTCTGTATAATACATAATCAACATTTTTGTTTGAATAAACTCGCCGTTGTTTATTTATATTATCACATGTAAGGGCTTACGCGTTTATTATACCCCAATGTCTTAATAAGACACTGCAACCTGGTTTGAGTAAAACCGATATGCTTTATTTCTCAGGGTGATTCTTCGTTCCTTTATGCTGTCATGTTTTATCTAATTAAGCTCCCTCTAAATATAGAGTCTAATTCTACAACGTGCTCTAGTAATAAGTCAGTTAGAGAGTTTGTGTTTTCGGGGTTTTGAATTTAAAATTTAATGAGATTACGATAAAGTAAAATCGTTTAAGTTGTTAACGGTAGAATTCCGTTTGTTAAGAACCCGTTAATATTCATCTTACATTGTTGATAGGAACTTTTACATTATTTTACAATGCAATATTTTGATAGACTTATTTGAGTGCTCCGTTTTATGCGTACTTTGTTGACTTTTGTACTTCATGGGGCGGCACTAAGCCGTTCCTTCATATGATATGGGTTTAAGATTGTATGATACCGTCAATTTTATTATTACCACTGGGTCGATGTCTCTGCTGGTGAACTGTTAATCATCGAGGGTATCACAAGCCGAGTAGCCAGTACTTCGGTACTGGCATGAAATACGGATTTTTTGTGTTGTTAGAATTCGCTGTTACAAAATGTTAGAAATTATTATAAATTAAGGAATGAATCTCCCTTATGCAAAGCTCTGGTTTCTGTTACGGATTTGGCTATACTTTTTGGACCTTTTGATATATAGCGCTTCATCTTTTATATAAGCTTTGGATTTCAAATATTTTGGCCACGAGCATCACTGAAGAGACATGTATTGTCGAAATGCGCATCTGGTGCAGGAAAATTGGTACCGTTAATGGTATTAGTACCACTGGGGCGATGCCTCTCTTGGTGGACTGTTAGTCCCCGAGGGTATCACAAGCCCAGTAGGCAGTACTTCGATACAGGCATGAAAATACGGATTTGTTGTGTTCTCAAAATTTGTTGTTACAAAATGCTAGAAATTATTATAAATAAAGGAATGAATCTCCCTCATGCAACGCTCTGGTTTCTTTTTACCTTTTGGAATATAGCACTTCATCTTTTATATAAGCTTTGAATTTCAAATATTTTGACCACGAACATCACTGAAGAGACATGTTTTGTCGAAATGCGCATCTAGTGCAGGGAAATTGGTACCGTTAACATTATAACATGCGTATCGCGGAGCTATATTTTTATTTTCTGCGGTATATGAAAATTAAAGATTTTAGTTAATTGAAATAATATCATTGTTTTATTGATTTTTATATTAAAAGCAAGAAGCCAAATATTTATAACAATAAATTGCCATTGTTTTATTATGCACAGAATACGTGACCTGTATTTGGGGAATTTCCCAAACAGATTATTTTTAGAAATGTATGTCCACAATTCGTCGTCGGTTTATGGGAATTATTTATAATTTTAAATTTGCGGTTTTTTTTTTCTCCTAAAAATAGTTATATTCTATCTTAATTATTATATATACAATGTTCATCATTAAGAAAAAAAACTCATAATAAAGATATATTTACTCTAAACGTAAACGATCTCGGGAGTTTTAATAGGTGATATGTTTCAATAACGGAAAGTGATTTTCAAACTTTTCAAATATCAACTAGGTGTTTCTTTATACTTTGCAATTGTACTGGAACCAACAGATTGAAATGAAAACATGTTGACAATGATTTGTCAGTTTTTACAAAGAGAATATAGTTTGCTTTAATGTCTATAAGTCATAGTTCATGAAATTTTGTTCATAGATGCGTCTTGAATAATTAAGGGGTCTTATGAAAATAAAGTTATCTTGACCTAAATATTACAAATAAGTGACTGGTTAAAGTTTACGTTAGAGTCCATATCTGAGATACAACTCGTAGAAAATTAATAATTGTCAGTAGATTCGTATGTTATAGTCAGAATTGAGGATTCGAAAAATATGTCATCTTGAAATAAAATTCATGGTTGAGTAAATGTGGTGACAGGCTGCATTTAAGTCTATATCTGAGATGAGGAATATAGATATTATGCCAGTAGATGCAATTTTGACAGTCACGAGTTTCAAAATCAAGACTTGAAAATGAAATAGATGATATTCCGTTTCATCAACTGCACGTTAAAGATATTCGATTTAATCAACTGCCATAGTTAAGTTATATTTTATAGCATTACCACGACTTATTTGATTGGCCCATTTTATGGTAGTTGAGAATTTAAATCATATCGATATACTAATTAATTATACAATTCTTTGAACTTTTTTTACACCAGAAAAATCCATATTTCCGGCCCCAAAATTTGGTGCCTGCACCATTTAACTCTTTTGGTGCAATTATATAAAAATAAAATCGATCTTTTCAGCCATGGAGACTCAGAGCCCAGTGATTTGAAGCCTTATACGAGGTAAACATACGGTTTTTACCATTTAAGGTCGGAAATATCAAGTAGATTTATGTTTCGGAAATTAAATCTAATTTACAGTAAACTTATAGACATATTGAAGTTAAAGTCCGTGATCAGTATCAGATACAATTGAGAATGAAAATGGTTAGTGTGTCAAAGAGACAACAACCCGACCACAGAACAGACACCAACAGAAGGTCACCAATATGTCTTCAATGCAGCGAGGAATTCCTGCACCCTGAGGCTTCCTTCAGCTGGCCCCTAAACAAATATATATACTAGTTCAGTGATAATGAACGTCATACTCAACTCCAAGTTATACACAAGAAACTAAAAATAAAAATAATACAATACTAAAAAAGGTCAGAGGCTCGTAACTTGGGACAGGCGCAAAAATGAGGGCTAAACAAATTTAACAAAAGAAAATAAACACAATGACAACAATACATAAATAACAACAGACTACTAGCAGTTAACTGACATGCCAGATCCATACCTTAATTAAACTGATTGAAAGATTATGTCTTCATCCTATGAATATCAAGCACAATCCCTCCCTTTAGGGATTTAGTATCATACCATCATAACATATATGAGAAGAGCATAACCCGTGTCATCCTAATAACTGGGTTTTAAATAAATATGTTTAGTTTCGATGCAAAGACCCTATATCCCTTCTTAATAAGTCTATTTCAAGGTTTTGTTAGCTTCTGAGGTGGATACTGACATTGTTGTGTGTTATAAAAAATATTACCATGAAAGATTGGATGTAAAATACTTGAACGTATAAGAAGTCTGCATGTAGAGCTATATTTACGAATGATGTCCTTATACTAATGATAAAGTTTAGTAAATGTTTTGACTAGTTTGTAATATCGAAAACCTGGTGTAATATTTTTTCACTAATACTTACATGTCTTTCGTTAAAATCTAAAACGTTGTTACATACACGAGCGAATCGTACAACTTGAGATACATAGATATCAAGATGTAGGAAAGGGCAGGGGTCATTGTTAGTATTAGCTTTATTTAGATTAAGTTCAACAGGATAAATTTCTTTAGTATACATACTGAAGTCGTCATTATTGAGAGGCAATATATCATCCAAATATCTAAAAGTATTAATAAATGTGTGTAGCAGATGTTGTTTCGATGGGTCTTTGCTGATTTTAGTCATCAATTGTAACTCATGGCAATACAAAAATAGCTCCGCAATAACATGAATGAGTGGTGCACAGTTAGTCCCCATTGGAATTCCAATAACTTGACGATATACGGAATCTCCAAAGCAAACAAAAATGTTATCTAGTAAAAATTCAAGGGCAGATATAGTATCAAAGCATGTCCAATTGACATAGTTCTTTTGTGTATTTCTACTAAAAATGACCTGAAAGAGTTTGAACATATGTATTCACATTCTGACTTTTTAAATGCCCATTTACTTAGGTGTGTGCATTTGTTTCTAAATGAGAATGTCAGTCAATGTGGTAAAAGGGTAGACAATTCAAAACTTTGAACAAATTCAAGATCACCAAAAAAAGCATTCAATTTATCAAGTACTTCCAACGAGTTTTTGACACTCCAAAAGTAATTAATTCCACTATTTTTACATGACTTATTTGAACAATTTATTACCAGGTGTTTGATTGTACCATGTGCACTGGTAAGAATAATATACAATTTAGTAGTGGAACAATGGCTTGAAGACAAAATAAATCTATATTTGTAAGGTTTTTATGTAGCTTTGGAAGCTATTACATAGTTTTGGACTTTCGATGCATTTGGTTCTGCTTGTAAAGAGGTAGCTAAAAGTTTATGTTTGTTACAGATGTCGGTTTTTTTTATGAAAATTGAGTCAGTTGGAATGATGGTGAGTTGGTGATTTCTTTTTTCAGAACCTCAATGTAAAGTTCACGTCAAACAATAATGATATTATCAGCAGCTTTATCTGACGCGACAAAAATAAACTCCTTATCTAGTTCTTTAAGTTAAAATTTGATACGAGAATAAGGTTTGTTATTGTTGTTAAGAGTAAAATGTTCTTTAAAATGTTCAATGCGTATATTAAGTATGTTCATTACTGAATTAAAAAAGAGGGCAAAAATTTTTCCCGTTTTATCAATTTCAAACAGTAAGTACGGAGTGAGTTGTGGATGGTATTACGACACTCATTCCAATTAATGATTGACGTATACGTCCAATGTATTGTTCGAGTAGATTATGTATTTTTGCATACGATAAAAAAGTGCTCATCAGTAGAATGTAGAAAATACGTGTAGCTTTACATGCTGAGTTAACATTACGGATTTTTCCAAATAAAATACACAGATAGTTAGAAAAAAATATTTGATACATTAAATAATATATTAAGCTCGAACCATCTCCTGTTACAATAAAATGGAATTTCAAACTATAATTTAGTATAGTTTTAATATTAGGATGCATAAAATTCTTAATATCATATACTCAGACTAAATAACATATGAATTTTACTATATGATAATAGCATTACAATTTACGTAAATTCCATATTTTTCGAATTGGTGTTTAGCGGGCTAATAAGAAAAGTTTATCACAAGCTTCGATTGTTATCTCATGCCTTTCCGTAACGTTATCGCATGGCATGTCGGTGATACTCGGCAAATTCCGGAAAATATACCTCAGTTTTCAGTGAGAACATTAATTTGGATACTGGAAAGTATATTGTGAAAAATAATAAGAAAACAAGAAAAAAAAATTTACTAAAGGAGTATATTCGATAAGGTCATAAAATGGCCCACTTTTTTAGCGTAAATTTAAAATTCGGATTTATTGACCAAAATCACGATAAATTATAGCTAATACATTGACTAGATAGGATATCAGCCATTTTGTTTAAAATTTTACGTTTCTGCATTTCATTATGACGTCACAAGTTGTACTCATATTGATTTTTCACGAAAAAATCAATGAAAATGGGTAAATTTCCAAAGATTATTTGACAGGAAACATAGAGTGCATACGTCGACAACAAAGATCTTTTTAAATAATGTTTGTGAAGACATTTAACATGTCTTATTTGAATATTAAGCTTGTCGACGCCTGCGCTCTATGTTTCCTGGTCCTTTATTTGGTTGAAATCCCGCTGATTTTGTCAAATGTCACCAAAATCCCTTATCTTGACCGTTTTGGAACGTAAAAATCGTTGTGTTAGAATTAAACTTTGACAAAAACAGCTCTGTTTAACTTTTTCACATGTCTTTAAGGCAACTTAAAATAATTATTGTCTTGTAACCATGAACTTTATAATTGGGGCCAAATATGGCACTTACCGAACTTACTCCTTTAGGGTTCGACGGCGCCCGTGAACTTTTCACTCTTTGAACTACGTAAAAGGATCAATATATGAATATGTTATTTTATTCCATTGTTGAAGCATATAATAAAAAGACCATAACATGTCATTTTTCATATCGCATGTATTATCAGCCCTCGGTCAATATCAGACCTCAAGCCATGCGGCACTTGGGCTGATATTGAACTTAAGGCTGATAATACATGCGATATGAAAAATGCCATGTAATAATCTAATAATATCGTTGATATGGTTATCCCGAATAGTATAAATGATCATCAAAAATTTCAGACTGACCTAAAGTTTATGTTAAAAAAATATTTCAATCACGAATTATTTTTACGCGTTTGTTGTTATCTTTACACAACATTTTTTAATCGAATATTCCGTTAGCATTGGTTTTTAAAAAACTCAGTTACTATGTAAATAGACATATTTTATAGAGTTACGATTATCTTTAAAGTTATTTGTACACAAGTTACGACTATCTTCTTTTGGAGTTACGATGATCTTCCGTAAATTTTCAATGTCCATTATTTCAGTAACAATGTCACATATGATATAATGAAAATGCACATACAACAATACCGTACATACCAACCTAGCGGCTCAGTAATTATTAAAACAATGTGTGTACATGGAGAAATTACAAAAAGACGATATTACCTTTGTTGGGCTCCGTCATTTTAGAATCACCGTAATTGCAGTTACGGTTATCAGTTTAACACCAGTAATAAGTTATGCCTGCAGAACCCACTATGTGATTTTTTTAAAAACAGTATAAGTGTTTATGGTATAAGATATTAGCAAGCAAAATCGAGGGAATTGTGCAAATGATGATACAAGCATGACAATTACCACAAAGCAACATTATTACATACTTTTTAAGAAATAACTGCTAGCCATTAAAAAAAAAAAATTCATGATGGCCACGGCCATTTTCTAAAATGGCTGTTTTCTTTAGTTTGAAAATACTGATTTTTCTGGAAAACTTTTCTTTGAACTTCTTTTAGTAAAAACCAATTACCTGGTTAGGTGGATACCTTCCTTACATCACATATTTATCAAAAATTGATATTTGGCATATCCAGTATTTGCGCATGCGCGAAAATGTAACAAAATTCTTTCAAAAACATTTGAACTATTTAACATATATTTAGTGTTTTTGGATTTCTAATGATTTTATGAATTGCTTTAATAACATTTTTCAAGGTTTTTATACGCATGTGTTTAACACTTTTGCGCATGTCCAAACTATTTATAGACATCAAGAGCGATTTGTATGCACTACCAAGCATTTCTCAGGTATTCGATGGTTAAGGCGAAAATGTGGTTAATCCCGGAGAAACATCAATTGTAACTGCAGATCAGCCACTTTTGGAAATGCCTAATCAAATTCAGTGGGAATGGCCTGATTTGTGAGAAAAAGATAAGTTTATCGTCATGTTTAGTGGATTGCACATTGAAATGACTTGTTATACACAGCTTCTTTTGCAAAGGTACTATTTCTGTACTACAAATCTGTAGTACTGGAAAACTACTTTTAATATTCAGTACTATTTTGTTACATTAAAATTATTGTAATATTTAGGTACCTGTATTTTACAGTACTTAATTTGTACTTGAAATTTAGGTACTGCAGATGTTTGGTTACTACTTTTACATTTTCAGCATTTTGAAAGATTTTCTATTTCAAATTTTCAAACATGGAATATTGATTTATTTCTGTACCAAAATATTTAGTACAAATCAAGTACTGTAAAAAACAAGTACCTAAATATTACAATAATTTTAAAGTAAAGAAATTATACTAAATATTAAAAGTAAATTTCCAGTACTACATATTTTTAGTACAGATATAGTACCTATGCAAAAGTAGCTGTGTAACACTCTGGGTCATATATTGCGTGATAGGGGATGGACATTTCGTCTTACTGAAGCCAATATTGCAACACCAAGAACAGCAGATTTTTTTATGTATTTTCAAATGTACCTAGAACTAGACAGGCGTATCAGACAATCGCATGTATTTTGCTTGAATCGTTAATTTCGGATTATGAAAGCTCAACTCAGAATATATAATTATGTAATGACTCTGTGGCGTTCAATGATTTAAAAGACTGGTGTAAGGAAATAGAGTCATTTCGACCACAGTTTAATTCCTTGCGTTCAATTACGTATTAAGAACTTCTTCTGATTTTGGTATTATGCTAATTTCATGAGTGAGATTTCGAACTTTTCAAAAAGTCCATATAAAGCACGAAAGCGTGTTGTTTTAGGTCTTGATCGTGTAAATATGCCAGATCGTTACCAACAGTCTCCGATATATGACTTCCCTTCCCGAACATCATCCACAGGTGGCAATGGAATTTGAAAATGAAAATTTCACTGTCCGTAAGACCAGCAAATGTCTTTCTTAAAACACAATTAATCAGGCACAAAAACAGAGTAATGCAATTGTGAAGGGCGATGTTGGTGCCATAGGATTAACGGAAGATCCCTTTTAGACAAATGGATGGTAACTGGACCAGGAGTCAGTATACTAGAAATTGAATTTGAAAGATCTAGTGGTTTGGGTCATTCTACAACAGACGACCGACATAATGAAGACTCTTCGAAAACACAAAAAAAATCTTTAAACAGCTTTAAAGGCATTGTAAAGTGATGACGAGTTTGGAAATTCATTTCCAGAAGAGAATTCAGATTTGTAAAAACAAAAACTCCATTTAGGAAATTGTTGATTCGGGAACAGGTAAAATATGTAAATAAACTCATCATAGATACCAGGACTAAATTTTGTATATACGCCAGTCGCGCGTTTCGTCTACAAAAGACTCATCAGTGACGCTCGAATTAAAAAAAAAATATAAATAAACTTCAAGATATTGGTCCAATCAAAACGAAGATCTTTTGAAGCAAATGCAAAACGAAGAAGAAACTGCTTTTTATAACCAAATAAAAAAGAACAACTTCCTATTTTGGCCACAAAATTAAACTGGAAATGTCTTTGTCAAAAACAAAGCTAGAAAACCTTAAAAGTGATTTCGATATCTTTTCATTTCTTGTCACAGTAGACAGTTTTACTTGGAGTATTTCTTTATCCATAAAAACTAAACTGCTCCTCCGTCTTTATGTCAGGATGTCACTTGAAATAGTGGTATTAAATAGCTGCAAATGGGTTTACTTGAAACATTCTGCGATTTGCTGATCCAAATTCGGACGCATTTATCGTTGGTGCGGCAGCAATGGTTAATTCAAGGGCACAAAGTAGGGCAAAAATATTTGATGGTTATGCTAATGATGTCATACTGCCTTATATAAAATCTTGCATCGATAAGTATTTAAAAGTAGACATTGTATTTGATGTTTACTAAATGAATAATTTAAAGGATGTGACAAGACAAAGGCGAGGTTCTTGTGCCAGATGGAAAGGTGATAATTCTGGTAAAACAACAAGGGTTTGTAGAGGTTTTCTCTGTGAAGATGACAACGAAACGAAATTGTTCAAGTTTCTTGCTGACAAAATTGCTTCTTAAGAGACTAATAAAAATGTGTATGTTACTCATGGTGAAAATACTCTTTGTAATTTCAATAAAGATACTTCCTATCTATCCCCTTGTAATCATGAAGAAGCAGATACACGAATGTTTGTCCATGTTCGACATTATTATGAAAAGTGTTGTAAAATGTAATTTTATGTAGTACTGACACAGATGTAAAAGTTTTAGGAATTGGAGCAATCGCAAAATATAGCAGTTTTACAAAATTGTTAAAATGTAAACTTTTAAATATATATATATTGGACAGTAGAATGCTTCTGCTACATAAATATTGGTTGTTTTTGGCAATACAATGCACATATATCGAGTACTAGCACCATTAAGTCACGCTAAATTACTGAAATCTTCACAATTCTATCATTTTAGCTAAATTTTAGACGGTTTTCGTGTAAAACGAAGGTGGCCGCATTTGTGTTCATCCTTAATATTGAAATGTAAGTTGTATTTTATGATAATACATAACATATATAAAGATTTTGGATGAACACGGATGCGGGCACTTTCATTTTTGACAAAAACTATCTAAAAAGTGACATTTTTCGACATATTTGGTAGATTTTTCATATTTGAGCTTGAATCGGATCGTTTTCAATGACTAAATCAGTTAAAATCTTTCACATAAACTAATTGATTCAAATGAAATAGACACTTAAGTGTTTAAAAAGAGGTCAAATTCATTCGTCAGATGAACTTGAAATTTGAGGCCAAAATTGATCCTTACCGGACCTACTCCTTTTGAAATGCGGAGGCAAAATACAGCTGTTTTGCTAACTGTAGATGGTACCGTTTTGGCCTTCCTTGTACGGGTTGTTGTATAGGCAACTATCAGATAATTAAAAGATAAGCAACCTGTCTTTCTAAACTAACAAGGCATTTAAAATTAACAAAGAGTGTTATCACTTGTAAATTTGATGGAAATAATTAAAATATTTTCTAAGTATTTGCCGCCATTTTTTAACAGGAAGTCACAATTTTTGTCATTTATGTGTTGTTTTATCGTACTAAGGAACTGTTTTGAACGTTTAATCATAACTTACATTGGATTATACCTATCACACATCTTTCAAGGATTTACATCCCTTGTAAAGTTGTTTGAAAGTATAAAAATTGAAATTTTTGGCATTTTGAAACCGGAAGTCACCTTTATTTTCATTAATGTACTCTCTAGTCGTATTTTAGGAACTCTCATTTACTTTTTATCAAATCTAAATTGGATTTAACATATAACACATCTTTCAAAGGATTAACGAATTATTGCCGATTTGTAATGACGCCATTTCCGAAATGTGTGTGGCCATTTTGAAAAAAATATTTTTTTTTCTGGCCAGCAGTGGATTTTTGTTAAGTATCATTTAGTCAACCTTTATACCAAATTTCATGCTTGTATCACGATTTGCACAATTATGTCCATAATATCTCCCACTACTTATTACTTATTAAGTCTGTTTGGGTTTTTTTTTCACACATCCTTGTCAACATAATTGTGTGATGAAAAAGTTAACAATAAAAATAGATAGACTAAGTTAAACTGAAAATAATACATGCAATGTTATTCTTATTGAGTAATTTATAACATGTGTAAACAGCATGTGTTTTAGTTAATGTCAGTCTCTGATGCATACATATTTAGTATGGATTGATTTTGGCTTTTAACTGGCATGGCATTTTTCTGTTTCGTATTTTAGCCGGAAAAAAAACGTACGGTGATCCTATCTCTTCTTTTGATATTTCCATAGCATTGTCTGAAAGCTATCTTTTCCTAATTTATTTTTACAATTCTATCATTTTGTTTAGTGTCTAATCATCAAATGGTGTTTTTTCCTGTGCATTCCATACAAAATGTGTCATTTTGTCACAACTGGTAGCTTGAGAAAATGAGCGGTTACCTATCATTTTTATTATATTTTTGAAAATAAATCAATAGATACTACGTTTTGGCAGAGTATTAATAGATTCTATCATTTTAATTTTAGACTCCCATACCATCCTAATTTTGGACGTAACGCATCTTTTGATTGTCTGGACATATTTTTTCATGTGACCTCGACGTAACCAACGTGTTTTCATTATTTATCCCGGGTTAAAAGGAAATTTACAATTCAATTATAAGGAATGACTGTAAATTTGTATCTGTCAATCCGAAATAACATTAGAAAAAATGTGGTAAACACTTTTTAATAACTCGCTACGCGAGTTATTTAGGTTGCACTACATTTTTGATGTTATGTCTTCATAGACAAAAAAATATTACAGGCATTCCTTAAGTATCGTATGTGAAATGTATTATATATTATGGTATAGCGTAAATGCGTTTTGCATAACAATTGATATGCAAGCTTTAGCTGGCACTTATGGTAGAAGCATCGTTTTTGGATTAAAGAACGACACCTCTCTCTACACGATCAATCTGAAAAGTTTCGTCATTCTCGTTAAATCGCGTGCGATTATTTTTGTTATTGGCTGCCAAATTTAAAACGCGAAATTGAAAAAAACTGTACAGATCGGAATACTTTTTAGGTTAATTCGACATGAATTTTTATTTGCTCAGATATTTTTGTAACTTGTGTTGTTTATTTATATTTTATTGTACCACGACAATTACCGAAGTTTGGACAACAACATCTGACGCCATGTTTCGTCTGATTCAACTTTCCATTATCAGTGAGGTCAAAACAAATTTCCTAAATAATCACAGGTGCTTCATAATTAATGCTAACATGTATAGCGTAAAAGTTCCGTCAAGCCATGGGAACACAGGAAAAAGCTCTGCAAGCAACATGAGCAATACATTTCGGGATTATTTTTACAATATAGGTGCACTTTGGGTACTCTAATGTTAGCAACTTCACAGCTACAAATTTATTTTCATGACTTCCTTTGGCAAACTCTCAACAACTCTTATCACTGATTATGTCACATATCACTTTATCAGATACAGCCGCAGGAGATGGAAACTGTGTTGTTTTCTCTCTTTAAGTTTGATCATAAAAGGAGACTTGAGTCTGAGTAGTACAGTTAAGAACAGACTATATATTGTATGCTCCCATATTGTCCAAAATTGGGTTTTATGGTAAGATGGAGTTAATATGATAACACATGATAATACCATGACTTTAATATGTATATAATACCATAGGCGGATCCAGGGGGAGGGGATTTGGTGGATTATTTAGGGAATCACTGAAGCATGACTGGGGCAGTCAGCGCCCTCCCTTATGAAAAGTTCTAGATCCGCCACTGAATACAGGGCATGTTACTGGGAAGTATGTGGGCTACATCCTTAAAAATTCTATTCAAAAACTATATGTTAAAGTAGCATAGAAAGTTCGTCCTGAACATGCGTGAAATATTTGCCACTGGACGTTAAACACCAACAACCAATCAATATAAAGGACATTGTCTTACTTTAAAGCTGTCAATTAAGGTAGCACCTTCCTCATATTACTCTCTGTTCGCATTAAGGATGTCATGTTAACAGAGAGTATGTTATGTACAAACACGTATTATATTATATAGATATAGGAAGATGTGGTGTGAGTGCCAATGAGACAACTCTCCATACAAATAACAATTTAAAAAGTAAACCATTATAGGTTAAAGTACTGCCTTCAACACGGAGCCTTGGCTCACACCGAACAACAAGCTATAAAGGGCCCCAAAATTACTAGTGTAAAACCATTCAAACGGGAAAACCAACGGTCTAATCTATATAAACAAAACGAGAAACGAGAAACACGTATATATTACATAAACAAACGACAACTACTGTACATCAGATTCCTGACTTAGGACAGGTGCAAACATTTGCAGCGGGTTAAACGTTTTAATGGATCCAAACCTTCTCCCTTTTTCTGAAACAATAGCATAACATCACAACAAAGAAAAACATACGATAAAATATCAATTGGCAGACTTAACTCAATCAAAAAACGTATGATTAAACAATGTATACATCCCTATTACGTTATGTGCAAACACTCATTACATTATGTGCAAAATAAAAGCAACAGTAGTATACCGCTGTTCAAACTCATAAATCCATGGACAAAAAACAAAATCGGGGTAACAAACTAAAACTGAGAGAAACGCATAAATATAAGAGGAGAACAACGACACAACACTTTTTGCGTTATGTGCAATCACATATTATGTTGTGTTCAAACACATATTACATTGTGTTCAAACACTTTCTCAATTATGTGCAAACAATTATGACGTAATATGCAAACACTTTTTGTGACAAACGCCTATAAAGTTAAGTGTAAACAACTATAACGTTATGTAGACGCTTATTTAACACAGATTAAAACAAAACGCATCCATGCTATATATGTTTACAGAATTTAGAAAATTACGGAAATCAAAATCTGTTATAAGACGAAAACAAAATTTAACCGCATTTCTTACGGAGAAAATGGACGGAAAATAAATCCATGCTCTATTTTACATGCTGAGTCATTATATAGATTACCATTCTTTGAATACATACTTACTATGTAACGTATTACATTTGGTTTTGGGGGTCAACTTATCATAACTAAAGATATACTATAACTGCGCCTTCAATTCGTAAAACATGTAGTACGTTATTATAAGTCTATACGTATATACATACTATGTTAAGCCTATTAATCTTCATTCCTCAATAACGTTTTAGTATCACTGTTAAACATTTTCAAGGGGGGGGGGTCTCAACATGAGTTTAGGATTATATGTGCAGCCTGGATTTTAAAAACACCCCCATTTCATATATTGTCCAGTGAAATCTAGACAATACAAATATTTCAGGACAAACTTGTACCCAGTCATATATTTTACAGATATCACAAAATCATTTTTTAGATTTTTACTTGATTTTTAAACGATGACTCAATATTCTTACTAAAATCTATTGAAAGATGAAAATTATTGACCCTTTGACCCATTACAATGGTGATGTGACAACCCATTGTTATATTTGGCGTATAAAAAGTGACAAATTCCAGCGGCACATATGTATATATATACCTTCATATAGGAAGAGCCTGCTCCAACAGCCTGTTCTACTTCATACCCACCTCCTTCGACAATGAGGCGAAAAATCATATGAACTATGACGTAACTTGTTAATATAAATCAAAAGAAAAAAAATGAAAATAACAAAAAAGAAATAGAAATAAAAAGGAACAAACAAACCAGCTAATTAAACTCGTTCAGAAATTTCAGCATGTTGTTCACCTTATGATATAATTATACAATTAATGCGTATCTTTAATATTTCTCGGTAAACCTTACTTTTAATATGCAGTAGTTTCCTAGAAGTGCAGCAGAATGGAAAAATACAATATAAAAAAGAAGATGTGTTATACATTTCAATGTGACAACTCTTCACAAGAGATCACAGAACTCAGAGGAAAAATTCAAAACAGAAAGGCCCTAATCAAATGGCAAACTCAAATGATAAAACACATCAAACGAATGGACAACACCTGTCATATTCCTGACTTGGTATTGGCTTTTTTCAATATAGAAAATTGTATATTGAACCTGGTTTCAAAGCGCTAAACCTCTCACTTGTATGACAGCCGCAGCAAATTATAAACTAATAAATGATTGAGGTTTTAAATCGACCAGGCTTTTACCTTCAATAGATTTTGTCAGTCTTCTTATTTACCTTAAACTCCTAACAGGTTTAGGAAAAACATAAATGTGGCTTTGAAAATGTTGAATGTGATCGTTTCGTACCATAAATATGCAATATTTTGATACTCTGTTGGTATTTTTCAGAAAAAGTGTCCTTCTTTTCAACATTATTAATAACTTACAAAATTGTCAGGAGCATTAACATCAGCTTTGTTTCTGATCAACAGTTCTGCAATTTTGACATTCCCCATTGTCGCTGCTTTGCGAAGAGGGGTATCGCCCTGTAATTCATAAAAGTGAAAATGACAAAATATAAATATTATCTTAAAGAAAAACATGATAGGATAATATCATACGATGGAAATGAAATCAAAAGTCAGACAATATATACTCCATAACAAAATACCAAAGATATCAAGCGAAAACGTTATGAAAATGAAAAATGTATTTCCTTCTTTCAGTCTTATATCAGATCAATAACATAAAACTGTTCAGGTGAAAGTCACTAATGGAGACATTTACAGTTGGTCTTGGTTGTGTAAGCTCTAAATGTTAATTAAATGAATACTTATTTGAAGCAAGGTTTGTTTTATAATAGTTTTATTCACAATTTTGGTAGTGTCTTATTATAGAAAAACATGTATTTCATGAACTACTGTAGAAATGACCACCCTTTAATCCAACAAAATAATGTTGTCTTTTAGAACATAGATGGAAAAACAACCAATGTGTCAATAACAAAATACCAAAGATATCAAGCAAAACACTAACATCAGCTGTAAAAAAAAAACTGTTTTGTAATTCATTTTTCAATTTTTTAAGTGTAATAACTGAAAATAAAACTAATTGCAAGATCAACCGTTAACAAGATCATCCTGTCATAAGATCCTTCTTTTACAAGATCATCATTTAATCAAATCCCTCTTTAACAAGATTGTTCTTTAACAAGACCATTCTTTATCAAGATCATTCTTTACTTACTTACTAAATTCATTTTAGATTTTAGATACTATCTATGTAAGGAATAAATTTCATGCGTTGATTTATATTCTAAATAACTCTTAATAGCTTTTAAGGGGGTACCCAACACTATACACCAAAAAAATCCTGTCGTTTAATTTTTCTTAATTTTTTTTCATTGATAAACTAGGCCAACCTAAACATCTTGTAAAAATTTTAAAAGATTTGAACCATAGGTTTAAAAGATTTGGCAACTCAAACATGGCATCTTTTACATACTAGTATCGGCCAAAATTGGAAGTTTCGGAAATATGGGTATAGGGTTAAATATTTAAATTTTTTAAAAATTAAATCCTAAATTGACAATAGCATAGCTAATAATGATAGCTGATGTGAATATTAGGTCATTTATACCCTTTTCTTGTCAGTTTTTCATTCCGGATTTAAAATTTTGCCCAAATTTTAAAAGGGGGTATCAGAATCAGCCCCGAAAAGTGAATGCTGTGCTTCTAGTATTTGAAGAAGAAATTTTTTTTTGAAAAAAAATGTGTCGTTTAATTTTTTCAAAAAACTAAGCATTTGGAGTGCTATACTAGTCGGTTGTTCTTGCAAAATCTTTTTAAAATTTAACCGTTAGATTTTTTGGTATTTAAGTTTAAATTACGCCCCACCCTCAAATTGATTCATTAAATAAGAGCAAAATCTATTCAAAAAGTGCATAAAGGCCATATTTTTTTTCGTCTTTTGAACTAGGCCTTATATATTTTGCATGTGGATGTATCATCACGGGGTAGAGTGTCTTGCATCATGATGACCTTTTTGTGACCTTCAAATGTGACCTCAAGGTCAACTTTATGTTGGTTTTGTTTTCGTGAAAAACACAATCATGTGGGCTATAACTTCTTCGCCTTTTGACCTAGACCTTACATCTTTGGCATGTGGATGTATCATCATGAGGTGGTGTGCCTTCTTAAAATTTTGACCTTCATGTGACCTTGAACTTTGACCTTGAGAATGATAATTGTGTTTTTTGGTACGAAACACTTGTACGTGCCATGACTTTTATGTAGTTATGAATTCATGTTTATTTTAAAAAATCATATTACACAAGCTTCAATCGACCATACAACAATATAGACACATTTTATGACATGTCAACCCATTCCATGCACAGGGAATACATAATGGACATGTAGTCACATAAAATTGTTTGAAAAAGGAATAGTTTCTATTGAAGCGCAATGTACATACTTTTAAAACTACTCAACAGACAGTAAAGTGAAAACTTCCTAGGAATCAAACAGAAGGAGGAGTTATGCCGAATAACTATATACCAATAATGAGACGGACGAAAGGACAGACGGACAGTTGTAAAACAATACCCCCTCCAAAAAAAAAGAACGAACTGATTTTTGATTTGAGATACGAGCTGTTGAAATTAAAAGCATGACATGCCAATAATACATATGATACATAGGGAGAAGCTTTAAAGTTGGCAGTTGCTTTACATGATCAAGATTTTCACTGTATTGGTCCACAGATTTAAAAATATACAATTCAAAATTTAAGAACAAAACTATTCGTGCAAAGAACCACGGTTCATGAGAGATGAAATAGAGCTGACTGTGCAAAATCCTTATACTGTGAAATCTAGTTCGTTAAACATAGAACTTTTTTAGTATTTCTGCAGAGGTTATGAAAATTAAATACAACTGTTTTTAGTAAAAAAAAAAAGCACGGCAGTAACAAATTTCACATTATTTTTTGGGCCCCTTATTATTATAGAGAATGATTACTATATTCAGTAATAATCTTGAATTGAAACTTGAGAAGAAACATTTTCACTTGTCACTTGCAAACACACCACACTTTCTTTTTTATATTTATTTCAAAATTGCATTTGATTTAAAAATTCGGAAAGATACACAAACATGACAAAAGCACAACAAAAAGAAAAATAACAAATTTTGCTATCCCTTTGAAATTTAAATTTGATAAAGCAAAAATAACATGTTCTATTTATATCATACATGCGTAGTTTCAGTTTTAACCATGATTCTAAATATAGACTTAACTTTCCCTAAATTTGCGGACGGAATAGATGACACCCGTTTATTTTCTACACCTGTCAGGATAAAGGTTGAAAAAAAATACTAAAAAGATGTAGCATTTTTTTTTATTCAGATGAAAGTGAGAGTGCATAAAAATGTGTACTGTTTTGTGGACTGAGTCAGATGTTTGCTACTTTTCTTTTTGTCGTTGTTCCGTGACATGTAATTAATGTACTGGTGGTTGATTATCCCCCTCGGTATCTTCTAACTTTTTACATGAATATAAATCTTGTTATAAAATATTCAATTGCACTTTTTAAAAATATGCCAGAAATTTTAAAATTAAAAATTATTCATAACCTATTTAACATTACATGCATTACTTCGTGTATTACTAAGCCCATATATAGTGTGATCTAGTGTGACTTCATTAAAAACTACAGGTATGGTTTAAAAAAAATAAGTATTGTGGAGTCAATTCAGTTTTGATTTTAATCAATTTGGTACGAAGATCTACGAACAGAAGCATTGTATAATTGTCCATGGTTTATTTATTTATTTTGTTAAAATTGTATTGTCAGAGGGAACTACCATTTGAGGAGGGGCCGGGCTTGGATGAAATTTGAAAAAAAGGCAAGACAGGCTTTTGAGCAGACAAAGGCAGGAACAGTAATTTGGCATAACAAGCAGATTACAATTTATGTAAACAATATCAGGATAAACTTATGAAAATAGAAGGTCCCTAAAGAATGAAAAATAAAAATGCAGGAAAATGATGTCAGATAAGGGAGGGTAGGAGGGGTACTGATCCCGAAATCCAGGGCTTAAAAACACGAAATACCTAGTTAAAATAAATTTAAATCCCGACATCCCTAAATTTGAAAAACAATTCCCGGATCCTGAAATCCTGAACTTAAAAAAATATCCCAGTCCAATCATCCCTCCCCCCAATGATTACAACTAGAATAATGCAGGACAACATTTTTAATTTTAGCCCTCCCCTCCCCCCATAAAATCAAATGGTACGTAGCATCCTTAGCGTTTTGACTTTTTGTACTTTATTTCATTTTATGTAAGACCTAGGCATTGGCAAGTAAAAAACAAAAACAGTTATCATGGGCCTTTGACTTTCTGTTTCCATCCTTTTCTAACGTCCTGGTTTTCTGTTGGTAAATTTATTTCACTCTGAAATCTCCCTATTATGTCTCTTTAAAGATTCATTCATGGAAAATGAGAAACTTTAAGTGGATTGAAAGATTAAATGAATAACAATAGGTGTACAGCTGCTCTTAGCAATAATGTAAACATCTAATCATGATCTTTTAAAAGCTTGCATATTGCACATGATTTTAAAACGTAGCAATGAATCAGACCATGAGTAAGAGTTATCTTTTCTTAGGTGTTCTGTACCCCCTTAAATATATCCATACTCTTTCATTTTAAGAGTGGTGATGTTGGTATGATAATCATTTAATAATTAATTATGAAATGAAGTTTAGTTTTGTAGAATCCTAAAGTTAAACTTTATTCCTGTGAATGTTTTTTCTTCTTTTGGTTGATATTTTGTTACTTAATTGCAATCCAAACAAGCTGTATCCCTAGGTGTATTACATCCGATGCTAAACCATAGATTTGTTAATATTGATTATCAAATGAAAAGAACAGATAGCATATGTATTGTCCATATCAAACCACGAAACTCCGGTAGTAACTTAACTTTGGTCATATTCGTTCAAACTTTGACAAATTAGTAGATAACAAAACAAAAATCAAGCAAAGTAATATTTAAAGGATTTTTATATTCAAAATACATGCATATTTTTTTTATTTTTTTTTTTGCTATTAAAACTTCCTACAATTAGTTTTTTTATCAATATATTAAAACAACTCGAAGTGAACACTATTAGTTTATTGTTATTCACATGCTATTTACAGAATAAACAAATTAATTGTGATACATAATCATTGTCCGTTTTAGGGAGGAAGGAACAGGGGTTTCCAGAAACCCCTCTCGTTACACACTGTGGTCAAAATCTATTGTTATTTGTAACATTAGATCTATTCAATTTACACTTGTTCCAGAAATAGAAACTATGAAGAACTACGAAAGAACTGGGGTGTAACATGATAAAATATCAAAACAAGGCAAGCGGTAATCGTAAAATGGATGAACAAACAGACACCATTTAGTACAACATAGTATATCAAAATTAAATTGTACCTCGAACAAAATAACTGCGGCGTTGACTTTGAAATAATTAACAGTTTTCTGCGTCACCCTTCATAGCAAACACAGTGTAAGTTGTTCTGCCGTTTCACACAGCGTTGACATCAATATTGTAACTGGTCTACCGATCAAAAGATCGGTAACATTACAATTGCAGTTGTCCGCTGCTTCGTCTTTTAATATGACATAATAAAACAATGGAACCTTTCCTAAGGAATTTGCCATTTGATTAGGGATTTTCCGTTCAGAATCTTTGCTCTGAGTTCAGTAATTTGTTTATTTATGTTTTTTTCCTTCAAAAAATACTTTCTTAGCATAAATGTAAAAAAACAACCATGGAGAACATATCAAGGGGATGCGGCTATTACGATAAAGACAATAAGTCAAATCATGTCCTCACAAAACATTACAGTGAGACAGAATACATATAAAAAGAGGAGATGATTTGAGAAGAAATGATCTCTGAAATCCTGTTATGTAAATTTGAAAATATAACTGTTATAGCTGACTATGGGATATGGGCTTTGTTCAGCGTTAAAGCCGTCAGTACAGCTGGTGACCTATTGTGTCATGTGGTCTCATGTGAAGAGAAATATCTCATTGGCAACTATTTGTTATGTTTATTTGAATGATGTTAAGAAAAATCACAAAAATATAGAATTCAGAGGAAAATTAAAATCGGAAAGGCCCTAATCAAATGGCAAACTCAAATGATAAAACACATCTAACGAATGGACAACACCTGTCATATTCCTGTCTTGGTATAGGCTTATTCAAATGTAGAAAATTGTGGATTGAACCTGGCTTCAAAGCGCTAAACCTCTCACTTGTATTACAGCTGCAGTAAATTATAAACAAATAAATGATTGAGGTTTCAAATCGATCAGGCTTTTACCTTCTATAGATTTTGTCAGTCTTCTTATTTACTTTAAACTCTTAAAATGTTTAGGAAAAATATAAATTTGGCTTTGAAAATGTTGAATGTGATCGTTCCGTACCATAAATATGCAATATTTTGATACTCTGCTGGTATTTTTCAGAAAGGTGTCCTTCTTTTCAACCTTATTAATAACTTACAACATTGTCAGGAGCATTAACATCAGCTTTGTTTCTGATCAACAGTTCTGCAATTTTGACATTATTCTCTGTTGCTGCTTTGTGAAGAGGGGTATAGCCCTGTAATTCATAAAAGTGAAAATGACAAAAAATGAATATTATCTAAAAGAAAAACATGATAGAATATTATCATACGATGGAAATGAAATCAAACATCAGACGATATATACTTCATACCAAAAACCCAAGACACCAAGCGAAAAACTAACGATATGAAAATGAAAGATGTATTTCCTACTTTGTAGTTTGCATTACCTTACATGTTACATGTGGAAGTCACTAATAGATACATTTGAAGTTGGTCTTGGTTGTGTAAGCTCTAAATGTTAATTTAATGAACGTAATACTCATTTGAAGGTAAGGTTTGTTTTATATTTGTTTTACTTACAATTCTGGTAGTCTCTTATGATAGAAAAACACGTATTTTATGAACTACTGTAGAAATAAGCACCCTTTAATCCAACAAAAGAATGTTGTCTTTTAGAAAATAGACGGAAAAACAACCAATGTGTCAATAACAAAATACCAAAGATATCAAGCAAAACACTTACATCATTAAAATAAAAAAATACATTATTTACTTTTAGTTCAATATCAGATCAACTACAAAAGACTGTAATGGTTATATTACCGTACGGATGCATTACACTAGCGGAAACAGTTGAAGTTGGTAATTGTTGTGTAAGCGAGGGTATGTTAAGGAATTTTTTCAGGGGCAAATAACTCTTGTGATGCTCATAAAATAATGAGTAACGTTGCGTCTCCATAGTGACGACGCTGTCCGCTTCATTTCTCTGGTCGTCAATCACTCTTGTATTTTGATCTTTTCATTGATAAACTATGCAGAATTAGATAAATAATGATAATTTATTGAAAATAAAAATAAAATGTCGCATTATTTTACAAGCCATAACTTGTATTGTATGAAAATCCTACTTGTCGATCTCGCAACGGAGGCATGGCTTGTTTTCCTTATTTGGAAAACCGATTCAACAGGAAGCTTGAAACCCACATGTTTTGAACGGACGAAATGTTTTTGTTGGAAAAGGCGAATAATGGCCCATGTACCCAAGGATTTCAGCTTACAAGCCATATTGTACGCCATAACTTGACTACGAGTAAGTATTCTGTCGTCTTTTTGCTGTTTACTGTAGCCGACTATCTTCATTTTGACAAAAATCTACCCTTGAAGTTGAAATTCTCCCCCTTTTTTTCATCTGTTTTAGAAATTATCCCTGAACCAAGGAATTTCATAGTATACTATGCCTGAACTCTCTTTATTGCAAGTCCTTTCATGGTGCACAGTGTTTATGTGCAATTTAGGTGAAGTTTTAGAAGACCCATGAGCTCTCCAGGAAGTTTGTTATGCTATAGTTTCACTTGTTGATGTAAAAAAAAAACTTAAGGTCTAGTCTATTCCATGGTTGGCCAGCTGACAGTCAATCTGTTTGAATTCATGAATCATGGATATAATTTGTTTTGAGAGCGAGTGATAAAAGAACGTGAGATTGGCAATTATAATAACAAGATGCTGGTCTAAACATTTTGTATCTGTAGAAGAAGACACTAGACTAAATTTTCAACAAAGACCCCACCTCAATATTATCAATAGGAACTGTAGTGAGCACCTTTATTATCTCAGAGTTTAGAACTTTGAGGACAGTGCGTAGGCAAGACACTGCCAGATGTTCTAAAGTTAGCTGTCATGTATGTACATGTACAAACTACACTTTCCTCAATTTCAAAGCTGCATCATGAATGCAGGGTCAGTTTTATTACGTTCTAAAACAACACAAATTTTTGATTTTTATTCACATAAATACTTAAAAGACTTAAGTGTAACTGTATGCTGATTGATGTTTCATTTTTAGGCTGCCGCAGGCCAGATTCTTATTTTCTAAAGAAAATTTTGCATAGTACGTATACTAATTCGTCTTTAGTGTACAAGCAAATGTAGTACTTACTGAATAGAAATTCTGACAGACCTGAAAAAAGTTTTTAAAAACCTGGGCTATTTTCCTGTACCCAATTGTAAATCTTATATATAATATATATATATTCTTATTTTATTCTGTATGCTTCATGTTAAAGTTCTTTAATATGTATATGAATAAAAGGAGATATAGGGCATACCCGTAGCCAGGGGGTTCAGACGAACACCCCCCCCCCCCCCCTTGAAAATAAATAAGCACTGTTAAAGTCAATGTTCTGTTCGAATTGTGACTGTTAAAGTCAAGTTTGTGAGTCCAACGAATCCCCCCTTGGAAATTCCCAGCTACGGGCCTGTAGGGTGTACATTGTACATTTTGTGTGTACATAATCATATATCATGAGACAGCTACAGAAGTTGTTTCTGTTCAACATTTTGTACTACCAGAATAAGGTTCATTCTGTTGCTATACTAGATACAGTCTTTATGAAATACGTAACATGTATAAAGGCCACACCAATTTAATTCCTTGTTTGACCAACCCGCCCGCACTTTTTTTTTCAAAACAGGATTTTTTTTTTTTTATATTCCCCCTTCCCGCATCTGGAAATATAATCATGTCCATTTCCCGCATCATTTTTTAGAAAGCTATTAAACCGAGAGTTCCAAATGATGAAGTTGAAATCATCCCTTCGTAAATTTTACGGACACCATCACGAGTGGGTTGACCGTTATGGAATAACCGTTTCACAAATGATATCGGATATGTTCCTTACGTCCTAACTACAATCCCCTTCCCTTTCGTGAATGTGACCTACCGAATTAGACTACTTACCGGATTTGTTCACATAAGCAACACGACGGGTGCAACATGTGGAGCAGAATCTGCTTACCCTTCCGGAGCACCTGAGATCACCCCTAGTTTTTGAGGGGTTCGTGTTGTTTATTCTTTAGTTTTCTATGTTGTGTCATGTGTGCTGTTTTTTGTTTGTCTTTTTCATTTTTAGCCATGGTGTTGTCAGTTTGTTTTAGATTTATGAGTTTGACTGTCCCTTTGGTATCTTTCGTTCCTCTTTTACATTTGTTTAATTGGAAGTATTAATAGAATATATATCATAGCCTTGTACATTGATTAGACAATACAAATTTGAATTTTCTGTCCGTCAATATCAAAGACTATAAAAGCAATAGTTGGATTCAAGTTTGAACACGCTTTTACCTCATATGTACACATGATAAGCTATGGGACTTTTTGATTAGGTTGTTAGTAATGTGACCTTTAAAAAGACAACCGGAAGTGACATTTTGTAAACCGGAAGTAGCTATTGTTTGTACTAAATCAATTTAAAGGTATATAAAACCATATATTTTTGGAATCAGCGTACAATAAGCTGTCATTTCACGATGAAACTGACATTGAAAATCAAATTTTAATATTTTCATTTTTAAATAGATTTTACTGGTGGAAAGACATTCAATTGTTCTCTGACCAATTGGTTTTTAATTGTTTCTGTGTTTGATCTATGAACGTCTAAATAAAATGATAGAAAATCTTAGTGTGAAAAAAAAGAGCAAAATAAAGCTTAATGCTTAGTTTGAACATACTCAGAATATATATTTATAAAGGTATCAAGAGAAGCAGATGCAGTATTCTAATGCCGGCGTTACACATTGGCGTATAGACCGGCGTGCACCAAACGTACAGAGAAAATTGTCAAAGTCAGTATACGTTAGTTTCACGCAAGAGGAACGCTAAGCAATCGTTAGACGCGTGATGCATAACTTTGAAGTACGTCGAAATACAAAGGTATAAGCTTGGTGATCTCTACAACTCGAGGAATTTGTTATGCAGCTTAACAAATTTCTATAACGAAAAGTAAACACATGATGTTTTGACGACGACAGCGTTATAAGTTATGCCTGCAGAACCCACTATGTGAAAGTATTTAATTACTTATTTTGTCTGGGTTTTTTTCACATATCGTTGTCAACATAATGTAATTTGATATAACTCAGATAAAAATGAGATATTGAACTAGCTATAAAACCAGTTTTTATCAAGAAGTAAGTTAATACACTTCTGGTGAACTGTTAGTTACCGGAGAATGTATCAGTCGAGTTATCTGTGCTTCATTAGCGCTACTGACAATTTATCTAATGGTCATTTTATTTATCGAGAACTAAGTAAATTAACTCCTTGTGAACTGTAAGATCCCGGATAATGTATCAGTTAAGTACTCCGTGCGTTGTTAGCGCTTCTGACATGGTTTATTTCCCGAAAAAAATTAGTCATTTCATTTTCTCTTGATACATTAGAAATTATATTCAAATAAATGACTGAAGGTTTTAATCCATCTGGATTTTACCTTCTATAAATTTGGTAATTTTTTATTATTTTCTTTTTTTTTTTACATTTGTTTATAAATTAATCTATTTACTTTTTCAGGAAACTATAACTTGGCTGTGAATATTTGATCGTTCTTTCACAAAAATGTGCAATATACAAACAGAGTCTCAAAAATTCCTTCTTCAACATCATTAATAACTTACATTATTGCCAGGAGCATTAACATCAGCTTTGTTTCTGATCAACAGATCTGCGATTTCGACATTCTCTGCTTCATGAAGAGGAGTATATCCCTGTTATTCATAAAAGTGAAAATAAAAAACATGAAAATGATTTAAGCTCTGCAGATTGCTTACATTATGACATCAGAATGTCAGTGTTTTGTATTAATATTTGACTTTGAATGTTTTGATCTCTTTTAAAAATTTATAAATAATGTTATTCTTAGAATGTTCTGTTTTACATTTTGTCATTCTGATAATTGCATATCATCTTATTTTAAGATATGTTAAAGGCTTGACTTCAGATTTTAAATTTTATACTTGAGCCTATTCGTTTCAACATAGATAAGTTTATATTGGAATTCTGTTTGATTACATCTATATATTTACAATTATTGGTAATTCTGTTCTTAAAAAATGGAAACAATAAAACAATATATAAAACGAAATAGACTAAGGTAAAAAATATTACAAACGAAATGTTATTCATATTGAATAAATGATAAACATAATGTGTTTTAGTTGATTTCAATCTCTGAAGCATGATTTTTTATAACAAATTGTTTTTGGCTTTTTACTAGCTTTCAGTAACAGAGAGTACTAGAATGTTCGTCATAATTTGACCTGTTGATATAATTTGTACTGTTTTTGTTTGTATGTTAACTTATTAAGGGCATACGATACAGTTTTGATCCCGTATTTACATTTTGATAAAAACTTCCATATAGACTATTTCTTACCTGATTAAATCACATATGTAATAAAAAATATACCTTCATGCGCTATTTTATATGTAACGCTTTACAAAAATGACAACCCCGTCCCTTTTCTTCTCAACAAAAGACAAACATTCATTTTCGGATTTACATAGGGATGTGTGTGTGTCTTGATTAGAAAATCCGCCAACCAGACACGCTCAACAAACATAAATACAGATTGAATATTTAGGATTTCTGTTTTAGAATAGATACATATGACTTGGATAAAAAAAAAATACGTTCAAGCAAGGTATTGTCTAAACTATTTTTGTATTCAAAATATATACTTAATATCCGAAGACCTGTGCAATCATTTACAGAATTGACTGTTTGAGGCTTATATCTTACTTAAATAGATATAGGAAGATGTGGTGTGAGTGCCAATGAGACAACTCTCCATCCAAATAACAATTTAAAAAAAAGTAAGCCATAAATAGGTCAATGTACGGCCTTCAACACGGAGCCTTGGCTCACATCGAACAACAAGTTAAAACATTGTTTAACACGTCGATTAGGTGAACAAATGTAAGCAAAAACGGCTCTGAAACCGCGACATTCATTTAGCGAATGTTCGGTATTGTGAATTATGCACAGATTTTGTTGCTGTGCAGTCTCTCCAGATCGTTTGTTCGACCACTGTCTTGTGAACGCTGATTTTTGTTCCAGGCTGAGGTGTGAACCTAGGTGCAGCACCTTTTGAATTTGATGTGACTCTTGACCCAAAAATGAACCCAGGATCGATCTTAATTTTACTTATTTCCCTGATGGAGGCAGATAATTTTGCGAAAGGTGGAAAGGCAACTTCATATTTAGACTTGTATCTTGAAGCCCTTGTTATCCACTTTTCTTGGAGTCCGTATGGCAGTTTTTCCACAATAGGATTTATCCCGGACGAAGAGTCGAAATAAGCAAGCAAACATCTCAGCTTGGGATTTTCCTTGTGATATTCTATTTCTGATAGATTATCAGACAGTTCATAGAGACGTGCGTTGTCCTTATTTGTCAAGGTTGGAAAATTGATCAGTTTACTCGTGATACAGGCTTCCAACATTTCTGGAGCACCATATCGCTCATCCAATCTTTGCCATAACCTCTGTAAGCCTATTGTAGGGTTGTTAGCATTTGATGCCCTTATACTCATGGCATGTTTACCAGACTCTTGCCATATCCACTTTATTAGTAAGTCTATTGGTTCCGAGTCAGAAACTTGTAATTCGTCAATGACGTTTTTAAAGCTAGATTTCCATGTATGGGAGGATTCTGCCTGGTCATTAACATTTGTTAGCCGGGAAAACAATAGGTCTCCCCGTAGAAGATATCTAGTTATCTCCGACGTGGGATTGATGTGTTGCTGGTATGCAACAGGGGTCCTTCTATTACGCCTTGATTTTGGTTTAAAGCAGGGATCTCTTCTATAACGCCCTGTGTCTGGTGTAAGACAGGGATCTTTTCTGAAACGCCCTGTTTTTTATGCCAGTTATTGTTCCGAGATCTGAGAATACATTAATTTCTGGTGACTTAGTATCGGAAGGCAAGATAGCAGATATCTGTGGCGGCAAGTTCAGTGCCACGGATGGCACGAACGCTGGTGCTTCATGACTCAGCTCAATCTTACCAGGACTGTGTCTTATCTTGTGAGTTCCTGTTACTTCCTTTACAGCAGTTGATACTGGAAGTTTATTGACGAAATCTTGCACACGCTTGAGAGGGTCTTACGTTTCGTCAGGGAGATCGCTAACTGCTTGGCTGCCGCCGCATTCCAGGATACGAGCCTCGGCTTCTGCGGCTACAGCTTCTCTTTTTACTACGAGATTGTTCATAGCGTTTGGCTTTTTCTCAGACCGCACGTGCGGCTTCATGTTCTATTTGAGTTTTCCTTCAAACGACCTCTTGTTCTTTTTTTAGCTTTGATGTGATCTTCCTCCTGTTCAATTCGAGCTTTCAGGTGAGCAGCCTCAAGCTTCATTTGAATCTTCATGTGTGCAGCCTCAGGAATTTTACGCATGGCCTCTTGTTCCGCTTCGGCGTTTCTACGTTTATCCTCTTGCTTTGCATGGATTGCTTCTTGTTCTATCTTGACTTTGATTTCTGTTTGTCTGTATTAGGTCTATTCCTGTAAAACGGCCTCCTGCTTTAGGAGGGCAGCTTCTTGCCCGGCTAAGGCTATCTTTGATCTAGCGGACTCTGCCTTGGCACGCTTTCTCCTTGCTAGACTTGACATGTGAGAGACGTTTGAGATCCCACTGTGCGAGGTAGTCTTGCCCTTAGATGTCCTCGTTTTTGTTTATTTAGCCATTGTCAAGGTAGGGCGATGCTCGTGCAAAGTTTCAATTGCCAGGTCGACTGAAGACATTCGGTTATCCGTTGAGAATTTGCACGTATCAATGTCTTGAAGGCTGTTTAATGTTTTTGTATTTTTAAAAAATTTCAAGTACTCGTCTGTGAGCCTACGATAATTAGTACAGGCTTGTACAATTTTATCTTGTGCTGTTAACAATTGCTGGAGGTCGTTAGGAGGCTTGGCCGTTTCTAATAACTGAGATTCTAGGTTTGACCATAGGGCCTCTAAGTCGTGATAGTGTCACGTTATTCTATAAAGGCTCCCTGTCCTTTTTCTGTAAGTTCACGCACTCGCCTAATTTCGGCATTTTCATCTAAATTTGTTGTTTTAGACGGATTTTCTTCTAGTTCTTTGGTGACATTTCCATCCGGGTGCTAAACCTCTTCTTGCTGTTCCACGTTAGTGGGATCCATGATGTAAATCAACTATTTGTAGACAATGTTTGTTCAACGTTGTTGGATTGCTGACTGTCGTAGAGTGGCGTACGTTATCCAAGAAAAAACAACAGGCAAGTTGTAGCTTTTTCACTGTACTGGCCGGACCAGTGAGTGTAACCAAGATGACTGGGTTTAAGTAAGAATAAAACAGTCAGGAGCTACCAATCCAAATGCTGAAAAACAAAAAAATACAAATATAAATACAATTTTACAATGTGTTCAATGATAATTAAAGTCCATTAAAAATACGGATAAACAGTTCGTATATATATATAAAGCTGTTATTGTTCTTTATAATAATAAATTGATGAATATTCTTGCACACCTCAGGTTCTGTCTGAATTAAAATATGTATTCGCAGATACGAACAGTTTGAAACGGTAAAAAGTTCATAGTTTCTTTATAACATAGGAAAATATATCAAAACAGTTCATCGCTGATGTAAAGACATGATTTTTAATGTTTTAAATGTAACTCACGCTGTGGTTAGCCACGGATTGTTCCTTTGGACAACGTGTCGGCTGAATGTTCATTGCAGCTGTGCACATGGCCTGCTGAGCAGTTTTCGTCACTCAGAAGAGAGGAGAAAGTAACACAGATTCCTACACTGTCCTGTCTAAAACTCTTAAAACTGGAGCACGTAAAGCGATGTACGCAATGAAACATTAACAATATAAGGGACGACATCAAAAGATCAATGTAAGATAAAAAAAAATAATTCAAATAGTTTGGGGGTGGGGAGGGGGGTGAACTGCTGTAAGATGTGGTGATCCGACATTGATTTTTGCATACATCTATATGGGTCAATCAACTTTTCCCAAATTACGTTAAGAGGGGGGGGGGTCAGTTATAAAAAAAAATATGTGAATTAAGTTTTTTATCCTTCATTGAACTTTTGATGTCGTCCATAAAATGATGATCAAATGAAGAACAAATGATGTATTAGTTCCGGAACAAGGGCCCTCAAGTAAGGCAGAGCTGAAATGCCTTATTCTACTTTAAAGGGCCCACAACATTTATGCATTTTAATAAACAAACCTCATCTAAGATTACATCATTCAAATAAAGATATCAAATTGTTGCCAATGAGATAATTCCTCACAAGTGACCAACTGACACTATAGGTCACCAGCTGTACTGCCGATTTAACAAGGAACAAAGTCCATATCCCATAGTCAGCTATAACAGTTATATTTTCAAAGATCTCTTGAAAATTACATAACAGGAGATAATTTCTACTCAAATCAGCTCAGATTAATTCTCAATTACAAAGTATTCGAGGCCACACAAATGTCTTTATGTAAGCTTCAAAATTCAGTATCAACTTGTTTCTATATATCTTGCTATACTTCAGTTGTGTTTGATGTTATAGTTATGGCAATAGTCTATTTGAGCTCAAACTTAAACAGTTTATTTTATTAACACATTAACACATTGCATTGGTACTCTTTAGGACTTTTGTGGACTTTTTCGTCTAGCACATTTGTCACAACCGGAACGTTTATCATCATGTGAAAATTGTGAAACCTTTTTGCGTTCTGATAACGGAATAATAGCCTGCATGTTAACAATTTTGGTTGCCTTCTAATATATATTTTATACGATCAAAGTAGTGTCCGTAAATTAAAAAAATACTGGGTTTATTTTAAATTTTAAATAATGTTTTATGTAAGGAATACATTTCCTGCCTTGATTTTTATAGAAATGAATAGAAGGTTTACTTTAGATACTTTTAATGGTCTAGATACATATACCCTTTTATTTTTAGAGAACTGCTGTTTTATAACCATCATTGAATTATTATAATTATGAAAGGGAGTATAATCTTGCAGAATGCTGAAGTTAAATTTTGTTCCTGTGATATAATTGTTTTTCACTTGGTTACATTGGTATTTTGTTAAAAAATTGTATTGGAATTATAATTGTACAAAACGACTTAGGATATTTCATTATAGGCATACAATTTAGAAGATACTGTTACAAGTAATGTCCGTCACCAGCACTTACATTGCCCTAAACAAACTAGAAAATAAAACGTGTCTCGTTGTTTTTTCGCTATCCACTATTGGTTATACAAATTTCAAGAATAATGGTCTCATATGCAGACTTTGACAACAACATGGAATCAAATATTCACGACAACACAAGTTTTTATCAATTCAGGAAAATTGGTATCAACGAAAATAAATGAATTCAAATAATTACAATTCTAAAATCCTTTTTGCTATTTGTATTTAATATACTGATGTCAAGTAAAATAACTTTATAAAAAACTAAGAATTTATACTTATAAACTGATGAGGATACAGTATTATAATTTAGGATTATCTTCACACATTTCAAAAAATAAGCACAGTGAAACAATGATGATATCAATTATCAGAAATATTGGTAAATGGTTTGGAAATCTAACCGTGTTATTTGAGACTGACACATTTGCACCTTGACGAATCAAACTTTCCACCGTTATGACCATGTTCTCTTCGTAATTGTTTGTGTTGATTCCTTTATGCAGAGGCGTATCACGCTAATGAAATACAATAATTACTACAATATTACTTACACAAGTAGAAATCATTCTAACTGACGCTATTGACGGATATTTTTTACACTTTATTAACGCGTGATTTAAAAAAAAAGTTGCAAATTGATACTTTTACATGAAATCAGTTTGATTTTTTTTTTAATATATCCAAGTTAATTTCAATAATTTTAGAGTTGACTCACCATCTATTTCTATTTTTCATCTGTAATTTAGTTCCTTAGCTAATATCATGAATAAGTATGATTGAAATAGTGTAGTTAATAACTTTTTTTTCTATTTTAACATTTTCAGGATTATGCAAGAAATGTGCTACTTTATTAAGAAAAGATGTTTGTAATGAGCAAGTGAAATCTGAAGATGAATTGGATAAATTAACGATTATATGGTAAAGTATCACAGATACACTTAAACTTGTATAATCTGATACACATACCTTGATATCAGAAAATCATCTTTGTTTGATTTCACAGATTGAAAGAAAATAGACTATAAAAGATACCGACCAACTGTGTTAGATAATACATTCTGGAATAATCTAGTGTCAAAATAGACAATTTCAATTGAAATCAAAGAACAATACATCAAATCCTGATAAAATGACTTTAATAAATGTCAAACAAAGTATGCCACTGCTACAAACTCACTCACTTTTGTTTTTCAAATAAAGTCAAATTTGGCAGGGAAAAAGGGGGGGATGAGTTATACGGTATGTTGTCCTGCTTGGGTACAAAAAAATAAAGAAAATAAAGATTAAAATGTGAACACAATACACGGATGGGTTCCACATTCATTAGTAATATTCACTTGCGTTGTTGAACATATAACATCTCTATTTTGAAAGTTCATTTGGTAAACTCCATACATGTACAATAGATAAAATTGCCTTGCAAACACATATACATATAGAGCCTTCAAGTAAGGCAGAGCTATAATGCCTAATTCTACTTAAAATGACCCACAACATTTATGCATTTTAATAAACATACCTCATCTAAGACTACATATTGATCCCAATATAGGAAAATTAGCATTCATTTTATAAATCAAAATTAATAATATGCCATTATTCTTTTTTTACTTTACAGAAGAATTTTATGAAGCAAAAAGGTTATATTGTACATGTAGACCCAACAGCAGAATAGAACAAGAGCATAACCAAGGCAATTTGTAAATGTGTTTATAACATTAAGTGTTTAACATGTTTAAGTTTGACTATTGCCACAACTATAGCATCGAAAACCACTGATGTGAAGCATGATATATAGAAACAAGTTGATACTGAATTTTGAAGCTTACATAGACACATTTGTGTGGCCTCGTATACTTTGTTATTGATAATTAGTCTGATCTGATTTGAGAAGATATGATCTCTGAAATCCTGTTATGTAAATTTGAAAATATAACTGTTATAGCTGACTATGGGATATGGGCTTTGTTCAGTGTTAAGAGCGGCAGTACAGCTAGTGACCTATAGTGTCACTTGGTCTCTTGTGAAGAAAAATATCTCATTGGCAACCATTCGTTATCTTTATTTGAATGATGTAATAAGAAAAATCACAAAAATACAGACCTCTGAGGAAAATTTAAAACGGAAACGCCCTAATCTGAAATCAAATGGCAAACTCAAAATATAAAACACATCAAACGAATGGACAACACATGTCATAGTCCTGACTTGGTATAGGCTTTTTCAAATGTAGAAAATTGTGGATTAAACCTGGTTGCAAAGAGCTAAACCTCTCACTTGTATGACAGCCGCACCAAATTATAAATTAATAAATGATTGAGGTTTTAAATCGATCAGGCCTTTACATTCTATAGAGTTTGTCAGTCTTCTTATTTACCTTAAACGCTTTACATGTCTAGGAACAACTTAAATTTGGCTTTGAAAATGTTGAATGTGATCGTTTCGTACCAGAGATATGCAATATTTTGATACTCTGTAGGTATTTTTCAGAAAGGAGTCCTTCTTTTCAACATTATTAATAACTTACATCATTGTAAGAAGCATTAACATCAGCTTTGTTTCTAATCAACAGTTCTGCGATTTCGACATACCCCATTTTCGCTGCGTCGTGAAGAGGGGTAACGCCCTGTAATTCATAAAAGTGAAAATGACAAAAAATAAATATTATCTAAAAGAAAAACATGATAGGATAATATCATACGATGGAAATGAAATCAAACATCAGACTATATATACTCCATAACAAAAACCCATGATATCGAGCGAAAAACTAACGTAATGAAAATGAAAAATGTATTTCCAACTTTTAGTCTTATATCAGATCAATAACATAAAACTGTAGTATGCATTACCTTAAAGGTGAAAGTCTATAATGGTGAAAATAAACTCATCATATATACCAGGAATAAATTTTGTATATACGCCAGACGCGCGTTTCGTCTACAAAAGACTCATCAGTGACGCTCGAATCCAGAAAAGTTAAAGAGGCCAAATAAAGTACGAAGTTGAAGGGCATTGAGGACCAAAATTCCTAAAAGTTTTGCCAAATCCAGCTAAGTTAATCTATGCCAGAGGTAGAAAAGCCTTAGTATTTCAAAAATTTAATGAATGCAATAATTATTTGAAGGTAAGGTTTGTTATATAATAGTTTTATTCAAAATTCTGGTAGTCTTTTAGGATAGAAAACATGTATTTCATGACGTGTTGTTGAAATCACCACCCTTTAATCAAATCCTTCCTTAACAAGATCGTTCTTTAACAAAATCACTCTTTAAGAAGATCATTATCTAGCAAGATCATTATCTAACAAGATCATTATCTAACAAGATCATTATCTAACAAGATCATCCTTTAATAAGATCCTTCTTTAACTAGATCATTCTTTAACAAGACCATTTTTTAACAAGATCCTTCTTTAACAAAATCATTCTTTTTTTACAGCATCATTCTTAAACATGATCATCCTTTAATAAGATCCTTCTTTACCAAGATCCTTCTTCATTAAGATCATTCTTTAACAAGATCTTTCTTTAACAAGACAATTCTTTAACAAGATCATTCTTTAACAAGATCATTCTTTAACAGTATTATTCTTTAACAGAACAGAACAGAACAGAACAGAACATATTTTATTTCCAATTAAGGGCCCACAAGGGGCATACAGAGCATACATGAATAAGGCAAAAGAATATTGATTTGCATAGATACATAGATACAAACAATTTTTTACATACAGTTACAATACAATTACTAACTCATATTCACTTTAATAAATTTACCAACAGCATTAAGGACCTGATTGTCTTCACAGTTTAATAAATAAATAAATTGATGCTGATTATCAAGTGTAGAAAAATTCGGAATTCTTTGGCAAACAAAGTCAAAGAGAGCATCTCTATCCGATTTAAAATTTTCACAGTTAGTTAAAAAATGGATTTCATCTTCAACACAGCCAGAGGAGCATTTTTTGCAAATTCTTTCATTTCGTGGAATATTTGAAAAACGACCAACTTCAATTTGAAGCTTATGAGCAGAAATACGTAATTTGCATATAGATCTTCTAAAATCAAAGTTCTTAATTAAAGAAAGATAATTTTCATAACCAAAATTCTGCTTAAATTTTACATAATTAAACAGTTTTCCATCAGAAGCTTTGTTTTGGCTAGCATACCAATTGCTAATATATTTAGTGTGAATTAATTTACTAGATATGTTCAAAAATTTGTATTGTCCGAAATGTTTTACTTCTTGTTTAATTTCAAAAACTTCTAATACTTTTTTAACAAATGAGAACCAAGAAGTTATGTTAGATTTGTGAAGCTCTTGGCTGCATTGATAAGCACCTTTCAATAGACTGAAATCAGTTGTAAGATTTTCAAATCTATACCAGTATTTTACAATTGACTTTACAATATCATAATGTAAGGGGAAACGTCCCAGTTCTGATAATACAGCAAAATTGACACTCCTTTTGTGTACACCAAGTATAAATTTAGAAAATTTAAGATGGAGATTCTCACACTTAAGATTTTTAAAAACATTTTCAAGATTAAATAAGGAAGACTGTAATTTATTACAAGAGACATTATAACCTCCCCATACCTCTGAATTATATAACAGAATGGGTTTAAGGGTATGATCAAAAATATGAACACAAGATAACATGATCATCCTTTAATAAGATCCTTCTTTACCAATATCCTTCTTAAATAAGATCCTTCTTTACCAATATCCTTCTTAAATAAGATCCTTCTTTACCAATATCCTTCTTAAATAAGATCCTTCTTTACCAATATCCTTCTTAAATAAGATCCTTCTTTACCAATATCCTTCTTAAATAAGATCCTTCTTTACCAATATCCTTCTTAAATAAGATCCTTCTTTACCAATATCCTTCTTAAATAAGATCCTTCTTTACCAATATCCTTCTTAAATAAGATCCTTCTTTACCAATATCCTTCTTAAATAAGATCCTTCTTTAAAAAGGTCATTCTTTATCAAGATAATTCTTTAACAAGATCATTTTTTAACAAGATCATTCTATATCAATATCATTCTTTATATGTATATGTCAACATCCTAAATATAGTGATATTTTAATAAAATACAGCTTTAGAAATAAACTGATCATAGATACAAGATTTGAAATTTCATTTTTGCGCCAGAATGATATCGAATACTTAATACACAAGACATTTTATTAAAAATGTACTGTCTGTAAACTACTTTATATGCTTATATAAAGAATAGCAATAGTAAACTCTAAGCTATTTTTCTTTTAAAATTTGACATTTAACATTAAAAATTTAAACAATTAGAAAACAGATAACTATTTAATATATTTGAGCTGATAGTTTTCCTTGAAAAGTGTTTAGTATTGTATTTATATTCCGACATACATCAAATTTATTGGAATAAACAATACAGAAGACATTTTATTAAAAAAAGTGTCTTCTGATTGAATTAATCCATTTCAATTGATATTTTATAGTGTGTCTTTTTATGTTGTAATCTTACACTTATGTTTTTGGTAAAGGTAAAAATAGGTACCTATCAAAACGTTAAACCGCTGCATATTGTTTGCACCTGTCCTAAGTTAGAAACATGATATTTAGCAGTAATATTTTTTGGATGAGGTTCATAATTATTTCTCGTTTCTCGTTTTTTTTGTGTATAGATTTGACCCTGGTTTTCCGTTTAAATGGTTGTACACTAGTCATTTTGGGGCTTTTTATAGCTGATGTTTGGTGTGAGCCAAGGCTTTGTGTTAAAGACTTTGACCTAAAAGGGTTTTTCTTTTACAAATTGTGACTTTGATGGCGAGTTGTCTCATTGGCACTCATACAACATCTTCTGTTTTCTATATTAGATCAAAGTAGTGACCGTAAATCAAAAAACTTACTAAATTTATTTTAGATTTTAGATACTATCTATTTAACCAATACATTTCCTGCGCTGATTTATATTCCAAATAACTCTTAATAGCTTTTAAGGGCTACATATGCTTACTCTTTCATTTTAAGAGTTGTGATGTTCGTATGATAATCATTTGATAATTAATTATGAAATGAAGTATAGTTTTGTAGAATCCTAAAGTTAAACTTTATTCCTGTTAATTGTTTTCTTCTTTTGGTTGGTATTTTGGTACTTAATTGAAATACAAACAAATTGTATCCCGAGATGTATTACATCCGATGCTTAACCATAGATTTGTTAATATTGATTATCAAATGAAAAGAACAGATAGCATATGTATTGTCCATATCAAACCATGAAACCCCAGTAGTTAACTAACTTTGGTCATATTCGTTCAAACTTTGACAAATTAGAAGATAAAAAAAAGCAAGCAAAGTAATATTTAAAGGATTTTTATATTCAAAATACATGTACATGCATATTTTTTTTTCGCTAATAAATTTTCCAACAATTACTTTTTTTCAATATATTAAAACAACTCTAAGTGAACACTATTAGTAATTTCTTATTATCATGCTAATTACAGAATTAACCAATCAATTGTGATAAAAAATCATTGTCTCTTTTAGGGAGAAAGGAGCAGGGGTTTCCAGAAACCCCTCTCGTCACACACTGTGGTCAATATCTATTGTTATTCGTAACATTAGATCTATTCAGTTTACACTTGTTTCAGAAAGAGAAACTATGACGAATAACAAAAGAACTGGGGTGTAACATGATAAAATATCAAAACAAGGCGAGCGGTAATCGTAAAATGGATGAACAAACATATCAAAATGAAAAGATAGTAGCTCAAACATAATAACTGCAGCGTTGACTTTGAAATAATTAACAGTTTTCTGCGTCACTCTTCATAGCAAAAACAGTATAAGTTTTGCTGTCGATTTCCACAGCGTCGACATCAATATTGTAAATGGTCTACCGACCAAAAGATCAGTCACATTAAACTTGCAATCGTCCGCTCCTTCGTCTTTTAATATGACATAATAAAACAATGGAAACTTTCTTAAGGAATATGCAAGTTATTGTCAAGTTGTTTAATGTGTTTGACCTTTTGATTTTGCCATTTGATTAGGGATTTTCCGGTTATAATATTTGCTCTGAGTTCAGTAATTTTGTGAGTTATATTTTTTTCCTACAAAAAAATACGGTCTTGGCTTGAATATAAAAAAAAAACATGGATAACATATCAAGGGGATGTGGCTATTAAGATAAAGAAAATAAGTCAAATCATGTCCTGACAAAACATTACAGTGAGACAGAATACATAAAATATTGTATGCTTGCCAATGGGACAACTCTCCACAAGAGACCAAAATGACACAAAAATTAACATCTGTAGTTCATCGTACGGCCGTCAACAATGAGCAAAGCCCATACCGCATAGTTAGTTATAAAAGGCCCCTAAATGACAATGTAAAACAGTTCAAACGGGAAAACAATGTCTTGTAAATAAGGGGTCTCTATAGGGTCGTTTTCAGCTGTATCATTTGCAATTAAACCTTTCCATCATATCATCAGATTTTGGATGATATGGAGTGGTACGTGTTTTCTTAATGTTTAGAATACAACACATCTCTTGAAATAACAAGCTTTCAAATTGCCTGCCTTGATCTGGGTGTATCAAATGAGGAACACCAATTCTCACAATGACTTCTTCAACTATAATCTTAGCCACAGTCTTAGCTTCCATATTTGGCATGGCAAAAGATTCCGTCCAATTTGTGTAGTAGTCAGACACTACCAAGATATGTTTGTTACTACTCTCTGTTTCGAGCAAATTCCCAAGGATATCTGTAGCTATCCTTTCCATTGGCTCATTAGCTCCAACTAAAGCCTTTGGAGCTCTTTTGGACTTTTGTGCATTTTTTCGCTTAGAATATTTGTCACAACAGGAACGTTTATTATCATGTCAAAATTGTAAAACCTTTTTGTGTTCTGATAACGGAATAATAGCCCGCATTTTAACAACTTTGGTTGCCTTCTATTATATATTATATAAGATCAAAGTAGTGTTCGTAAATTAAAAAAAATACAAAGTTTATTTTAAATTTTAAATACTTTTTATGTAAGGAATACATCTCCTGCCTCGATTTTTATACAAATGAATAGGTTTACTTAACATTCTTTTAATGGTCTACATACATATACCCTTTCATTTTAAGAAAACTGCTGTTTTATAACAATTATTGAATTATCATCAATATGAAAGCGAGTATAATTTTGCAGAATGCTAAAGTTAAATTGTGTTCCTGTTATATAATTGTTTTTACTTGGTTGATATTTTGTTTAAAAAATGCATTGGAATAATAATTGTACAAAACGACTTGGGATATTTCATTATATACATACAATTTAGAAGATACTTTTACAAGTAATGTCCGTCACCAGTACTTACATTGTTCTAAACAAACTAGAAAATAAAACGTGTCTCATTGTTTTTTCACTATCCTCTATGGGTTATACAAATTTCAAGAATAATTGTCTCATATGCAGACTTTGGCAACAACACGGAATAAAATATTCACTAAAACACAAGTTTTTTTTTCAATTCAGTAAAATTGATATCAACGAAAATGAATGAATCCAAAGTATTACAATTCTAGAATCCTTTTAGAATTTAATCTTGTATACTGTTGAGGATACAGTATTATAATTTTAGTATTATCTTTACACATTTCAAAAACAGAGCACAGTGAAACAATGATGATATAAATTATCAGAAATATTGGTAAAAGCATTGGAAATCTAACCTTGTTATTTGAGACTGACACATTTGCACCTAGACGAATCAAACTTTCCACCATCATGACCATGTTCTCTTGGTTATAGTATGAGTTGATTCCTTCATGCAGAGGCGTATCACCCTAAGGAAATATAATAATTACTACAATCATACTTACACACGTAGAAAACATTCCAACTAAAGCTATTAACGTAGATTTTTTACACTTTATTAACGATGATTTTTTTTTAAAAAGGTGCAAATTGAAACATGAAATCAGTTTAAAATAACATTTTATTCATGACAGTTTATTAAATCCAACTTGATTTCAATAGTTTTAGAGTTGCCTTACCATCTATTTCTATTTGTTATCTGAGGACATCATCTGTAGTTTAGTTCCTTAACATAATATGAAGGATTGCAATAGTGTGGTTAATAAAAAAAAATTCTATTTTACCATTTTCAGGATTATGCAAGAAATGTGCCACTTTATTAAGAAAAGATGTTTGTAATGAGCAAGTGAAATCTGAAGATGAGTTGGATAAGTTAACAAGTATATGGCAATGTATTACAGATACACTTAAACTTGTATAATCTGACACACATACCTTGATATCAGAAAATCATCTTTGTTTGATTTCACAGATTGAAAGAAAATAGACTATAAAATATACCGACCAACTGTGTTAGATAATACATTCTGGAATATTCTAGTGTCAAAATAGACAATTTCGATTGAAATCAAAGAACAATACATCAAATCCTGATAAAATGTCTTTAACAAATGTCGAACAAAGTATGCCACTGCTACAAACTCACTCACTTTTGTATTTCAAATAAAGTCAAATTTGGCAAGAAAAAAGGGGTATGAGTTATGCGGTAGGTTGTCCTGCTTGGGTAGAAAAAAGAAAATAAAGATTAAAATGTGAATACAATACACGGAAGTTAGAATTAATGACTAAGAATGGGTTCCACATTTATAAGTAATATTCACTTATGTTGTTGAACATATTACATCTCTATTAAGAAAGTTCATTTGGTAAACTCCATACATATACAATACAATTGATTTCCTTGCCAACACATTATACATATAGGGCCCACAAGTAAGGCAGAGCTAAAATGCCTAATTCTACTTTAAAGGACCCACAACATTTATGCATTTTAATAAACAAACCTCATCTAAGAGTACATATTGATCCCAATATAGGAAAATTAACATTCATTTTATGAATCAAAATTAATAATATGTCATTATTCTTTTTTACAGAAGATTTTTATGAAGCAAAAAGGTTATAGTGTAGACCCAACAGCAGAATAGAACAAGAGCATAACCAAAGCAATTTTAAAATGTGTAAATTACTTTAACTGTTTAAGTTTGAGCTCAAATAGACTAATGCCATAACTATTGCTCCAAAAACCAAAGTGTAGGATGATATATAGAAACAAGTTGATATTGAATTTTGAAGCTTACATAAATACGTATACTTTGTTATTGATAATTAGTCTGGACTGATTTGAGAAGAAATGATCTCTGAAATCCTGTTATGTAAATTTGAAATAGAACAGTTATAGCTGACTATGGGATATGGGCTTTGTTCAGTGTTAAATCCGGCAGTACAACTGGTGACCTATAGTGTCATTTGGTCTCTTGTGAAAAGAAATGTCTCATTGGCAACCATTTGTTATCTTTATTTGAATGGTGTTAAAAGAAAAATCACAAAAATACAGAATTCAGAGGAAAAATTCAAAACAGAAAAGCCCGAATCAAATGGCAAATTCAAATGATAAAACACATCAAACGAATGCACAACACCTGTCATATTGGTAAAGGCTTTTTTCAAAAGTAGAAAAGTGTGGATTGAACCTGGTTTCAAAGCGCTAAACCTCTCACTTGTATGACAGACGCAGCAAATTATAAACAGATAAATGATTGAGGTTTTCAATCGATCAGGCAAACTTTACCTTCTATAGATTTTGTCATTCTTCTTATTTACTTTAAACTCCTAACAGGTTTAGGAAAAAGATAAATTTGGCTTTGAAAATGTTGAATGTGATCGTTCCGTACCATAAATATGCAATATTTTGATACTCTGTTGGAATTTTTCAGAACAGTGTCCTTCTTTTCAACATTATTAATAACTTACAATATTGTCAGGAGCATTAACATCAGCTTTGTTTTTGATCAACAGTTCTGCGATTTCGACATACCCTTTCTTCGCTGCTTTGTGAAGAGGGGTAACGCCCTGTAATTCATAAAAGTGAAAATGACAATAAATAAATATTATCTTAAAGAAAAACATGATAGGATAATATCATACGATGAAAATGAAATCAAACATCAGACAATTTATACTCTATAACAAAAACCCAAGATATCAAGCGAAAAACTAACGATATGAAAATGAAAAATGTATTTCCTACTTTCAGTCTTATATCAGATCAATAACATACAACTGTATTATGCGTTACCTTACAGGTGAAAGTCACTAATGGAGAAATTTATAGTTGGTCTTGGTTGTGTAAGCTCTAAATGTTAATTTAATGAACGTAATACTTATTTGAAGGAAAGGTTTGTTTTATAATAGTTTTATTCACAATGTTGGTAGTGTCTTATGATAGAAAAACATGTATTTTCACGAACTTTTGTAGAAATGACCACCCTTTAATCCAACAAAAGAATGTTGTCTTTAAGAAAATAGATGGAAAAATAACCAATGTGTCAATAACAAAATACCGAAGATATTAAGCAAAACGCTAACATCACTACAATGAAAAACACATTATTTACTTTAAGTTTAATATCAGATCAACTACAAAAGACTGTAATGGGTGCGCTACCGTACGGATGCATTATACTAGCGGAGACAGTTGAACTTTGTATTTGTTGTGTAAGCTCTACATATAACTTTAATTATGACATAAAAATGTTTTGTATTAATATTTAACTTTGAAAATTTGGATCTCTTTTGAAATGTTTAATTTTTATCCTGTAGATTTGTTTAACTTGTAAGACAAATCGTTCAAAAATAAAATGCCACAGGTTATGCGGTTGCTCTTTAAACTTTAAATTACTGTTGTCTCAATATTGTTTTCCACAATATGTATAATAATCTTTCCTCATGTTATCATTTATAGATTTGTAATTGCGATTAAAAAGGGTATCAACATTACAAAAATCTGCAATAATTGAATAATTAAACATGCAGAACTGTAAATAAAACTGTTTTGTTATACATCTTTGAATTTTTTAAGTGTAATAATTGAAAATAAAACTTATTGCAAGATTAATCGTTAACAAGATCATCCTTTAATAAGATCCCTATTTAACAAGAATGTTCTTTAAAAAGATCATTCTCTAACAAGATCATTCCCTAACAAGATAATCCTCTAATAAGATTATTATTTAACACGATCAATCTTTAACAAGATCAATCTTTAACAATATCATTCTCTAACAAGATCATTTTTTATCAAGATCATTCTTTACTTACTTACTAAATTTATTTTAGATTTTAGATACTATCAATGTAAGAAATACATTTCATGCGCTGATCTATATTCAAAATAACTCTTAATAGCTTTTAAGTATATCCATACTCTTTTATTTTAAGAGTGGTGATGTTGGTATGATAATCATTTAATAATTAATTATGAAATGAAGTTTAGTTTTGTAGAATCCTAAAGTTAAACTTTATTCCTGTGAATGTTTTTCTTCTTTTGGTTGGTATTTTGTCACTTAATTGCCATCCAAACAAGCTGTATCCCGAGTTGTATTACATCTTTTTTTTTCTTTTTCGCTATTAAAACTTCCTACAATTAGTTTGTTTTTCTTCAATATATTCAAACAAATCGAAGTGAATACTATTAGTTATTTCTTATTCTTATTCTAATTACAGAATAAACAAATCAATTGTGATAAAAAGTCATTGTCTGTTTTAGGGAGGAAGGAACAGGGGTTTCCAGAAACCTTTCTCGTCAAACTCAGTGGTCAAAATCTATTGTATTCGTAACATTAGATCTATTGAATTGACACTTGTTACAGAAATAGAAACTATGAAGAATAACATAAGAACTGGGATGCAACACGATAACGTATCAAAACAAGGCGAGCAGTAATCGTAAAATGGATGAACAAACAGACTTCATTCAGTACAAAATAAAAAGACAGTAGTTCGAACATAATAACTGCGGCGTTGACTTTGAAATAATTAACAGTTTTCTGCGTCACCCTTCATAGCAAAAACAGTTTTTATATCTTGCCTTGATCTTCGGTTATTCCCCCTTTACTGTCCCTTATATTAGTAATGTATTTGTGTGTTTGTCTATATTTTTCTAATCCAAAGAAATACCTTTATGTATGTTTTCGCCCTCATCTATCAATGTAACTTGAGATCTTATGTGTGCCCCTTTTATTTATCTGTGATACTGATTAGCGTGAAATGAAATCGCAAAGTAGTCTGTATAAGACCATGACTCTGTGAACATGGTGATTTGCTAGTCTAAATACATGATTGTACACTCATACATTTAATTTCATATTAACGACGTACAAATGTAATAGGTTTCCACCTATTTCTATATTTACAATCGTTGACTGGTAAAATATATTTGCACGAGGATTGACTTGGAAATAACATACCTTATATAGAAATATATAATTTTATTGGATTTAACATAGATATTTCTAAGAGGATATTCAGTTTATAATTCATGATTTGCATATATATATAAAAAGAAAATGTTGTATGATTGCTAATGGGACAACTCTCCACAAGAGACCAAAATGACACAAATAATAACATCTATAGGTCACCGTATGGCCTTCAACAATGCGCAAAGCCCATGCCGTATAGTTAGCTATAAAACGCCCTGAAATGACAATGCAAAACAGTTCAAACGAGAAAACAATGTCTTGTAATAAAGGGTTGTTAACAGCTGTATCATTTTCAATTAAACCTTTCCACCATATCATCGGATTTTGAATGATATGGAGTGGTACGTGCTTTCTTTATTTTTAGAATACAACATATCTCTTGAAACAACAAGCTTTCAAATTGCCTGCCTTGATCTGAGTGTATCCAATGAGGAACTTCTCACAATGACTTCTGCAACTATAATCTTAGCCACAGAGTTAGCTTCCATATTTGGCATGACAAAAGATTCCGTCCACTTTGTGTAGTAGTCAGAAACTACCAAGACATGTTTGTAACTACTCTCTGTTTCGGGCAACTCCCCAAGGTTATCAGTAGCTATCCTTTCCATTGGCCCATTAGCTCCTACTAAAGCCATTGTAGCTCTTTTGGACTCTTGTGGACTTTTTCGCTTCGCACTTTTGTCACAACATGAACGTTTGACTGTCCCTTTGGTATCTTTCGTCCCTCTTTTATCATTAACCTTTTTTGCGTTCTGATAACGGAATAATAGCCTGCATTTTAACAATTGTGGTTGCCTTCTATTATATATCATGTAAGATAAAAGGAGTGTCCGTATGTTAAAAAAAATACTGGGTTTATTTTAAATCTTAAATACTTTTTATAAGGAATACATTTCCTGCCTCGATTTTTATACAAATGAATAGAAGGTTTACTTTAAATACTTTTAATGGTCTAGATACATATACCCTTTTATTTTTAGAGAACTGCTGTTTTATAACAATCATTGAATTATTATAATTATGAAAGGGAGTATAATCTTGCAGAATGCTGAAGTTAAATTTTGTTCCTGTGATATAATTGTCTTTCACTTGGTTGCATTGGTATTTTGTTAAAAAATTGTATTGGAATTATAATTGTACAAAACGACTTAGGACATTTCATTATAGGCATACAATTTAGAAGATACTTTTACAAGTAATGTCCGTCACCAGCACTAACATTGCCCTAAACAAACTAAAAAATGAAACGTGTCGCATTGTTTTTTCGCTATCCACTATTGGTTATACAATTTCAAGAATAATTGTCTCATATGCAGACTTTGGCAACAACATGGAATCAAATATTCACGAAAACACAAGTTTTTATCAATTCAGGAATTAGTATCAACGAAAATAAATGAATCCAAAGTATTACAATTCTAGAATCCTTTTTGCTAATTGTATTTTAAATACTGATAAATTTATTTAAAATTAAGAATTTAGACTTGTATACTGATGAGGATACAGTATTATAATTTTAGTATTATCTTTACACATTTAAAAAAAAAAGAGCACAGTGAAACAATGATGATATAATCAGAAATATATGTAAATACATTAGAAATCTAACATTGTTTTTTGAGACTGACAAATTTGCGCCTATAGACGAATCAAACTTTCCACCATCGTAACCATGTTCCCTTTGTTATAGTTTGAGTTGATTCCTTCATGCAGAGGCGTATCACCCTGAGGAAATACAATAGTTACTACAATCATACTTACACACGTAGAAAAAATCTAACTAAAGCTATTGACGGAGATTTTTTACCCATTATTAACGCTTGTTTTTTTTTTAAATGTTGCAAGTTGAAACTTTAACATTCAATCAGTTTGTAAGAAAATTTTATTAATGACAGTTTATTAAATCAAAGTTGATTTCAATAGTTTGAGAGTTGCCTTACCATCTATTTCTATGTGTTATCTGAGGACATCATCTGTAATTTAGTTCCTTAACATAATACATGTATGTAGGATTAAAAAAGTGTAGTTTATAACTTTTTTTCTATTTTAACAGGATTATGCAAGAAATGTGCTATTTTATTAAGAAAAAGAAGTTTGTAATGAAATCTAAAGATGAATTGGATAAGTTAACGATTATATGGTTATGTATTACAGAAACACTTAAATAACCTGACACACACACACTTGAGTTCAGAAAATTATCTTTGTTTAATTTCACAGATTGAAAGCAAATAGACTATTGAATATATCAACCAAACACACTAATTGAGACATGTGTAGTTGGTCTTGGTTATGTAAGATCTAAATGTTCATTTAATAAAAGCAATAATTATTTGAAGGTCATGTTTGTTTTATAATAGTTTTATTCACAAGTCTGGTAGTCTCTTATGATAGAAACACATGTACTTCATGAACTACTGTTGAAATGACCACCCTTTAAACCAACAAAAGAATGTTGTCTTTCAGAAAATAGATGGAAACACAACCAATAAAAAAATACCAAAGATATCAAGCCAAACACTGACATCACTTAAATGAATTTTTTTTATTTTCAGTTTAATATCAGATCAACTACACAAGATTGTAATGGGTTCGTTACCGTACGGATGCATAACACTAGCGGAAACAGTTGATGTTGGTCTTTGTTGTGTAAGCTCTACAGATAACTTCAATTATGACATAATAATGTTTTATATTAATATTTGACTCTGCATTTTTGTATCTCTTTTAAAATTTTAAATGTTTATCCTGTAGATGTTTGTTTAACTTGTGAGATAAATCGTTCACAAATGGAATAAAACGTCAGAGGTTTTGCGGTTGTTCTTCAAACTTTAAATTATTTGTGTCTCAATGATATTTTCAACAATACGTGTAATGATATTTCCTCATTTTATTTCTTATAGATTTGTAAAGGCAATTAAAAGTGTGTTAACATTACAAAATTCTGAGATAATTGAATAATTAAACATACAGAATTGCGAAAATGGTGCTTTGATATACAGTTTTCAGTTTTAAAATGTTAATCATTTATTGCCCCGAAAATTTATTCCAAGATTGTTCTTTAAACAAATATGTCAACATGCTTAGATATAATGACACTTAAAAATATATAGTAATATAAATAATATCGATTATTAAATGATATGAGCAAATAAGCCCTAATACGGATAAATCAGCATGTGCAATACTGAAAACGTCCCACTGTCGATATAAATCAAGATTTAATATTGCTCTTCGAACAGGGTCAATACGGAAAAAACAGGGCCAATACAGAAAAAAGCGGGAAAAAAGTCGTATTAGCCCTAGGGCTATGACAGGACGTTCACTTCCGGTTTTCAATTTTCTTACGCCATTACTTAACTTTGGAAGTATCGTTATGCATAAAAACATTTGTATAATATTTTTATAAATTAAAATCATAAAATAAACAGGTTAAATGATGTGCCATGTTTTGTTACGTCTTAAAGTTTTGAAACGGAAAAAACAGGGCCAATACAGAAAAAAGCGGGAAAAAAGCCGTATTGGCCCATGGGCTAATACGGGACGTTCACTTCCGGTTTTTAATTTTCTTATAATCATTTAATAAAAGTGTTATGAACTGACTGTTTCTGTATTGGCACTGGTATAGATTCTCGGTCAGCTGTATTGGCCCTCGACCCTACGGGTCTCGAGGCCAATACAGCAAACCTTGAATCTATACCAGTGCCAATACAGAAACAGCCAGTTAATAACACTATAATACAGAATACAGAATATTTTTTAAATTAGAAAACAATATTGTTGTTAAAAAAGTGTAGTATCCGTAACAGGCTAATTATTCAACTAGAAAGGAAAGTAATAGTAAACAAACTATTGTTCTTTTTTAGATTTGACACTTAAAGGTTATCAACAATTAAACCAGATAACGTTATAAAATATGTGAGCTTACAGTTTTAATTGCATGTACTTGACATTAGTATATGACATTTTGTTTTCATATACACTTAAATGTTAATTTAATGAACGCAGGTATATTTGAAGGTAGGTTTATTTTATCTGTATTGTATTCACAATTGTGATAGCGTTTTATGATAGAAAAAACATTTATTTCATGAACTACTGTAGAATTATTTACCCTTTAATCTACAAAAATAAGGATTTTTTTTAAAACAATAGAGGAAATATAACTAGTGGGTAGTGTATGTAACCATCTACATTTCTATATTTTTTTTTTCTAAAAAACTTATGTATTCTTAGGATTTTCTGTTTTACTTTTTATTATTCTGATAAGTGCATATCACCTACTTTTAAGATAAGTTAAAGGCTTTGACTTCAGATTTTAAATTATATACTTGAGCCGATTCGTTTCAACATATATAAGTTTATATTGAAATTCAGTTTGATTACATCTATTTATTTACAATTATTGGTAAGTCTGTTTTTACAAAATGTAAACAATAAAACGAAATAGACTAAGTAAAACATATGACAAACGAATTCATATTGAGTAAATTATAAACATAATGTGTTTTAGTTGATTTCAGTCTCTGAAGCAGGATTTGTTTAGGCTGTTAGCTAGCTTACAGTAAATGCGAGTCTTATAATGTTCGTGATAATTTCACCTGTTGATATAATTTGTAATGTTTTTGTTTTTTTGTTTTTTTAATGTTATTTTATTTAGGGGTATATCTCGTTTCCCTATTTTCAAAATATACCAGATTTGATTAGTGTGTAGTATGACTATAAATTTCCACATCTGTTCTCGTGCTATGAACTATTCATTTTGTAAAATATATGTCCGTTCTTCTTTTTTACTGTTAATATTACATCAAAATTATTTTCCTTTACCTGTGTTCATTATTCTTTTTGGCGGCAAGGTTATTTGTTCAAAGTTATGTTGGACTTTCAGAAATTATTAAACATATATACGTATAACGTATACTACTGTTGTCTTTGTCTATTTACCCCTTATTTTATTGATTTTTTATTTACATTGTGTCATACATCAAATTTATTTGTTCAGTTTATGTTCAATTGTTTTAATATGTCTTTTGATTGAGTTAAGCCATTTCAATTGATATTTGAAGTTAAGGGTGAAGGTTTGTACCTAGTTATACGTTCAAACCCGCCCGCTGCATCTGGCTTAAGACAGGAACCTGATGTTCAGTAGTGTTTGTTTGTTGGTTTCATAACACTATCTCGTTTCGATTTTTTTATATAGTTAAGTCCGTTGGTTTTTTCGTTGAAATGGATTACACTGCTTATTGCTAGGGCTACCTTGCTGTTCGGATATTATAATTATTGACAAAGTCAAACCATGATCTTCTTTTACACAAGACCCCATTAGTAACCTTACTTTGGCTATCTTTGTTCAAACTTTGACAAATAATTAGATTTTAAAAAATGTCAAAGTTGCTGTTTTGCATATTCGCGTTTTATCCATGTGCTTATGTGGATTAGCAGGTGAATGTTGACCGTTTCGTGCAATTTAATTGGCAAATAAGTGGAGCATGATCCTTCCATGCATATGTGTGTCTGGATTAGGAAATCCGACAACCAAACACGCTCAATAACCATAAAAACAGATTGAATATTTAAGATTTCTGTATTCGAATCAATACATATGACTGGGATAAAAAAAAATGTTTAAGCAAGGTAATGTCTAAACGATTTTTTTATTCAAAAGAGATACTTAATATCCGAAGACCTGTGAAATCATTTACAGAATGGACTGTATGAGGCTTATATCTTACTTAAGACATTGTTTAACACGTCAATTAGGTGACCAAATGTAAGGAAAAACTAATTTTGTTACGATTTATTTTCATCAAGTTTGAAAACTGTTATCTATATTACTAAATGAAGAGATTTGCAAATGGGTGTCGCGTTTTCTTCTGTCACATAAAATGCAATTAGAAGACTATTTAGTGACAAGAAAGTAGATTTCAATTATAGAGTCAATATTTCCGCCATTGCACGTCTGCCCGGCAAAATTGATTTTTAATTTGTAGCAGATACGGTAAACGTAGTTGAACAACGGTAAAAATTGACCTTACACTGAAACACTTGTGATACACATTCCCGTTTACGCTCCCAGCACTTTAACAACATATTTTTACACCTCAAGAGCTTTTCCAGAGAACTGCATCAATTCAACATTAAAATGGTGGGGGGATTTTCTCAGTGTTCGGTTAAAAATGGGTACCAAGTGCGGCTGGAATGTGACGTACACCCATTCATATATTAATGCATACAAGGTTCTGGGCACGGAAACACCAAAATTCCGGTTGAGATTCAGGATTTAATGTTAAGGCAGTAGCAAAAAACAATGTTCTGCGGAGCAGAGCATGTTGGGAAATATTTTTGGGTAAATAAGCGAAAGTATATTTCGCGGGTATTTTCTAGTGTAAATAAACTTTCTAAGCGTTAAAATGTATCCTTCGTGTTGGCCTTCTCTAACAGTAGCTCAACTTAAGCAATAGACAAAAAAAGCACAGCTGAAGGTAAACCACATGCATTGATACATGACGATTACATGACAGAGTATGCGTATCATGATTTATGTGTGCGCAAGGACTGCTCTAAATATTTTTCGTGAACACCTTTACATTATTTTTTTTGTTTCAAAATGGATAAAGACGATGAAAGTATATTCTGACGCAAAACACGAAAGGAGTAATATCGTTAATAGTGATTGTTTTGTTTCAAACTTTGGATTAAAATCAAATGTGTACTCAGATAAATTCGATTTTAGTGTGGATTAAAAAGAGTATATAGTAAATGCAGCTTTTTATAATAATGGCAAGTTATATATACATTTTATATTTCAAAATGTAGCAATCTCCTTTTAGATATTAGTTTCTTCGGGTTTTTTTTTCTTAATTGTCATTTGTTATTTGGTTGTAATTTGTTTTCACTTGAAGAAAAAAAGATTACAGAATTAAAAGCTTTGTTCTTACTGATTCAACTGTAATTCACCTGTACGAATAGTTAGCAAAGGTACCAGGATTATAATTTAGTACGCCAGACGCGCGTTTCGTCTACATAAGACTCTTCAGTGACGCTCATATCAAAACATTTATAAAGCCAAACAAGTACGAAGTTGAAGAGCATTGAGGGTTAAAAATTTCAAAAAAGTCTATAACATGTATCTTCTTTCAACTGTTCAAATATTTTAATGAACGACGAGGGCTATTCTTTGAAATATTGGAAGTTAAAGGTAACATACTGGTTTCTTGCAGGTAAAGGATAGTCCAATCACTAAAATAAGGAACAGGTACAACAATAGAATGACGTCACTATAATGTTTGAAGATCAATAGAGCTATAAAGATAGCCAGGTAGTGCATACGTAAAATGACAGCGTTAACGACGAGGAGTTAAAAATGAAAATATGCATAACCATTCGCAGAGCTCTGTGTGGGACTGGGTGTCTTATAAAAATGTCATAGTATTCAAGGACAAAGACATTAAATAGATAAAAATGACTGATTGAAACTTTTTGCCATTAATATTGCCATGATTAATATAATATTGATTCTACCAATACTAGCAATTTTATATAATGCATAATGACTTACATAATAGTCGCCTTGATAATTGACTGATGCACCTCTTCCTAGTAATTCACTAACTTCTGCAACACTGTTTTTCGATACTGCATCATAAAGTTTCTGTAAGGATAAATATCATGCTAATACTCCATTGTATAAAACAATTATATTGGCGATTATACATATATTTTCATAATCCAAATAATACTTAAAATGAAGCGAATCAAAATAATTGTCGGCCAAGTTACCCCTGCATATTGTAAATCCAATACCAGTAATCAACATATACACACCTGGAAAAAGTAATGCAACACCTCCTTTACAACAATGTAAAATGACATGATTGTAGAATGTGTAGGATTTTGGTTTAACCAATAATTTTGATCCGTTTAACAACGAATCATACACAATACAAAATAAATACTTTAATAGATAAATATGAAAAATTAAGAAACAGAAAAGGCTAAGCAAGTGTGAGGGATCTGTTTGAAATAAAGATAAGAGAAAAATATTTTACAGTGATCATTAAAAGCTTAATATAAAAGACATGACATTGACAAAATAGACATAAAGGGTTGCATATCAAAAAATTGAGTGCAGGATCTGACAAGGATGTCTGAAGAGTCCTTTAATTATCGGTATTAATGTTGAAATTTTAAGACAAAATAATAAATTTAAAGGCTTTCAAATTAAACTAGATAACAAAACCCATACATTAAAGTAAGGCCAGCTTGCAAATGACACAACTTTGTTTCTCAATTAAAAACAAGAATTTTCGTTAACTGTGATAGTTTTGAAATTTTTGAGTCACTTTCAGGCTTCAAGCTTTTTTCAAAAAAAATGAAGGTACACCATTACCGATTAAAGTTTTGGAATCATACATTGGACTTATTTGAAATTAGAGTAAACAATTAAACGTGAAACGACAAAACGAAAAAACTGAAAAAATACTAAAAACTGGAATTAAAATAACCATTTAAGGTTAAGATAACTCCTATATGTTAATCATTAACCCTACCGAATATTGCTTATGCTGCAACAGTAACCGAAATTGATCAAGTATACCCTGCAAACGTTAAATAAAAAACACATAGTTTTATATGAAACAATAGACCAGAAAAAGTAAAAATTGATATAATAAGCAAATAATTACAATGCTGGCGGGCTTAAGACGCTAGACATAGATATATATCTAGAAGCAATAAATATTAGTTGGGTAAAAAAAACTCATAGAAACGAAGACCAAACATCCAATTGGAAAGTCTTACAAGAATTGTACTTTCATAAATTTAAACAAGAATTCTTTATATCGAAAATTATCTTTGACAATATTAATAAATTAAAAGAATCAATTCCACAATTTTACTTAAAAAATCTTATCATGGATAAATTCAAAATCTGAAAAAGAATCAGATCAACTATTAAATATTAAACAGATTAGACAGCAACTTAAGTGATGAGATAATAATATCAAATTAAACGAAATATTTCTCATTTTTAAAAACTGGATAAACTGAAAAGTGTTATTTGTAAATTTCATAATTGATAAAAAAAAAAAAAAAATTATTCCAATTATTATTTTAGATAAACTATCTTGACATGGTACTTGGTTTTCGGAATATTCTAAATTAATGAAAGCATGAATTAACTAAAGAAGCATCAATAAAAACAAACTTCGAATTTAAATTTAAAGATAGAACAGGAAAAATTATATTAATTTAAAACATTTTCTCAAAAAACATTATCTTTTCACTCCTTAATCAGGGTTTTAAAAATCCACTAGCCCGACGCTCGGGACTAGAGCATTTACACATCGGGCAATCAAAATGTGTAACCCAATATGCCCGACGGACTAGTAACTAAAATTTTTGACGTTTCCAAAATAAAAAGGAAGAAAGTGGAAATTCCTTTCATCACTATTCTATCCTAGCCAATCAGATTCAATTACAATTTACGTCATCCGTGATTCCAAGAATTTGAACTGGTTTGTACACTCATGGTTTTTACATATTTTTTTTTAAATAGAACAAATAACTCTGGGTGGTCCGGTATCATGTATTGATCGCAATTCGAAATATTGATTTCTAATACCATGACCTGTGGTATTGTAAATTTATTTGATTGCTTAATGCTTATGCCGAGATTTTTCAATTAACCGTACTGGGGGTATGGAGAATTGATCATCTTGGCGCGGACAGCTGTTTAGCACAAAACCATGCAACAAAATATTTTAGTACTGACACCCACGGAACTTCGTCAGTTTCGAACAAAAACTGGAAACGAAGAGGGTAACGAGGCTGAAAATTCATCCCCCAAATACGCCAAATACGACCGAGAAAATCAGGGGGAAACAAATTACAGATTGATTCCGCTGGGCAAGGTCGGCTGTAAGAGATGAAAAAAAAACAGAGACGATGCTAGGAATATTTCCGTTATTTCCCCAAGCACGCCAACAAAAAGCCTGCTTTATATGTGGGAACAACTAAGTTAGGTTTAGCACCAACAGAATAAATAGCAGATCAATAACGAATAGTAAATACAGTGTATAATATCGCCTTCAAAACGAATACCCACTTTGTTGTATTATGAAGCAAAATCTAATTTTTAAAGCATACTCGTACTAGCCGGTCAGTTTTGATAGACAAGCTGTTCTTCCAACAGGGCTAGTAAAATACTGCTGCCTATAAGTCCTGGGCTAGTTAGCTGTAACAAAAAAAAATTTAACCCCTGACTTAATGGATGTTATGGAAAAGCAAATATATTTCAAAAAAAAATGTTGATTTTGAAAACAACACAAGCAAGAAAAAATAAGTGCTGTGCTTTATCTTTAACTATATACAAAATAAAAAATAAAAAAATATTAAGATGGAAATTTCTGTATAACAATTCTTAACCAAACAATTACGTTTGTCTTGGAAATTAACTAAAACTCCGATAATATGTTATGTATGTAATGTCATCGAATATTATCTTTTGACATGCACATTTTCAAAATCCTTTAAGAATCAAATAAAACTTTTACTAGATAAACTTGAAATAGGATCACTTGGATCACTTTTGTATGGATACAATATTAACAATACAAATATTACAGTACTAATAATTTACTGACAATGATACGTTTTACTGTATAAATATAAAAAAAGAATATGTGGTATGATTGCCAATGATACAACTATCCACAAAAGACCAAAATGACACAGACATTAACAACTATAGGTCACCGTACGGCCTTCAACAATGAGCAAAGCCCATACCTTATAATGAGCTATAAAAGGCCCCGATAAGACAATGTAAAACAATTCAAACGAGAAAACTAACGGCCTTATTTATGTAAAAAAAATGAATGTATAAAGGCTAGTATGTATCCGAACAAAACAATAAACAAATTAATACGTTTGAATTTTTAAAAGGGAATTTCTGCAACATTACGAAAGATTGATAAATACAGAAGGCAAATGTAGAAACTTCCATAATTTGGTTGCAGAAAAATTAAAAGAAACTATAGAGTTTACAATGTTTTGCCAAGATACACAAAACACATATCAAATAATAAATAAGCTTTATTTAAAGTCGGTATGGTACACAATTAAGGACATGACATAGGCTGTAATAAAAGTCATGTTTTTTCTCTGACTGTTTATGACGTCTTTACACTAAATCCATTGGATGGTGGATTTGTACTGATTGGTAATTTAGTCTTAGATGAATGATTTTTTAGTTGGTTGGTTGTACATGGATTTTAACTAGCTGTCAGTAACTGCGAGTATCACAAATCAGTACTTGGTGTCTTTTTGTTGAATGGATTTAGTAGTACCCAGTTCGTTTTTATGTTGTACTGTTACAAACCTAACCCAGGTCCTATGTGTATGTGTATATTCGAAGTCAGGAGCCTGTAATTCAGTGATTGTCGTTTGTTGATGGGTTACATATTTGTTTAGTTTTTTTTTTTTTACATTATGTTAGTTTTCTCGTTTGAATTGTTTTTCATTTTTCATTTCGGGGCCTTTTATAATTGAATATGGTGTATGGACTTTGACCATTCTTGCAGGCCGTATGGCAACCTATAGTTGTTAATGTCTGTGGAATTTGGTATCTTGTGGAGAGTTGAATCATTGGAAATCATACCACATCCTCTTTCTTATATTATAACCAAAAATGCAAAAAACGCATATTGTTATTGCAGTTATTATTTACTTTTTATCATTATCACAGAGTAAACGTAATGGGTGATATCATTTTTTCTGTTTTCTCTTTTTTTCATATATGAAACTCTCGATAATAATATATGCAGTTAGATGTCAAACATTATTTAGCATTTCAAATCACTGGAAAATATCCTGAATATAGAATGTGGTAGTCACAGACACATTCACTAATCCTAGAATAACCATATCATTGAAACAAAAACATATTGTGTTTCATATGTTCAGTATGTGTCTGTTGATATAATTGGTGTGTTTTTTTTTTTCTAGTATGCTTTCAGTTAGTCAGTGTGTATATAATTTCGATTTTATAAAACATAAGACACAACTGTCTAATAATAGCTTTCTCGTTCTTGGCAATTATTATCATATCAAATAACCACAACAATAATATCACTCTTAAAACCTCTCAGTTCGATATATATATATATACGAGTCTAAATTGAAAACTACGTTCAAGCCTATGATTGAGTTGGAAAAAATCCGCAATTTTTAGACGTGTGCATGTAAAACAAATTTCGTTGTAGAAAGGTCTAAATACAGCACTAACAACATTTTCCAAAAGACCAAAAAAGTGAAGAAGTATATTTAAACAAAACGCATTTGACGAACAGGTCGAACAACTGGTGTTCTTTAACCCTGCTGACTGCCATTGGCGATAGCCAAATACAATTAATCACAAGATGTAACAAAATGGATCTTAATATAAATTTAATACGAAACAGAAAACAATTAACTTGTGGCCACAATGTTATGCCACAAACATAAGGTGTTAATATTTTTTGGTACACCAGATCCGGATTTCGACAATAAATGTCTCTTCAGTGATGTTAGGGATCAAAACGGTTTTTGGAAGGCCATATAAAATGTACCTTCATTTTTAGATAGACTCTTGAATTTAAAGAGTCAATATAGGATGAACGGATCATATAAACCGGAGGGAAAATATGATACAAGCCCAAACGAAAAAATATAAACGAGTCTAAATTGAAAACTACGATCAAACCTATGATTGCGTTGGATAAAAACTGCAATTTTTATACCTGTGCATGTAAAACAAATTTCGTTGTAGAAGGGTCTAAATACAGCATTAACAACATTTTCCAAAAGACAAAAAAAGTGAAGAAGTATATTTAAACAAAACGCATTTGACTAACAGGTCGAACAACTGATGTTCTTTAACTCTGCTGACTGCCATTGGAGATAGCCAAATAAAATTGATCACAAGATGTAACAAAATGGATCTAAATATAAATTTAATACTAAATAGAAAACAATGAACTTGTGGCCACGATGTTATGCCACAAACATAAGGTGTTAATATATATTTTAGTACACCACACTTGTATATATACAAGTCTAAATTGAAAACTACGTTCAAACCTATGATTGCGTTGGATAAAAACCGCAATTTGTTTACGTGTGCATGTAAAACAACTTTCGTTGTAGAAAGGTCTAAATACAGCACAAACAGCATTTTCCGAAAGACCAAAAAAGTGAAAATGTATATGTAAACAAATCGCATGTGACTAACAGGTCGAACAACTAATGTTCTTTAACCCTGCTGACTGCCATTGACGATTGCCAAATAAAATTGATCACAAGATGTAACAAAACGGATCTAAATATAAATTTAATACTAAACAGAAAACAGTAAACTTGTGGCCAAGATGTTATGCCAAAAACATAAGGTGTCAATATTTTTTAGTACACCAGATCCGGATTTTGACAATAAATGTCTCTTCAGTGATGTTAGGGATCGAAACGGTATTTTGAAGGCCATATAATTTACCCTCAATTTAGATAGACTCTTGAATTACAAGAGTCAATATAGGATGAACGATCATATAAACCGGAGGGAAAATATGATACAAGCCCAAACGAAAAAATATAAACAAGTCTAAATTGAAAACTACGTTCAAACCTATGATTGCGTTGGATAAAAACCGCACGTTTTTACGTGTGCACGTATGCATGTTGTATATATATATATATATATATATATATATATATATAAACAACTCGTCTAAACATCAACCCAACAATGTTAAATACATATTTGTCAAAGCAAGGACGAAAGCTAATAAGAAGAATGTTAGTTTAACACTATCATGTTTATCATTGCAACTATTAAAAACCGATTAATATAACTTTAAACATTATTACCTTATCAAGATCGCTCATGGTTATGGCACATCAATAAACCTAAAAGGAAAAAAAGATTATTGTGATGTAAAACATGTGAAGTTAGTTGAGCGTTTGAGACATAAGGTTTTAGACAAAAATATTTGTTGTGTATTTCATCATAAGAAAATGCTTGGACAGAATGAAAAATGTTACTTGTTATGAAGCTAATAAGATATGTTTGGTGTTGCATTGTAAGTTAATTAAGTAAAAAAAAACATATAATTGCTTAAAATTGTATATTGACAGCTTAAATCTTGCATACTGCTGTTGAAGATGTTCAATAATATATTGACCGACTCAGGTCTTATATTCTCGATAACTACATGAACTACACACATGTTGAATTACACACATATGAACACATGGAATATTCATTATTTTTAGATCGAAATAAAAATTAAAAACGGGTGGACATCACTGCTGTAAGTCCTTTGAATGGATTTAAAAACAAATAATCAAATGTCGATTTTGATTGACTTTAATATGACGTCTCTTGTGGACAATTGTCTCATTGCAATCATACCACATCTTCTTTTTTATATTGACTCCGATTTAAGGAACAGACTTTACAATTATTTTTCACTGTGTTGTTCTTGTCATTTTTATACATGTGAATCTGGACTATTGTTTTGTATTCGTCTTTCATAATATCCTTATTTACAAACTGGTATTGCTTTTTGCTTAGTTGTGATGAAGGTAGCACGTGTCGGATAGCTTAATTTTCTTGTTATTGGAGGGTAGTTATCTTTTGTAATCAATCATCAAATTGCTAAAAATAATTAATGAAAGTCATTTGATTTGTATGCCCCATTTGTGGGCATTATATGTTCTGGTCTGTGCATTCGTCCAATCAACTTAAAACTTAGTACATGTTCCCTATAATATAATATTTTCTAATTTTAATGCCAAATTAGAGATTTCCTCCCATTTTTACGATCGCCTGAACATAGAAAATGATAGTGTGAATGGGGCACCCGTGTACTGGGTACACATTCTTGTTCATTTGTGTTTAAAGTAATAATTAAAGCGGGAGGTTTGGCATGCCACAAAACCAGGTTCAACCCATCATTTTTTTCTTTAAAAAAAGTCCTGTACCAAGTCAGAAATATGGCCATTGTTATATTATAGTTCGTTTCTGCGTGTGTTACATTTTAACGTTGTGTCGTTTGTTTTCTCTTATATTTGAGTGTGAATTCACATTACTATAAGACGTGTCACGGTACTTTTCTATCCCAAATTCATGTATTTGGTTTTGATGTTATATTTGTTATTATCGTCGGATTTTGTCTAATGCTAAGTCCGTTTCTGTGTGTGTTACATTTTAATGTTGTGTCGTTGTTCTCCTCTTATATTTAATGCGTCTCCCTCAGTTTTACTTTGTTACCCCGATTTAGTGTTTTGTCCATCGATTTTATACGAGTTTTGAACAGCGGTATACTACTGTTGCCTTTAGTGATACTGCGTTTTTTTTTATTATACTTTTGTTTGTTTCCTGATTATCATCTATTTTCACTGGATATTTAGATCAACATAAAAAATATATGTGATAATGTAAATACAATACATTTATTTTTACTGAACTAATAAATTAAGAAAAGAGGTATGTGTATTATTATCTTGCAATAAGGACATTGCAAATAGTAGTATTTTTTTGTTAGAAGTATTTGATAAATGCATGCCTATCCGGATGAATTTGAATCTGTTTAAAGTTTGATTTTTTTCCCCTATATACCACTTTGGCTGATAATCTTATTAAGAAATAAATGAGACACCTAATTGAAAGGGCATTTAAAAGTCAGATTGCGAATATATATGTTCAAACTTGTTTAGGACAAAACAAATACAAGAACTATGTCATCTTTACCTACTTCGATACGATAACTGCCCTTGAGTTTTTCCGTTTTTTTTGTGTTTGCTGTGTAGATTCCATACATCGTCAAATTATCGGAATTCCAATGGAGACTTACTGATTCACTCATTGTGTACCTGTTCCTATATTGTTTTGAGTTTCTTATTAAATACACATCATAACAACATCTGATACAAACATTAAATAACACGTTTAGATATGTGGATAATAGTTTGGATCTCAATAATGACGAATTCAGTATAAACATGAACAATTTCATGACAGATTCACCTTAAACGAGCTTATACATGGAAATCACGTGAACATTTCCATGTGAACTCACATGAATTTACCGTTAACATTTAAACACAATTGGATTTAAAAATCTAAATGTTATTTGAACGTTAAGATTTTTTTTTTGTGAATTTCAAACGTAAACAATTCATGTGAACTTAACACAGATGATATACAAATACGGAATTCAATCTCTGTTAGCACCACTTAACTTTGCACTCAAAAAATAATATTGGAAAATAACTATTCAAACTGCTATAAATACAAACTGGAACGAAGTAATAGTTACATCCGGTATAATTTATATATCCCGGAGCCATCTTGATAGAGAATACAGTCCTGGATGATATCATTATTTATTAGATATATGAGACTAGCAGTTAAACTGAAATTAGTCACCGATATTTATAATTTTCCGCGTTTCGAAGTATAGAGGAAAATGGTTGTACTAACTTCTTTCATAAATATATATGGACACTTCACAATAACTGTAGTATTACATGCGTGGTAATTTTTTGCGAGTTAATTTTCCAACCAAGGAAAGAATTTCTGAAATTACTAAGAATAATTACACTAGAAAACAAAGAACTTGAGTTCAATAACGTAATATATAAACAAAGCGTAGGTGTTCCCATGGGAGCCTTTTTGTCGCCAAGCTTAACAGACTTGAGCATTCTTGAAATCATCTCTTAAATACTGGGAAAATTTACACACGTTTTCAAATTTACATTGCTGGATCATCATCAACATGTTTGATTAAACATTCTTACTTTTATTATTTCTACACTAAAAGATGGACTTCAAAGATATTCTGTATTTTAAGTACAGAACATGATCTATTCCCTAATATGATTGTTTTGCTGAGTGGGATTTCGCAACATTCATGTATTTAGTTATGATGTTGTATTTTTAATTGGATATTGTTAAATTTCTTGTCGTTTGCAGTTGTAATTCAACTTTTCTATTTTCTTTTTGATGTAACAGTAAAGATAATTAATCAGTTCATTTCTAAGACTATAGTTGAAAGCAACTATATGCACACATTTTATTAGCTTTACAGTTTGATTTAAAAAAAAAATACAGACATAGCTAGATAATATAATTGGTTGTCGAACTACGAACACAATTCTACATTAATATTCTTGTAATTGTTATAAAATAGATGAAATAACAAAGTTACAAACCTGATCTTATACAGTTTCAACTTTTTTTTTAGAAATTTACATGTCACGTCACATTTGTGACGTTGAACCAGTCACGTGAAAGACAGTTCGTGATTCTGTTGTGCTATATATAAAAGCTTGTATGAGTGCTGCTCGGAAAAGTATTATCATGAACAATATATACAATATAGTGTGAGTGCTTGATGTTTCGCTGTTTTCTTCTTATAGTGAAGTGTTTAAGTTTGTAACCCGGATAGTAGGTATCTAAATCGATGTATGACTTTAAAACGGCAGTATACTACTGTTGACTTTATTTATACTCAGTATTTAGGAATGACGGCATCGTGTTATTTGCCGAAATAAAAAAATTAATTGCTTGGCTTTTTGAAATAGCTGCCAACATTCATTCATTCATTCATTAAGTTTACTATGATACATCAATGACAAACGTTCAACTTTTACAGTGTAAGATATTTATTACAAATAAAATCTTCGATATATTATAAAATGAAATATGTATTTACTTTTAATCTTCCTTATTCTATAGATAAATTTTGATTCAAACATACCTGTGAAAATGCTACATCACATCTATTCGTTTTATTTTTAAAGTCATGACCGGTGTGATAATTTTGTTTCAAAACAAGGAAGATATTTTATAGAAGAACAATACACACGTTTACCAGGAAAATATGAAAATGTCCGGAAACAGTACTCAAGAGTCAACTATTGCTAGTTAGAATATATATATTTATAGATATAGTAAAGAATTTAACAAATAAGTCTCACTTATATTTCCTTGTTTATTTTATAATTTAGCTGTTTTATTAAAACTAATTTTAATTTAATATAAAGGGGCTTACCAGAAAACAATCCTGGATCTCTGGTATTAACAAACAGGGAATCTTCACTGGAATGCTGGACTAGTATATTGTTAACAGCAGAAAGTGCAATGTGTTGTTAGTTAACATTTTTTAAAATCTTTGACATAAAATTCTATCACAAACCAACAGATAACTACCTATACCTGCATAGATCATCATCCCTTCCATCGTCTGTATTCGAAATTATAAGATTTATTCGCTCATCTAATAATGTAGAGGACATAGAATCACAAAATCAATTTTTCATAGAAACACCTAAAAAAACGGGGTTATGCTGCAGACGAAAATATTCCCATAATAACGACAACATTTAGAAGAACAAGGAAAAGTTCATTACATTAGAAAGGAATGAGTTAGAAAGCAATGGTTCTTGTACTGCTTAGTGTGAATGACTCGGGTACAGTTGTAATTGAATGATTCGTGAAAAATATTTACCGGATTATTCGCATAATTTTGTTACAGCATAAGGGACAACATCAAAAGTTCAATGTAGGATAAAAAAAAACTTAATTCGCATAGTTTTTTCACTGACCCCCACCCCCTCCCCCCTCTTACCCCTCTTAACGTAATTTGGGGAAAAATTATTTACCTATATGGATATAGGTAAAATCGATTTTGAATTAACAAAACTTGCAGCAATATTGACCCCTCCCCCACCCCCAAACTATTTGATTGAAGTTTTTTATCCTACATCGATCTTTTGATGTCGTCCCTAAATCCTGTACTTTTATAAATGCATCTAAATCTTTCTGTTAAAACTGAATGACTTGTGTTATGCAGTTCCTGTAGTGATACTGAATGATCCGAGAACTTATGTTACTCAATAATAGGTTGAATTTCTGTAAATATACACAATGCAATTTTCCATAAGAACTCCCTTTACGGCTAACACTACTTTTCTATGATTTTTTGTAAAGAATTATATCCTAGAATGGAAAGATGGCATGCACATCTCTTTTTTTAATTTAAAGGTCAAAGCATAGGGCTGTGTGGCATATTTTTAACATTAATATGCCCCAAAGTTCAAACTTATACTAAAACTCTGGACTTCACGAAACATTAGGTCTTTCGTAGAATTCCATTCCATTGCCTACCATGTGCATTTATACTGGTAACATTCCCTAGTAATGTCCCTGTGAAATTAAACGTAGAGATCATACCTGGAAACCAGTATATTAGCAAAACAAAATATCTTTTTATATTACAGCAGGGATGATTCCAGGTGTTTTCAAATGGGTCCCTTGAACATCAAATTGGGAATTTTTATTCTAATTGGGAATTTTTTAAGAATAAAATCTAAGACGAAATAACATTATTTTCCTGAAAAACGGAAAATGTATATTATTAAGTTTAACCTGTCATGCCAGTACACTGATGTTCATGTAAGTTGTAACATTTTGAATAATTCTGGATGGGCTACTGTTATTACATGAATATCATTGAACATGCTGCACTAGTCTTTCATCTTAGCTATAGTTACCTAGACCTATTATAAAAACATATATTTCAGCTAACATAAACCACTGAAAAAAATCATTCATCAGGTATTTTTTCAACAGCAGGTCATCTCTATAAATTTACCTGAATTCAAATGGATTTCAAATTGAACTGGTCAATTGTCGAATTCAGAAAAGCAATTACAAAGGTTCATATACTTGATTGATAAGGGCCATTTAAAAAAAAATGAAGCTTTTTAAATTTTGTGGTATATTTTTAAATTAGTTAAGTTTAGAATTATAACACAGGTGTTATAAAATGCAGGATAGTCAGGGCTAGCTGCATGCCAAGTTTCATGAAGATATCTCAAACCACTGCAGAGAAATGTTTTAAAAACAGGCCATTTTTGTCAGGAGTGTGACGCTTTTAGCGTGACATTTAAAAAAATAGAAATTTTCAAAGTAGAATTGAAAAAGGTGGATCGTTTTTATGCTATACTGAAATATTTCTGGTAGTTGCTACATTATTAGTCTTAAATATTTTTGTAATTTTGTCCAATAAAATTTTAAGATAAGTAATGACTGACCTTTATTGTGAAGGTATGTACAAAAAATAAAGTCTTTCAAAAAATGACACTTTTAAAATTAAGCTTCCTTATAACCATGTTTTAAAGTCCAATAATGCCAGTATGGGAAATAAATTTGTATTGGTATATTAGCACTATAATTTAGGGTATGTTGGTGCTCTAAATCACACATTTTATTGTTTTAATGGACACCAAAGAGAGGCACCCAAAAATGTCAGGAGTGTGACAACTGTCTTTAAACATCTACCAAAGAATACATAGGACTTAAATATTTTCTTCTTCTTTATTTTTCAGAAGTGGCTATTCCAAAGAGAAGAAAAAAAATTATTACAACTGTGATATGTTTATATCATAGATGTGGGAGTGCATTATATAAGTCAGGAGTTTGACGCTTTTTTTAAAGCGTTTTCTGTCAATTCATAATTTCACAAGGACAAGTTCAACAAGTTTCTTTGTGTTAGAAATGTTAAAACCAAGTTATATTCCTATCATTTACCTCTTAAAAGTGTAATCTATCATGATTGTTTTGACACAATAAGTTTTAATTGGTCATTTTTCTATTTTTTGTGCACAGTAATGCAAATTTATCAAAGGAAATAAGTGTGTACAGCTATAATATTATATAGGAAAGTGAGGAAATGAATTTTGTACAAAATAGAACAATTATTTTGATTTAAAATGGTATATTTAAAGATGTTTCAATGATTAACCATTTAGATGAAATTCGTCACACTCCTGACATGAATTTAACAATTTAAGAAAAATATTAAGATCAGCTTTATTTTTAGGACAGATATTTGAAAGACAGCTAGTAAAATAAAGAAACTTTTGGTAAATCTTCCATTCCTTAAAACATCCACTATACTTGCTGACATTAGCCAGGCAAAATTCTCTAGAAGAAATGATTCAAAGAAAGAGACTTGGAAAGAGAGAACCCCCAAATACTGGCTGAATCTGAAATTAAAAAATGATCAGAGGAAGTTGGAACATCTTAAAATAAAAACTTATAAAACCAAGCTAACAAAAAAAGGCTTAAAGAAAGAAGAACTTTGAATTACAAATTTGATAAACAATATAAAGAAAAACAAAGGCAGTGGCAGAGAAACAGTAGAAAAAAAGGAAGAAAGATAAAAAAGAAGTTGGGTTGAATATATTAGGACTTAGAATCGAACAAAAACAGCTCAGATTCAAATGAGAACAGATCTGTGACTGTGTCAGATTCCAGATCTACAGTGAGAAAACCTGCACAACACACAAGAAAACAACTGCCACAAAACAAAAATGCTTGGACGAGTACTTTGAAACACATCATTAAAAATGCTACACCCAGAAGAAAGGGCCTTCTCGAAGAGATCATTTATAAGCATTTTTGATATGTGGCAATTGTTTTCTTGTGTGTTGTGCAGGTTTTCTCACTGTAGATCTGGAATCTGACACAGTCACAGATCTGTTCTCATTTGAATTTTTGAGCTGTTTTTGTTCGATTCTAAGTCCTTATTCAACCCAACTTCTTTTTTATCAATCTTCCTTTTTTTTTACTGTTTCTCTGCCACTGCCTTTGTTTTTCTTTATATTGTTTATCAAATTTGGGATTCAAAGTTCTTCTTCTTTAAGCCTTTTTTTGTTAGCTTGGTTTTATAAGTTTTTATTTTAAGATGTTCCAACTTCCTCTGATCATTTTTTAATTTCAGATTTAGCCAGTATTTGAAGGTCCTCTCTTTCGAAGTCTCTTTCTTTGAATCATTTCTTCTAGAAAATTCTGCCCTGCTAATTTCAGCAAATCTAGTAGATGTTTTAAGGAATGGAAGTTTTACCAAGAGTTTCTTCATTTTACTAGCTGTCTTTCAATTATCTGTCCTAAAAATAAAGCTAATTTTCATATTTTTCTTAAATTGTTAAATTCATGTCAGGAGTGTGACGAATTACATCTAAATGGTTAATCCTTGAAACTTCTTTAAATATTCCATTTTAAATCAAAATGATTGTTCTTTTTTGCACAAAATTCATTTCCTCACTTTCCTATATGATATTATAGTTGTACACACTTATTTCCTTTGATAAATGTGCATTACTGTGCACAAAAAAATAGAAAAATTACAAATTAAAACTCGTTGTGCCAAAACAATCATGATAAATAACACATTTAAGAGGTACATGATAGGAATATAACTTGGTTTCAACATTTCTAACACAAAGAAACTTGTGGGACTTGTCCTTTTGAAATTATGAATTGACAGAAAATGTCTTAAAAAAAGTGTCACACTCCTGACATATATAATGCACTCCCACATTTATGATATAAACATATCACAGTTGTAATAATTTTTTTTCTTCTCTTTGGAATAGTCACTTCTGAAAAATAAAGAAGAAGAAAATATTTAAGTCCTATGTATTCTTTGGTAGATGTTTAAAGATAGTTGTCACACTCCTGACATTTTTGGGTGCCTTTCTGTGTATTTTTTTTAAATGGCCCTAAAAAGAAAGTCCTGTTCTATGGCAAAAGATGTCAGTAATTGAAATCAATGATATAGCAATGTGTTAAGTGAATTTTTGTGCAAGTTTAAAGCATTTTTCAATCTTTGTAACATATGTCAGGAGTGTGACAAAATACTGAAAATAGAAGGCTTTTTCTACATACAATTACATAAAAACGGTACAATGAAATGACATTTTTATTTTTCCAAATGATCACAAAAACTCAGGGCTTTCAAAGTTTACTATTTTAACTGAAATATATTAAGATTCTTTTTATTGGCAAAAACTTCAATCACTAGTTATTATTATTTTATTTAAATTAAGCTATTCAATTTGATTGTTATTATATAATTTAGCAGAAAAGATGGAAATTTTGGTTTTAAAATTTTTCTTATTCTATTGACTTTCATTTGGAAAAGGTTTGAGCGATGTTTTCTTGACTGTTTTATTACCAAACTTGTTTATAAGTAGTATGGTTTCTGTTCAAATGTTTTGAGATGTATGTTATTAAAATTTAAGATTATTCAATGTGTCTGTTTCGTTCTGCTTGAAACTTTGGAATTATAAAATATAAAGTATCGGTAATAGGGTAAGACAAAAAGAAATGAAAAATATTGAGTTTGAAATTGGACCCCCTATGTATCACTTTTGCTTCATTTTTTTTAAATGGCCCATAAGATATTTAAAGCATTGAACCAGTGTTCTTTAAAATTATTTGGATCATCTTCAAAACTTTTGAAATAGTTCAATAATGATGACATCGTATTTCATGAATGGTCTATCATCAACATTATTTTCAAAAAACGCTCAAACTTTTGTCTTTTGAGGAAATAATTTTTTTTACAAAACAAGTTTTCATCATATTATATAACCGGCTCTGCTGGGAGATCTGCTTTTACGAGATCGGCGTCCATTAAACCTTATCCATCAATGTTATATCAAAATTTGAATTTGCTCTCTGCCGAAGTCTGCTTTGACACCCATTTTTATCAACCTGCTGGGCGATCTGCTTTTACAAGATCCAATACTCCCATAACATATTAATTAATTGTATTCGGCAGCTAAAATTGTTTCCCACATGTTGACATAATTAAATCGTTGTTACTAAGATGCGATCGTAAACAGCATTATTATCCGGATTTTAAAACGTTTTGACAACAAACTATGAAAAATTATAGTTGCCTTAATCGGTGACAGAAACTTTTCCGGAAATATCGATTTTTATTTTATTTCCCTGTATTGGGAATTCATTTGCATGTACATTTTTTTGGGGCCGCTGGCCAATTTAAGGGCCGCTCAGCGGCCCTAAATTTTATAGTGGAATCATCCCTGTGAACCCCAAAAACCTACAGATATCTTAACCCGAATAAAGTTAAAACAAATAGTATGTAAGAAAATATTTTAATTTTACAATGATTTAATTTACAATAGATGTCTACACTTTCATATCAATCACATGACTATCATGTGATTATTCAAATAGTTCAAAGTTCAATTGAGTGGAATCAATTATGTGACATTATAATTATTTGATCCTACATATTCTATAACACTGTGTTCACATGATAATTGTTACCTAGTAATGATGATAACATTCATAATAAGTAAATATACATGTAGTGTTGGCTTTGAAAACATTTCAAGAAAAATCAAGTGATGCAGCACTAGACTGTTCTCATTGTTATTTGTATTGTTATGTTTTTATACAAAGGGAAACATACACAGCAAGTATATAAGTGGCATTATTTCAAAGCAGTTACTCAAAAAGATCTTAAAATGCAACAATTTGGTTGTTTTCCACCCCATCGACATAAATTGCATTTGTTTTCATAAATGCACAAAATTGAAAGTTGATAAAATGGCCTGATTAACTGAGAAGATATATAATGAATTCAATTGTTATTATCCATTTAAATATTGGTTTTAACTTCAGACTTATCTCTTTCAGTTTTTAAATTAAATATCTATATACTTCACAGGGTAGCTCACTTCTTATATCAATATGTTTTATAAAAGTTACTTTCTTCAATCAGAAGATATTTGTCTTATACAGGTAATCTCTCCTTTAACTGTGGTTTATCTTAACACAAATTACTTTCTTTCTTAGTTGTTAATCATACTTAAGATATCGCCAATTATTTCAGTATTTTTATCACTATTTGGTTGTCTTACACAGGTAATGTCCCTTTTACCATGGCTAGTTTACCTTTTGCAGGTTATTTTAGATTCACAAGATTCTAAGATGCAGAAAGGTTTTCTTATCATATCTAGCAGACCACATAATCTTGTTATGGTTATGAATATGTAACTGCTGTTAAAGATAAGTTCTTCTTAATAATAACTGTGCAGAAATTTGTCTACCTATCACTTCTTAGCTGCTTCTATAAGAGATTGAAATGCTAATTAATATTTAATTGGAAAGAACACATAGGTAATGCAACTTGAAAAATACTTTTTCATAAATTTGAATCTGCACTATTTCTATTTTATATCAATGTCTTTGCTCACATTCATTTGTTTCATAAGAAAGTTGTACATTTTAAAATCTCCTTCCCTCAGTTAAGTCATTCAATTCATTAAATGACCACAAAAGTTTCATATGAGGAATGTTTGGACAAATTGTTGTATATATCATGTATATGTTCAATCTCTTACTGTTTTCAAAATAGTTATTTGTATTACACAGTAAGACAATGACTGTATTTAAAATAAATATATGACATAAAATTGATCTAAAATACCAGTATTACTGACAGTAAAAAATAAATAAATAATAATAAATTTGTTCCTTCTTGGGATGCTCTATTCACAGAGATGAATTATGGGATAACAGGAAGTGGATGATCAATGGATGAGTCTATTGTATTGCATCATGGGAATATTTCAATCACAGTTTTTACATCTGGAAGTTTTCCTTATGCTACAAATGTGTCTGAAAAAGAGAGAAAAGGGTATTATTTATAAAAATAGTGTATACATAAACAAAAAACTAATTCGTACTTTTAAAGCTTCCAGTATCAAAATTATATTGTTATCAACTAAATTTGTCAATTGAAATGACTCTTTTCATAAAATTTAATAAAACATCATCTTCTCAACCCCATCCCTCTACATGATGTCTCTCCTTAATACTCTTCAACTTCGTACTTTATTTGGCCTTTTTAACTTTTTTAGATCCGAGCATCACTGATGAGTCTTTTGTAGATGAAATGCGCGTCTGGTGAATATACAAAATTTAGTCCTGGTATCTATGATGAGTTCATCTTACAGACAATGTTAATATAACACTAAATTGGGCATCTTGGACAGTATTGAACACCCACAAACAAATTAAAAACTTTGTTCACTTTAGTTGAAAAGGGGACATTATTATTTATAAGCGAATTTTGGGTGAATATTTGAAAGAGGTTATTACTTTATAAAAATCATTCTAAAATTACTTCAATAGAAAAATTGCCAAATAATGAGGAATGATTTAATCTAAAGGACTAACTAAATGACATACTTATTATACCAATGTATCAAATTTAGTCAGAACATGGAAGTTAATAAAAGATAAATCTATACTAAATTGTCACAAATAAAAATAGGAAGATGTGGTAAGACAATGATGAAACCTTCAAACGGAAACCAAATGACAATCTAATGTTTGTTTTTGAAACGATAAAAACTCTTGAAAATCAGATAATACACATACAAACAAAATATAATGAGGAATTGATGCCACAAGAAACTTATACTTTGTATACTTAAATCCTACAAAATATTTTATTCTGATCCCTTGATACACAAAAAAAAAAAGAATAAAATTGTTATAGTATGTGAAATATTATTATAATTGGCTATATGTGTACATGCTAACTAATTGTAAAAAATGTTAGTAAAATTGCTTTAAAAGGCCACTATTTAATTAATGAATATAATTAATATAAGTCAGCATAAAATTGTAACAGTTTGATGAAATTGGTCTATGCTACATCTTTTTAAACAAACTTTAACTTTTAAAGCAGTCTACATTCCCCCTGATTCCCCCTGATTTGGCCTAAAGAATTTTGATTTAAGTCTCTTTGTTCAGTCATATATCACTGTATAAAGATGAAATACGTGTCTGGTTAAAAAAATTAATAGACTGGTATCTTCGATGATTTTTATAAGAATAAAAGAAACCAGGTGCTCCGCAGGGCGCAGCTATATACGACCGCAGAGGTCGAACCCTGAACAGTTGGGGCAAGTATGGACAAAACATTCAAGCGTGATACAGCTCTGAATTTGGATTGTGATCAAATTTTTGACATTACATGGTTTTTTTTTACACAAAACAAATGTCAAGATTTTACAAATCAATTAAAGATTTCTTCTTCAAACTTTTTAAATCTAAAATCAAATAGTTGACACAGCATAGGTTTCTGACACAGAATGAATGTTGTCTAATGAACTTAAAAGGTTTTTTTTTGCCTTTGAGCAATTCACTATGCTGTTGAATATTAATCCTCTCAAAAAAAAAATGTTTGAAGAAATTTTCTTTTTATTTATGAAATCTGAAATGAGAAAAATTTAACCCCCCCCCCCCCCCCCCCCCCCCGCCTTTTTTTCACATCCCTGTTTCCCTTTTTCCAAAACTGATATCAATTCAAATTTCTAATGGAGTTTGCAACAATAACTACTCTTTTAAATACATCATAAAATATTAAAATGTAAAATAAAGGGCTTGTTATCACTGAATGGTAAAGATTGGTCGGTAGTAAAAGTGAATAAACATTGTTTATTGTATCATCAGCAACATTTTATATTGGCAAACTTCCAATGAAGTTATTTACATAAAGTTATTGGCAAATGAAAATAGAAATGACATCATAGTCATGTCTGGCAAATTTCCAACACATATTATCAACTACTATTCTATACAAAGAAAGATAACTCCAATTGAAAATTAATTGCTATTGCACAATATGGTCATAAACCTTGTGTTTAAATTTCATAGATATCTATTTACTTATACTAAAGTTATGGTGCAAAAACCAAAAATAATGCTTATTTGGGCCCCTTTTTGGCCCCTAATTCATAAACTGTTGTGACCTCAACTCCAAAAATCAATCCCAACCTTCCTTTTGTGGGCATAAACCTTGTGTTAAAATTTCATTGATTTCTATTTACTTATACTAAAGTTATTGTACGAAAACCAAGAATAATGCTTATTTGGGCCCTTTTTTGGCCCTTAATTCCTAATCTGTTGGAACCAAAACTCCCAAAATCAATCCCAACTTTCCTTTTGTGGTCATAAACCTTGTGTCAAAATTTCATAGATTTCTATTCACTTAAACTAAAGTTATAGTGCGAAAACCAAGAAAATGCTTATTTGGGCCCTTTTTGGCCCCTAATTCCTAAAATGTTGGGACCAAAACTCCCAAAATCAATCTAAACCTTCCTTTTGTGGTCATAAACCTTGTGTTAAAATTTCATTGATTTCTATTCACTTTTACTAAAGTTAGAGTGCGAAAACTTCGGACGACGACGACGACGACGACGACTCCAACGTGATAGCAATATACGACCAAAAAATTAAATTTTTTGCGGTCGTATAAAAAGTGTCAATCTGATAGATGCCATTGACTGCAATTAAGCAATAGTCAATTTAAAAGCGTGAAAGTGACACCTTCAAAATTAAAATTAATCTTTGTTTGGTGGTTTAACATTGTCTACAAGTTTCAAAACATTTCATTGAGTGTGGAAATATCAAATTAAGCAGTCATTGTTTCTATTCATAAAGGGACATAACTCATAAACAGTTAACGTGACCCAAATTTTGAACAGAATCAGTGTTTGGTGGAAATAAAAAAACTGCATCGTAATCAAGTTTCATAACATCAGATAGAGGAACAAAGGTAAACCTAAGTGACCTCATTGCCTACAAGCCAGGACATAGGGAGTACACTTAGATTCTTAAGACAACCAAAATGAAATCAGAGTAACTGTTTGCCTTTTAATGGAGGGATATCACCTAATTGGTAGTAAATTGCAGATAATCTTATCTTAACAATATTCAAATAGTACCTAATCATTCTATTTGACAATAAAACATACATATAACACCATTTGAAAAGGTTAATAAATTAGAAGAAAACAACAATAAATTACACCACTGACATCATGGTAAAACAATAAAATAAAAAAAACCTAACAATATAGACCTATTCATTGTCATGGTAACACATCATTGTCCCAAAATGTCAAGGTTAATAGAGGTAAATTGTGTAAGAACATTTAAAGGCCTTACAACAGAAATGTTGGGGTTTCATTGGAAATATCCATTGATAACAACATCTGGAATAATACTGTAATTGTTATGTTTACTAAACATGTGGTTGTTAGTGGTTACAACTGGCAATAACTACATTAATAGAATTACGACTAGCTGTTAAAAGATCCATAACTTGGTTGTCATGGTTACAACTAGCTGTGACTTCAATACTCTCACAGTTAAAACATAACAAAATAGGCAAAAAAATTGGGAGATTGCTAAAGATAAAATCAGTGTAATCTTAAAGAGGGGTTGATTATCAATCCAGAGATTCCAAAATAAAACTATTACATGATTATATTCTTTGTCTCTTATTACAGTGACTTATGCCAGGTCACCTGTTTAATATGTAAGCATTTCATATCACATAACCTTAAATTAGTAGTTCAGGTCACCTGACTTATAAAGTGTTTCCCCTAAAGAATTTCATGTCAACAGTAATCCCTACAACTGTATTTCAGGTCACCAGTATCTTATGTCACATGACTTGTCACATGACAGTATTACCATGTCAACAGCTAGTTGTATTATCATTTTTACCCACAACCAATGAAGCTAAAGTTACCTCACTACAGCTGTAAATAAATACAAAACATTTGGTTAGATCTCAATGTTACTTTATATAATTAATATACAGCAAACTACATGAATTATAGATGTTAAGATATCTTAGTTCATGCTAAAACAGGTTAAATGGTTCAGAAAAGTCACAACAAATTACAGGAGTAAGAGAAAAGTATTAAGACTGGTTGGTGTTGGTGATTAATGTGGCATAAAGTAAAATGAAAGTATTGTCCAATATGTTTAATAATTCTTATTATTGCATAGCAATATAATATTTCCCACAGAAAGTAACCAAAAGTTAGCGTGCGATAAATTCTAATATTGCACTAGTGAAATAAATATCAAAATTCATGATGTCATCAACGACAAAATCTTAGTTTAAACCAATTTTTACTTTCAAATATTATATTGCTATACAATAAAAGGGTTATTGCATAAATATTGGGGAATATTGTCCCTCCTTGAACATATATTGAATTCGCAAGCTCGTGCAATATAAATTTCTACTCGGCACAATATTCCCCAATATTTAGCAATAACCCTATATTATGCTTAATATACATTTTACGCAATATGAACATGATGAAAGTTCAAATGTCATAATAATAGTGTGAGTAAATGAAATATCATTATGGTTGCTGTCTTTGATAATTATGCTTTATTTTATCAAGTTTATTCTTTTGCCATACATTTGGGTGGTTTCAATTTTTGTAAAATATGGGCCACTTATAGATGAATATACAGGAGGTGTTTACTCATTTTTGCTAGCTAAAGTGACCTAAAGTTGCTTACATCAACCTTTACGTCCAACAGGTAGAGCTCTACATTCTGAACATTTCCACCCTTTTCAGACTTTATTTTTTTATGGTTTCAAAATTATAGAAAAATCTTGCATTTCATCTCTATGTTCAATTTTAAGCCAAGTCAGCCATCTTGGATGGGGGCGGGGTCATCAGACACATTTTTAAAAACAAAATATCTCAATGATGATTCTCCCCAAGTTTGTTTAAATTTGGCCCAAGAGTTTCAGCTAAGAAGATTTTTGTAAAATTTAACAAACGGTGTCATATATGACCAAGTGATGAAGAAGCTCACTTGGCTCTTTGGGCAAGGTGAGGTAATGATCATGCCTATAAATGTGTTATGAATGGCTGCCATGTTTTGCTTTTTCAACATTTTGAATTTGAGCAGCAATGATGAGTCCTTATTAGACAAAACAAGTGTCTGGCATACAAAATGTTCATCCAGGTATCTATAATGTGATAATTTACTTATGACAAATAATTTCATGTTCAGTAATATCAAATACTTTAGTAGTAAATCTATAGATAAAAAGATACAAGAAATAATTTCTTTCCAAATATCACTATCTAAAATCTTTTTTATCTGACAATTAGGTGTCAATTCAAATGTTTAGGTTCTAAATAACAAAACTTTGATAGTAAAATAAAGAAGTCTTTTAAAATCTTTATTTTTTTAAATTTGTATTAAGTAGTCGATGAATATTTAAACGTATATACACTCTAACGTTTCTTCTGTAGTTATAACAATTCTCTAAATGATTTCAGTGGTTGCAAAGGTCATCATATTGCTATGTTATTTTTTGAATATTTTTTCTAAATGTAATGATCCAGCATACATGGCATAGGGTTAAATCTAAATATCTCATCATCTAGTCCTCTGTAATTTGCTGTATTCATTAACCAAGTTTCAACCCATGCTTTAACTTAGGTTACTTCTAATTATTTATATTGTCATCATGCTTAAATTATCTGACTTGATTATGCATACATATCATAATACTCTCAACACAAAGAACAAAAGAACAGATTAACACATGCATATAAATAATACATGAAAAATCTGATTAAAGTATACATATATCAATTTGGTTTTCCAGAAATTGTGTTATATTCTAATTTGTAAGGAAGCTATATTTTTTATGACCCTTTCATTGAAATGCTACCATTCTTAAAAACAGAGCATCCCTATAAACTTGATATCAACTGGGTGATATACATTGTTCAGTGTCAAACTTAAAATGAAAATCTGATTTTTGTTTGCAATAGACATGGTACAATAAGGGAATTTATTAATCACTTGTGTTCCACTCCTTACAGTTTCCATTGCACACTGAATCACAAACTTATTTCTTCACAAATACGAACATATTTCAATTACAATGCATTTTTTTCTTTCACTGCCCAATAAAATGATAACTCTTCCTCTTGAAAATAATAAAACAATGTTGAAGAGGTGTCATATACTTGGAAGTGGAGCAAAGACAGATTTAAATTTTCTCCTTTCAAATATTTTCCAGTTTAAAAATGCAGTTTTCAACTTCTTTTTTTTTAAACAAAAATTAAGACCAAGACATGCACAAATCAGAAAATCATGAAACAGTGAACTGTCTACTGGAAATCATCAATGTATAATATCAGCAATATGGGAAATCATCAATGTATAATATCAGCAATAGGCAACAGTGTCATCATCCAAGTGCTTTAGTCAAACAGACTAATTAACGATCAATCATAAACATGACAGCTAGCAAAGAATCATTTCAGTTGGCAAAAAAAGAATTCATTCCTCTCTAAGAAAAGCTTTAAGATAGACATACTTTGGTCAGATAGAATAAGGTTTACAGCAAGAATCAACCATTGGCTAGAAGTGCTCAACCAGATCAAGGACAGAAAACTCGAAACATAGACAATAAGAAAAGAACATTTGAAACAGAACAGAAGCATTGATTCAGATGTTCACATAATACCTCTAATACATCTGTATTTTCTTCCTATCAAATCAGAAATAGTTTGTATACATGTTAATATGTGTATACAGTAACTTATAGTTGATGTGTTTCCCTCAGCTTTAGTTTGTAACCAGGATTTGATTTCTCTCAATTGATTTATGACTTTCAAACAGTGGTATGCTACTGTTGCCTTTATTCATACAATGTTATAGGAATTATAGTCTGTTATACTTGAGCATGAAATAAAAATTATCAAATCTATGCAGATTATATGATGACACAGTTAATTTTGTAAATGGCCATCAAATACCACTGACCTGATCACAACTCTGTATAATCACTCATGTCATCTCTGTAGGAAAATTTATACTAAAATCTTTACAAATGAACAGTACCTTAAGGACATCATCAACAAAATTGAAAATCACCCAATTTTAATGAATAAATTTCCATAATCATGATAAGTCTGAAACGTAAAATTGTAAAAATCAAATGAGAGCTTACAACAAAAGATATAAATAATTTACCAAAGTTTCATGAAAACTGCTAAAAGCATTTTTGAGTTACTATCAGAAAGCTGGAAAATTCCCTCTTTTTTAATAAATAAAACCAAACAACTTATAAACTTAAAATAAGAAAGTCATAAAAATTGCAGCTTGCATTAATAGATATAAACAATTCACCAAGGTTTATGGAAAACTGCTAAGAGCATTTTTTGAGTATTTTTAAACAAGAATGTGTCCAAAGTACACAAATGCCCCACTTTCACTATCCTTTTCCATGTTCAGTGGACCGTGAAATTGGGTAATAATCTAATTTGGCATTAAAATTAGAAAGATTATACTATAGGGAACATCTATAATACTAAAATTACGAGGTCCAATTTGTCAGCCGTCATCACGTAAAAACGACGAATCACAGAATTCAACTTTATATATAACTAATATAGTACAAAGGTGTAGATTAAAAATTACACCACTCCAGGCCCTTTTGTTTTCCACGTAATTAATATTGCCAATAATTAAGAAGTTCCGGGTCGAGTCCGCTACCGATACCAATAGTATATTCACCTGTTACCTATCATTACCTTATCTGTACGTTCCGCATCTGACAAGCGCACCACCAAACGTTGTATTCAGGATTAATATGCTATATACACGGGTCATAACCACAGGGTTGACACTACTAAATTGTCAAATTGTTACCTATTGTAGTATTTTAATCAGTAAGACTTTCTAAGATAACAATACGAATACTAAAAATCTGGACTAAAAATAAGGCGTATAGGTACAGTTTTCAATTTGTTAGTGGGCATGACGTAAAACAGCGAAGCAAAGAATTCAACTTTATTTATAACTTATATAGGACAATGCTGTTGATTAAAAAATACTCCATTCCAGGACCTTTTGTTTTCCAAATAATTAATATTATTGTTTTAGTTCGACGGGTTCAAACAGAAAGACTTGAAAGAGAGAAAAACTGTGTATCTTATAATCGGCATGACTTTATCAGATGACAATACTAATACTAAAATAAGGCTTGCGCATAGTTATATACTTTAATCAGTCACGGACCCGTGATATCACGGGTATGTTCTAGTATGTACTAAGTTTCAAGTTGATTTGACTTCAGCTTCATTAACAAGAGTACACACGCTGAAATGTCTCGCCTTCTATACTAATCATTGATATTATGTTGATAGTCCTAAGTATAAAGCTAAGCTTTAATACAACTGTCACATAAACTTAACATTAACCAAGATAACTAAACAAAGACCAATGAACCTTGAAAATGAGGTCAAGGTCAGATGAACCATGCCAGGCAGACATGTACAGCTAACAATGCTTCTATACAACATATATAGTTGACCTATTACTTATAGTTTAAGAAAAATAGACCAAAACACAAAAACTTAACACTTGCAATGAACCGTGAAAATGAGGTCACGGTCAAATAAAACCTGCGCGACTGACATAAAGATCATAAAATATTTCCATACACCAAATATAGATGACCTATGGCATATAGTATTAGATAAAAAGACCAAAACTCAAAAACTTAACTTTGACCACTGAACCATGAAAATGAGGTCAAGGTCACATGACATCTGCCCGCTAGATAGGTACACCTTACAATCGTTCCATACAACAAATATAGTAGACCTATTGCATATAGTATGAGAAAAACAGACCAAAACACAAAAATTTAACTATAACCACTGAACCATGAAAATGAGGTCAAGGTCAGATGACACCTGCCAGTTAGACATGTACACCTTACAGTCCTTCCATACACCGAATATACTAGCCCTATTGCTTGTAGTATCTGAGATATGGACTTGACCACCAAAACTTAACCTTGTTCACTGATCCATGAAATGAGGTCGAGGTCAAGTGAAAACTGTCTGACAGACATGAGGACCTTTCAAGGTACGCACATATCAAATATAGTTATCCTATTACGTATAACAAGAGAGAATTCAACATTACAAAAAATCTGAACTTTTTTTTCAAGTGGTCACTGAACCATGAAAATGAGGTCAAGGACATTGGACATGTGACTGACGGAAACTTCATAACATGAGGCATCTATATACAAAGTATGAAGCATCCAGGTCTTCCACCTTCTAAAATATAAAGCTTTTAAGAAGTTAGCTAACACCGCCACCGCCGCCGCCGCCGGATCACTATCCCTATGTCGAGCTTTCTGCAACAAAAGTTGCAGGCTCGACAAAAACTACCTTGACCAAAAACTTTAACCTGAACAGACAGAAGATGAACGAACGAAGAATGAACGGAGCCACAGACCAGAAAACATAATGCCCCTCTACTATCGTAGGTGAGGCATAAAAAGTAACTGGGTGTAAAAAAAACTAAAAATGAAATATTGATTGATTGTTGTTTGATCAGTAACCAGAGGCTACCATTTATTGCATATTCATGATGGATCTAAATAAGATACTCAAATGATTATTAAACTCATAATCAAATACCACCAACTTATTACAGTTACTTAATAAACTTAACTACCAAAGTTAACTCTTCACAATCATTCATGACATCCTTTTTAATAAGTTATTAAAATGTCCCCAGATATAACAATAAGAAACTCTACAAACAAACAAACAAGTGAACATGTGACTTAACAACTGAACATATGACTTACGTCTGAACAAGTGTAATCTTAATGTCTGTTCTGCCTATAAGTGATAATATTCCCTAGAATTTGATAATACCTTGACTGCATGATATTGTTTTAACTTATCATTAGATGGATAAACATTGTATTCTCTGTCAATATCTAACAAGAATTTAACTTTTTCATAAGATGTTTCATGATAATGTGCACTACCAACACTTTTGATGCTTGTTCAAAATGTATTCAAGTAAAGCAAATTTTTTAAATACTTTTTTCCAGTTAATCTATTGCAGTTTAATAGCCAATCACTTAATTGCTATCAACTTGTATCATTCTCTAATCCTCAGCCGTTTTGAGCAATACATACTAGCATTATTCAGTTAATTTGTATTTTTGAGTTTTCCTCACAGAAGGAATTTAACATGTTTAAGAATACAGGACAAGAAGTAACTCCAGTACTACCCTTTACCATCAACTTTTCTTTCCTTCCAATAATTCCAAAGATGACTTACGCTATATTTCATGAGATTTGTTTTGGATATCTGACTGGAACATTTGTGTATCTATTTTGTTAATTTTTTGTTTGCACAGGATGTCATGCATTGCAAAAAACCTATGTGTTTCATGCTACCCATTATCCTATAAAATAAAATTTCTGCAAACAAAACATTTCGAGAATGTTTTACTGTATCATTTTCAATTCATAAAATATTGAATATCAAAATGTTGTCTGAACTAACTTTCAAGTTTATGTGCTATCAAATGAATTATTTGGTCTAGTTATATTTATAAATTTACTGTTTACAATTTTTTGAATTTTTTGAAAAACTAAGGCTTTTCTACCTCAGGCATAGATTACCTCAGCTGTATTTGGCAAAACATTTAGGAATTTTGGTCCTCAATGCTCTTCAACTTCGTACTTTATTTGGCTTTTTTTAACTTTTTTAGATTCGAGCGTCACTGACGAGTCTTTTGTAGACGAAACGCGCGTCTGTCGTATATACTAAATTGAGTCATGGTATCTATGATGAGTTTATTTGTATGGAAATAAATGAATTAAGCAAAAATTTGAATGACCTCAGCTACCCGTGCCTCATGATTTTAGAAACAACTCCATGATTTGCAGTGTATTGTGTTTGTAATTTTTGAGTGAATTTTCCTTTCTATGTGTGTATCCTATTTGTTCAAATAATAAAATAAAATATATGTAGGTCATTGCAAAATATAAACCCATTATTGTGTGAATCACAAAAGAAGAACCCAATATTAGCATGAATTAATTCAACATAAAAGTTACATGCAAACGTTTGTAAGAATGAAAAGTTGTAATGTAGGGATTTTCAGTCAAACTAGAGAATGCTGGGTAATACAACTGTATCTATTCTGTGTGACAATAGACAGAACTAAAGAGAGATAGAGAAGTATATGTAGTGTGTGTGTGTAGATATACAGTTCATGCTTTTACCTCATAAATTATCACCCTCCTGTCTTTCTAAAAATGATTTTAATTGGTCCATTATTTACAGCATTTGTTAAAGATACTTAAAGAAAAACATGGTATGACTTCAAATTATGCATCAAATTATATGGGGAATGAAACTTTCAAATGACTTCTTAGAGATAAATAAAATCAGACACAAAATGTAAGAAGATTAAAATAATAAATCCAAAACGACTGACATAAAGCATTCTTATTCCTTCATTTGTCCTTGTTTCAGCAATTTATTTTCAAATTTATCAAATGTCCGCTATATTTTTCGCATAAATGAAAAGGCTGATAAGGAGCCACAAAAAATGTAAGAATATTAAAATATAAAATCCAAACAACTGACATAAAGTAAAACTTGTGTACTTGATGTCTGAATACAAACAGTAATAAAGCAAATGTCTTTCATTGAACTCCATATTTTTAATTTTTTTTAATGCTTCTTTTTCCATCTTTAACATCTTCTTATTTTTCATATTAAAATCTTAGTATTTATGAAAATACATGAAAATGCTTATAAAGAGACAAACAATTGCCTGTTAATGAAAAACACACACACAAAAAAAGGTTAACAATCTGACAGCCTTTTTCCAAAAAAAATTTAAAAAATTACAAATGAAAACAAATCAGCAACGAGAGTAGGGTCAGGAAACCAATAAAGTCATGGATAACTGGATTACCACTATTATAATATGAACATAAACAAATTAAACTACTGCACATGATTATGTTTATGTTCCGATTGTTTGGAAAGTTCAAAGGGTATTCTCACAATATTCTAAATATCAAACACCATTTACAATCATACATATTTGCAATCATTTTGTTTCTTTTTTTATGTCAAAAGAATCAGACTAACTTGCAAAAAGTATTCTGTAAGAAGCTCTGTTTAAGCATACTATACATCATTTCTTCTAAAACAGTCCCTTCACCTAAATGCTTACAAAACTACTAACCATTTCTTCTTCCTCCTCCTCCTCAATCTGACTTGGATTTTCAGTTGGGTTTCTCACATTTCCCCCCTGGTTTGTTAAAGTTGTGTCCTCACTTTTAGTATCCAGTTCACCATTGAGTTCCTGGTTTTCTGGTCCCTGTGATTCTAACGCAGAGGCATATGATGTCTCTGTACTACTTATCATTGTATTGTTCACAGATTTAATGGGAGATAAAGATTGAGATGATGGAGCTTCAGAGTCCAGCTCAGCTTGGAAACTTTGTTCTGTAAATGTCAGGATGAAAAAATGGGTTAAATTCAAGATTACATATCAGCATTAAGTAAATACAAAACAATTATCCATTGCTGCTTTGTCCAAAAAAATTATCAATTATGTGAATAAAATAGAGGCTGAGATGTAAGAACTATTATAAACTGTACAACCTCTGAATCTCACAAGTGTCAGAGGAATAAATATTTCAAGAATCATACATTAAATTATTAATTGTAGGTATATAATCTGATATAAAGATTTAATTCAATTTTTATGTAATTATCATTACATTACTTTTTCTAGCTAAATATCAGTGCTTTGAAGTGCTAACAAATAAAAAAACACATAACTTGTTTGCTTATTCTTTTGCTTAAACTAATTAAATAAAGAAATAGCAACATTGTGTCTGGTTATAAAGAATTACAATATGAACTGCTATTCACGAAAAAAAACTTCAAATACAGCTTGTATGGAAGGGTTTTTATTCTCAATCTGTGCAGAAAAAATATGCTATTGGGATCAAGTAAATGTCAACAAGTTATAAGTTTGAATATTTCCTAATCAAAGTCCCATAACTCTAGAAGCAATTAAACATGAATCACATCTCATTAAAAAAATAACGACTCTGTAAAAGTGATGCTTCTTCATAAATGGGATATTAATAACCCACAAAGAAGTTTGGTGCTTTTACTACTAAACCTTGTAATATATTTCTTTTGTCTAAATTCTTTCATCTAACTTATACTGAAATTTTGATAGGGTTGTGTTTCAATTGTAAAGGCCTTAAATTTACTTTTTCAACATCGTTATCAGTCAAGGGTCTAACTTAAATAAGTTATTAGAGAAATGTATGTTACATGTTTTAAACAGACAATATACAAACTTTATTTTGTTAAATTTTTCACAAGTTTTATTGATATTATAATTTTCTTTGTGTATACTAAACATGCTAAACTTTGCAACGATATAGCAGTTCATAGTTTACCAATCATGCATAGTACACCTATGTTATTACAGAAAATATATTCCTGCAATAACTAAAGGGTGTTATTACAGCTTCTCTAAATCTCTTTAAAGACTTTGCTCAGACATATATCATAATGTATTTCAATTCATTGTAAGAAATGATGATCAGAACTTGTTATGTGGCACTGAGCAAGATTCCAAGTAATTCCCAAGTGTCTCATTTACTCTCACATAACATGTACAATAAGTTACATGCCTGTAATAACTAAGCCTTGTTATTACAGCTTAATTTTCTCTTAAATGCCTTGTCTCATTGATTTACTATGGTTGATCAAAATTGTATTAATGGAATTAGAAAATTAGTTATCAAGGTAGTATATTAAGCCACTGCGCAAAGTTTCAAGTATTCCCAAGTGCCCACAAAAGATAAAATATTTATGATATATTTAGCTGATAACAGACATATGTTACTACAAATTAAGGAAAAAAGAATAGACAACTCATGAAAGTGTCTGAAATAACACAGGCATGTTTTTTTTCTCTAATAACTTATTTAAGTTATACCCTTGACTGATTATCAGTCATATAATTTGTCAGAAAAACACTTTTATTTTGTGAACCCAGTGAATTGGTAATATTATGTCATTCAAAACACTTTTATTTTGTGAACCAGTAAAGAAAGGCTTATTTATTCAAGTTAAATGTAATTTATCTGCTTTTGATCTTTTATTTTGACACACCAAAAACTAAATGCAAGCTTAAAATACGTACATGAACAAAGTTGGGGTAGATTATATGGGGAGCTTGGTCACTTTTTGTCAACTAAATGTATGTAAAAAGAGGCCAGACTTATTTCTAAATATATAATAAGCATTGCTATACAATATTGCTATTCTGCAAACAGAAGCTACCGTGGATTCATCTATTTTCATGGGTATCAACCAGTGATATTGTTTGCCTTAAATTACTGGAGAATAAAGGCTTTTCCCCTGGAGAAGAATCTCAATTTGAAAAAAAATGGCTTACAATTATTCCCAAAAAGACAGCTTTTTTCCCAAACAGTGCAGTCTCAGTAGTAATTGTGCATGAATACAAACTGAAAAACAGTCATTTAAATATTTTTCATGCCTAGAATGACTATATGTGCAGATTTGAGGGTCTATTTATGCATCTTCACTGACAATAAGGGGTCTTATTTCAAATGAGGGTTTACCTCTTGAAAGGGGGTCTGCAAATTTAAGTTCCAGTCAAATTCATAGTTTATTATAAATTTCCCAATTTAATAAAAATGATGCATATTTTCTCAATAAAAAAGGGTAGAGGTAGTTTAGAAAAAAGCCAACAATATCACTGCCAATTTTTGTGGATTGTTGAAAACATTTTTATGTACATTTAATTTCATGGTTTTGCCAATCTCTGTATACATAGACTATTGAAAATATGTTATTCCTTGAACATTTGAATGCATGGTTCAGCTGTGCCCACGGAAATTGGTATCCTCAAAAATAAAGATGACACAGTTTGCTACAAAGGGCTCATTTCAACGATAAGGTAACAACATAAGAGTTCCTCAAAATAGTCAGGCTGCAAAGGGTCCAAGCAAGCTAATAATGCTCATTGCAACAGTTTGTCATTGTGGTCATCAAATAAAAAGTAACAGATTTGAAGCTAAATTTGGCCAAGAATAAATCTAAGCTTTTGATTGACAAGCAGTGCTGTCACGCTCATTGCAACAGTTTGTCATTGTGGTCATAAAATAAAAAGCTAACAGATTTGAAGCTAAAAGAGGCCAAAGTTAAATCTAAGCTTTTGATTGACAAGCAGTGCTGTCACGCTCATTGCAACAGTTTGTCATTGTGGTCATAAAATAAAAAGCTAACAGATTTGAAGCTAAATTTGGCCAAGAATAAATCTAAGCTTTTGATTGACAAGCAGTGCTGTCACGCTCATTGCAACAGTTTGCGATTGTGGTCATAAAATAAAAAGCTAACAGATTTGAAGCTAAAAGAGGCCAAAGTTAAATCTAAGCTTTTGATTGACAAGCAGTGCTGTCACTTGTACCTATTTCACTGTAACAACTGGGTGTAGAAGGCGTGTAACTGGGCGTACCCTCTGTAAAATCTGTATGAGTGGGTGTGGACTCTGACAGACTGAGATTAGGTGACGCTGGTATCTGTGTGGTCTCCTGATATGTTACTGTAAATTTACCACTACTGGAATAATCTAGCCTGAAAAACAAATAATCATACATCTTATGTAAATTTACCACAACTGGAATAATCAAGCCTGAAATATACATAATAAATATGGTGAGAGGTATGAATTATACAGGATTTTTCTTAATATCGCAAAAATTAAAATTTGCATTTTAGTCTAAAATGACAAAATTGCAATATTAAATGCATGCAATCATTTCTGAATTTACAATATTTGTCACTTTTTGCTATAAATAAAAGATCTAACACCCAACAACTATATAAGCTAAAATCAAAGCAACTACCTGCCCACCAAATTTTAAAATAACTGATATTTCTGAAATCTGTTTAAAACCAAAGTAACAGTGTTTTTTGAAATACTAAGGCTTTTCTACCTCAGGAATAGATTACCTTAGCTGTATTTGGCAAAACTTTTTGGAATTTTGGTCCTCAATGCTCAACTTCGTACTTTATTTGGCCTTTTTAACTTTTTGGGATTCGAAGGTCACTGATGAGTCCTTTGTTGATGAAACACATGTCTAGCGTAAATACAAAATTTCATCCTGGTATCTATAATGAGTTTATTCAGACAATTTCTTACCTTTTGTTTTCAGATTCAGAAGAAATAGTTCTTCCTGTATATAAAACTCTTGATGCGTTAGGTGACCTGTTTTGTTGTCGTGGTGATGGCCCTCTATCTAGGGCCTCAGCGAATGTAGGAGGAGGAGTGGAGTTTTCTGGGACTAAATCTGGGCGTCTTCCTGTAGCCCCTGAAAGAAATGTATTGGATTTTAACTTGTAATTTTGCATTGCACATGGACATTTATTTCTCGACTATTTATGACATTTTCATACTAAATCTGGTGGATGTGTACAAATATATACTTAATTCTAGGAGAACATGTTTTATCTTTTAGATGTTGTTGGCTTTAAACTAACTGACAGTATTCTTATATCTGTGGGTTTTTTTATTTGTTTTTATGTAAGTTAGTTTTTTTAGCTTTTTTAATTGTTTTTATGTAAGTTAGGTTTAGCTTAATACTGTTATATTGAGATAAGTCATTTCAAGTGAATTTTCAGCGGTTCGTTGTTGTGCTGTTACATCACTGTCCCAGATTAGATGTTGACGATGTGTTTCTGTAGAGTTTTAATTAAGAGATCAATAAAGAAAACAGATTCAAATAACTTTTATGTCCCAGATTAGGGGAGGGTTAAGTGCTTAAAAACATGTTTAACCCTACCACATCTATATGGTACTGTTACAAAGATAATTCAGTTGTGTAATACATATCATATTTGTGTTGTGTTTGGTGTTGTCTTTTGTTATAAATTCTGCAATAAGTTTACTCATTTGAACTGTTTGCTCTATATTTTGATGACTTTTGCCTGTGACAGGTCATTTTTCCTCGGAGTAACTATATGACCTTTACCTGAGACAGGTTGACTCTCCTCTGAGTAAATCTATGCCCTTTATTTTGTTGAAACTTACCCGAGACACATTGACCTTCCTTTGGGTAACTCTATGCCCTATATTTTAATTACCTTTACCTGAGACGGGTTGAATCTCTTTTGAGTAACTTATATGATCTATATTTTAATAACCTTTACCCGAGACAGGTTGACTTACTCTGAGTAACTTTATGCCCTATATTTTGATACCCTTTACCTGAGACTGGTTGACTTTCCTCTGAGTAACTATGCTCTATATTTTGATGACCTTTACCTGAGACTGGTTGACTCTCCTCTGAGTAACTATATGTCCTATATTTGGATGACCTTTACCTGAGACTGGTTGACTCTCTTCTGAGTAACTATATGCCCTATATTTTGATGACCTTTACCTGAGACGGGTTGACTCTCTTCTGAGTAACTTCATGCCCTATATTTTGATGACCTTTACCTGAGACTGGTTGACTCTCTTCTGAGTAACTATATGCCCTATATTTTGATGACCTTTACCTGAGACTGGTTGACTCTCTTCTGAGTAACTATATGCCCTATATTTTGATGACCTTTACCTGAGACTGGTTGACTTTCCTCTGAGTAACTATGCTCTATATTTTGATGACCTTTACCTGAGACTGGTTGACTCTCCTCTGAGTAACTATATGTCCTATATTTGGATGACCTTTACCTGAGACTGGTTGACTCTCTTCTGAGTAACTATATGCCCTATATTTTGATGACCTTTACCTGAGACTGGTTGACTTTCCTCTGAGTAACTATATGCCCTATATTTTGATGACCTTTACCTGAGACTGGTTGACTCTCTTCTGAGTAACTTCATGCCCTATATTTTGATGACCTTTACCTGAGACTGGTTGACTCTCTTCTGAGTAACTTCATGCCCTATATTTTGATGACCTTTACCTGAGACTGGTTGACTCTCTTCTGAGTAACTATATGCCCTATATTTTGATGACCTTTACCTGAGACTGGTTGACTCTCTTCTGAGTAACTTCATGCTCTATATTTTGATGACCTTTACCTGAGACTGGTTGACTCTCCTCTGAGTAACTATATGCTCTATATTTTGATGACCTTTACCTGAGACTGGTTGACTTTCCTCTGAGTAACTATGCCCTATATTTTAATGACCTATACCTGAGACAGGTTGACCTTCCTCAGAGTAACTATATGACCTATATTTTGATGACCTTTACCTGCAACTGGTTGACTTTCCTCAGAGTAACTATATGCTCTATATTTTGATGACCTTTACCTGAGACGGGTTGACTCTCTTCTGAGTAACTATATGCCCTATATTTTGAGGTTTCACCTTCTCCTTCAGAATTTCCATGTCTTCTTGGATATGTAGGTTTTCTTTTGGAAGGAGAATGTTTAATAGCTGAAAATAAATTAAATGGAAGTCATTAATAATTTCAGACGAATTTTTATGTTGTACTGTCACACTGTCCCAGGTTAGGGAGAGGGTTGGGATCCCGCTAACATGTTTCACCCCGCTACATTATTTCTGTATGTGCCTGTCCTAAGTCAGGAGCCTGTAATTCAGTGGTTGTCGTTTGTTTATGTGTTACATATTTGTTTTTCGTTCATTTTTTTACATAAATAAGGCCGTTAGTTTTCTTGTTTGAATTGTTTTACATTGTCTTATCGGGGCCTATTATAGCTGGCTATGCGGTATGGGCTTTTCTCATTGTTGAAGGCCGTATAGTGACCTATAGTTGTTAATGTCTCTGTCATTTTGGTCTTTTGTGGATAGTTGTCTCATTGGCAATCATACCACATCTTCTTTTTTATAAATTAATACAAAGCGGGTATGTAAATAATTAGCGAGTATACACATAGAATGATGCTGTTTTTGAGGGATTCTTCTGACATATTGCTTTCCATCTTTTGTGATCAAGTCACAAAATTTATATATAACCCGTGGGAGAATACCAATCAATAATAATGCTGCATCAGCACAAAAATGCTATATTGCAGTGAGCCAAGCAATCTACTCTTTCAATTAAAATATCTATTGTCCTTCTTGTCCTTTAATATAATATAATGTCATGGAATACACATAAAATCCAAGTTTTAACCAAGTGACACTTTTAGGACAATTTATATTGACGACTTGATGTCTATGGGATATGGTTATTTTTTGTAAAAAAAAAAATATCCATAAACACAGTAAACATTATAAAAGGATTGTCTGTGAACTCTGAACACAATGAGAGAAAAGGCCACCACATAAAACAAATGAGATTCTAAGTCACACACTTTGTTTGATTAGTTTGGCATTTCTGTTGTTGATGACAGTTAGACCAAGAGAAACCTGACCTTTTGAAATGCAGTAAAATAAATATTGTGTTTACAACAACCATAGCAAAAACAATACATTACCTATTGAAAAATATTAAATAAAAGGTTAAAAAATACACTATACATATTATTGAAATCAAAGGATCTCTGTATTTCAAATCGTTTCTTCCGGAAAATTTAAAATTGAGGGTTAATGGTTTTTTTTAAAATGGAATCCTATACTGAGGTTTTTGAATTGGAAGCGTCTATATCTAAAATGGGGAACCAACCCCTTATATGAGTGCATTAACCATTTATAATATGTATGTTTGAGAAAGTTCAAACTTTTAAATAAATAATCAAATTTATATGTTTGGGAGTAATGATTCATGTACATGTTTTCAACCAGAATGGCGTTACTGCTGATTTAAAGATTAAGTCAAAGTGAAGAATTTGCACCAGCATTTGAGAAATATAATAGAATATTGAAATAATTATAATACTGCATCAATTAGAAAAAAATATTTTGTATTGCCTTTAAGACAAATATGTATTTAAATTGATTTCAGTGATGTGAACCATGTGAACAGAGAAAAATAAATCAATGTTTCAAGTAACTTGAAAATTCACAATAATTATGCAACTAAATATATTGACATACTGAAAAATAAAACCATGCTACACTTTGTTTAGAATTTCCATGGAAACTGCAACTACATCCAACCTTGCAATAGTAAACTTTTTAATCCTTCTTATAATCATAAAAGGGAGTGGGGGTGGTGGAGGGATGGTCCCCCTTAAATGTTCTTCCTACAATTTTTATGGACAGAACTCATCATTTTGAAAAAACACTTCAATTCCTAGTCAGTCACCTGTACCTTATTAATACAGAAAAGACACCTTGAAACCTTGACACCTTGTCAACAATGGTATGTTTAGTCCTCCTGAGTTTATATCATTAATTGTATTCAAACATGAATTATAGATCTGAGGGGACAGCTTCCATGGAGAAATCTAACTGTGTGTAAATATCAACTGAAATTAAAATATTGGTGAAAAAAACAAAACAAAAGTACAAATTAAGGCAAAAATACAAAATATATTGCAACTGATGAAATGAAAACAACTGCTTCAAGGGAGACAACTATTACCTAATCTGGCAATTTTTCTAAATCTCTGGGATCCCTTGAATGTCGGAGGGTCCACTGAGAGCAAAAATAAAGCAAAATAAACAATGGTGCCTATACAGCAAAGCATAATATCTATAACCTGTCATGTGGTGTAAATGGTTCTTTGTAGACAGGTGTAAATACACTGAATGTCTATCAAGTCATTTGGATGAACAGTTCTTCATAGACAGGTATTTAGTTTTAAATATGGATGAGTTTATTTTATAATACAGGACTCCTGTCTACTAATAACTTAATATATGGAAAACTGTAACCTTTGCCTTGTCAGGTAAAACTAATTTGCAAGATTGTGCCATTATATTGAAAAAAGATACAGGAAATACTACAATGTACAGACTGATTTATATTTGTTTACAGCTGAATATCTTGTGCCAAGTATTACATGCATATTCAGGACAAGAACATGTTAATGAAATACAATTATAAATGCTGATATTAACTAAATTAGAGGCTTGGTTAAAACTACATGAGATCTTCACACCTTCTCCCTCTTGAATCAGTAAAATAACAAAAGCTGCATAAGTCTTTCAAAAAAATCAATTTATCTACCTTTATTTACATGTTAAAATCACTATAATTAAAAAATGTAAACCCATGTAATTGATTGATGGATTGTCACTTTCAGCACTACTGTGCGTTCATTGATTTTCGTGGGTACCAAAAAAAAAAGTTTTGTGGATTGTTGAAAACTTACATGTTCGTTGATATTGAATTTCGTTGTTTTGCCAAAGTATGCATAATATTGAAAATTTGGTATTGGTCATGTTGGTTGAACATTGAACTTTGTGGTTTTTATTTTATTTTATTGGTAAAGATAGCTGGGAATGACATGAGAGAACAACAGACCTTCAGCAAGAAAACTAGCTATCCTTGTCAATTGGAGTCGCATGAACCTGCCATGTGATTTATTCTAAGTCGCATGAACCTGCCACGTGATTTATTCTAAGTCGCATGAACCTGCCACGTGATTTATTCTAAGTCGCATGAACCTGCCACGTGATTTATTCTAAGTCGCATGAACCTGCCACGTGATTTATTCTAAGTCGCATGAACCTGCCATGTGGTTTATTGTAACTCATAGCCTTAGTATTGCTAGGCTAGTGATACAGTACATAAACTACTTATACTAATCAGCCAAAGAGTCACCTTAAGTGAAGGTAAAATATCTTGCCTAAATATTACTTAATTAAAATCCTCAATGCAAATACATAAGAAACTCACTTCTTTTCAAAAACATTGAATAAACACAATTGTGTATCCGTCAAACATTTCAGATGAAATACTTTTATCTTCTACTTCAAAGGAATCAAAGTACAGAGCTATAAATATAAAGTTGTAGAAAATCACAGTAAAGACTTACGAGTTTGTAGTTTCTTGAAAACTCTTTTGGACATGAAATCCTGGAATCTTTGACAGTAAAAACTAGGTCTATGTACAGATATAGAATCCTAAAATCACAAGGAAAATTTCATAGTTTAATAGTATAATGTGTACAGCTTGTTCTCTCTCTTCTTCTTGGTAGAAGAAAAAAGAGTCAAATCCTTGAAGGAAAAATTCATATAATTCTTGTCATATTGTTTAACTCATCCCATCTATAACTATTGATTTTGTGGTTTGTTCTTTGAGATGTTCCCTGTCTATAACTATTGTTTTGGTGATATGTTCTTTGACACTTTCCCCATCAAAACTATTGATTTGATGGTATGTTCTTTGAGACTTTCCCCATCGTTAACTATTGATTTTGTGGTTTCCTCTTTGTGACGTTCCCCATCTATACTATTGATTTGGTGGTATGTTCTTTGGGACGTTCCCCATCTATAACTATTGATTTGTTGGTATATTATGAGACGTTCCCCATCTATACTATTGATTTGGTGGTATGTTCTTTGGGACGTTCCCCATCTATACTATTGATTTAGTGGTATGTTCTTTGGGACGTTCCCCATCTATAACTATTGATTTGTTGGTATATTATGGTATAATCTTTGAGACGTTCCCCATCTATAACAATTGATTTGTTGGTATGTTCTTTGGGACATTCCCCATCTATAACTATTGATTTGTTGGTATATTATGGTATAATCTTTGAGACGTTCCCCATCTATACTATTGATTTGGTGGTATGTTCTTTGGGACGTTCCCCATCTATACTATTGATTTAGTGGTATGTTCTTTAGGACGTTCCCCATCTATAACTATTGATTTGTTGGTATATTATGGTATAATCTTTGAGACGTTCCCCATCTATAACTATTGATTTGTTGGTATGTTCTTTGGGATGTTCCCCATCTACATGATCTATAACTATTGATTTGTTGGTATATTCTTTGGGACGTTCCCCATCTATAACTATCGATTTGTTGGTATATTCTTTGAAACTTTCCCCCTCATAACTATTGATTTGATGGTATGTTCTTTGAGACTTTCCCCATCTATAACTATTGACTTGGTGGTATGTTCTTTGAAGACTTTCCTGATCTATAACTATTGATTTGGTGGTATGTTCTTTGAGACTTTCCCAATCTATAACTATTAATTTGCTGGTACATGTGGTATGTTCTTCGAGCCTTTCCCCATCATAACTATTGATTTGATGGTATATTATGATACATGTATATTCTTTGAGACTTACCCCATCTATAACTATAGATTTCATGGTATGTTCAAGTTTTTTCTTCAGTCTGTAACTCTGTAATATATCTATTATACCAAGGAATATTAACAACCTTTCTCCTTTTGCATTTTTTGCAGGAATACCACCAGGCCTAAAAATAAACAAATATATTAATAGAAAGATGCATGGTTTGAAACAAAATCATTGTATTATAATTTTTTAATTGATATAAAAATCTAACCTTAATGGGAATTACTACTGCCCCTCCCTGACCCTGTACTGAACCCCTGACTTAAGGCGTATATTCATCCTCCTCCTCATCATCTACATTTCTGGCCTGTAAAGATTCTATAGCCATGGAATAATTTGCCAGTCTACTGACATCTAGTGCCCCTCCCCACCCTGTACAGAACCCCTGACTTACGGCGTATCTTCATCCTCCTCCTCATCATCATCTATTTTCTGGCCTGTATAGATTCTATAGCTGTGGAATAATTTGCCAGTCTACTGACATCTAGTGCCCCTCCCCACCCTGTACAGAACCCCTGACTTACGGCGTATCTTCATCCTCCTCCTCCTCATCATCTACATTTCTGGCCTGTATAGATTCTATAGCTGTGGAATAATTTGCCAGTCTACTGACATCTAGTGCCCCTCCCCTCCCTGTACAGAACCCCCGACTTACAGCGTATCTTCATCCTCCTCCTCATCATCTACATTTCTGGCCTGTAAAGATTCTATAGCCATGGAATAATTTGCCAGTCTACCGACATCTAGTGCCCCTCCCCACCCTGTACAAAACCCCTGACTTACGGCGTATCTTCATCCTCCTCCTCCTCATCATCTACATTTCTGGTCTGTATAGATTCTATAGCCGTGGAATAATTTGCCAGTCTACTGACATCTAGTGCCCCTCCCCACCCTGTACAGAACCCCTGACTTACGGCGTATCTTCATCCTCCTCCTCCTCATCATCTACATTTCTGGCCTGTATAGATTCTATAGCTGTGGAATAATTTGCCAGTCTACTGACATCTCCTCCTCCTCATCATCTATTTTCTGGCCTGTATAGATTCTATAGCTGTGGAATAATTTGCCAGTCTACTGACATCTAGTGCCCCCCCCCCTGTACAGAACCCCTGACTTACGGCGTATCTTCATCCTCCTCCTCCTCATCATCTACATTTCTGGCCTGTATAGATTCTATAGCCGTGGAATAATTTGCCAGTCTTGTCTTCATTGACTTAGTTCTTGTTAATGAGGTACCTAAGGAAAAAGATGATGTAGGCATAAAATTCAATCCTTTGTTATCACTACAGTGTATTATATCATGTCATTATTTTAATTACATTGTTGGTATATTATGGTATATTCTTTGAGATGTTCCCCATCTATAACTACTGATTTGTTTGACATTGTACATTAAGTCTAAGTAGGCTTCAATGATCCAAATGGTACACAGCAACATGTTTGTTTTCATCACAGACTTAATACTGTCACTTTATTCAAAAAATTTATATGCTGTACACTAACTGCTTAACCAGGTGCTCCGCAGGGCGCAGCTTTATACGACCGCAGAGGTCGAACCCTGAACAGTTGGGGCAAGTATGGACAAAACATTCAAGTGTGATACAGCTCTGAATTTGGATTGTGATCAAATTTTTGACATGACATGGTTTTTTTTTACACAAAACAAATGTCAAGATTTTACTAATCAATTAAAGATTTCTTCTTCAAACTTTATAAAAACAAGTGAAACTGCGAGCTACTGCTCACTGATGATACCCCCGCCGCAAGTGGATAATATTAATAGTGTAAAAATATGCAAGTGTTTGGTAAACAGGAAGTTGTCGACTGATGAATCTGAAAACGCATCACACGGTATAGCTGAATTATAAAAATCCTGAAACCAAATTTCACAAATCCTTGTATTGTAGTTCCTGAGAAAAATGTGACGAAAATTTTTAACTTGGTTATCATGTGTAAAATCATACAAGTGTTCGGTAAACAGGAAGTAGTCGAGTGATGAATCTGAAAACGCATCACACGGTATAGCTGACTTATATAAATCCTGAAACCAAATTTCAGAAATCCTTGTATTGTAGTTCCTGAGAAAAATGTGACGAAAATTTTCAACTTGGCTATCATGTGTAAAATCATACAAGTGTTCGGTAAACAGGAAGTTGTCGAGTGATGAATCTGAAAACGCATCACACGGTATAGCTGACTTATATAAATTCTGAAACCAAATTTCAGAAATCCTTGTATTGTAGTTCCTGAGAAAAATGTGACGAAAATTTTCAACTTGGCTATCATGTGTAAAATCATACAAGTGTTCGGTAAACAGGAAGTTGTCAAGTGATGAATCTGAAAACGCATCACACGGTATAGCTGACTTATATAAATCCTGAAACCAAATTTCAGAAATCCTTGTATTGTAGTTCCTGAGAAAAATGTGACGAAAATTTTCAACTTGGCTATCATGTGTAAAATCAGACAAGTGTTCGGTAAACAGGAAGTTGTCAAGTGATGAATCTGAAAACGCATCACACGGTATGGCTGACATATATAAATGTTGATACCAAATTACAGAAAGGGTGGATGTGTAGTTCCTGAGAAAAATGTGACGAAAGTTTCATGGGACGGACTGACTGACGGACTGATGGATGGACGGACTGATGGACGGACTGACAGACAGACAGAGGTAAAACAGTATACCCCCCCTTTTTTAAAGCGGGGGTATAATTAAATAGTTGATCATGACACAGCATAGGTTTCTGACACAGAACAAATGTGGTCTAATGAACTTAAAAGTTTTTTTTTGTCTTTGAGCAATTCACTATGCTGTTGAATATTAATCCTCTCAAAAAAATGTTTGAAGAAATTTTCTTTTTATTTATGAAATCTGAAATGAGAAAAATTAAACCCCCCCCCCCCTTTTTTCACATCCCCGTTTCCCTTTTTCCAAAACTGATATCAATTCAAATTTCTAATGGAGTTTGCAACAATAACTACTCTTTTAAATACATCATAAAATATTAAAATGTAAAATAAAGTGCTTGTTATCACTGAATGGTAAAGATTGGTTGGAAGTAAAGGTGAATATACATTGTTTATTGTATAAAACAATAAAAAAAACTTCATCAGCAACATTTTATATTGGCAAATTTCCAATGAAGTTATTTACATAAAGTTATTGGCAAATAAAAATAGAAAATGACATCATAGTCATGTCTGGCAAATGTCCAACATACATTATCTAAAAACATTTTAGATAAGATAAGGAAAAAAAGCTTCATCAGCAACATTTCATATTGGCAAATTTCCAATGAAGTTATTTACATAAAGTTATTGGCAAATAAAAATAGAAAATGACATCATAGTCATGTCTGGCAAATTTCCAACATATATTATCAACTACTATTCTATACAAAGAAAGATAACTCCAATTGAAAATTAATTGCTATTGCACAATATTGTGAAATTAGATATTTCTTGCTATTGTGCAATACTGTGCAATTGAAAATTTCTTGCTATTGCACAATACTTGATATGGAATCCTGATTTGGACCAACTTGAAAACTGGGCCCATAATCAAAAATCAAAGTACATATTTAGATAAAGCATATCAAATAAGCCCAAGAATTTAATTTTTGTTAAAATCAAACTTAGTTTAATTTTGGACCCTTTGGACCTTAATGTAGACCAATTTGAAAACTGGACCAAAAATTAAGAATCTACATACACAGTTAGATTTGGCATATCAAAGAACCCATTTATTCAATTTTTGATGATATCAAACAAAGTTTAATTTTGGACCCCCCATTTGGACCAACTTGAAAACTAGACCAATAATTAAAAATCTAAGTACATTTTTAAATTCAGCATATCAAAGAACCCCAAGGATTCAATTTTTGTTAAAATCAAACTAAGTTTAATTTTGGACCCTTTGGACCTTAATGTAGACCAATTTGAAAACGGGACCAAAAATTAAGAATCTACATACATAGTTAGATTCGGCATATCAAAGAACCCCAATTATTCAATTTTTGAGGAAATCACACAAAGTTCAATTTTGAACCCTTTGGGCCCCTTATTCCTAAACTGTTAGGACCAAAAATCCCAAAATCAAACCAAACATTCCTTTTATGGTCATAAACCTTGTGTTTAAATTTCATAGATTTCTATTTACTTATACTAAAGTTATGGTGCAAAAACCAAAAATAATGCTTATTTGGGCCCCTTTTTGGCCCCTAATTCATAAACTGTTGTGACCTCAACTCCAAAAATCAATCCCAACCTTCCTTTTGTGGTCATAAACCTTGTGTTAAAATTTCATTGATTTCTATTTACTTATACTAAAGTTATTGTGCGAAAACCAAGAATAATGCTTATTTGGGCCCTTTTTTGGCCCTTATTTCCTAAACTGTTGGAACCAAAACTCCCAAAATCAATCCCAACCTTCCTTTTGTGGTCATAAACCTTGTGTCAAAATTTCATAGATTTCTATTCACTTAAACTAAAGTTATAGTGCGAAAACCAAGAAAATGCTTATTTGGGCCCTTTTTGGCCCCTAATTCCTAAAATGTTGGGACCAAAACTCCCAAAATCAATCCCAACCTTCCTTTTGTGGTCATAAACCTTGTGTTAAAATTTCATTGATTTCTATTCACTTTTACTAAAGTTAGAGTGCGAAAACTAAAAGTATTCGGACGACGACGACGACGACGACGACGACTACGACGATGCCAACGTGATAGCAATATACGACGAAAAATTTTTCAAATTTTGCGGTCGTATAAAAACATGGTGTTTGTTTTATTTCAAGCAAACCTAAGTAAATCCAATACATTTTAATGCTCATTTCTCAACAGTAAAAAATCTGTTATTACTCCTAAAGCTGACCAAAAATCATCTCTATTAAATAAGATGCATGTGGAATCAAAACAGGCAACAGTTGTGCTCCACATGGCTTCAAATCAAAACAAATGTTATACTTTACATATTTTGATATTTTTGTATTATTTTTTAAACAACTATTGGGGGAAATGTTGTACCTTGATGTCAAGTAATATAAGTAGGACTGAATTTTGGTCCTCGGGGCTCTTTGGCTTCGAATTTTGTTTGGACTTTTTAATTTTTTTATGGGATTCCAGTGTCACTGGTGAGTCTTTTGTGGACGAAACGTGCGTCTGGCATATATACAAAATTTAGTCCTGGTATCTACATTGATTTTATTCACTTATACTCTGCTGAGATGAAATCTGATGAACTCGGTTAGTTTAAATACTGTGGATTCATTATTTTCACATTGGATATCAATTTTTCATTGATTTTGTGGGTACAGTTGAACATAAATTTAAATGTTCAAAGAATTATAAATTTTCTATGACTTGAATGTAGAATTTTGCATATCTGTGATAATAAATAAATCCAAAGTAGGCTAACATTAGTAAGCAACTGTTCCATTACCAAGTAAATAAATCTAAGTAACCAACAGTTTATTGACCTAGTTCTATGAATTCAATATATCCCTGGTTTTTTAAAAGTTTCTGTTTGAGTTTAATAGTTCCAGATGAAGGTGGATCAAGCAAATTGCTTCAGGCACAAAATAAAATTTAAAAAGTTTTATTCTATACTTTAAAAGGCCCTCTATTTATATCACAAACAATTAACAAACAAGGATTGAGCTATCAAATTGACAGCAAACTGGGCTTTTCTTTGTTTTACATAGGCTCTTTCAGACTTAATTGACTTAGACTAACTTTTATTTGTCTCAACCTTTTTCTCCATAATGACGCCTTTTGACGCCACTCCCTTTACTCCATAATGACGCCTTTTGGCGCCACTCCCTTTACTCCATAATGATGCCTTTTGACGCCTGTGTAGTACCTCAGTTGAAAGGTTTTGACTACGAAATGTCTGCATTAGACTTAATAAAATTTGTATCCAATATGAAAAGGATATTCATAAGAATATCTGACTGAAATTTATTTGATGAAATATTTGTTTTTTGCAATGCATTAATACTTTCAGGCATATTTTCAGCATTTTATTGAAAATTCCATTAAGGAAAGGGTTAAATTTATAAATAATTGATATACTAACTAATAGCATTAGATCTGTACTATACTAGCTTCTAAATAAAAAATAGTAACAATAATAATTTTAATAAAGCAAAGTTCTAGAATTATAATATGTTTTCTTTATATAAAGATAGAAAGATTACCATATATGACAACTGTATGGTTTTGTGTCAACTTTTAATTATTAAAAATACAAAATGAAAGTAAGCAATTATATGATTGATTGATGTTAAACCCCACTTTCAGCAACATTTGTTATTTTGCCGCAGTCAGTTTTAATTGGTTGAAGAAGCCAGGCACTCTGGGAATAAACCACCAACCTACGACAGGAAAACCATCTTTGTTAATTGAGATAGTTGATATGCAATATGTGGGGTTTAAACTCTCTGCCTCAGTGTTAACAGCCATGTGATACAGTAGTCAAACTACAAAGACCACTCAGCCACCAAGGGCCCTAGGTATATGAAGAAATTTGATTAACAGATGGAGATTTTGAACCAACTACTTTAGGACAATATATCATGTATATACATGTAGTTCATAATTTTTATGCCCCACCTACGATAGTAGAGGGGCATTATGTTTTCTGGTCTGTGCTTCCGTTCGTCCGTCCGTCTGTGCCTCCGTTCGTCCGTCCGGTTAAAGTTTTTGGTCGAGGTAATTTTGATGAAGCTGAAGTCCAATCAACTTGAAACTTAATACACATGTTCCCCATGATATGATCTTTCTAATTTTAATGCCAAATTATAGTTTTGACCCCAATTTCATAGTCCACTGAACATAAAAAATGATAGTGCAAAGTTCAGGTTAAAGTTTTTGGTCAAGGTAGTTTTTGATGAAGTTAATGTTACATCAACTTGAAACTTAGTACACATGTTCCCTATGATATGATCTTTCTAATTTTAATTCCAAATTAAAGTTTTGACCACAATTTCACGGTCAACTGAACATAGAAAATGATAGTGGGAGTGGGGCATCCGTGTACTATGGACACCTTCTTGTTTTCTCATCATGTTGAGTTTAAAAGTTTCTGAGCAAGATTAAAATAGAAACTTGAATGGTCCCCAGTGCAATACAGTATTTCTTCACTGGAGGTAGTTGGATTTTAAAAATTAATTAAGCATTAATATACAACTGTCAAAGAGGATAAATATTATACTTGTCAGAGATTTGGGAGGGACATCAGTTTCTTGGATATTTTTTTTGAAATGATTTTCTAAAATAGAGAGTGTTCTTTGAACTTCTTTCTGTGAGGTGTGTTCAGCCATAGTCACCTTTTGCCTGTAGGTGTGCAGATATTGACCTTCAGGTAGTTGTTGGCAATCATACTACTTAAACAACCTTGACTACAAATGAGGGTCTGGCAAGGTAATTGCGATCGATCATACTAAAAGTCAGTGATGTTCATATGAGTGTAGAATATTACCTATGATTCAAAACTGCACACACATTAAAAACCAAAGTCAAGGTACATAATTCCATACAACAGACACATTTAAAACACTCCAATTCAGACTCGATAATATTACCCATAATTCCATACTACAGACACATTTAAAACCAATCCAATTCAGGGTCCATAATATTTCCCATGATTCAATACTACACACACATTTAGAACCAGGGAAATTCAAAATACATTAATTATAAAATCACCCCAAAATTAAAGTTATATATTAGTACCCAACACCAGTGATTAGTAATATGTTTAATACTAACTCTCTCCATTTGAGTCTACAATAGAAACAAATTTATCAAAGACCTCAAAGTACTAAAAGAAAACCAATTCAAATTGCTGAAAAAATTGAACAGAAATTTAAGAGTGGAAAATTGGCAGTTTGTTAATCATCAGTTAGAACTCAAGACTACAATTGTTATTAATTAAATTCATAAATTAAAACATCCATATTCCTTCACTGGCTAAATTTGACAATAAGAACGAGTGTTTAAAACTAGAAATGAAAACATCCTACTAACATTATAAATTTAGTTTTGACAATTCTACACAATTTACACAATGTATAAGTTCAGGTTTAGATATTAAACTTATGAGTTATCATATAAGGTGACATTTTGTATGTATAGTAATTGTTCTCTCCCTAACTATTTTTATTTATTTTTAAATCTTAAAATTTGTGTTTTTAAACATCAATAAATAAAAGTAATCATTCTATATGGTCCCTGAAAAATTGTTGTTTATAAAAATAACTGTCATAATTACAAACAGTTAATAATGAAAACAATTAAGATTTGCAGTGATTTAGAATTACTTTCAAATTTTGCAAGTATTTAATCAAACAGAAAAGACATTTAAAGCATGTTTAAAGAATAAAGATCAAAACAATTTCTATGAGAAGGGCTAAAAAAACAGGTATTTATATTCTTTATAATTAGTGTAAGGTTTATACATTACAAGAAAAGTTAATTTATTTAGGACCTTTTGGGGGTGTTCATTATGATTCCACATGGTGTTTTCAAATACAGTCAGCTAGCTTGATTACCATAAAACATTACTAATAGATTGCAGTATTTAATTGTTATTATTTAATTAATTGATTGTGGTTTGCTTTAAGCCAAATCAGCATTTAAAGACTTTATCTGGGTTAATTGTTGTTTGCTTTAAGCCGAATCAGCATTTAAAGACTTTATCTGGGTGAGATTGTTGTTTGCTTTAAGCCGAATCAGCATTTAAAGACTTTATCTGGGTGAGATTGTTGTTTGCTTTAAGCCGAATCAGCATTTAAAGACTTTATCTGGGTGAGATTTTTGTTTGCTTTAAGCCGAATCAGCATTTAAAGACTTTATCTAGGCGATCTGTTTTATTGGGTGATGAAGAACATATGATGGTAATGTGGACTTGAAAATCAACCTAACATTAACAAGATATAAATTGACTTATGTACAATTTCTAGTTCTTTTCAATTATAAAACAATTGTAAGATTTATCCTATTTTCAAGCAAGCAAACTTAACCTCATCCATTTTTATACATACTAGGTTAAGCTGAATTAAGCGTGATTTGTGTGCTTTTTTTTTTATCTTAACAAAATAGTCTACCACTAGATTACTACATATATATATCTATGTTAGTTTGTTAGTAAAGCACACCTGTTTTATTTATGGGTTTAGCACCTGAAGAATCTGCCTCTGGAGACGGACCGTCTAATGTTGGAATGTCTGTATGATCTGCCCCGGAATCTTCTCGTGTGCGTCCCTGTAAAACAATGGAATTTCTACAATATTTTACTTTATTTTAATCCATTTCAATTTTACAACTAAATTATCTCCCCTGCAATGTATCTTTTACTATTTCTTTACAAGATTTCAAGTCACTATTTTTGAAAATAAATCACAAATGGACTGTTCACTTTGGATGGTTGGGCCCCACTATCATATTTAAAGCCACCACATTCTGTATGTGCTTGTTCAAAGTCAAGAGCCTGTAATTCAGTCGTCATTGTTGAAGTGTTATATATTTATTTTTCATTCATTATTTTATACATAATTTAGGCCGTTAGTTTTCACGTTTAAATTGTTTTACATTTGTCATTTCAGTGGCTTTTATAGCTGACTATGCAGTATGTGTTTGCTCATTGTTAAAGGTTGTACAGTGACCAATAGTTGTTAATTTGTGTGTCATTTTGTTTCTTGTGAAAAGTTGTTTTATTGGTGATCATACCACATCTTCTTTTTTATATGAACAGACTCAGTAGAAATCATCTTTACATTCTGCTGTCATGCACAGTCATACCTAAGCAATTCATTATCTAAAGCTGAGTTTGTAAATACTGTAAATACTTTGAAAACAATAGACATGCAAGAAAGCTTTTGATTGTCAATGATTATTATATTTGTTCAAGAAATTTTCACAATTTTTTTGCAATTTCAGGTCGGATAGAAATTGACCTAATGCAAGTGAATATCAATACATTTGTCAAACTGTGTGAGATTGAAAAAATCTCTTCAGAAAGTCTGTAAATGTCTGAAAATCGACTTGGTGTAAGAACCCTACAAAACAACCCTACAAAACATACTAAAATTGATCTTTTATTTCGTATTTGAATATTCACAAATCTATCAAAGTTATATATACATGCACTTGCATTTTTTCATGATTATCAGAACATAAATGTGTATAGAGAGGATCAGTACCGTTAACAAAAATGTACACATACTTTTGGGCATACATCCTATAGGTTTAAACTTTGTAAAATGTTTTATAGATGATAAAACTAACATACCTTTTCCCTCTCTGCTTGATCTAAGTTGTATATACCCACTAACAAACTATAATCCATTATTTTAAAGCTTTCAAGTACCTAAAAATAGATATGATGCAACACATTAAGCAAAATAATGGTTGCCATGTTTTTACTTATGATTATGATCTATAAATGATTTTATTTGTCATATTTCTTAAGTCAAATATCCAATTTTTTCTAGTATTAAAGTTAACAAGAAGTTTTTTTTCGCCATGATGAAGATAGCCATTCTAAATAAATTCTAGATGATGCTTGTTTTCTCCATGTCATATATTAAACAGATCTGTTAACTACTTGGAGTTGATGTTCTCTTCTTCATACAACTATCTACAGAGCTTTGTCTTCATCTTATGCTTAATCAATATATATCTTTTTTCATGTAACATAGGGAATTTCTTTCTTATTGATTACAAATTTTTGATAAGCTACTTTTTGAGATCTGGCAGCAATTAGAACAAAAAGCACTTGAGTTGTTGATATTTTGATTTTAGTTGCCTTGGATACATTATTATTCGTAAGATACCAATTTTTGTGGATTTTGTGGCTTTTCAAAACCACATAATCAAATATCTATAGAATTTTCCTCAATCCATTGGTACCAACGAGAATAAATGAATCCACATTATTTGCATTTGGGTTACTGTCTTATTGGGGTATACCCAACATCTTTAATTTGAAAATCAATGATGCACTAACATTCTGTATGTGCCTGTCCCAAGTCAGGAGCTTGCATGCTTGTAAATCAGTGTTAGTTGCTGAATAACGTATTAAAATTTCGTTCAATAACATTGCTTTTTTTATCTACATCAATCAGGTCTTATCCTATTGCATAAATTTTCTGCCTTTTTTGCTGTCCCTATGTTTTGTGTGTTCCTGTGTGTATATTATAACTTACCCGACAGTCCCTTATAAGTGTCTTCATAAGAGGTTCGTGTTTGTCTTTTTCAAGATATATTCCATCTGCATGTATATTTATAAAGTCTAAGTCTTTGTACACAGGAACAGATTTTTCACGTTCGTGTTTGGATGCTTTACGTTTATAAGTACTTCCTTTTAAATCATATTTTTCAGACATTTTCACTGTTGTCGGAAGTAAATTGTTCATCACAACAAATCGAATGTTCTTACCACCACACTGAAAGAGAAAAAAAACATGAGATTTTACTATTTGATAAATGTGTTGGAAGTAAATTATTTATCACAACAAATCAAAAGAAACAAATCATTGTTAACGAGACTTTAAAATTTCATAAAACGTGTCATGTTCAAATCACTACCTTTAATATATTATATATACATATATACTGCATCGATGCTATTTGCCCAGTCATATTTGCTTTGATTGTATAATATATGTGATATACAGTCGCTGACCATATATTATGCCTTGTTTATGATCTTGACAATGCATTTCAGAAGAGTTTTACTTATGATGTCATTAAAGTACTGGTTTGCAAAATTTATACGTCATAACTCCAAATTTTTAATGATTGTCTTTGCCCTACATATTTCATTAGGAACAGTTGAAGGAGTTTCAGTATATAAATATAAATTTTACTAGCCAAAAAACAGGATAGAAAAGGTGAAAGTACAAAATTTCACCTTCAAATTAACAAATGATTTATTATTTCCATTCATGTTTTTGTATTTTTGCCTTTAATGCAGTGCAGTGTTTTCCCCAGGCCGTTTTAGCGTCGCGGTACCATGACGCTATATTTTTTTCACCGCGATGCTATAATAATTCCCGCGACGCTATAATTATTTTGAAGATGCTATTTTACTTGTCCTCAATTTTGAACTTTCATCTATTATCGATTATGATCATAAAAATTATATCACCTTTAATTGTAATCCCTTTAAGTCGGACACTAAAAGCAATTAAGAGATTAAATAGCCAGGTGTTAATTGCCCTTAGGGTTATAACTGTTTGGATGCGAATATCCAAAGCTGACACTTGTGACATGATTAATACCACGTGTCTGCAATCACCAATTTCGACATGGAAAAATGCAATCACAAAACAATTCGAAATCTACGTTTTGTAAAACGAAATTTCAAAGATTGAAACGATTTCTTTTTTTTAAAGTCGTTTATTTGTGCAACTCTCCAAAAATTACTTTCTTTCTCTTCCGGTAATACGAGAACGAGAATTTTGGATTGAGCTAAAATAAGTTTTATACTTCTTTAAAAAGTGATCATAATTGGCTTAACTTTATGTTTAATCCATTTAATGCATTAAAAGGGTCTTATTCATTCACAATCTGTTGTCAAACAATGTTTATTCTCGGACTAATTTTCGAAATTTTTCTACAGCCGCCATTACACATTTTTGTGTAAACTACGGATCGGAACCGGACCAGATATGACAAAAATCCGCATTTTCACGATAATGACAACAGATTGACAGTAGACAGAAAAAATATACCAAGAGAGAAAACTACGCATTTAACAGACTATTTGTTAGATAACTTTGTTAAAAATACATATCATTTTGAAGTAAAGATAAGAAACAACTGGGACTAATTCATTGAGTGCCATGAAACAATGAATTTCATAAACATGATAAAAAAAAAATTTAAATTGATTTTTTTTTGCTTCTTTTGCTACTTTATCTTTACTTAATATAATATAAAAAATAGTTAATTTTGTGTACTAGATATTTAGTTTTGTATGTATACAGGTTGCACTATAATGAACCATTCATTCATTTGACTTATTGTTGGGTAACTGAAACCACATATTTATTTTTATTTGGCACAAGAGGAAAAAAATAATTCTGTAACTATAAATGAATAAAGAAAACATAAACTGAAACAACTGTTTTTGTGGTTATAGTTTAATTGTATTCTTAGTTATGAATTGAACAATATAAACTAAAACATATAAAGGAAATAGAGCATCAACGTGACGCAACAAATGACATTAACAAATTATTTTTTTTTTACGCAAAATGTGCTGCAGTGTATTCTATTCTTTATCCATAGACCTTATAACGTTTACTAAACAGAATGGGTTTTGCTCATTGTTGAAGGTCATACAGTGCCCTTTAGTTCCTTATAACGTTTACTAAACAGTATGGGTTTTGCTCATTGTTGAAGGTCATACAGTGCCCTTTAGTTGATTACATCCTTTTCCTTTGGTCTTTAGTGGATAGCTGTCATGCCACATCTCCTTATTTCATTAATTAGGAAATAAACCCTACTTATCTTTTAATGGTACTAACTAATTACCTACCTGATAACAGTATAGACCATAAAACTTGGGTAACAATGTACAAGGATTTTGGTTTAAATTCTGTAAGATATAAATCATATATTGAAATGTGTACAAGTAAATTTAAGGTGTTTCCATTAACTAACATGTACATTTCTTGTCAAAATATATAATACAAGAATATATAAATAGTTTTAAAACTAAAATCATGGGTATCAATTTCCAGGATAAAAACAAATTGTATTTATTTTCTGCTAACAGCTTGCAGGAAATTGATTTCTTTTTTTAACATTTTATTTTGGGTCATTTTTACTTTTTCTCATTAACAAAATCCATGAAAATATATAAACCATGATTATATTGATTCTTGTATTTGATTATAATAATATAAAATTGCCAACAGAATGAATCATTAGATACCACCTTTTTGATTAAGGAGAAAATTGAGTTTCATTAAACATGTAATAATTTCATGTTCTCATCATTTTCCCTAACATTTTTTTTATCAGTCATGTCAGTAGGAAGAGAAAAAAAGATTTTGAATGATACATTGTGATAATATTGTTTTCACTTCCTCCTTTATATTTTTAGAACAGATTTCCAACAAAATAAATCATGAATTAACATCCAAGATAAAAAATGTAGCTTCCTTAAACATGTGAAATCCAAAAATTGTAACACCCATCTAATAATTATAACCAAAATGGTTATTTTTTTTATCAAATCTCATTTCTCTAAATATTTCTTGTTTTACATCCTATATCCTAACATTTCGCATGTTTCAGTCCTCTTAAATTACTAACATTTGTAAAGTCAATATTATTTCATTATTTCAGCATGAGAATTCTGTTATTTTTTTTTATTTTTAATATTTTATTTTATAGTTAACTAGTTAATTATCATGATTATGTATCTCACCATATAATAGCCTGGTAAAAGTTTCTGTAAGAAGTCAGCCTCTTTGTGCTGTACTGTCTTTATAATAAATTCATCATCATTTGTCAGGTAAAAAATGCTTCCACTGGCACCAGGGTTAGATAACTCCTTCAGAGCTTCATCACAACACGATAACTGTAATAAGATACAAATATTAATTCATTTGGGTAAGTTAACCTCTTCAGATCCCAAGCATCAATTGATAATGAACTCAACATCTAGACTAAACTTTGGTATGCAGTGTTCTAGCTACAAAATTTTAACAGGGCGCAGCGCCCTCCCTTTTTTATTGACGCCCATGCCTTTTTCTGCCGTCCCTCGGGTGCCCAGCTGGTTTTTTTTGCGGAAAATCAGCAATTTCTGACTTTGAAATACAGGTAATTTTGTAATTCTTCCATGAACAGGAAGTTCAGCTACCTGTGCAAACTGTCAAATTAAGTAACCAATTAAGTGCATGGCTTCTCCAGACAGCTTTGGTGTCAAACACATTGTTAATTAACACCAATTACCTTAGCTTTAGGTCATACATAATTAGTGTATATCAACAAAATGAGTTACTTCCCCTTATTTATCACCTGTTCACAATATATTCCTTAAATTTATGTTTCTTTTCATAAAATTAAAGGATTAAATATAAAATTAATGCAAATTAGAATATAAATTTGAATTATTTTCACTTGAATACACTTCAAAAATAAATATTTTGAAAATTATATTTTGCATCTTTACTCCCGTTAACTGATCTATCAAGTGAAATGAAGTATAAAAAATTCACAATGAAGCAAGGGAAAATAAAGATAGAAAAAAGAAATATAATATGAAGGAAACAGCTTCCTAAACATGCTAAAAGGGTCTCAGCATCATCACCATCAAAATATGAAGTCAACCATATAAAATTGTGCCAAAAGTATTGAAATATATGTATTAGTCTATTTTAACTGAAACTTGAAGTTACAAGAATGCATAATAAAAGTTATGTGCTAATTCATTATGAGGCTTAACGAATTGCCTTTCTTCAGTGACATTAATTAACGTGTAAAATTTTCCTTTTTTTCAATGACATGTACGCGTAAAATTGCTCTTTTTCTGACTAGCACCCTGCCCTTTTTAAATCCTGGCTAGAACACTGGGTATGCCAGGTGAGCGTACTGTAATATTTGTATATGTTTAACACTGTAACATTCTGTCTGTGTGTCCAATGACAATGTCAGGAACCTTTAATTCAATGGTTGTCATTTGTTACTGTTTAGCAAGTTAGATATTAGTTTATCATTTATTGTTTTGTACATAAATCAGGCTGTTAGTTTTCTCATTTGAATTGTTTTACCTTTGTCATTTTGTGGGCACTTTATATTAGATTATGCAGTATTGGTTTGGCTCATTGTTGAAGGTCATAAGTCACTTTTAGTCTTTACCTTCTATGCCATTGGGTTTCTAGGGAAGATTTGTCTCATTGACAATCATATAATAGATTAATTTTATAGGATAACTGTATTCAGATAGAAATATTAAATAAATATAATATTTACACATCTTTTTCATAAAAATGTTGAAACAGAATCTTTAAAATCAACTGTAAATGTAATTTTTATTGCCAATGTTGGTGATGACAGTATTATTCTTCATAGGGATAAAAAAAAAAAATTGTGATTTTTCTATTTGTTAAACATGTTAAAACTTCTAAAAACAGATATGTAGACAGGAAACATATCAAATATATTTCTTACTTACCAAAAAATCATCTGGCTGGATTCCAAACAATTCACGAAAATAACGAAATGCAATTGGTGCGTATGTTTTAAATCGAAAATCGCTCAGATGATGAGCTGGGGTCAAATTACTGCCTTCTCTGAAAATATATAAAATATGAGTTGATTCAATTATTCTATTGCTTGACATGTGTATTAGAAAGATAAATATGGACATTTTTATAGTGATATCTATTTATAACTTTGTATCCTATATTGAGTAAGCCCATACTACAGACAAGAAACAAGGATCCACCATACTTGCTGCATGCACTTTTGTATTTATATTGTGTCATAGATTAAATTTATTCGTTCAGTGTATGTTTACTTGTATTTGTTAATATGTCTTTTGATTCAGTAATGGGTATTTTGGAGGGTGTTTTCATATGTTGTAATGTTCTCCTATTGTTGTAGGTAAGGGTGAAGGTTGGCACCTGTTAAAACATGTAATCCCGCTGCATTTATTTGCACCTGTCCTACGTCAGGAACCTGCTGTCCATTGGTTGTCATTTGTTGATGTGGTTCATAAGTGTTCCTATATTTTTTATATAGATAAGACCCTTGGTTTTCCTGTTTGAATGGTTTAACATTTAACAATAGTCAATTTTGGGGCCCTTAATAGCTTGCTGTTCTGTGTTTCCTGTTTTGGAGGCCGTACTTTTTGAATGGAGAGTTGTCTCATTGGCACTCGTACCACATCTTCTTATAAATATTGAGTATGACAGTTTAAACCAAATTTTCCACAGTTCCTATGTGTATATTTAAATATACATATGAATGTAGGCCTGGAAAGTATCAGGGACTATATTTTAGTGTGTGTATACTAAGTGGAAAACACGGCAGCATCTTAGTTTGTAATGTGATGTCTAATGAAAGAACATTTATTCCAATCTTTCAAAAATATTGCTACATTCCTATGCTCTCTTCCTACTTTGGTATAGGGTAATACCGTTAGGTTACTGTAAATTATTGCATGCATTTATTTATGTAATTTTTAAAAAAATTAAACTTTAATTATTGCGAGTTCTTATTATTGCAATGCTCAAGTAGTACTATTACTCACATAAATAAAAACAGTTATTATTTGATTCAAGGTTTTCATTGATATGACTATATTTTATGTTAAAACTGTCTACTGTGAATCAACATCTAGTACTCACGAAGGAAAGAAGACACTTTCTACAACAGCAAAGTCCTGCATGAGAACGTCCCTCTCTGGTTTAGATGACAAACCTCCCACGCTCTGTCCTATACCCAACTGTATGGCAGCCATTAACTCGGATGTAGGTTTCTACAAAATACAATTCCAACATTCTGAACACTGTGTGAAAAATATCAACTAAGGAATGTTAAAAGGTGGCACAAGTCAACTGAGAACTTGACAGTCACTTTTGTTGTTTAACTAACGATGCAAAGCAGTTAGTTAAACAGATGTATTAGTTTTTATTGGCAGAGGAAGCTGGAGTACCTTCAGAAACCATACAGTAGGATAACTGACATCCAAGTCAATTAGATATCTGCCAGGGTTAAAACTCACAACACCAGTGTTGATAGGCTTGTGATACCAGTCTGCGCCAAAAACTTTTTCATATACATATATATATATATATCATTGCTCATTGGATTTGTATCCTGTTTTTTTTTTTTAGTTGAAAAAAGTTTTATTCAAATGCAATCAATAAAAAGAAGATAAGGTCTGATTGCCAATGAGAAAACTCTCAACAAGAGACCAAATGACACAGAAATTAACAACTATAGGTCACCATATTACAAGTATTGTTTTTTTTCTACTTATGATCTAATATGATTTTGTAAATTTTATGAAATTATGCTATTAATTAAAATTAAAAAAATATTTTTGTGAAAAAATTACCGGTATGATATTTATTATAAAGAACATAATAAGGTAAGAAAATGAGATACTGATTTGCCTTGGTCCCGAAATGTCTCCTGTCTTGCCAAACTGTCTATCAATCATGTCTACTAAATATGTGTCCTACGGTGCCAAACTGTCTTAAACTTTGAGCTAAACCTGTCCAGGTGACGAAATGTACTGTAAAGTTACCTTATCTATAAAGCGCAGCATTGATTCGGATCAGTAAGACTGGTTTCCGAGAATAGTATACTTTTGACCTGTTAAAAAGTACCTGACAAAGAACCAGTTAAAAATTATCGATAAAATAAAAGATGAAAGTTGTCCTGATATGTAGGGTTTTTATATCAACTAAGTTTTCAAACAGAATCAGATTATGCATAGTGATTTTTCAACTCTGAAAAAAATGAACAGACCATTGATATTCATTAACATAAGGACCATTTCTATCCCCCACAACTCATATACATGTAAACTGCTATTTTTACATTGTTATGATTGTTGTAGACCATGGTCATGATGTATAGAATATAATGACCACCTATATCTACCTTTTTATAAGTGACCATTCCTGTGTGATGGTCCACTCTCCTGTGTCCAATCTTCTTTTCTCTGTCTTTACCAGCATGTATACTACTTGACGGCCTCAGTGTATCTGTAACCATGTTTTGGTTTGTCTGTGGCTAAAATTAAACAATTGTAGATAATTTTATTTCTTTAGAAAAAATTATCAATGATCTAAATAGCATAATTTGCTCACCTAGGTCTCTATATGAGCATTTCAAATATGGACCATCTCAACATGCTGAAACATTTTTGACTATAACATGTAGAATAAAATGTTAATGTTTAAAATAATCTGTTATTTGTTGGTCTTGTACATGTATTGTTGACAAAAAAAATCTGATTACAGTTTCTCAAGTATTACATGAATATGGAACAAAAAATATTTCAAAAATGAAGGCAGTGATTGGTGCAGTCAGTTTACATTGACTTCCCTGTTTTGACTTTACTCTAAAAAAAAAAAAAAAAACGCATGACATCATACATGTCATAACTTGGTTGATCATGTTGATGTATGTCATATTTTGATGGTCTATTTGCTATATATATTGCAATTTCTTTAGTACAATGTATAATTAGGCTTTTTTGTCCTCTTTCCAATCATTTTATGCATTTCCCTTTACGCCTTTTAAGTTTCTTCAAAAGTTTAAATTGTTGACAGCCTTACAGCCATGATAGTTGCTGTTACATCCCATTTTGTCTCTGGTGTATGTGTGTCTTATTATCAATTATATTTCATATCAATATACAACCTTACTATAAAACGTACTAACCTCTAATGGTGATTGTTTATATATTTCTCTCGGTAATGTACCTGATAAATAAAACATTGTAAACATTAAAATAAACATGATAATATTACCATTGTAGTTATAATCATGATAATACTGTCATGACTGTGTATATATATAATCTTTTAATGCATAAATTAAATGAACCAATTATCATGATCAGTGATGATGAACAATAAAGGAAAATTCAAATTTGAGTGGTTATTTGATTTTGTGGTTTCAGCATTTAAACATTTAAAACTAAAAATTGAAAAGATCATGAAAATAATACTGACTGCGGCAAACAGTTATCATGATATACATGATTTCGAATTGCTTTTTCCAGAAAAAAAATTGAGGCAACAAGAAATTTCATTACACCACAATGTGCTATTAGAAGTTTTCCCCACATGCCGAGCCCGAGGTCAATGCAGCAGGAGATTCCAAATCAAATCTAGAATCTCCTGTATTACTGTTAAGTGTTTTACCAACAATGACCAACAGAGGATCACCAGTGTTGTATACAGGAACTCATTCTTTCCTGGAACAATCATGGAATGAAATACATTCTTTGTAGATTTCCGCTCAGCGTCCAGACTAGACTATAATACATTAATTCAATACCAGACTTATCATTCATTATCACTGAACTAGTATATATTTGTTTAGGGGCCTGCTGAAGGACGCCTCCGGGTGCGGGAATTTCGCGTTGCATTGAAGACCTGTTGGTGACCTTCTGTTGTTGTCTGCTCTATGGTCGGGTTGTTGTCTCTTTGGCACATTCCCCATTTCCATTCTCAATTTTATCAACATGGATATTATAATGTAAATATGCTTATCATGCTCAGTGATGCTTATAGTGTAGTTATTACTGCATCTAACCTTAGGACACTATATTTTTAAGGAATTTAAAAAATTCATTTCGGATAGAAGTCTTACATGGAAGTATTTAACATAACCATATCTTAAATTTGTTAATGTAAGACTTATAATATAATTTATTATGCCTCAACCTTAGAGTGTGTAAAATTTATGACAGCTTCCGACCTAAATTAGAGTTTCTGCAAAGAAATGATAACTAGAGTTATACAAATTATATGCGATATTCACCTTCTTTTGGAATATTTTGTATGACAGATTGATCATTATGTGTGGGGACGTTTTGGTCGACACTAGTCGCCATCTTCCGTGTATTCGATCGATTTCTTGTATATTTTTTTGTTGTTTATGGCTAAATCACTGTTTCCTTAAGCCATTGTGAAAGTGTTTTATTGTCTCAGGACCATTTAATCGACTACTATGCAAAAAGCGGCGTAAAATTCATAAAATTCCATCTTTCTGTCATCTAGATTATGGGGTGATTATTCCGGAAGTATTGAAACCGCATGCGCACACAGAAGGACAAATGTATTTCCGTAAACATGAAAAATTTGGCTCACCTGGTCACAGGTCACATCCTCAATCTTGTTGACTTATTTTTACAGAGATATTTCCTTGTTGATCTTTTGCTTTTTAAATTGAATGAGATACAACGTATTTATTTAGAATTTGTCGTTAAAAGACAGTATATAACGCCTAAAAGAAGTTTACCTGACAGTTTTGATGTACAAATATATATATATATATACTAGAACACACCCGTACTGAATTAAAGTAGCCTATATAACTATGCGCAAGCCTTATTTTAGTATTAGTATTGTCATCTGATAAAGTCATGCTGATTATAAGATACACAGTTTTCTCTGCTTTCAAATCTTTCTATTTGAAACCGTCGATCTGGAACTTATCAATGATTGATAATATTAATTATTTGGAATACAAAAGGTCCTGGAATGGAGTATTTTTTAATCAACAGCATTGTCCTATATTAGTTATAAATATTGAATTCTTTGATTTGCTGTTTTACGTCATGCCCGCTAACCGTGAAATTGAAAACTGTACCTATACGCCTTATTTTAGTCCAGATTTTTAGTATTCGTATTGTTATCTTAGAAAGTCTAACTGATTAAAATACTACAATAGGTAACAATTTGACAATTAAATAGTGTCAACCCAGTGATTATGACCCGTGTAATACTATATAGCATATTAATCCCGAATACACCGTTTGGTAGTGCGCCTGTCAGATGCGGAACATACAGATAAGGTAATCGGTAACAGGTGAATATACTATTGGTATCGGTATCGGACTCGACCCGGAACTTCTTAATTATTGGCAATATTAATTACGTGGAAAACAAAAGGGCCTGGAGTGGTGTAATTTTTAATCTACACCTTTGTACTATATTAGTTATATATAAAGTTGAATTCTTTGATTCGTCGTTTTTACGTGATGACGGCTGACAAATTAGCCCTCGTAATTTTAGATATAGTCAATAGTTTCACAGAAGCTGGTGCAGCTTTGATTTCACCTTTGTAATACTAGTAGACAATGATGACTACGATTAACGCCAAGTGATGGGGAAATTTCACATGTCCACAAAAAAAAAATGCGAAACTTCACGTTCATTAGATCTAAAAAGGATACCATTTTATAATTTTTTTAAATATATTTTAGTTCAAATACGTATACATGCACAAGGTAAAAAGCGTGTGTGTGTCTTCAACAGAAAATAGCATTTTGTAGTTTTATTCATGCAGCTGTAATCCGCTTTCCAATTTAATTTTAATGCGAGCCGTGAGTTACTTACCGCTCTGCATAGACTAGTTTGCATATAAAAAAAAAGCCGGTCAATTTTATCATTTTCAGCCGTGACAGGAATCGCCTACCTCACACTGAAAACCTTGTAATTAAGGCACTATGACGATAAGGCAATATTTCGTGGCATGCATATGAGATAATTTGGTCTGTCCATCAGACATATATTGACTTCGAATTGTTAGAATAGTTTACATGTTTAAGTTTTGCATTTGCATTTATACAATCTAAATTACATTAATGCGAGAGATCTGAGTCAACAGTTTATTCTTGATATATTTTTCGTTCCGATGATATTTATGCATTTATTTTAAGACGGTGGCTTGTGTCTTTATATAAGCCTGTCATTGCATCTATTCATTATAAAAGGCCGCTAAACTAGGCCGATGTGATATTCCGTTTAGAAAAAAAGCATTATGCAGTATACAGCTTAAAATACAAACCAAATGTTTGAATCTATGAAAGAATTGAGTAAATTTAAAAGTTTTGATTTTGCGGTAACGAAATATTAGCATTTAACCAGGTAAACTTAGACATGTTAGACTACGTTCTTTGCCGTATTTATAAAAACGTTCCTTCCGGCACGGACAATTGCAAACAAGCTCTGTTATATACACATCGTAAGAAGGAGACAAAGGAATATCACAGCATAAAAAAAAGAAACTATGATGACAAAAGAAAAAGAAAAAAACATCTCTTATGCCGTTATTTTTTTAAAGAGTTTCACAATGTGAGACTAATAATTTTATCCAAATCTATAGTAGAAAATGACTTTTTTTGCTGTAATAGATATAGGAAGAGTTGATGTGAGTGCCAATGAGACAACTCTCCATCCAAATAACAATTTATACAAGTAAACCATTATAGATCAATGTACGGCCTTCAACACATAGCATTGGCCCACACCGAATAATAAGCTATAAAGGGCCCCAAAATTACTAGTGTAAAACCATTCAAACGGGAAAACCAACGGTCTAGTCTAAATTTGAATCCCTTATTACATGAATGTTTTCAATTAACTAAAACTTTGGATTCTAGTGGCTCCTATTCATCATATGGTTCACTTTTGCAAAAGATATTCTTTCTGAATCTAACATTGATATAGATAGACTAAAAACCTGTAATAATTTAAAACAATTAAAAAATATTAAAAGCTATATTAAAACCCCAAATAAACTCTTATTACAACAACCTGTTGATGGATAAGTTGAAATCTATTGATGATAAAAGTAAATTAAATTTTTATAAAGGACTTCAGCCAAATCTATTGATCAAACCTTACCTCTCTAACCCAAACTTTGAATTTAGAAAATTAATTACAAAACTTAGACTCAGTGACCATTCATTATTAATTGAAAAAGGAAGGCATTTTAAAATTCCTCGCGAAGAGAGACTTTGCAAAAAATGCAAAGTACTAGATGATGAGAAACATTTCTAAATAAATTGTTCTCATAATTCAAATATTAGATTAACATATTTTAATTGCATTAACAGAGAAAGTAATTCATTTGCTAATCTCACTGACAATGACAAAGTTATATATATACTTAATCCATCAACACCAACACAAGTGAATAAACTAGGATCCTTTATAAAAAAGTCAATGGAACTGAGGACAGGGGACCCTTTAATATTTACCTGAATTTGTGTATATATATTGAGTTACTTAGTTATTGTCTTTATTTGTTTTTGTTGTTGTTATATGTCACAAACTGTATAGTTTATATGGCAATAAAACTTTGAATTGAATTGAATATATAAAAAACTAGAAACGAGAAACACGTATAAATTACACAAAATGACGACAACTACTGTACATCAGATTCATGTAAGTATATAGCATTTGTTACTTAAAGTAATTGTCCTGGTTCTCATGTTTCCGCAAAATAAATTGAAAATTATTAAATATTCAAAATTATATATAATCAAGGTAACGGTCAATCGGATCTTTACTAAGTTTGGCCTTTAATTGAATGTGATTGATAACATTACAGGATCAAAACTGCGTGCTATTTAAAGGACGCAATAGGTGGCCATTAGAATAAATACATATTATCAAGGAGAAATTAAATTACAGTTGAAATCATCTCTTCAAAGTTTCAGTAAGAGTAAGAGTATCTTGCATATTTATTTTTTTTTAATACAGAAGAAGGTTTAATATGAGTCGAAGCAATATAGAAATAAGGGGATGAGGTATGATTGGCAATGAGGCAACTTTCAACCATCTGATGAAAATGGTAAAGACTTTTTTGGTTGGTTTTGTTTTAATCCGAAGTACGAATATTTTCAGTACCAGTGGTCAATATTTGAAGTTGGTATAAAAAAAATAATCAATTTTCAAACATTGGCGTTGTGCTTCCCAAAAAGTCCCAAAGTTTTTGAGTTGCTAGCGACTAATCCCTATACATGTATTTCTAAAGTTTATTGTTTACGAAAATAAAAATATATGCCCATATCCTAATATCAGTTTTTGACTATAAATAAGTTAAGTAAATAAATAAATAAGAAAAAGTCGTATGAAAGAAAAAAACAAAGGCTTTGAAAAAACAAAGGAAACGCGCTTTTATTGCTGTTCTTCGTCTCAAAGTCACAGTGATGCCTTCAACCGGAGCAAATAATTGCCACGGGAACAACTATCCACCAATGAACAAATGATATAGAAGCTACAAACTATAGCGGACCTACTTCTACAACTATCCACCAATGAACAAATGATATAGAAGCTACAAACTATAGGGTACCTACTTCTACAACGAACAAACCCTATACCGTCTAGTATAAAGCTGTCACGGGAACAACTATCCACCAATGACCAATGATATAGAAGCTACAAACTATAGCGTATCTACTTCTACAACGAACAAACCTCATACCGTCTAGTACTAAGCTGTCACGGGAACAACTATCCACCAATGACCAATGATATAGAAGCTACAAACAATAGCGTTCCTACTTCTACAACGAACAAACCCCATACCGTCTAGTATTAAGCTGTCACGGGAACAACTATCCACCAATGACCAATGATATAGAAGCTACAAACTATAGCGTACCTACTTCTACAACGAACAAACCCCATACCGTCTAGTATTAAGCTGTCACGGGAACAACTATCCACCAATGACCAATGATATAGAAGCTACAAACTATAGGGTACCTACTTCTACAACGAACAAACCCCATACCGTCTAGTATTAAGCTGTCACGGGAACAACTATCCACCAATGACCAATGATATAGAAGCTACAAACTATAGTGTTCCTACTTCTACAACGAACAAACCCCATACCGTCTAGTATTAAGCTGTCACGGGAACAACTATCCACCAATAAACAATGATATAGAAGCTACAAACTATAGTGTTCCTACTTCTACAACGAACAAACCCCATACCGTCTAGTATTAAGCTGTCACGGGAACAACTATCCACCAATGACCAATGATATAGAAGCTACAAACTATAGGGTACCTACTTCTACAACGAACAAACTCCATACCGTCTAGTATTAAGCTGTCACGGGAACAACTATCCACCAATGACCAATGATATAGAAGCTACAAACTATAGCGTTCCTACTTCTACAACGAACAAACCCCATACCGTCTAGTATTAAGCTGTCACGGGAACAACTATCCACCAATAAACAATGATATAGAAGCTACAAACTATAGCGTACCTACTTCTACAACGAACAAACCCCATACCGTCTAGTATTAAGCTGTAACGGGAACAACTATCCACCAATGACCAAATGATATAGAAGCTACAAACTATAGGGTACCTACTTCTACAACGAACAAACCCCATACCGTCTAGTATTAAGCTGTCACGGGAACAACTATCCACCAATGACCAATGATATAGAAGCTACAAACTATAGGGTACCTACTTCTACAACGAACAAACCCCATACCGTCTAGTATTAAGCTGTCACGGGAACAACTATCCACCAATGACCAATGATATAGAAGCTACAAACTATAGGGTACCTACTTCTACAACGAACAAACTCCATACCGTCTAGTATTAAGCTGTCACGGGAACAACTATCCACCAATGACCAATGATATAGAAGCTACAAACTATAGGGTACCTACTTCTACAACGAACAAACCCCATACCGTCTAGTATTAAGCTGTCACGGGAACAACTATCCACCAATAAACAATGATATAGAAGCTACAAACTATAGCGTTCCTACTTCTACAACGAACAAACCCCATACCGTCTAGTATTAAGCTGTCACGGGAACAACTATCCACCAATGAACAAATGATATAGAAGCTACAAACTATAGCGTACCTACTTCTACAACGAACAAACCCCATACCGTCTAGTATTAAGCTGTCACGGGAACAACTATCCACCAATGACCAATGATATAGAAGCTACAAACTATAGGGTACCTACTTCTACAACGAACAAACTCCATACCGTCTAGTATTAAGCTGTCACGGGAACAACTATCCACCAATGACCAATGATATAGAAGCTACAAACTATAGCGTACCTACTTCTACAACGAACAAACCCCATACCGTCTAGTATTAAGCTGTCACGGGAACAACTATCCACCAATGACCAATGATATAGAAGCTACAAACTATAGGGTACCTACTTCTACAACGAACAAACCCCATACCGTCTAGTATTAAGCTGTCACGGGAACAACTATCCACCAATGACCAATGATATAGAAGCTACAAACAATAGCGTTCCTACTTCTACAACGAACAAACCCCATACCGTCTAGTATTAAGCTGTCACGGGAACAACTATCCACCAATGACCAATGATATAGAAGCTACAAACAATAGCGTTCCTACTTCTACAACGAACAAACCCCATACCGTCTAGTATTAAGCTGTCACGGGAACAACTATCCACCAATGACCAATGATATAGAAGCTACAAACTATAGCGTACCTACTTCTACAACGAACAAACCCCATACCGTCTAGTATTAAGCTGTCACGGGAACAACTATCCACCAATAAACAATGATATAGAAGCTACAAACTATAGCGTTCCTACTTCTACAACGAACAAACCCCATACCGTCTAGTATTAAGCTGTCACGGGAACAACTATCCACCAATAAACAATGATATAGAAGCTACAAACTATAGCGTACCTACTTCTACAACGAACAAACCCCATACCGTCTAGTATTAAGCTGTAACGGGAACAACTATCCACCAATGACCAAATGATATAGAAGCTACAAACTATAGGGTACCTACTTCTACAACGAACAAACCCCATACCGTCTAGTATTAAGCTGTCACGGGAACAACTATCCACCAATGACCAATGATATAGAAGCTACAAACTATAGGGTACCTACTTCTACAACGAACAAACCCCATACCGTCTAGTATTAAGCTGTCACGGGAACAACTATCCACCAATGACCAATGATATAGAAGCTACAAACTATAGGGTACCTACTTCTACAACGAACAAACTCCATACCGTCTAGTATTAAGCTGTCACGGGAACAACTATCCACCAATGACCAATGATATAGAAGCTACAAACTATAGGGTACCTACTTCTACAACGAACAAACCCCATACCGTCTAGTATTAAGCTGTCACGGGAACAACTATCCACCAATAAACAATGATATAGAAGCTACAAACTATAGCGTTCCTACTTCTACAACGAACAAACCCCATACCGTCTAGTATTAAGCTGTCACGGGAACAACTATCCACCAATGAACAAATGATATAGAAGCTACAAACTATAGCGTACCTACTTCTACAACGAACAAACCCCATACCGTCTAGTATTAAGCTGTCACGGGAACAACTATCCACCAATGACCAATGATATAGAAGCTACAAACTATAGTGTTCCTACTTCTACAACGAACAAACCCCATACCGTCTAGTATTAAGCTGTCACGGGAACAACTATCCACCAATGACCAATGATATAGAAGCTACAAACTATAGCGTTCCTACTTCTACAACGAACAAACCCAATACCGTCTAGTATTAAGCTGTCACGGGAACAACTATCCACCAACGACCAATGATATAGAAGCTACAAACTATAGCGTACCTACTTCTACAACGAACAAACCCCAAACCGTCTAGTATTAAGCTGTCACGGGAACAACTATCCACCAATGACCAATGATATAGAAGCTACAAACTATAGCGTTCCTACTTCTACAACGAACAAACCCCATACCGTCTAGTATTAAGCTGTCACGGGAACAACTATCCACCAATAAACAATGATATAGAAGCTACAAACTATAGCGTACCTACTTCTACAACGAACAAACCCCATACCGTCTAGTATTAAGCTGTAACGGGAACAACTATCCACCAATGACCAAATGATATAGAAGCTACAAACTATAGGGTACCTACTTCTACAACGAACAAACCCCATACCGTCTAGTATTAAGCTGTCACGGGAACAACTATCCACCAATGACCAATGATATAGAAGCTACAAACTATAGGGTACCTACTTCTACAACGAACAAACCCCATACCGTCTAGTATTAAGCTGTCACGGAAACAACTATCCACCAATGACCAATGATATAGAAGCTACAAACTATAGGGTACCTACTTCTACAACGAACAAACCCCATACCGTCTAGTATTAAGCTGTCACGGGAACAACTATCCACCAATGACCAATGATATAGAAGCTACAAACAATAGCGTTCCTACTTCTACAACGAACAAACCCCATACCGTCTAGTATTAAGCTGTCACGGGAACAACTATCCACCAATGACCAATGATATAGAAGCTACAAACTATAGGGTACCTACTTCTACAACGAACAAACCCCATACCGTCTAGTATTAAGCTGTCACGGGAACAACTATCCACCAATGACCAATGATATAGAAGCTACAAACTATAGGGTACCTACTTCTACAACGAACAAACCCCATACCGTCTAGTATTAAGCTGTAACGGGAACAACTATCCACCAATGACCAAATGATATGGAAGCTACAAACTATAGGGTACCTACTTCTACAACGAACAAACCCCATACCGTCTAGTATTAAGCTGTAACGGGAACAACTATCCACCAATGACCAAATGATATAGAAGCTACAAACTATAGGGTACCTACTTCTACAACGAACAAACCCCATACCGTCTAGTATTAAGCTGTCACGGGAACAACTATCCACCAATGACCAATGATATAGAAGCTACAAACAATAGCGTTCCTACTTCTACAACGAACAAACCCCATACCGTCTAGTATTAAGCTGTCACGGGAACAACTATCCACCAATAAACAATGATATAGAAGCTACAAACTATAGGGTACCTACTTCTACAACGAACAAACCCCATACCGTCTAGTATTAAGCTGTCACGGGAACAACTATCCACCAATGACCAATGATATAGAAGCTACAAACAATAGCGTTCCTACTTCTACAACGAACAAACCCCATACCGTCTAGTATTAAGCTGTCACGGGAACAACTATCCACCAATGACCAATGATATAGAAGCTACAAACAATAGCGTTCCTACTTCTACAACGAACAAACCCCATACCGTCTAGTATTAAGCTGTCACGGGAACAACTATCCACCAATGAACAAATGATATAGAAGCTACAAACTATAGCGTTCCTACTTCTACAACGAACAAACCCCATACCGTCTAGTATTAAGCTGTCACGGGAACAACTATCCACCAATGACCAATGATATAGAAGCTACAAACTATAGCGTTCCTACTTCTACAACGAACAAACCCCATACCGTCTAGTATAAAGCTGTCACGGGAACAACTTTCCACCAATAAACAATGATATAGAAGCTACAAACTATAGCGTATCTACTTCTACAACGAACAAACCCCATACCGTCTAGTATAAAGCTGTCACGGGAACAACTTTCCACCAATAAACAATGATATAGAAGCTACAAACTATAGCGTATCTACTTCTACAACGAACAAACCCCATACCGTCTAGTATAAAGCTGTCACGGGAACAACTTTCCACCAATAAACAATGATATAGAAGCTACAAACTATAGCGTATCTACTTCTACAACGAACAAACCCCATACCGTCTAGTATAAAGCTGTCACTGTAAACGTCACACATTCATCTGTTTATTTTGCTAGGGAGTGGTGATGTTACATGATGTGTTTGAGTCTGTACCCGGGGGGGGGGGGGGGGGGTGGTTACTGTCTATCCTTTCGGATATAACTGAGCCGACAGCACTTGCTAAATCTTACCCTATTCTAATCAGAAAACATTGAGAAAAAAAACCTGTTCTAGACAGGCTCAGAAAATGTATCCTGTTCTAGACCGACCGTATAAAATAGATGCCGTTCTAGACCCGGGTTCTAGACTGTATCTTTAACAGTTAAATAAGCGATCCAGTTCTAGACAATTACTTTGTTTAAAAAAGACCTTGTTCTTACCAGCAGGGCATGTAAAGGCGACCCTGTTCTACATGTAACCAGCAGGACATATAAAGGGACCCTGTTTTAACCAGCAGGGCATGAAAAATCGACCCTGTTTTTCAGCACACTCGTACCACTGAAAATATAGGAAGTTACAATCCCTCCCCGGGGTGTGTACAGATAATACTGAGTAAATGGTCCTAGATGGTTTTTTACATGTTTATGGTGAGGTGGTGTTTACATGAAGTGTGTTGTTGAATACAGATGATCACAGATAGAAGTAACCTACCATAGGTGGGGTTATATTTGACATGTTTAGGGAGAGGTCATTTTTACATGCATGAAGTGTGTGGTTGAGTACAGAAACCTACCCTAGTTGGGGTTATATTTCACATGTCTAGGGAGTTGTGATGTTTACTGATGTTTGTAGTTGAGTAATAGTTAAGGACCAACCATTTAAATACAAAAAGGGGGGGGTATGTTTTTTTTTTATCTTAGTCAGAAATTGTTTTTCGCGCCAGACGCGAACAAATTTATTAAGTTTTCCACAATTTATCCATAATGTTATTGGGGGAATTTACTTTCAAATATTTTTTTCCATCTGCTTGACCAGCTTGTTTGGTTCATCTCATCAGGGATGAACAATTTAACTACAAAAAGGGGGGTACTTTTTTTTCTTAGTCAGAAATTGTTTTTCGCGCCAGACGCGAACAAATTTATTAAGTTTTCCACAATTTATCCATAATGTTATTGGGGGAATTTACTTTCAAATATTTTTTTCCATCTGCTTGACCAGATTGTTTGGTTCATCTCATCAGGGATCAGAATATTTTAGTTACGACACCCAGCAACATCCCCCTTTTTTGCTTTTCGAAAGTAAAATGGTCGTTCCCTCACCTACCGCGAGTGGGGTTATATTTGATAACAATTAAATGACTACCGGCAAGCCTACCTGACAAATAAATGTCCTTATTTAATAGATGTATCAACTTTACTTGTAAGGTTACACAAGGTGCTGTATGTATCAACTTTACACAAGGTGCTGTATGCAGGTGATCTTTGATCAGTAGAATGTGGGAGTTCTCCTCAAAATTTTAATTGAATTAAAGTCAACATATCTAAATTTTCCATGTATAAAATCAAATGTTATCACTGACCCCGCCCAATGTTATCATGTTAATTGACGTATGCATGTGTCATCAAAGTTTTGTAAACAAATATTACCACGTGGATAAAATATCCTGTTATTATCATTTGCATATTAAGGTCAAGTAATGTCAAAAGCAGTCCTATAGTAAATTAGACATGGGGTTAGTTTCTTGACTTTCTTATTTTTACCCTCTATATTCTATAAAACTTCATTTCGAATAAAAGCAGAACAAAAAAGATACTACTGACGTATGAAAATAAAAAAAGACAGAAAAACAACAGAAAAATAAGAGAAAAACAACAGAAAAACAACAGAAAATGGCTCAAATCGCTAATGTGCCTTTCTAAACAGACAAAGTCATGAGACTGTAGTACAGCACTGTGGTCGTTGGTTCAGGTCTGTCATATATCTATTTTCGTAAATTTTTGTTTTGGTATAAATAAAGCCGTTATTTTTCTAGTTGGAATTATTTCTTATTGTTCTTGTCGGGTACTTTTACAGGGACTACGGTATGGGTTTAAATTTTCTCATTGTTGAAGATCATGCGACGGCTTATCATTGCTTACTACCTCTTCGCTTCAACTCTGATGTCGGAGTGGGAATCATTTAACATCTCCCGCCGGTCATTTTTTTGGCAAGTAAGCGAAGCATTAATGTTATATGTATCAGTATCGGAGTATGTTTCTGTATGTAAGAGAGACGGTTGTTCGACTTTTATCAGTATTTTGTATTTTTGTTTGTGACGTCATCTTTGTCTGATTAAAATGTAGAAAATAGAAGCAGATGCGTTTTATATTTGTCCGTATATATATATATAAATCATCTCTATCCTTGCTACCAGACATATTCCCCAAGTCTGTTACATTAACATATGATCAGTATTGAAATTAGTTTGAGATTAATTAACACAAATTATGTTAAAAGAAAAAAAATAACAAATAATTATCCACATCGTACAAGAACACCACTACGCCGATTGACACTAGTTTAGCAGTGGAGACAAAAAAAGGGGGGGGGGTCAATATGTTAAAACTTCAGTTCACTTCGTACGTTGTTGTGGAAAAGATGCTCGATACCATTGCCCAAAATTGAGCAAAGAATTACACCAAATTCAGATACTGTGATTTTAATGTATTACTAGAACATACCCGTGGGTCCGTGACTGAATTAAAGCATATATTAACTATGTGTACGCCTTATTGTTAGTATTGGTATTGTCATCTGATAAAGTCATGTCGATTATAAGATACACAGTTTTCTGCTTTCCAATCTTTCTCTTTGAACCCGTCGACCTGATACTTATCAACTTTTGGTACTATTGATTATTTGGAAAACAAAAGGTCCTGGAATGGAGTATTTTTTAATCAACAGCATTGTCCTATATTATTTATAAATAAAGTTGAATTCTTTGATTCGCTGTTTTACGTCAAATTAAAAACTGTACATATACGCCTTATTTTAAGTCCAGATTTTTAGTATTCGTTTTGTTACCTTAGACAGTCTTACTGATTAAAATGCTAAATGCTACAAAAGGGAACAATTTGACAATGATTGAATTTAGTAGTGTCAACCCTGTGATTATGACCCGTGTATATAGCAAAATCCTAAATACACCGTTTGGTAGTGTGCCTGTCAGATGCGGAACGTTTTCCTACTATCAGTATAATATTATTACAATTCTAGTGACCAATAAAGGAATTACCATAAATTGGGAAATTTTGGATTCGGAATATTTTGGCGGTTTCCTCTCGAAAAACGGTACGTGTTTTATACCATTGTAGGCACCAAGTAAACCACAATAAATCTCAACAAAAATAACCCAATGTATTGTATTAGTTATTTTTTATAACATATTGTCGTACTGACTTTTCTGTGCTGCGTCTGATGACTTTTAGCGCCTGGTGTAAAACAAGAAAAAGTTCTAGTAAATGTAGATGTTTATTTCTTGAAATCAGTAATCAAAGTGACCGTTGAAAACCTAAATTGTTTCCATACGGGCGTGGTCACATGATCACTGATTTCTTAACTTTCTCCTGTTTTCACCAATCAAAAAGTACCTTGTATCTCTCCCTTGACCACAACCTATTTTCACTGGTTGGTCAATAATCCAGTCATGGGTAACAGGTGTTATTAACAATTTTACACATGAGTAATAGGAAAAGGTTGTTTAACAAAAGCCTTAATTTACATGTAAGGTACTTAATCCAAAGTAAATAATTTAGCACTTACATGTCTCTTTGTTATCCGTCTTAATTACGTAATCCTAATATTCAAGTTGTATGTCAAAAATGATTCTTCTTTGTCAAAAATTAACATTCCAAAAATAATGTAACTTATGTAAGAAGAAATTTTAGAAATAAAATAAAAGTTTAAACTTCAAAATTCTTTACAGCAGATTTCAGTGAGTATGTAGCTAAATGTAATATCTTTGGTTAGCTTGCTTATTAGCTGAACCGGGAAGTCATTGTTAGGTTAGGTAAACTACCCTCCTTTAATAGTAGACCAGCCCAACAGATAACCAATCTATCTCTCTGTAGGACTAAGCTACTTTAAAAGAAGGGTAGTATACCTTACCTATCAATGACTTCACGGTTCAGCTAACAAGCAAGCTAACCAAAGATATTACAATTAGCTACATACTCACTGAAATCTGCTGTAACTCAAATGGTAAAAATTGCTCACCTTATTTTGAATGGTCAGTTATATGATCGGTATCATTTGTATCTTAACGCAAAAAAAAACAACAAAAAAACAAACAAACAAACCGAGAAAAAGCGTCAAATTAAAGATTGCTGGAACAGTATCCACATTCGAATATATTATTTAGTTCCATTTATTGCTTGATAAAAAATCGTTTGACAGGTGTGGTTGGTTTTAATTAAGCCTAGGGAGGGGGATTTTGAATATAGAAAATGAAAATAGAGTTACAGCTGATAATTGGTCTGTCTTACAAACCGTTTTGTTATAGTTTGAAATTAATTTTGTCTGGATTATTTTGTACTTACACTATAATGAGACGAGCGCAGTCATCGTTTTTACATGTCAATATTGTCGCTTTGTTTATTATAAAAAGGCCATGGGTTAGACATATGGTAAATTTTGTCCAAGAGAGAAGCCAAATCTTTAATTTCAGCCAGGGAAACTTCAAAACACAACCTTTCCATGTTGAAAAATAAGCATTGTTTCTTAACATGGTAAAGGCTGGTTCCTATTAAAACGTTTAAATAAAATCTTACAGGAACTGTTTAACCGAAAATGACCCTAAAAATGACCTCAGCCTTGTTTTTAATATCGAGACAGGTGGTGTGACCATTGTACACCTGACCATTGATACACGTAGTCCTTCGGAAACAATTATATTAATTAGCGATCAAAAACAATGATTAAACGTTTCATCCTTGGGCAGACATTTACTGCTCGTCATTTAATACAGCATATGTTGCACTCCCTATAAATTGATATGCCCCGATTTGTAGAATCATACTTATATCTACAACCATGTTTTACTGTGCTGCATTCCTCGTACTTTCACTTATAGGAATCCAGGTACTATATTTATTATATTATTTTATAATCTGCATGATGTTCAGTAGTTGTTGTTTGTTGATGTGGTTCATAAGTGTTCCTCGTTTTTCTACATATTAGACCGTTGGTTTTCCCGTTTGAATGGTTTTACAGTAATCAGTTTTTGGACCCTTTATAGCTTGCTGTTCGGTGTGAACCAAGGCTCCGTGTTGAAGACCGTACTTTGACCTACAATGGTTTACTTTTATAAATTGTGACTCAGATGAAGAGTTGTCTGATTTGCACTCTGACTCATACCACATCTTCTTGTATTTATTCATTTGAAATTCAAGAATAATTCAGTTATTGAGTTAGTCACTATTTCATTATTGATTGAGCTTCTTATACAGCTTGTATGTTTACTGTTGTAAACGTAGAATTCCGAGCGTTCCTCATTCAAAACTAAACACCATCTTTGTAGAAAATAACAGTCACGATTTATTCACACTACATGTATATACAGACGTTACATAAAATACAAAACACACGGCATACACTCTGACAGTTCAAATCATTTCAGCCATTTTGTTCCTTCGTCAACACCTCTTTCTCAGTCTCACCTCACTATCCACAACGTCAAAAATACGTGAAACAACGTTAACACTTTTGCGTATTCACGGACTTGAAGACAAACAGTTACAACACTTTAATACCTACAGTTCCAGGGGCAGGTTAATTTGCTACCAGTGAACATGTTCAACACCATTCTGTATGTGCATGTCACTAGTCAGTAGACTTTAATTTGTGTTATTTTTTTTTGTGTATATATTTCTATAATTTAGTTTATTGTGGGTTTCATAAATCAGCTGATTTGAATTGTTTTACATTTCGGGACCTTTCATAGCTAACAATGCGTATTGGTTATGTTCATTGATGAAGGCTCTATGGTGAGCTATAGCTATTGGTTATGTTCATTGGTGAAGGCTCTATGGTGAGCTATAGCTATTGGTTATGTTCATTGGTGAAGGCTCTATGGTGAGCTATAGCTATTGGTTATGTTCATTGATGAAGGCTCTATGGTGAGCTATAGCTATTCAGTTCATTGGTGAAGGCTCTATGGTGAGCTATAGCTATGTTCATTGGTGAAGGCTCTATGGTGAGCTATAGCTATTGGTTATGTTCATTGGTGAAGACTCTATGGTGAGCTGTAGCTATTGGTTATGTTCATTGGTGAAGGCTCTATGGTGAGCTATAGCTATTGGTTATGTTCATTGGTGAAGGCTCTATGGTGAGCTATACCTATTGGTTATGTTCATTGGTGAAGGCTCTATGGTGAGCTATAGCTATTGGTTATGTTCATTGGTGAAGGCTCTATGGTGAGCTATAGCTATTGGTTATGTTCATTGGTGAAGGCTCTATGGTGAGCTATACCTATTGGTTATGTTCATTGGTGAAGGCTCTATGGTGAGCTATAGCTATTGGTTATGTTCATTGGTGAAGGCTCTATGGTGAGCTATAGCTATTGGTTATGTTCATTGATGAAGGCTCTATGGTGAGCTATAGCTATTGGTTATGTTCATTGGTGAAGGCTCTATGGTGAGCTATAGCTATTCAGTTCATTGGTGAAGGCTCTATGGTGAGCTATAGCTATGTTCATTGGTGAAGGCTCTATGGTGAGCTATAGCTATTGGTTATGTTCATTGGTGAAGGCTCTATGGTGAGATATAGCTATTGGTTATGTTCATTGGTGAAGGCTCTATGGTGAGCTATAGCTATTGGTTATGTTCATTGGTGAAGGCTCTATGGTGAGCTATACCTATTGGTTATGTTCATTGGTGAAGGCTCTATGGTGAGCTATAGCTATTGGTTATGTTCATTGGTGAAGGCTCTATGGTGAGCTATAGCTATTGGTTATGTTCATTGGTGAAGGCTCTATGGTGAGCTATAGCTATTGGTTATGTTCATTGGTGAAGGCTCTATGGTGAGCTATAGCTATTGGTTATGTTCATTGGTGAAGGCTCTATGGTGAGCTATAGTTATTGGTTATGTTCATTGGTGAAGGCTCTATGGTGAGCTATAGCTATTGGTTATGTTCATTGGTGAAGGCTCTATGGTGAGCTATAGCTATTGGTTATGTTCATTGGTGAAGGCTCTATGGTGAGCTATAGCTATTGGTTATGTTCATTGATGAAGGCTCTATGGTGAGCTATAGCTATTGGTTATGTTCATTGGTGAAGGCTCTATGGTGAGCTATAGCTATTTAGTTCATTGGTGAAGGCTCTATGGTGAGCTATAGCTATGTTCATTGGTGAAGGCTCTATGGTGAGCTATAGCTATTGGTTATGTTCATTGGTGAAGGCTCTATGGTGAGATATAGCTATTGGTTATGTTCATTGGTGAAGGCTCTATGGTGAGCTATAGCTATTCAGTTCATTGGTGAAGGCTCTATGGTGAGCTATAGCTATGTTCATTGGTGAAGGCTCTATGGTGAGCTATAGCTATTGGTTATGTTCATTGGTGAAGGCTCTATTGTGAGCTATAGCTATTGGTTATGTTCATTGGTGAAGGCTCTATGGTGAGCTATAGCTATTGGTTATGTTCATTGGTGAAGGCTCTATGGTGAGCTATAGCTATTGGTTATGTTCATTGGTGAAGGCTCTATGGTGAGCTATAGCTATTGGTTATGTTCATTGGTGAAGGCTCTATGGTGAGCTATAGCTATTGGTTATGTTCATTGGTGAAGGCTCTATGGTGAGCTATAGCTATTCAAACTAACAATCCATGTCAACTAAGGGAGCTACCATTTGATTTTTATGGGGGGGGGGGGGGGCTAGGATGAAAAATTTTGTCCTGCATTTTTTTTTAGCTGTAATCTCTGTCCTGCCCTTTTATTTTTCACTCTGTTCGGTCCTGCCTCTTTTTTTTTTAGTTTATCCTGACTTTTTTTTACCTAAATTGTCGTCCTGACTTTTTTTTTTGTAAGTGTCTCATCCTGCCTTTTTTTTTTTACTCAAAACTCATGTCCTGCCTATTTTGTTCAAATTTCATCCTAGCCCCCCCCCCCCCCCCCCCCCCCCATAAAAATCAAATGGTAGCTCCCTAATATAAGAGTTGACCGCACATGTAAGTAAGTAAGTAAATAAATTTTATTTAAAGTCGGCATATATACATTATAACAGAGAAAACATGAGCTCTGGTTAGCTCTTTAACCGACTATCACATAAAAAACATGTCATCGACTCAAATCTTAATTGACTAGGATCGCAAGTTTGAAATTCTCACTATCAAACGTTGTTTCAAATAATATTAAAGGATTTGAAATAATATCAAATATAAGTATAATATTAAATAATTTTGTACGTATATGGCATGAACACAGCTTAAGTTTTTATGATCAAATTATATTTCAGGTTTCTGCGGAACCATTAGGTAAGTATATTATTATTTAGACTGAATGTTTTGGTAGTGTATTTGTATGTATGTACGCATATATACAGATGTGTGGTTCACGTATTGGTGTACGTATATAAACACTAATGGTACATGCAGGTAGTGTATTTGTATGTATGTACGCATATATACAGATTTGTAGTTCACGTATTGGTGTACGTATATAAACACTAATGGTACATGCATTGATGTACGCAAACAAAGATTTATCTAAAAAAAAGACGTCAATGACATCAACATATATCAACACACTTGACATATGGTGAATACGATAATACAACTTACAAATTAGAATACTTAAAGATATGACATATGGGAACTACTGAAATACTTAAAGCATCTGGACGTGTTCAACATCTAAAAGTGTCTACCATGTGACAATATTTCAACATTACAAGGTCAAAGTCGCTCGAGTAGACAAGTGTCTATACCACATGTCAAAGTCTTTAAAACCGCTCTCAAGTTGTTTTCAACTTTTAAATCAATATAACTTTTATGTACGCACAGACTTAACAATTTAAGAATACACGTCAACTAATTCGAATTGAAATAACTTTGGTCTAACCGTATTGTTTGCATCTAACTTATAAAATAATGATAAAATATAAACGGTCATGAATGAAGATTTAATTTGATTTTTTGTGTTTAACGCCACTTTTAAGCACCGCATTTAGGATATATCGTGGCGGCCAGTTTCTATTGGTGGTGGGAGTCAGAGTGCCCGGAGAAAACAATGACCTTCGATAAGAAATCTGACAATCCTGGTCAATAAGATTGGAATCGCGTGCTCGCGCACGAGCGGGGCTCGAACTGACAACATCAGAGTTGACTGGCTAGTGATTACAGTAGTAACTTCTTAGACCACTAGGCCACCCTACCAAACAGTCCATGAAGGAAGTAGAAATATAGACACATTTTATTAAAATTTCCGACATTTGCAAGATTAATCAATGTATATCAAATATACTTATAAATATAAGGCATGCAGCAAACCCGTCGAATACAATCTACTATACGCGTCTGAGAAAAATTCTAATTGAATTAATGTATATTTTAATATAATTATATTTATAGGACGCGAACAGAATGTGTGTAGGTTGCCAGCAAGTTCTGGTCCTTGTTATGGCTACTTTGAAAATTATCACTTTAACAGGAGATCTGGGAAATGTGAAAAGTTTGTGTATGGTGGTTGCCAAGGAAACGCCAATAACTTTAAAACTTTAATGGAATGTGAAAGAGAATGTATAGGTATGTGTTATGTGTATTATTTCACGAGCTATTCAATGCTACGCTGCATTTGTATGCACATGTCTGTTGTTCAGTGGTTGTCGTTCTTTTTTTTAAAATATATTATACTTTTGTTTTCTGTTTGAATTGTTTTTCGCTTGGGTCCCTTTATAGATTGCTGTTCAATGGAAACATGGAGACTATGTTGTTTTGAAGACCGTACTTTGACCTGTAATTTTTGACTTTTTTTATACATTGTGATTTGGATGGAGATTTGTCTCATTGGCACACATATATAAATAGATAAACAGTTTATTGTCTAAACAGGTATAGGTATTAATTCATTATTATCATTGCATCAGTTATTGAATTCTAAATGTAACAGTAACTAAGAGGAAGGTTCGACGCTAACTAGTTCAACCTCGCTACATTCTGTATGTGCCTGTCCCAAGCTGTCTGTATTGTCGGGGTTGTCGTTTGGTACTGTGTAACCTATTTGTTTTTTTTTATTCATTAATTTAATTGTGCATAAATTAGGCTGTTAGCTTCCTTCTTTGAACTGTTTTTAATATGTCATTTCGTTGACGTTTAAGCTGACTATACGGTATAATATTTGTTCATTGTTGAAGGTCGTACGGTACCCTATAGATAGTTATTTATGTCTAGGCATTTGTTCTCTTGTTGAACGTTTTCTCATTTGCAATCATACCATCTTCATTATATCATATTTCAATATCATTGTGTAAAGCGACATTTTACTCTTTACCATACCTCCTGGACCAATGGCGTAAGTTGCCTCAGTGAAAAATAAACAACAAAAAAACTTTTATAATCTAATTCGTTTACACCATTTCAACCTGAAGCAGCAGACTAGCAACTAAACGCTTATAAACCGGCTTGTATAAATACTATCTGACGTGTTGGTGTCGGTATTGATTCGTAGACGGATAGAAGGTATCCTTTGTGAATTCAAGACTTTTTGAAACATTTCCCTTCCCTTATTGGAAATCCCCTTTGCGGTGTTTTTCAGTATTGTAAATATGTCCGAGTAAAATAAATCGACACTATTGAAGCTAACAGATTTATTTAACCCTACTGCAAGCAAAGTCAGAATTATCCCTCCCCACCCCGAAAAAAGATTAAAAATTGACGAAAAAAAAAAAAATAAAAAAAAAAAAAAAAAAAAAAAACAATTATTTTAAAAACCCTTTTCTGTAAACTTACTATTGTATGATTTTAAGTATGCATGCATGGTGTGTTGTGATCAGCTCGCTCTGCTAAATGACTTAGGGATACCAATGTGTTAATTTTATTTTGTAGGTAATGTATTTAGTAAGCGAGATCTGCGCGAGATTCTTAAGCGCAATGTACCACAACAAGTTCGTCAGTGATGTCTATGCAAGACCTAGAATGACCAATCATAGACTCGATAATATTATACCAATGCCACTATAAAGTTGACTTGGATATCGACTCCTTACACGGCTGCTAAACTATATTGAAAGAGGCCACTGACTTGATTGTGTAAATAAAAGATTAATCAAAGTAATGAGTTGTATATATTTTAATATCATGTTATGTTTTTAGTGATGTTGATATTTTCTAAATATTTGGTATCAACATAAAACAACGACAAAGTGTCTTTTCAGCTAAAATATTTACCAACCTACAAATGGGTTTATCATCTAGCATAATGAAGTTATAGCTAATGTCAAATTATAGACCGTCACATTTACCTTGTACAGATATATTTTTTTTCTGGGACAAGTTTGTGAGTGGATGATAAAATAATGACAGGGAACTCATCCTCACCGTAATGATTATTATATTGTAGTGATACAAATCAGTATTCTCTGGTTTATTGTTATATAATATCATATTAATCTTGAGATATTCTTCCGCTTGCGGAGTGTGCATAGATATTCGAGATTTTTCTATTTAAATGTATATATACATATAACAAAACATTTTAATATTATAAATTCATCATCTTTAAAAAGTATTTGATGAGTATTCATTGAAGAAATTAATTTATAACAAGCGATAAGGAATGTTAGTTTGCACTTTGTGATGTTTACGTATTCATCATGTTTACAGATCGGTTAAAACGAATATTACGTAATGGAAATCTAGGCGATAGCAATACACCGGAATGCCCTCACAGTCATCCGTTGTAGAAATTACAACTCAACCTTGACCCCATTTTCTTTTCTGCTGACCAAAGACCTAAACAAAAAATTTCTGTCTTTCTATCTTACTTTTTAATGGTTACGTTAAATTTACAATTCATTAATGTAAATTAGATTATATTCAAGACAAACGATAAGTAATTAAGCCATCAAGCAAAGAGAAAACCGAGTTTGCAATATAATATTCGTCCTATCGATGCCCCCTATCGAGTCAAATGCGTTTGATCAAATCCACCTATAATAAATCCAACAGCTTTGAGTCCCCAAAGACAGCTTTTTACATGACAATTTCAATACATGTATGCGCAGATTTAGTTTAAACATATTTTATTTGCTGAATTAAAGCAAAATGGATTAGACACAAGTAAATCACACTTATGAAGTCTTCTCCATAATACAATATAAAGTTACAATAATAGTATAATATAATGGACATGCATATAAAACAAACAGTTTATACAATATAATACTAGCTTCCATAGGTGAACAAAGAGGAGAGAAAGTAAAAAGAGAAAAAAAAAAGTTTGAAAAGTCGTATAATTCTGTGACGATGACTTGTGAATTGATGACAACGATGACGTTCCGTGTCAGTAATAATAACGCTCTATCAAGGCATAAGAAATCTGTTTGACCTTTTTATGAAATTTTGAACATGTTTGAAAATTGGAATATTTTGTTCGTTTGAAAGTTCCAAGTGTCCGCAAATTAATAGTTTTGTATCTAAAACAAAGTTTTCAGACAGCCAGTTAAGGTCATGGAATAAGGTTTTTCTACACAATGTGTATTTTGGGAAAACGAAGAAGTAATGGTAGACATCCTCAATATCGGACCCACAATGGCAAGAAGGATCATCTATAATATTAGCTCTAAATAGGTCATTGTTTAAGAATGAAGTGGAACATCGCAATTGCATTAAGATAATATTTAATTTCCTTTGGCAGTACAAATAAAACGTTTCAATTTTACATAATAGACTATCGTTTTTTAATTCTTTCTTAAATTTAGAAATAGAGTCGACACTGCGAATTTTTGGATAAAGTTTATTCCATTCACGTATAGTAGAGGGAATAAACGATTCAGTTGTAAGGGAAAGTCTACAAAATGGAACAATAATGTCATGACCATTTCGCAACGGGTAGTTGGTTGTACTTTGTACACAAGGGGGTACAAGATTACATAGATATTCTGGTGCATGCTTTTGGTTCATGTTATAAAACATCTGTAATTTTCTTTTCCTTCTTCTTTCAAAAAGCGATTCCCAGCCAACCTCAGAATATAAAGTTTCAGTTTTTGTAAATATTGGTAGACCTGTTACTATTCTTGTGGCCTCTAATTGCAAATTTTCTAATTTATGTGAGTAGCCTATTCCACAATTATCCCACACTTCCGTGGCATATTCAAAAATGGGTCGAATAAAAACTAAGAAAAGTTTTTTCTAAATTATTTCGAGATAATCGGTATTTAAGTTTACGTAAAACATTTAAGTGTTTCTTTACACTTATAATTATACTTTCAATATGATTGTTCCATTATGCGTCACTACTGAAATTAACTCCCAGGTGCTTATGAGATGTACTTAAACTTTTAAAGGTATATTTTTACCATTTAAGGAAAAGCTAAGGTCTGGAGTCTCAATATTTGAAAAAATCATAATTTCGGTTTTATCTGGGTTAAATGACACAAGCCATTTAGAAGACCAAACATCCAGCTCTTTCAAGTCGCGATCGATAACAGATTTAATCTGTTCTCCGTCGTTACCAGAATAATTGAATGATGTGTCGTCAGCAAATAGCCGACACAGTGAAGTAAGCTTATCAGCAATATCATTAATATATAAGACAAAGAGAAGAGGGCCCAGAACTGATTCCTGGGGAACACAAGCTGAGACATTACAGAAGAAAGAAGACGAGTTATTTAATACTACTCTCTGTTGTCTGTCGTGTAGATAATCCTGAAACCAATTCAATACGTTTCCGTCAACACCATAAGCTTTCATTTTACATATAAGACCCCTATGCCAAACTTTGTCGAAAGCTTTAGAGAAGTCACAGAATACAAAACAGTTTATATCTTTTTTTCCAAGGAGTTTAATATGCAATTATATATTTCTAAGAGTTGATGAACAGTTGATTTTTTTAGGGAGAAATCCTGATTGATACTCATAAATTAATTTATTACCTTTTTTAAAATGATTGTATAAGTGCTTAAACACAACTCTTTCCATAACTTTTCCTACACAACTAATTAAGGATATCGGTCTATAATTTGATGGCAAAGACGAATCTCCCTTTTTGAAAATGGGTATCAGATTTGCTATCTTCCAGCTACTTGGGTATATCCCCTCTCTTCAAGGATTTATTAAATATAATATGGAGCGGAACTGCTACCTTTTCTGGACACAGCTTTAGCATCTTATGACTGATCACATCAGGACCAGATGCTTTGTTTGGATCTAATATCTGAATAATATCTATTATTTCTTTTATATTTACTTGGATATCTGAAAACTTACTATTAGTTTTTGTATCAAATTCGGGCAAATCAACATGATCTTCATCTAGTTTTGAAATCATACTAACATATTTGTTTAACAAATTACATTTCTCCTCATCTTCATATACAGTATCATTCAGTTCATTATCATTTATAATATTTTGGAGAGGTGATATGGTTTCTGAACCTTTTTTGGATTTAACTAACGTTTTCATTAATTTCCAATACGTTTTTGAGTTTGAGGGTTGTTTTGGTATTAGACAGTCCAAATTTGTTTCAAAATTTTCTTTGGCGATTTTTTTCATATTATTTACTTTATTTCTCTGTTTTTTGTACTTCATAATATTATTTTCACAATTATTTTTAATCGCTTTTTTTCTTAATCTGTTTCGGATTCGAATTTCACGTCTTATGTCATTATTGAACCAGTGTTTGTCATTATGTCGTACAGTTACTATGCATTTTTTTTAGCTATTTTCAAAAATTCTATTGTATTCACACATCTAATTAGTGGTTTTACTTTCGGGATCCAAGCATAGTATTCCAGTCTATTTCGTCTAATTTCTCAGCAAATTTGGATTTATCAGCTCGATCGTATAGCCATATTTCTCTTTTAAAAGATTTAAAGTGGACATTCGAGAAATACAATAGGTGCATCATGATCACTAATTGCAGATGGAGTTTTTAGAACATTTGAAAAGGAACATGACATAGAGTCACTAATAATAATCGGATCTAGCAGAGAGCTACTATAGTCCGTTACTCTAGTAGGTAATTCAATAACATTGGTTAAATTGAAAAAATTTAATGTGTCAATCAGTTTGTTATTATGCGTAGTAAGTAAGTCAGAGTTCAAATCGCCCGTTATTACAATCCTCTCATTGACCTGCAAACCCATCCCAATTGCATGATTTAATCGTGTCCAGTAGTTATTATCTGAATTAGGCGATCGATAAGTGTGACACAATAAGAAGCTTTGACCTTTAACATGGGTATTGGCAAAAAGGGATTCGTCTTCTTTCGTTTCGAGTGCATTTATTCGGTTGAGTCCGATAACATCTTTGACATAAATGAGTAAACCACCACCAAAGCTATTTCTATCTTTTCGGACTATATTTGAAGAGGAGGAATCAAGTTTTATATATCGTCATCAGCAAATTTGGGATCTAAGTGTGTTTCCAATAACGTAATAATATCAAATTCATCACAAAAATTATTTAAAATTTTTAGTTTATTTCTCACGGATCTTATGTTGAGTCTACAAATGGATAACAGGGGTTAAAATTTTTTGTTACAGCTAACTAGCCCAGGACTTATTGGCAGCAGGATTTCACTAGCCCTGTTGGAAGAACTGCTTGTCCATCAAAACTGACCGGCTAGTCCGAGTATGCCTAATAAATAAGATTTTGCTTCATAATACAACAAAGTGGGTGTCCCTGTTTTGAAGGCGATATTATACACTGTATTTACTATTCTTTGTTGATCTGCTATTTATTCTGTTGGTGCTAAACCTAACTTAGTTGTTCCCACATTTAAAGCAGGCTTCTTGTATTGATCTTGTATAGCTGGTAACTTTTTTTCTGTTTACAGTTTCTCTCTATCTTCTTGAGTTGTTCCCCAAAACTAAAAAAAAGGATAAAACAAAATGCCATGTAAGAGCAATCACAACTTTAAATTACCATTTACTAACGATTAAGGCCTTATTTGACTTATCTGTAGTTGTTGTCTAGCCAGTCACTTTTGCTATAGAGGCCCCTACAGGGTACCCCCCTCAGGTCGCTAGGTCGCTTTTAAATTCGTCGAGAGGTCGTTTTTAAGGGAAATGTACAGGTCGCAGGTCGTTTTTTTTCCTAACACAGAGGATGGAAGTTGGTCGGAGGTCGTTTTTTCCAAATTTTAAAGGTCACAGGTCGTGTTTAGAAGGCCCTCAGGTCGGAAGTCGCCTCTAAAAAGTCCAGAGATCGCAGGCCGTTTTTGACCCTGCGGGAGTCTCGCTATTTACAGTGTCTATCTCATCTATGACTTAATGTTTTTTTTTCTCAAGACAATAGATAAACACGTTACGTTATCAACAGTGATATTCAAACTCATACGTCGAAGACATGTTAAATTTCAACTGATTTTATATATTATAGTTTTGTTTTCTCATGTTGTACTAATACACAAATGTTTGGAGAAGGGTTAGCGTCTTCAAAATTTTGTTTAACAACGCCACGCTACATATATGTCTGACGTCAGGAGCCTGTAGCTCCGTGGTTATCGTTGGTTCATGTCTGTTATATTTGTTTCCCGTAAACTGTTTTGTTATGAAGAAGGCGTTGGTTCATGTCTGTTATATTTGTTTCCCGTAAACTGTTTTGTTATGAAGAAGGCGTTGGTTCATGTCTGTTATATTTGTTTCCCGTAAACTGTTTTGTTATAAAGAAGGCGTTGTGTTTCTCAATTGCTTCAAATATTTTCATGTTTGGGACTTTTAAAGAGAGCTACAGCGATATGGAGTCTTCTTATTGTTGAAGTACGTATACTGTGTCTTTTATATGCCTACTTTGATCGAACTTTGGTGAATAGTTGTCTCATATGCATCATACCACATATCCTTATTTTTTAACAATGGCATGGCAAAAAAAAATAAATAAATAAAAAAAAAACACAACCAAACGCTACGAAAAGAAAAAAAACAGCTGTCTACAAAACTAAAGACCCAACAAAACGCCGGGAACACATCAAGTGTTCCGAAAAGTCAGCAGATCTAGATCCTAATGCGGTACACGATCAATGTATGTATCAATATAAAAAAAGATGTTGAATGATTGCCAATGAGACAATTCCCCTCAAGAGACCAAATGACACAGAAATTAACAACTATAGGTCACCGTCCGGCCTTCCACAATGAGCAAAGCCCATACCGCACAGTCAGTTGCTGTAAAAAGAAGGTATGATATGAGTTCCAACGAGACAACTCTCCTAAAGAGACCAAATGACACAGAAATTATCAACTATAGGTCACCGTACGGCCTTCCACAATGTTTCTTATGTTTTTATGTCGATAAAATAAAACTTATATTAAATTCATTTTTTTATTTCTTTGTAATTTTCATTCAAACTGAAACCTTTCATTCATCTTCTAAATCCAGAAGAAAGTCAGATAACAGGGCTCTACCAGGCTTGCATTTGCCCTTGCATTTTCCGTCTTCCTTCCAGCATTTATCTACACACTTCTGCCTCTTTTTGACATCATCATGCTTGTGTTTACACTCCTTCCTACATACTGTTGTTTTGTTTTCACAGCGGGTCCTACAGCTCTGACCTTCGACTGATATCAGGAACACAACCAACACAGCAACTGTCAACAATACTTTAGTCTGGAATAGACAATTATGATAACATGTACTTACTTTTGATAAAAAAAGAAAAGCGTCAGCAAATAAACTAACTACAAGTATAAATGGAAATAAACTCATCATCGATACCAGAGTTGCGTTCAAAAAGCGGCTACGTAGTGATACGTAGATTAACTGAGAACTATTGAACGAGTAGCTAGTCTAATTGCTGTCGATATATATGTAGCAGCTAGGCTAGCTACACGTTCAATAGTCATAAATCTGAGTAGCCCTATGTAGCCGCTACGATATTGAACGTAACTCTGGATTGAAATTTTATATTTACGTCATATGTGCGTTTCGTCTACAAAAGACTCATCAGAAACGCTGGAATAAAAAAATGCTAAGGCCAATTAAAGTAACTATATGTTATATTTATGTTGGTATGCAAACTCGTATAGTTTGAAACAAACAACAACAAGAGCAGTTTTTGTTTTAATTTATACACTATTAAAATGGGCGTTACGTTGCGCACGATGTTGCAATTAGTGACCGTTCCCTAAACTAAGATGATTTTTTTTTCAAAAAACGGTTCATGCCTATATTTGAAAAAAATTAAGTATTTTTTTTTATGGGTATTTATTTACAGAAATTGAAAATTATCCTTTTGCCAGCAGTTAATTCCCAAATTAACACACGTTATTTTAAATTTGAATTTTAAATGGAATTTATTTTTGCTGTAACTTTTGTTATTTATTTACATTTATTTCAGTTTCCCATGATTCCTATGTTTTATTGCATGATGATTTCTTTGTCGCATAAAATTAAGGCAAGGCTAGTCAAATATTTGGGATTTATGTTATTTTACATTTCCGTTTTTTTGTGGTATTACGCATGTACTTTAGTATGATATAATTTGGTAAAGATATATAACTCTTATTTTATTTCATTTTTTTTAAGGGGGTAGTGGTGTTTAACGATTATATTTTCTTTTGACGATTTGAAACTGATAATAGAAAGACGTTGTTCCCTAAATCAAAAATGTCCAAAAATCAAGGATCCCTATATTTCTTTATATGAATCTCTTTTGATCAACATTCGAATTGTATCTTTTCTCTTATTTCATTATATCATTTTGTTTAACTTTATTATTGTAATTCAACTGAAAACAATTACTTATCATATAGATTTTATATTAGACGTTGTGACAAAAGACTTTACTTCTTGATACGATATTTTTTTTAGTTTAAAATAAAAATTTAAATAAATAAATTGATGAATATAAAATAAAGAAAAAAAAAAGAATATAAGAAAGATTTTTTTTTGTAAACCAAAGAGAAATATATAAAAAAAATATATACACGCAAAAATAAATAATTAATAATATAAAAAGATAAAGTTATCATATTACTTACCTGCATCTTTAGTTTTGTTTTGAAATTGAATTCATAGATTCTTCATCAAATCATTATATATATATCATGTTACTGGGCTCGCGGCTGTCCACATGTGTGCACCGTTTATCTCATGATTAATGAGGTTTGACCAGAACCAAATAAAAAGACCCCAGGACAAAATTACCAGTTTTAACGGTCACCGTATGCCATATGCTACGAAAATATTTAATTTTATTGTTTATTACAATCAGTTAGAAACATGCCCTACGATATATGATCCAAATAAAGATAATTAAAATTGGAGAAAATTTTGAATGTTCATGTTTTGGTTACCTAATTGTTTGATAACTTTTATAATGATAGAAGGTCCGCTCTTAAATATTCAAAAGTACAAAATAAGTTAATGTAATTTTATTTGTCGATTGTGCGATATTTTATGGATTCATTAATACATTTAGTTTAAACATAATTTTATTTTCAAAAGTGCACAAAATACAATTATACAATAGAAAAAAATAGGGATTCGGAAGCAAGAAGAACTTATATAAATCCGTCTCCCTTAATAAATTTGAAACAATTGTGCAAAGAAGACTGAGTTTCGTTCGAAAAACATTTCTTAAGAAAACGATTAAAAGGAACTGAATTGATGTAAAAAAAAAAACAGAAGGGCAGAAGTGTGTAGATAAATGTTGGAACGATGACGGAAACAAAATTGATCAACTGAGTTACACAATAACACCGAGATCTTAATACAACTGGATCCGGAAACACCATACATAAATCTTTTGTTAAGGTGTCATACCACCAATTAAAAGTCCCTATCTGTTCAACAAAATTTTGCAATTTTCACAGCTTTCTAAATATTTTACCTTAAGTTTAACTTCATAGAAACTAGGTATATCCTGAATTGTACAGGTGTCACTTTTCTGCATGCCAATTTTCAACATACATTCAAAATCATATAAGAAAGCAGAGAGCTTCCGAAAGGAGGTACTACTAAAAATAACCCCTGGTTTTCTGGAAATCTTAAATTAGTATACTATGGAGCGCATTAATCCTCAATTTTTAATGCAAACTCATAGACAGGTAAATTTTGGCTCAAAATGGTCTTAATATATTTCTCTTTCAACAAAACTTTCATTTCTGCAAATTTGTTGGTTAGTTTAGGTGAACAATGACATCAAATGCACTTTTTTTTTGTCCGAGTAGGCCTACGTTCTAAATTTGAGGGAGTAATTGGTGGTATGACACCTAAATGAAGGCATGATATTTGTTTCTTCAATCCAAGGATTTACTATACAAATCCTTGTTCAATCTTAGTAAAAATATTTTTTTCTTCAAAAATAAACTGGAAGTGAGTCCGAACAAGAGTTTTACTTATTTAAAAATCAACATCCTCATTATCTTTACTGATGTGATTGACGCACATTATTGTATTATCTCCCATTTTGTAACAACTACCAACCATGTCATAAAAATGATAAAAAACAAAAGGAAATACCTGATAATCTGTTTACCGTGCTATATCTGGTCTTTTCCCTTCTCCAGTATTGTTGACAAAAGAGTTTATATAAGCTTGAAATTTATAAACAATTTTTATTTAAAACGGCGATTGAAGTAGCTTCTTACTGCGTTTAGATGACAATTTCATCTAGTTTTATCCCGAATAACTAAAAATTTTGGCTCAATCCATAATTCCCGCTATGATAATAGACTGTGATCTGAAATATTTGGCACTGGACGTTATGTCTCTTATTCATGTGTATTTAGTAATGCTCGAAACCTAAAGTACATCTGTTTGTTTTGAATTTCAATATTTTTAGTGACATGATGAATAAATTCCAAAAGCTAAGTTTCACAAGATTTGTATACAGTTTGGCTCTGCTTCAAATTCAAAATAGCATGGCTGTAAATGGGTAATGAACAAATATAGAAACTATAAAAGCAGAGATTACCAAAAGATGCTTTGTTTTTTTAAACTAGAAGAATAAACAGGAAAGTAAAGGTAAGCAGGCAGATTTGTTTTAGTGACACTCCATGGATAAAATCAGACAATCTTAAATGTTTGACAAAACATAAAAACATGATCAGAAAACATCCTTTATTTTTACCTTGTGTTTTTTGTGTGTTTTTCTTTGATATTTTAATTTGTATGCTCTTTCCCAACAGCATATAACATGCGTCAGTTACGTGCATTAACAATACAGTAGTCCTCTTTTTTTATTTTTTTTTTAAGGTTCAAGTAAATATCATTAAAATTATAACAATGATATCAATGATATAGTGCAATTTAATATAATAGCCGTCAGTTTGTTTTCATTAGAATAACACAAGATACGCTAAAGATTAACCATGAAAATCAGCGCATGAATACTCAAGTTAGACAAATTTACTGTATACGTACGGTACATAATATAGGGAAAACGGTAGTATTAAATTTTCCCAGCATTAGGTTGGCCTTTTTGTGTGTACCGAATGCAGGTGAAGGAAGTCAAATTAGGAGCGCTGTGAATGGATGTAAGGGTACAATATATTTTTTGTGTATCTATGAATAACTGCAGTGTGTATATTTACAATATAAATTTTGAAACCTATTGAAATATTTTCTAGAGAATTATTCGAAAAGACTTCCAAAATTTCATAAATTTAGTGCAAAATGACGGTGGGCATGGATAACATAAACAAGCTCTGTTGGAAGTTGGTCATGATACTATTTGACTTTAATTTTTAAAACAGAATAATAAAGTACTAACACAACATATAACTGTTTTATCCAGGTTTTTATCTTAAAAAGTGGTAAATTTAGAAAATGTTACTATTGTCGCCTATGGCAGAATAAATAGTACCGTTTTTCCTATACGGCTGAATTGTCGTTTGACCTGTACACGTTGGTTGCATTTTGATGAATAGGGGTTAACATCTCGCGAGATTTCGCTACATATCAATAGAAATGACATTTATAACTGCATTTGGTTGTGTAATAATGATCAATACCATGCTTATTGTATGACACACCAATTGATCATTACAATTTATTACACCCAATTACAGGTTAATTCTGAAGTGCATAGTATTGGTTAGTCTGTTTATAGCCGCGCAATCTCAAACATTTTAAACAAGCAGCCGTACAGATTTTTCTGCACTTGTTGTTTTGCCAATGTTCTTGGGTATTAATATATTAACGCACAGTTTTGAAGATATATTTCCAAACTGATTCTGTATTCAAGAGCTTGCAGCTGCAACTTAAATCTTATTAAACGTCACCAGTGTCTGAGAACAAAGTTGATGAACCAGGGTAATGTCAAAGAACGTCTCGTCCTTTAAAAAAAAAAGATTTATCGGAAGACACCAAGACCTTGTTGATTAATATTACGTATTGAATTCACAAAAAAATACATGACGGTCAAGAAGTATAGATTCTAATTACTGACGTTGTTTATCCAATTAAATACGTGTTTCAGTCTTCTTTTATTTATGTATTGTTTATTCTTCCTCTGGTAATATACCTTTTGGTGTGGCTCTGTACTTACACATCTCTCCATCGTGTGATTGGGCTATGGTCATTTTTGGCTATATTCTTGTTGTCAGTTTCACCTATGTGCTTTGTCTAAATGCAATTTTGTTTTTGTTTGTTGACATATTTTTTGTTTGTTTTTGTTTGTTGACATTATTTTTTTAGTGATTACCATTAAAACGAAAAGATTGACTAAACCATAAGATACACAGTGTAATTGCCTGTTTTGTTCACTGATTGTTGTCAATATACTGGAATTTTATGCGACTATCAATTATACATGTGATTGGTTAAACATGCTTTAAAACCAGGTAAAATCCACCATTTTCTACACAAGGAAATGTCTATTCCAAATCAGCAAGATGACAGGAATATTTGTCCATTCCTTTGGCTCTTGCCTTTTTATAAGCGAATTTCCATTTTGGATTTTCCTTTGAAGTTCGGTGGTTTTGCTATTTTACTTTTTATATCACAATATGTTTGCATTTCAGTACACAATCATTTTGAAACATATGATGATCAAAAGACAAACAACGGTCAGACAAAGCAATACATAATATTATAGAATTAAAGACCGAGCTACAGGAACATAAAAAAGTACGGGGTAGGAACGCCTGATCCTCAAGAAGCACCGGCCTTGTTGCTCAGGATATGAACACACTTGGTGTTGTCTCGTTCTGTGATGTCATAATCGAGGCAAAGTGATTACGACAATATAAAACACTGATATTACAGAACGATCAACCAACTCATGTTTGGGTCCCTAAAACATTTGAACATAATCATATTACGACTAGAAACCATATGTTTAAAATCTTCTGTTTACGCAACAACATTCAATCAAATCGTGATAGCAAACGCAAGCGCTGGGATATATCATCAACTGACAGATAGATGATTCACATATAAAACGCAAGAAAAAAGTGAGTTGCAATTATATTTTGTTTACAATTACAACCATTTTGTACTTTGTGAAAGAAAATGTATCATTAAATGTGTAGAAATTTTAAAAGGAGACATTGTATATACTACCCCAAAAGACCATAATCGTCCACAATATACAGTTGTATAAACAATATGACAAGCTAAACCTGGTCTCGAGTTTTGAAAAGAATAGTTTACCATTAGCGGTATCGATCCCCTGGTTTATTCCTTGAATGCCAGCATCCTTTGATCTACCGACAATTTACCTGTAAAATTATGTTGGCGTTCGAGGAATAGGTGTAAGTAGTTATCACAACAAAAATTCATGCTTATCATGGTAAATTAGGTAAATTACAGGTAGCCAAATCTAGTTTGTGATTGTCAAGTTGTTGAAAATCATTTTTTGCTGCTGCTGGTTGAACAAATATGGATTCTCTTAAAATGAAACTTTGAAAAGTGTTGCATGCATCACAAAGTCAACATGTGCATATTGTCAGGAATTTCATTTTGTACAAATTCTACATTAGACTCTTTGGACTTTGATGTTTCTTTTCAATATTTATATAGTTGTATGTGCTGTAATATCCTCCCATATTACTTGATCGAATTTCTTGAAACTTTGCATCTTGTGTTAGATTACTATGTTTTATTTTGTCCAGTTGTTCAGAATATTTTTCTTGGTTATAATATTACATCCTTTTTTTTTATTGTAAGTTCATATTAACTATTTATTAAATTAATTAATTAAAATAAAATGGAATTAAAGGAATCTCTTATACCCCTTTTTAAGTTTGAAATAATTGAATATAACTAATTTCATTAATATTTCTAATATGTCTTAAGTTAATAAACATTTCCATTTCCAAAATATCTTTTTTTTAATAAAAAGTAATAAAAATGTTTTAATTTTCTTTATTTCTTTAAAATTAATAATAATTTCAACCCCAAAATCTACTATTTTTTCTTATTAAAAAGTGATTAATTGTTGCAATTTTATCAAGTTCACTAATTATTTTTAACAGTTTGATACTAATAAATACATTTAAATAGTTATAAAAAAAACACCTTTTTAATTATATAAACATCTATTGAAATATTTTTGTTGGCGTTCAAGGAATAGGTAACATATAAAATGTTGGCATTCGAGGAAGACACCGATCCCCTTACACCTGGAATGTAAAACTTTCTACCGATGTTGCTATGTTTTGATTAAGTGTGTTTTGAACAAAAATATTTTCTTCATTTTACGAAGCAAGATCTATATTTTCCGTATACCTGTTTCCGATTGCTACCGCAAGTGACCCTCCCTTTTTTTGAATCCATAAAGTTACCTCAGTTATGATTAGGATCGCTATGCTGAAATTCTAAGTAATCAATTCAGAACACAATTGACATTATAAAATCTTTTTGTTGGTTTGTGTACATTAAGAATGTCTCAATTTGTCCATTTATTTTTTTTGCATTTTTTTACAGAAAATAAAGTTATTACTAAATCATACGACATTTTTATTCACTTTGATGTAATAGGCATACTATTGTCCTCATTCAACCAATTACTGCAGTGGCTAAAAATAAAGATAAATGTTTCATTACATCATGATGTCACGCTGATATAGCAACCTCAACCCATCGACCTCGGACTTCGTCTTCAGTCAATATACTTCTTTCAGGTCAATATATTCTTGTATCAACCTCATACAAATGCTATAATTGTATAGTATTGCACAGAAAATATGAACTTAATATTATAAGATAGAGAGGAACGTATATAGGTTATTTATGTTTACTACATAGTCTTTTCTATAGGAATGTATGCATACACATTAAGTTTAACCTAAACTAAAGTGACATAATTATATATGGTTTTGTTAGATGAACTTGTATCTTATTCAACGATCATGCAGTTTATCTTATTTTGATGTGAATTGTTTGCAATTTGTTTTTAATGTGTTATATCTTTAATGAAAATTTAAAAGACCCATTCTCCAAAATATGTTAACATTAAGGCATATATGTCGTCGTCTCAATCAACTACATTTTCACGGTCTGAGATCTGTAGATACCAGTACAGTCGTTTGAATTGTTTTTCCTCTTTTTATTTGTAACATTTTGTTTGAATGTGGATCCACATGGTATGGATCAATTTGTACAGGAGACCCTTATTGTGTCAAGAGATCCGATGTTGCTCCTTTTGGAGTTTAGACCTTTTCAGGTTTTGTAGAGTATACTCTCTAAAGATTTACGAGATTTTAACATAGGTAAATTACTTTCGTCCAAACAAATGCTATATTTAAATTGAAACTGACAAACTGGCATGAATAGAACATAAGGTATCTGACAATAACAGCAAATAACTGGTATATGTATATATGGTACACCAATAATTCTTAGTTGGTTCCATGTATTTCTCGTTACTCAAACTTACAGTGCTTGACGATAACATGCGCTGATTTTGTGTCTGATCCAAACTCATTTTCTGCAGTGCACCTCAATACACCGGATTCTTGCATATTCACTAACTTTAATACAATTCCATTATCAAATGTAACATGTCGAGGTAATCCACTTGGCAGTCGAGAAAACTATGAATAAAGGGAAACAAATTATTAAAGTGGCATGAAGTAACAGTTTCGTTTTGTATTTTCACAATTTTTTCACTGCTTCGACGACCTTTCGGAAATTTATATCGGAATTGCTTTTTACTTATCTATACTATGTTTTGATGTTTTCATTTTTAACATGCACATTCGATGAAATTGACAATTGTTTTTTAAATCAGTATCAAATCATCATTGCTGCGGGCCACTATTTTGAATGTGAATATTATGGAATAACCGTTTCACAAATCATGATATCGGATATATTCCTTACGTAGTAACTACAATCCCATTTCCTTTCATGCATGTGACCTATCGAATTAGACTATTTACCGGATTTGTTATAACATGAGCAACACACCGGGTGCCACATGTTGAGCAGGATCTGCTTACCCTTCAGGAGCACCTGAGATTATCCCTAGTTTTTGAGGGGTTAGTGTTGCTTATTCTTTAGTTTTCTATGTAATGGCATGTGTAATGTTATTTGTCTGTTTGTCTTTTTCATTTTAACCATGGCTCTGTCATTTTATTTTCGATTTATGAGTTTGACTGTCATTCTGGTATTTTTCGTCCATCTTACATACTCGTTTACAAAAAAATAACGAACACATTAGAAGAAGTTCATATAAATCAAAATTGAAAACGAAAGAATAATACAAGTAAAATAGAAAAAAGATATTTATAATGAAGTTACTGTGCTCAAATAACTAATACCGAATCAAAGTTCCATGAGATAACCGGAATAGGGTGTCCTGTAGCTCTGCATGTAAAATTGTGTGATTCACCCGCTACACTTATGCTTGGTAATGGTGGACTAACAATTTTAGGGGGATCTAAAAAAGAAAAATAATCATTAAAACACACTGTTCAACATCGCTCATAGAAAATCTATTTAGCATTCAAAATCCAATAGCAAATATGGGCAGTAAATGTGCAACAATTCGTGACTATACGAAGAAAGAGCATACGTTTTGGTTATATTCTTTCATATTTTAGATATTCTTGCATTTTTCTATCATTCTGGGTAAATTACAATGGCAAGATCAGTTTCAATTAGTTAATTGTCTTAACCCTTATATCCCTAAAACTATTAAGTCAAGCTAAGTGCACCACTTAAAACCTTTTCAATTGCAGCTAAGCTATAACGCTCTAAAATGTATTTTATCAATTTCTCTTTCTTACAAAAAAAATTAACAAAGGGAATGTTTAATATTGGCTGCAAATCTATATAAATTTAAATAATCTAAATATTGATTATTTCTTTCGTTCATATATTCTTGATTGTTTTGGCTCTTTTGGATTCAGCGTTCATGGCAAAATTTTAAAAAGTGTTCATATCTTACCATAGGTTGCCTTCAACATAATAATGGCCTGACTTGTCCCGGCATCATTTGTGGCAATACAAGAATACAACCCGGTGGTGGCATTTGTAACTCTAGGTACTATTAATGTATCGCCGTTTGAAGCTTGAGGAATCTGAATAATAATAGTATCAAGATAAGACAAAATATGAAATCATATATCAAACGAATAGTTAAAAGTCATTCATTCAAAGAGATTTCAAAATATTTCTTTATAGACCAAGTTTAAAACAGAAAGAGCATTGAAAATACATGAACGGTTGGAATGAAACAAATGCAATGATCTTCTGCAATTTCTGTTTGAAACGTGGACTCTACAATTATGTTCTAAATATCATTTGAATACATATTTTAAACTTTGTATATATATCATTCGTCACACAGTTGTCACATATATTACTTGAAGTATAAGGATAATTAAATTGAGCTGTTATTTCAGACATTTTTTGTATATGTTTCAGAAATCAACACGAAATTTTGCACACAATTTCTGAGGGGAGCAAAATTAACATGCATTTCAAATCAGTATATGCACTGCTACTCCGTGAGATGGGACCAAAGGAGCAATACTATAATTACAACATTCAACAACTGTTGTTAAGGATGTATGTTGTAATGATGGTTGAAATCTAAACCAGCAAAGCATTTAATAAAATCAAAGCGGTATTCTTTTTTTATCTGAACAGTTATTAAAGGACTAAACCTATATGTAAGTTCAGATCTTTTAACACAATACGCAATCGGTTAATTTAAATTTAAATCATGGTTAATACTTCAACACATACATGATCAGACCATATTTGACTTCTAATTTTAAAAAGTATTGGATCAAGTCGTTCTTCTCAGAAAAATGTTGATTGCAAATAATCGATTTAAAATATGTTATTATTCGAACAATTAAATCGATGGAAATCCACTAGTAGAATGAGTGTTTTGGAAATTTAAGTCAATCATAATCTCTCGCACAAGTTTTATAGTCGCAAGTCTTTGTCAAACATACAACTTGTAACTTATCCTCAGAAATGTATCCTTTACACAATTAAAAATGTGGTGTATTTACTATTCGCAGAAGATATAATTGGTATACGTTGTTTTGGTTCTCATTTTGGGTTTAAATTTTGAAGACAACACGACTGTCCTAGTGGCTTATCTTTAGATGAGTGACTAGCAAGTGTCATCATCATTGGGATCATGAAACAAATTTCACGACTATATATAACTCTCCGACTTTTCTGTATTTCTTCTATTACATTGTATTAGGAAGACTCAGTCGCGGTGTAATATTTTGTTCAGCTTCTTTAGAATTGTAATTTCAACAGGCACCATCGAACAGTTTTTACAACAATCGATTGAACAGTTCATGTAAGTTCACAAATTTGGTATCTTTCGATTCTCTTTTACATGAAGATATATTGTTTTATCGATTCTTGAAAGTGAGTTTCTAATTTTTTGTCATCTCAAATTTAATTGTCATATTCAATACAATATTCAGTTGATATTTATTCAACCTAAAAAGTAAAATAACAAAAATACCGAACTCCAAGGGAAATTCAAAACGGAATGTCCTTTAAAAATGGCAATTTCATTTCTCAAATACATCTAATGAATGGTAACGCCTTTTTTTTTATTATATAAAATACAAATGACGTTGTTTAAATGCTCTTTAGGGAGTTTTGAATCTTTTGTTTTAATTCATAGCCTAACCTGATTATATAGCCATTTTACATCAGGTGTTGGAAAACCTGTAATGTTACAGACCAGTTTTGCATCTGTATAATAATCTACATTCACCATTGCAGGAGCCAAAATAACTGGTAGAGTATGCTGCCTTGCCGGTGTTCCTTAAAAAGCAAACATAACTGTTTGAATACAAATGATATTTTTATCAAGTCCCCGAGTGTGTGGATTGCGACATATCAAGGCTTACATAATTCTTTTAATATAACTATTCATCCATGCGAGAAAAAACATTGTACGCCATTACTGGTAGGATATATTTTTCGTAGATAAGGACGGATATTTCACCACAATTTCGTCGTTCTATTAAATGAATGTAACGTTCTAATTTTGACTTATCCCCGTATTTGTTCTTACATGAGCACACTAAATGATGAAAAACTTTTCGGTTATCGCAATATTTTAAAGGGTTTGTAATGAAAGTTAAATAAAAAGCATTTCTTTTTAAAGATTTTATCCCTACTTCAGTAAAGTATGAATTATTCTTTATAAATGTTTCTACAACCTTTATGCTTACTGATAACTTGAATCTGTACTGCCTTGATATCTGTTCCTGCTCGATTTATTGCTGTACACATATAATACCCAGCATCAGCCTTTGTAACATTTTCAATAACTAAGTAATGACCAATTTGTTTAGTATCAGCATGTAACTTTCCCTGCAAGAAAAACATGTTTTCAAAAAAGGAAGCTAGTTTGACTGGAATACGTTTCTTGCCTGATTTTGTTAATCGTTGTACTATCATAAAAGAGGGACGAAAGATACCAAAGGAACAGTCAAACTCATAAATCTAAAACAAAATGACAACGCCATGGCTAAAAATGAAAAAGACAAACAGAAAAACAATAGTACACATGACACAACATAGAAAACTAAAGAATAAACAACACGAACCCCACCAAAAACTAGGGGTGATCTCAGGTGCTCCGGAAGGGTAAGCAGATCCTGCTCCACATGCGGCACCCGTCGTGTTGGTAGGTCACATTCAGGAAAGGGAAGGGGATTGTAGTTACGACGTAAGGAACATATCCGATATCATCATTTGTGATACGGTTATTCCATAACGGTCAACCAACTCGTGATGGCGTCCGTAAAATTTACGAATGGATGATTTCAACTTCACCAATTGGAACTCTTGGTTTAATAGCTTCCTTGTGAGCAGCAACCCTCTATCAAGAAAATCATGATAGGAAATGCAAGCACGGGAATATCGTATCAATTGGGAGATATATACCCCGTATGCAGGTGCTGCTGGAATGTTGCTACTTAGAAATGGAAAGTTCACAATTGGAAAGCTGAAATCATCTCTTTTGTCGTAAAGTTTTGTTTTCAACCGACCCTCATTGTCAATTTCTAGATGTAAGTCAAGATATGAGGCCGTTTCACAAATGATATCGGATATGTTCCACACGTCAAACTACAATCCCCTTCCCTTTCATAAATGTGACCTACCAAATTAATAAAACTGAGAAAGGAAATGGTGAATATGTCAAAGCGACAACCACCCGACCATAGAGCAAACAACAGCCGAAGGCAACCAATGGGTCTTCAATGTAGCGAGAATTCCCGCACCCGTAGGTGTCCTTCAGCTGGCCCCTAAAATATGCATAATAGTACAGTGATAATGGACGTCATACTAAACTCCGAATTATACACAAGAAACTAAAATTTAAAATCATACAAGACTAACAAAGGCCAGAGGCTCCTGACTTGGGACAGGCGCAAAATTGCGGCGGGGTTAAACATGTTTATGAGATCTCAACCCTCCCCCTATACCTCTAGCCAATGTAGAAAAGTAAAACAATAACAATACGCACATTAAAATTCAGTTCAAGAGAAGTCCGAGTCTGATGTCAAAAGATGTAACAAAAGAAAATAAATAAAATGACAATAATACATAAATAACAACAGACTACTAGCAGTTAACTGACATGCCAGCTCCAGACCTCAATTAAACTGATTGAAAGATTATGTCTTCATCATATGAATATCAGGTACAATCCCTCCCGTTAGGGGTTTAGTATCATACTATCATAAAATATATGAGAAGAACATAACCCGTGTCATGCCAACAACTGTTTTTTTAGAAATAAATGTGTTTAGTTCCGATGCAAAGACCCTATCAGTGAATCAATGTTAAAGCCAAAATATGCAATCTTTAATGACCTGACAACAGTATCGTAACTATATCCCCTTTTAATAAGTCTATTTAAAGGTTTTGTTAGTTTCTGAGGAGAATACTGACATTTTTGTGCTTTATAAAGAATATTTCCATAAAATTTTGGATGTGAAATACCTGAACGTATAAGATGTCTGCATGTTGAGTTATATTTACGAATTATTTCCTTATACCGGTGATAAAATTTAGTAAATGTTTTGACCAGTTTGTGATATCGAAAACCCTGGTGTAATAATTTTTCAGTAATACATAAATTTCTCTCGCTAAAATCTAATACATTGTTACATACACGAGCGAATCGTACAAGTTGAGATATATAAACACCATAAGATGGTGACAAGGGAACGTCACCATCTAAAAATGGATAATTAACAATAGGAAATGAAAAATCATCTCTTTTATCATAAATTTTTGTATTAAGCTTCCCGTTTATGATATAGATATCAAGATCGAGGAAAGGGCAGTGGTCATTGTTATCATTAGCTTTATTTAAAGTAAGTTCTACAGGATAAATTTCTTTAGTATACATACTGAAGTCGTCATTATTTAGAGCCAATATATCATCCAAATATCTAAAAGTATTGTTAAATTTTTGTATCAAATGTTGTTTAGATGGGTCTTTGCTAATTTTAGTCATAAATTGTAACTCATAACAATACAAAAACAGGTCCGCAATAAGTGGTGCACAGTTAGTCCCCATTGGAATTCCAATAACTTGACGATATACGGAATCTCCAAAGCGAACAAAAATGTTATCAAGTAAAAATTCAAGTGCATAAATAGTATCAAAGCATGTCCAATTGACATAGTTCTTTTGTTTATTGCTACTAAAAAATGATCTAATAGAGTTTGAACATATGTACTCGCATTCCGACTTTTTAAATGCCCAGTTAATTAGGGATGTGAATTTTTTCTTAATAAGAATATGAGGCAAAGTGGTATATAGGGTAGAAAAATCAAAACTTTGAACAGATTCAAAATCACCAATATATGCATGCAATTTATCAAGTACTTCCAACGAGTTTTTGACACTCCAAAAGTAATTAATTCCACTATTTTCAAAGGCCTTATTTGAACAATTTATTATCAGGTTTTTTATTGTACCAAGTGTACTAGTAAGTAAAACAGACAATTTAGTAGTTGAACAATGGCTGGAAGATGAAATAAATCTATATTTGTAAGGTTTTTTGTGCAGCTTCGGAAGCCAGTACATAGTTGGGACTTTCATTGTGTTTGGTTCTGCTTGTAAAGAAGTAGCTAAAAGTTTATGTTTGTTACAGATGTCGTTTTCTGAAAATGAAGTCAGTTGGAATGTTGGTGAATTCGTGATTTCCTTTTGCAGAACCTCTATATAAAATTTACGTCAAACAATAATGATATTATTAGCAGCTTTATCAGCCGGGGCAAAAACAAATTCCTTGGCTAGTTCTGTTAGTTTATTTTTGATACGCGAAATAGGGTTTTTATAGTTTTTGTTAAGGGTAAAATGTTCTTTAAAATGTTGTATTCGAATATCAACTATCTTCATTACTGAATTAAAAAAAGAGTCCAAAGATTTTTTGTCAGCTTTTTCCCGTTTTACCCATTTCAAACAGTAGGCGCGGAGTGAGTCGTTGATGATATTACGACACTCATTCCAGTTAACAGTTGACGGGGGACGATATTTAGGTCCTTTACTGAGGAATGATTTTAACTCTCGGTCGCGAACGATGTTAAGGTCTCCTGTTATAACATGGGAAATTGGTCCATAGGTGTATTCTGAATTACTGCAATTACACGACATAGGTGTATTTTCAGTGATATTTACATCTTTACACAATTGGCTATAATTAAACACATATTTTCTGGTAGATTTCTTGTAAATATAACAAATGAGAGGGAGTTCAGTATTATCAAAATATCCAGGAATTTTGTCTTTAACGGAATGGTCGTTAAAAATACCGGCAATATTTACAAAATCAAAACCTTTATTGACATACTTTATTTTAATAAAATGTTTTTTATGATCTTCAGGGCGATCAATTTTTGGAAACAGTTTAGAATAACAATATGCCATTATAATTTGGACAATTTCATACTTAGGACTGTAATATGAAATTGTGTTGCAATCCTCTAAAATTTTATTTAATTTATTTATAGGTAAAGAACAAAGCTTGGTTAACAGATAATGTCTGCCGTTGTTTTTTGAAATGGAAATTAGGTCCGAAATATTTGTATGGTTGGTCCGAAATTTTCTTTGATTGCGATTTTTTCTGCGTCCATGAGAACGATTTTTACGAACAGTTTTAGAAACTATATCCAAAATGTTAACAGAATCGGTTCTTGATATATTGCCAATTCCCATGATATTATCATTAAGACCGAGAGGGTAGACTGTCTGTAATTTTTTAATCCAATTTAATTCATTTATTTTTCGTGATCGTACAAACTTGGAATGAGATTCACCAGGCTGCTTATTTACTACTTCTAAAGGTTGAACTGTTAAATATTTAATAGGATGACTGTGCTTCTTAAGATGTTGATAAATGATACTTTTGAATTTATTGGGTCTTTTAAAACGATACAGGTGTTCTTGCGTGCGTTTAGATAAATATCGCCCAGTTTCACCTACGTACTGAATACCGCATCCCGGTTTGTTTCATGTGAGTAAATAAATAATACTGTTTGTTTTTCAAGTAATATCAGTTTCAAAATTTAGAGAAAATGTGCGACCATTAAATGTGGACCTTACTGTATTGTTGGTGGAAAGACGGGGACACGTAAGTCATTTTTTGGCATGACACTTATCGATAGAAGGGTAACCACGATTTTTATTGTTAAAAACGTTAGCTATGGTCGTATTTTTAGATAAGCGATTCTGAAGATTGAGACGTGTAGATACCCTTTGAACGAGTTTAGTATTTAATATTTTTCCATTTCTAAGCTTCATATTTGTTTTTTGGTATGTAGATTTATTACAAAGGAGCAAAGACTGGCGTCCAGAATATGAACCATCACACAGTAGATTAAATTGTGTAAAAATGATAAAACTGTTCGGCTCTTTATAAGACTATTTACCGGATTTGTTCTAACATGAGCAACACGACGGGTGCCACATGTGGAGCAGGATCTGCTTATTCTTCCGGAGCACCTGCGAACACTCGTAGTTTTTTGTGGGGTTCGTGTTGCTTATTCTTTAGTTCTCTATTTTTTTTATGTTGTGTCATGTGTACTATTGTTTGTCTGTTTGTCTTTTTATACAGTTATATCACTGACGAGACATGTATCGTCGAAATGCGCATCTGAGGCAGAAAAATTGGTACCATTAATGTTATTACTACCACTGGGTCGATGCCTCTGCTGGTGGAATGTTAGTCCCCGAGGGTATCACCAGCCCAGTAGCCAGTACTATGGTACTGGCATGAAAATACGGATTTTTTGTGTTATTAAATTTGCTGTTACAAAATGTTAAAAATTATTATAAATTAAGGAATGTATCTCCCTCATGCAAAGCTCTGATTCCAGTCACGGATTTGGCTATACTTTTCGGAACTTTTGGATTATAGCTCTTCATCTTCTAAATATAAGCTTTGGATTTTACATATTTTTGCCACGAGCAACGAAACGCAACATAAAACTAAAAGTTGAAAAAGATTGTACATGACAATTCCTTGTTTGGGTGTATTTGTACATTTTTCGGTTACATCTGCCTTTAAACATCTGCATCGAATTTTTTTTAACATTTTGTCCTAATGCATAATAACGGAAGAGACAATTAATGTCATATTTTTACCTTTATAATTGCTAATGAATATATTGCATAGCGAATATTTTATCGATCCCTCTGAATGTTAACTTAATATTACTAAAGGTGTCACCGGTCAAGTACCTGCTAATTTTGATATTTGTATACAACTACGGTATTGTATTTTTGAAAGTTGTGATCGTATAGCACGAGTGCCTGGTGAGAAATATGCTATATACGTCAATAACAGATTTTGACCTTTTAAATAAAATAGCTGACAGGAACATTAAATCAATAGCTCAAATGCAAATTTATTTTTATTTTACATCTTGTGCAGAAAAGCACAGACCGTTTATTGTTATTACAGTACTACTTAATTCATATATGGATATAACTTACATCAACTGTATCCCATGTAACGAATGGATTAGGAACGCCCTCTGCGAAACATGGTATTTCTACAAGTGTTCCTTCGTCTACAGTTTTTGATCTGATGAGTATGACAGTTGGTCTAACCAAAATGTTTGAACCTTTGTACGAAATGATGTATCGCGAGTAGTCCATGTGTATATAGCTATATTAATTGCAATTTAAATGAAACAGAATATTTTGGATTTTTTTAGTTTTTTCTATTGTTGCTTTGATGACTCATCCACTTGGTACCACATATCCTAATTATTCATATGTTAATATTCATGTTTATATTTACAGATGTCAAACATAAAATGAATTTGTCAAGTACAATCCAAAATTAGTCGTTGTTTTACATAGCTATAACTTCGTGTATTTTTGGTTTGGTATTTGAATCGTATCCAGAGTATGGTATTAACTAACATTTCAGTCTAAGCACACATTCTTTTAAGATTTCAGTCATCCGTCTTATTCATAGTAAACAATATGAACTATTGAAACACTAAAGTGTTTTACTGATTTGTTTGCATACAACAGCATGAACAAGTGTCTTCGAATAACTTCACGGGGAACACTTGAGATCAAACTTTTGGAATGTCTAGAATATGAATGATTTGAGAATGGCTTACACAGAATGGGCAACATCGGATATGGTCGTAAAACTATTGTTTTGATAAATTTGTAGCCAGTATCGCTTGGTTAGACCATATTTATATCATACATTGTACTTGCAGTAAATAGAAATTACTTACGCATTTCGCAATTTGACCCATAGTCGCCACTCAGACAGAAGCATTTGTATCTATTGTATTGATCTACACATGTACCATTATTCTGACATGGTTGACTTGCACATTCGTCTATTTCTACGTTTCAATAAATGTATATTGTGTACACATTGATATTGCTCAAATAACAATTTGTAGAGACTTTTTGTACAAGAGTTCATTGTTTTATAATTCGCTAAACACCAAAGGGTGATACATGTACAAGAACAGAGTCCTTTGCTTTGCATATTTCTGTCATATTTCCATGACTACATGATGCAGTCTAATACTGAGCATTGACTCACTACACCTCATAAGAACACACCAAAGCTTTTTATAAATATGATATAAGGAGGCAAATAACAAAACATAATTCAAACCATTCAGGTGTCCTATTTCCAGTGTAAGGACAAGAACACTAAATGTTAGTTTGAAGAATATAAATTTGAATTTCAGACATTAAGCGGATACAATTTATCATCTGGCGAAAAAAGATATTTGTCAAAAAGTTAAAATACGTCTGAACCAGTGACAACTCTACAACAGATTTATCCATCGGGTTACTAGCAGTGAAGATAGTACATGGCTGTGTACATTCTGTATATACAACTCGTCTAAACATCAACCTAACAATATTAGATATGTAAATTAGCTTTTGCAAATTATTTGTTCTTTCCTTACCGGGATTGAAAACCATGCTACTGAGATATCGTAATATAGAAAAAAAAAGAATAAAAGAATACTTCGTGTATTGTATCATATATTCTTGTTTAATTCATATGAGACGGTAACACCTTATAAGCTATAGTTAGAAGAGGAATGAGGTGTCTGCGCAATGCTAGGCGATGTTGTCTTAGAATTTGGAAATAAAAAGAACATGTTCAAGCCCCGCTTGTGGAGAAAGTAACGAATAAGATCTACTCGTTCAGTTGATTTTCAAGGCACTTTATACATGTTATATATAAAAAAATTAATATAAAATTTGCTGTCTTAACTTGAAAGATCAATAGTCTTTACTGGGGTCTGACGTAACTAACGAATACTTAAACAATAAACTTCTACATGGTGTGTTGTAAGCATATGTTAGTGACAATAAATGAAATTATGCATTAAGCTTAAATCCTAGCGATGAGCGAACGTCTGGGCATTAAGTTATTGCCTGAAATTTCAGGCATTAAGCTTATTTACTGAAATCTGATGATTATTATTCATCCTATTGCCGAACATAATTTTGGTCATTACGGAAACTCTGGAATTTATGCATAGTTGGTGATTAATTCTTGATTTTAAGTCGTTTCTCAATTATATTTCTAAAAATACATGTATAAATTAGGGATGTCAAAAGATCTGAAATTTACTACTCGGATACTCGGTCAAGATACTCGAGTACTCGCGAGTACTCGGATGAATCTCAAACGTCTATTAAAAAGTTTAGATTTAAGGTGGGAAGCAGTGTTTTTGTTATAACCTTTCATAACCAAAAGTCAAACGATTTACAAACATAGCTTGCTCTTTTGTTTTTTGTTTGTGTTATGAATTACCGACCGCCGTTTCTACAAATATCATATCTATCATAATACCAATCTTTGTTTGTGTACGTGTATATGAACCAAATTTCAATAAAATAAAAAAAAATATTTGAATATTAAGTCCAGCACAGTAGACAATATATGTATAATCTGTTCCTGGGAGTTGGTATTTTTTATGATACGAATTGTCCATTAATCATCAAAAATATTGGTCTTCAAATTACTTGTGCTTTTTCGTGCCTCTCAGTTATCTTGTTTTGTGTTGTTTGGTTTTATTTAGCACCATTCGTTTGTCTGATTTTTTTATTTTTTAGCCACGACGTTGTCAGCAGTTTTTCGACTTTTCAGTTTGAATGCCGCTCTCATATATTCGCCTATCTTTTAATTGTAAATTAAACAATTATAGTTAAATTTCAAATACAGTGTAATCAAATTAATTTAAATGTAAATCGCATATCAATCAAGTTTACATAGAAGTCTTGATCAACTAACAAAGATAAGTTTTACGGCTTGTGTGATGAGTTAATTAGTAATCCATGAAAATATTGATCTGTGTACAAACACCGTTAACAATGTCTCCAATCAGTTGCGTATGGTTTACCGCAGGTCACTCTGATTTTGTTATTGTTTAATAATATGATATGGTCAACAATTTCAGACGAAAGACTGGTTGACTTTCCATTTTTTTGTTACAAGTAGTGAACATGAAAACATTCCCTTGGAAGAAAGAACTTTGCTGGTACTGCTATAACAAATAGAAGCCTCATGATAAACATATGTATGCTCTTAATTGTTTTATTTAGTTTTACAAATGTGATATTTCAACGGAACAAAAGGGAGTGGAAATGTGAAGAGAACATAATATCTCAAGAAGTATAACAGGCGAACGAGTATCCGAGTACTAAAACTGTACTCGAGTACTCGGTCTTCCGATCGAGTACACGAGTACTCGAGTACTCGTTGCCATCCCTAGTATAAATATATGTTCATTTGACAGGTCTTTAAAAGTAAGTTTATTTAGTGATATTAACAGTTAAAAAATAGAATTAACTCATACTTTTTCATGTTTTTGTGGTATAACAAAAAATTAAAATTGTAAGGATTCCGTGGAATCCAGTTTCTCGCTTTTGCTTTCAATCGCTAGATCTGGAACCCATTCATCATTTGTGCATCATGTGATCATCATTTTATATCGTTTATGTTTCATTGCGTACATCACTTCATGTGCTCTAGTTTTAGGAGTTTTATACAGAACAGTGTAGGAACCCGTGTTACGTTCGCCTTTCTTCTGAGTGACGATAACTGCTCAGCAGGCCGGGTACACAACTGCAAGACACGTTGTCCAAAGGAACAATTCGTGGCTAACCACAGCGTGAGTTACCTTTTAAAACATTACAAATTATGTCTTAACATCAGCGATGAACTGTTTTAATATATTCTCCTATGTTATAACGGAACTAGTCTACGAACATTTAACCGTTCAAACTGTTCGTATCTGCGATTACACAATTCAATTTTAACGGAACCCGACGTTTGCAAGAATATTCATCTATCTATTATTATAAAGAACATTAACAGTCGGCCCCGTCCACTTGAATTTTTGTCAATCTGATGAGTTAAGCCTTTTCAACTGATTTTTATAGTTCGTTCTTATGTGAACTGTTATATACCACTGTGCCAGGTTAGGGGAGGGTTGGGATCCCACTAAACATGTTTAAACCCGCTACATTATTTCTGTATGTGCCTGTCAGGAGCCTGTAATGCAGTGGTTGTCGTTTGTTTATGTGTTACATATTTGTTTTTCGTTCATTTTTTTAATATAAATACGGCCGTTAGTTTTCCCGTTTGAATTGTTTTACATTGTCATTTCGAGGCCTTTTATAGCTGACTATGCGGTTTGGGCTTTGTTTATTGTTGAAGGGCTTACGGTGACCTACAACTGTTAATTTCTGTGTCATATTGGTCTCTTGTTGACGGTTGTCTGATTTGCAATCATACCACATCTTATTTTTTATATTATATATCTACGAACTCTATATCCGTATTTTCAATGGACTTTAACTATCTTTGAACACATTGTAAAATTGTATCTTAATTTGTATTTTCAGTTCTTCACCATTTGGATTGGGAATGAGATAAGAGTCAGCTCCTTATTGTTTTATCTTTACATAAACCCAGTTAAACTCGCTGGTCCGGCCAGTACAATTAACGACGCCGACAGAATGCAGGATAGCTATGTCTCGCTTTTTCGACTAATGTCGAAGGATAGACAACAAAGGAGAGGGAATCCTATAGAATAATTATAATATTTAAATGTATTTGAAAATTTGTACACTTCATTAGTCGAGATGGTTTGAACTTGGCAAAAGTAGATAAACTTAAGATATGAGTTTTTGCTCACACCACTTTACATTTTTTTTATTGGATAAGTAAATTTTCTTAGATAACAGTTCCACAACTTGTGATAACAAAATGATTTGAACACAAATTTCTATCAAGTTTCATAATTTTTAATTATTAATTGATGCGTTTTAATATAAGTAGCATATTTTATAAGTTATTTTATTGTCGGCCTCTTATGGCAATCATACCGCATCTTTTCTTTTGTTCATATTCAAAATTACGTTAATTGCAGTAATAAAAAAAGCAGTTTTTGAAGTACTCAGTATTTATATGAAAAATGCATGATTATATTTTAACTATTTACAATTAGCTTGTTCAATTCTAATATAAGACGTAGTTATATTTTTTTGACTAATGTTTTGTCTCAAAGAGTTTAAATGTACAGTTATAATATCAAAATTATTTATTACTCATCAATTAATAATTATTTTCTAATAATTAATCGGTTTTTGGAATATAGTTGTTGGTTAAATATGATACAATATTTCAATTTTTGATTTGCTATTTTCTTTTACGTCAATACTTAGGACAGCGGTAAGAACATTCTAGCTAAGATAATCATCAGATAGCTTCGATGTGCATGCTGAGACATGTCGTAAGTCGGTCCCAACTTTTATCATAATATATCTTATAGGACCGGTCTAAGGACAGTTTGAATAATCAGGCCCAAGTTCTCATAATGTTACTTTTTAACAAATTATTATTTAAATGAATAAATGTCTTTTATTTACTCGCATTTATATTTGAGGCATTGAGCTTAATGCCTGCACACATTTTTCAGGATTTAAGCTTAAATCCTAGACTAATGCCTAACATCATTTAGGCAATAGACTTACTGCCTATGCGATAGCTTATTGCATAGGAATAAAGCTTAATGACTTATTTCCCTTATTGCCGCTAACTTATATACAAGAATAGGTAGTCCGTTATTTGTTCATGTTTATTTACATTTATTGAAATCTAGAATATGATTATGTTGATGTTTCCCCATTGGGTATCAGTATTCATTTTGTATTGGCTTTAATGCAGAATAAGTATCGAAACAAGTTTTCCTTAATCCAAAAATATTGTATCAACGAAAAATAAACGAATAATTATATAATATATGCAAATACCTGTCTCACAATTCCTTCCTATAAAACCAGCATTACATGAACATGTGTAAGCATTTACTCCATCTGAACATGTACCGTGTTGACATGGGATATTGGCACATTCATTTATATCTGTAGAAATAGAATTGTTAAAAGAATCGAATCATTTGTAAAGTTTCAACAATATTTGAAGCTATGCATTGTTGATCATGTATTAATTCTCTGTATAATGATTATGAAAATATTAAAAAACAAGAAAACCTTTTGATAGCTATAGTTAAATTTATAAAATCAATATATACAGTGTTATGGTCTTTCAACCTACTGTGTTAACAGAGTATCAAATCAACACCCTTTTAATTAAAAAACACTTTGAAATCCGTTTCCGTCTGAATTTCACCTCTTGACCTAGCTGCAAACGGTTATGTTAAAATCAAAAGGAAATATAAAAGCACGGAGAAAAACGTGCTTGTTCAAAAGGTAGCTGTTTCCAGAAAGACATTTTACCCTACACGAAAACATTATCAGATAAGAAACTTCGAGTCTTTGTTTTGATAGGAACATTGATCAAACTAACGACCGCTCACACTCGAGTCAAAGGGCTACCGCGAGACCAATAAGACAATGGAATATAAGAACATATTAAGGACAACATTTAAAAAATCTACTACACTGTCACTGTTAACGCCATTAAGTCAATTTGAATTTGCCATAAGGAGTTATAAGATGCAAAAACAGTTTTAACTTTTAACAATCACCGATGACGGACACACAAAGCATTATATAACAGTTAGGGTTCCGATAGATTAAGAATATAATAGTGGATACTCTTTGTGACTTTAATGCATTATTTTATTTCTGTTTTATATGTGTTCCAGACCATATGAGTATTTGGACCGTACGCCTGCGGTCCGGACTTTATGCGTATACTCGTACGGTCCGACCATACGCGTACGGTCGGACCATATGAGTATAATCATATGGTCTAGGACAAACTAGACTATATATGTATTTGAACAATATGGGTCAATTTTAGATAAACATTTATCAAATTTTTTTATCGAAGTTACAAATTAATTTCATTGCAATTAGATGAATAACGTGAACTATGTCATAAAAATTTACACAATAATCAGGAAAAATGCTACCAACAACTGGTATTATTAGAGTAACAAAGCTATACATTTTTGATTATGTATTAATTCTCTGTATAACAATTATGAAAATATTTAGAACTATCAAATATTTTGATAGCTATTGAAAAAAATCTAAAAATAACATACACAGTTTCATGGTCAATCAACCTACTGTGTTAACAGGGTATCAAATCAACAACTTTTTAATTAGAAACCACCTTGAAACCCATTTCCGTCTGAATTTCAACTCTTGTTGTGTAAAGTAGATAAAATGCGTTGTGTATAGATCGTGTTTATTCTAAGGTCTAGCCATTGCTATATAAGTAACGTCATAATTACATAAGTCAGGTAGCAACGTTAACATGTATATATTCGCGCTAAATTCCCGACATTCTCGGGGCCGGAAAAAGTTAAAATATGAAATTATTAATAACTTTAAATGTCAATCGACTAGATATTACTGAAAATTAAATAATTAACACAACATTTATGTTTCTGTCAGAACTGTTTGAAGTGTATCCATGGTGTAACGTAAGATTTACCTAATGTTTTCCTCAAACAAGTTTTTGTAATTCCTATAAAGCGTTCCCACCATCCACCATACCAGGGCGCTCTTTTCGGTATAAATCTCCAAGTTGTTCCATATGTTGACAACGTATCGTTTAGCGATGGTGATTGGGTTAATTTCTTTAACGTTTCCGAAGCGGCTAAATATGTCGAGGCGTTATCCGAAATCATGGTGTGTGGTCTAGATTTACGACTAGCAAATCTTCTAAAGGCTTGTAAAAAGGATTTTTCTGATAAGTCCGGTACAACTTCCAGATGTCCAGCTCTCGTTGAAGCACAAGTAAATAAACAAATAAAATCCTTGTTTTCAGTATCATGTTTATCTCTAACGTACAGCGCTCCTGTAAAGTCGACGCCGGTAATTGTAAAAGGCGGCGCTTCCAATAATCGAACTTTTGGGAGTGGCGGCGGATCAGATGATGTATATGGTTTACTGTTGATTTTTCGACAAATTCCACAATCTCGCAAAATTCCTCTTACGTATTGGCGAATTCTGGGTATCCAATAAGTTTGTCGTATCTGAGTCACTGTTGGTAAAACTCCTGAATGTTTCATGTACTTGTGTATATCAAGAACAACTAATTTCGTAAAGGGATGACTTCTAGGTAACAAATAAGGAAATTTCGTATTTTCACAAACAGGTGCGTTATGAATTCTCCCTCCACAGCAAATTGCGTCTTTGTTATTCAGGTACAATCTAAGTTGTCTAACTAAAACAGTAGGTTTAGTATCCTTTAATTTCAAGTGTAACATTTTGTCTTTAAATGAAGTTATTTGGCAATTTAGTATCCAACACTCTGTTGCATCCTGCAATTCCTGTCTTGAAACGTATTATGCCTTATTTCTCTGTAATATTGGCGAATAGCAATTTCGTATAAATCGTAATAGATAAGCTGTTATTTCTAGTAATTTTGATAATGTACTATATCTAGTAATTTGTACAATTTGATGTATTCCTTGTTGATTATCTATTTCATTGTCCTCTGTACTTGATTCTTCTATATCTGTGCTGGTTAGTAACTGTTGTCATTTGCTTTCCACGACGACCATTTTGATGCATCAGTGATCCATTCGGGTCCGTTGAACCATAGTGTGTTCTTTCAAACTGCGACACGCTGAGTTCTCTAGTAAGAAGGTCAGCTGGAACACTTCCGTTGGGTAATATCTCCATTCTTGTGTATTGGTTAATTTGCGTATTTCCGTTACTCTATTTCGTATACCTTTTCAATTGCCTTGAAGTTGATAACCACTGTAGAACTATCTGACTGTCTGACCAAACAGTTATGTCTTCTATGTGTAAAACTGATTGATCGGCTAGTCGTGCTCCAATCAATGCGGCCATTAATTCCAGCTGTGGTAGTGTCAATTGTTTAAGCGGTGCTACTCTATTTTTTGCAATAACTAAAGATGACTCATGATGATTACATATGTAAACAGATGCTCCGTATGCAGTTGTACTAGCGTCTACAAAAACGTGAAGTTGGGTTTTCTGGTTTGGTAAATTGGGAAAATACGGTATTTTCAATTCTGTATAAGTTGTTTTCTCCAAATCCTTGGCTAAACTTTTCCATGTTGTTTGTATTTCTAATGGTAGTGGCTCATCCCATCCGTACTCCTATTCCCACAATGTTTGCATTGCAATTTTTGCTCGTACGGATACAGGGCTAAGTAATCCTAGCGGATCGCAAAAACGTGACGACTGTTTAAGAATTTCACGTTTCGTAATATTTGGTAGTTCAATATCAAATAAGTCGGTTTTTTTAAAAGTGATCGTATCTTTAACGGTATCCCATTTCAGTCCAAGTATTTTGAAAAAGTTTCGTTTTCTCATACGTTATGTTGTTTGGCTAAATCTGTTAGTTTTGAGCAATTTGAACTCCATGAACGAAGGTTGAATCCAGCCTCCGACATCAATGATATGGCTTGTACAAAATACTTTGAGGCGTCATCTTCATTTTCCAAACTGGACAAAATATTATCCACGTAAAGGTCATTCTTCATCACTGCTGATACATTTGTGTTGCATGCATCCAAGTGTTAAAGCAGTGTTGCATTTAGAATGAACGTTGAACTTGTTGCACCGAACAAAATAGATTTAAATCGATATGTTGTAAGAGTACTGCTGGGATTATCCTTGCCGCTCAACCAAAAAAAAGCGTGTAAAATCTCGATCTTTTTCATGTAATCCAATATGCAAGAAAGCCTTTTCAATGTCCGTGCTTATTGCGTACTTCTTGGTTCTAAATCCCATTAATATTTTTGTCAAGTCTTTCAAGTCTGGCGGAGTTGACATTAGGCAATCATTCAAACTTGCGTGATCTGGCGACTTTTTACAGCTACAGTCGTATACTATACGAATTGGTGTTGTTGTTGAATCCTTTTTTTACGGCATGATGTGGTATATAGTGAGTGCTTTTATCATTGTCGTTTTTATCGTTTACCTTCTCTATGAACCCTCTCTTCATTTGGTCTTCAATAATTTCTGAATATTTTCTTAATAAATGTGGTTCAAGACTTAGTCTTCTTATTGTGCTTTCGGTCCTTGCTTTAGCGATCATGATGTTTGAAGGTAAGTCCGGATGATCCAGTTTCCATTGCAACTTGGCAGAATAACGTTCGTTTTCAAATTTGATACAGTCTTGTTGATAAGTCTTTACAAAACTCTCCTCATCGTCCTGTTGTGGTAAACGTATGCCTAACGATTCTAGATTCCCGAATTTTTCGATCTCGCTTTCCTCTACATGGTGTGAAGTAACATTCAAAAGAACTGATGAAGTCAATGATTTCTTTCCGTTTCTAATAATTACGGGTCAATATAACAAGTAACCAATTTTTGATGCTACGGCTGTAGGTCCATTCCCTCTAATCACGTGATCTTGAACTATATCTCAATAATAATCGGCTCCTATCAAGAGTGAAATTTCAAAGCTATCAGCGTTATTTGCCGGATGTGCGAGCTTTAAATCTTTCAAGTATGGCAAGTTGCGTGTAAAATATTTCGTATGGTTTTGAAGTGGGACTGCAATATCTGGAGTAATCAATGCATTAATGTTACAATCTCACCTTTGTCAGTTTGTAGTTGAACCGTTGCTGTATCCAAATGGCGTATATTCTGTTCCTTGTCTCCAAAAGCTGACAGTTCAATTGTGTCCCTTCCGCTTGGTCTTATCTGTAATTTTTCGGTTATGCTCTGAGTGATGAATGAACGTTGGGCACCTTCGTCAAATAAAATACTAGCTTCTGTCATCTGTTTCCCGTATGATATTGGTGCGATAGCTGTTTTCAATAAAACGCCTGTGTGTTGTGAGGTATACATTACTGCAGTTTCTGGTTCTTCTGTTTTTACCAAGCTTACAACGGTTGATTTCTCCTTGCTGTCCTGTCCTTTTCCATCTGTAGCTTGTTCCCCGCAAATACTGGTGTGATGTTTCTTGTTACATTTTTTTACATCGGTTACGCGATTTACACTCGGAAACACCGTGGTTTCCTAGACAGTTGAAACATTTTTCTTTTGCTTTACGATGTTCAGTCTTTCATTCACGTCAGAAATTATCGTGCAATCTCCTGGAAAATGTACACCAGTGCAGTAGATGCATGGACGTTTTTTGTCATTGAAACGTGGATTGTTTGTATTGAAATGTCGCTGAGTTTTATCACGAGCTTCGGTCAGAAATGTTGCGGTAGTATTTGAACCTTCGCGGTCGGTGTATTGTCCCGCTTCAAGAATCCTCGTTTCTTTTGTGATGGCTTTTCTGAGGTTGTTTAGAGTTATATGATCGATATCATATTCACGGGCAATACTTTTTCTCGTTTGTACTGGTAGTTTACTAATAGTTATAGGTACTAGTAACGCGCCATACATTTCTTGTGTTTGACCTAAGCATTCAAGACCTCTTACGTACGTCTCAATACCTTCTTAGGCTGTTAAATCATTTGACGGTGAAGGAAGATCCATTAAAGCTTTCATGTAGGCATGCATAATCTTGTGAGGCGATCCAAAACGCAACTGAGCAAATTAACGGCAGTGGTGTAATTGGCATTTGTCAGTGCAAAACCTTCAATAGTTTGGGCGGCATGACCATGGAGTTGGGCCTTCAAGTAACTAAATTTCTGTATCTCGGTCAAAGTACTGTTGAAATGAATAGTTGATTCATAGGAATCCCAAAAGGTTTGCCATTGTAAAATTTCCCCATCAAAGTGCGGTAAATCAAGTTTGACTGCTATTTGATACTGAAGAAAACCCTTGGTTGTACAAGTTATTTGTAGACTGCAAGTCACGATGGGTATTTTGCATGGAGCGAAAGTTATCAAAATTGGTTTACCTCCCCTGTAATGGCAGCCACCATGTAATTTTTTGAAGTCCGGGGAAAACAACAAAATACTCAATGAATATGTAATAGAAATACTTAAAAGATTGCAAATATCATAAACAAAACATCGTCTAGAGGTTTTAGTTAGTTCAAAGACATTTATTACGCAATTTTCAATCGTGGTATTGTGACATAGTTTCATCGCTTCATCGTTGATATTTTTGTGTACATGTTACGTCATACATGTACATGTCATTCATATAAAGGGTAACATTGAAATTGACACACAATTTACTGATATCATCATGGCAAGTCCTTCAAATACAACTATGAAGATCTGAAAACCCTTATTTTGGCAGTAGACTCAAAAGTAAATAAATTTAATGAGAAATTAGATACAATTGAAAATAAATTTTCAAATCTAGTGCAGGAGGTAAAACAAGATGTAAAACAAGTTAAGTTAGAGGTCTCAGAAACAGGTCAAGCATTAAAAGAATTAAGGCAAGATCACGATGAGTTACAAAGAGGGGTTGAGGCTATGGAACTCAATGTGCAATCTCTAGAGGTAGAGAAGTTTGAGTCAATGAGGCAGGGTTTTGAGACTGACGTGAAAAATTTAAAAGAGAAGCAGTTACTACTTGAAAAACATGACCGCAAATATAACGCTTTAGTGTATGGCATGCCTGAAAAGAGTGATGAAAACATCTGGAAAGTTATTGATGACCTAATGATTAATTATTTGAAAATGGAAAAACCTAAAGCAGAAAGTTTTCCATTTGCAAATGCTCATAGAATACCAGCTAGGCAGAATTCAGGAGAAAAAAAACGACCAAATCCCATAATAATTAGATTTATACATTATGCCGATAAAGAGCTATTCTTATCTCATGGGTCACATTTAGCCGGAAAGAATATCCGTATTGTAGACGATCTGCCTCCATGCATGAAGGAAGCCCGAAATGAACTTGCAAAAATTGCATACAAGATTAGGTCAGATGAAAAACTAAAAACACGCATTCGTCACTTAGGAGTCACTGTGATCCTTGAAACACGCACTAGCTCAAGAGACCAGTGGCATATTCGCAAGCAATTCCGTTGTTGCTAACTTGCATAGAACTTTTATATACTCCGTCACATACTGTTATCACTATTTTTGTCTCCAGTAAAATACACATACTATGCTTGCATATTTGTACATATATCTACCATTTCTGATGTATTTATTATTTCTTTTATACATTTTAGAATACTACAATGAGTGTAAGTATATGTGTGTTGAATTGTTCTTACATGTGCTTCTATGTGCTTTTAGTTTATGAGCTGGCATTTGTTAAAAATCATGCAAATGAGCAATGGATTCAATCCTAAAACTATAAACCTACATGTAACTCTCATTTAAATAATCTAAAATATAGAATATCTCGCTCAAATTACTTTTAAATAATAATTAAATATTCATGAATCAATGAAACAAAAACAAAAATTTGAAGAAAAAAAAAGGAAAAGGGAATCAGTTCTCTTTTTCAGACAACTTTCTAAATATACATTTATATATTTATTTTTCATGTGGATATTTAACCACGTGCTGAAATTTTTAATGTCTTAATTGATAATTAATCCTGAGAGAATAGTTATAGTTTAGGGTTGAACCCAAGTTGTACTTATCAACTACAGCCATTTTGTTTTATTTGCTTTAGGCTTGACATGCTTACTTTTGTAACGGTTTAAACATGTTTGCAATTGCTTGTGTTCATTTATATGAAAGTGCATGCTACTTTATGCTAAATTGGGCCTTTTTTGTGCTGCTTTGTTCAATTAGTTGGTTATTTATTTTGTTATTGTAGTACATTTTGTACAAGAAATTTGCATCCTCCTTATAAATGACCAACATACATGACATATAAAAGGAAAACATTTTAAAGTGTCAAAATATGTGTCCATTGTATGGTTATGAGACAAATGTCTTTCTTTGGACAATAGTGAAAAATTAAAAAAAAAATATAATACCCTAGGAATTACTAAAATAATTATATAACATTCAAAATAAGACTTTGATAATAGCCATAGAATTACTATACTGACTAAAACCTTGACTGAAACATACATGTTTGCAATCTTACAATTAAGGGGAGATAATATTTTGGATTATCTCTCTTTGATTGTTGAAATTTAGTTTGAGTGGGTATACATTTGTTAGTTTTTTTCTCCATTAACCCCTTTCTTTGGAAACAGGTAATCCCAAATTTGTTTTTATTTATAAACAAAAATCAGAAAACATATCATAATATGACAATCATGATTGTTGTTACTCTTTCTTTTTTTATTTATTTCAATTCTTATGATGTTTGCACAATGTTTTATAAAGATTTATTTATGCATGAAAGTAGATTTATATACCAACTTGTTTATTCATATATAATATTACAGCTTTGTGTTTTCATTGACAGTTGTATGAGCCAAGGTGTAATTAAAGGAATGAAAATCATAAATGGAATGTTTATGCTTTATCTAAGTTATTTAAATGACTAAGGATTCATTAAAAATTTTCTCATACAACTGTCAAGGTTTAAATTCTAGAGAGAAACGGAGAGATGTTTTCGAATACTTGAAATCAAAGCTCTGTCATATTTACTGTCTGCAAGACACACACTTTACTGAAAAAGATGAATCATTTATTAGAAACCAATGGGGAGGAGAATGCATTTTTAATTCTTTTGCTTCAAATCAAAGAGGAGTTGCCATTTTATTTGCAAATAATCTTGAATATAAAATAAATAAGATAAAGAAAGATGATAATGGAAATTTTCTTGGTGAAGATATTACAATTGAAGGTAAAAATATAACACTTGTTAATTTATATGGACCAAATAATGACTCACCATCTTTTTATAATAAGGTTAATCAAATAATAGAAAACTTTAATTACCAACAAGTTATTCTGACAGGAGATTTTAACTTAGTTCAAAATCAGGCATTAGATACATATAACTATCTAAATATAAATAATCCAAGAGCAAGAGAAAAAATCTTTGAACTTATTGAAACTTATGATCTAATTGATCCCTTTCGAGAATACTACCCAGACAAGAAATGATTTACATGGAGAAAAGTTAATCCTCTGAAGCAAGCTAGGCTTGATTTTTTTCTTATATCTCGGAGTTTCTATCAAAATGTAAAAGAAGTAGAAATTCAAAACAGCTATAGATCTGACCATTCACCAATAGTTCTACATTTTAAAATAAGTGATTTCAATATTGGGAAGGGTTTGTGGAAATTTAATAATAGTTTATTATATGATATAGAATATGTTAAATCTGTTAAAGAAAAAATAAAACAAGTAAAAGATCAATATGCAACTTTAGTATACAATAGAGACTCACTAGACCAGATTGATTGCTTAGATATTCAATTTACAATAAATGATCAGCTGTTCTTAGAAACATTAATGACAGAAATTAGGGGTAAAACAATTTCCTTTGCATCATATAAAAAGAAAGAAAAAAATAAATTGGAAAATGCTTTAGTAAATGAAATTCAAAAATTAGAAGAAAATATACAAACCACAGAAGCTATTGAAGATCTCAACCAAAAGAAATCTAAATTACAAATTTTAAGACAAGAAAAAATGCGTGGTCATTATGTTCGCTCAAAAATGCAATGGATAGAAGAAGGAGAAAGATCCTCAAAATATTTTCTCAACTTAGAAACTAAGAACTTTGTTAATAAAACAATTCCAAGACTAGTCGATAATGAAGGCTGTTTAATAAACAAACAAGAAAATATTTTATTGGAAGCTAAAAACTTTTATAAAAATTTATATTCAAAGAAAGATACAATAAATAGTGTTGATATTAATAAGGAAATTCCATTTTTAGACGTTCCCAAGTTATCAAATGAAATAAGGGATACCCTTGAGGGAAAAATCTCCTATTCAGAATTAACAGCTGCTATTAAAAGAATGAAAAGTAAGTCCAGGATCTGATGGATACACCAGTGAGTTTTTTAAATTCTTTTGGATAGATTTAGGTAAATTTGTTCTTAGATCAATCAACTATGGGTATAATATGGGTGAAATGTCAGTATCCCAAAAAAGAGGGATAATTACTTGTATACCAAAGGGAGATAAACCAAGACAATATATGAAAAACTGGCGACCAATAAGTCTTTTAAACACAATATATAAACTCGGGTCTAGCTGTATAGCAGAGCGTTTGAAGTCTATTTTATCACTTCTAATAAATAATGATCAAACAGGGTTTATTCCTGGAAGATACATTGGTGAAAATACTAGACTAATTTATGATATTTTATTGTATACAGAAGAACATGATATACCTGGTATTCTCCTCCTTATTGATTTTGAAAAGGCATTTGATTCAATTTCGTGGAGTTTTATTGAAAGTGTTTTAGACTTTTTTAATTTTGGACCTTCTATTAAACATTGGATCACTACTTTTTATACCAAAACTCAATCTGCAGTAACTCAAAATTGCCATCTCTCAGATTTTTTTGAGATTCAGAGGGGCTGTCGACAAGGGAATCCCCTATCACCCTATATATTTTTACTATGCAGAAATACTTGGTATACTTATACGAAATAATGACAAAGTTAAAGGAATCACTATAGATGACTCAGAGTATCTCATCTCACAATATGCAGATGATACCTCTCTTATACTTGATGGATCACCCGAATCTTTGGATGCATCTCTCCGTATTCTAGATAAATATGCAGATTTATCAGGTCTTAATATAAACTTAGACAAGACCAAGGTTGTTTGGATTGGGAAGAAAAAGTTTAGCCAAGAAACTATGTGTGTTAAGTGGGGATTGGAATGGGGTTCCAGCAGATTTACACTTCTTGGGATAAATTTCTCAGTGGATATTAGTGAAATTGAAAATTTAAACTATAACCCCAGGTTGAAAGAAATTGAAAACATTATAAAAACTTGGACTAATCAAATACTCTCACCAATTGGAAAAATAACAGTGATAAAAACACTTATAATATCAAAATTAAACCATCTATTCCTGTCCATACCTAGTCCAAATAGCACAAAGCTTAAACATTTTACTGAAAAAATATTTTCCTTTATTTGGGATAACAAACCAGATAAAGTCAATAGAGACACCTTATCCAAACCGCACTGTTTAGGAGGACTAAAAATGATTAATATTGAAAACTACATAAAAGGTCTTAAACTAACCTGGATAAGAAGAATAAATAGAAATAATTCAAAACTAGTAAAACTATTCCTCTTTTCAGAAAATCTGAATTTTTTGGAAATGCAATTTCTTGGTCCTTATAAAAAGTTGAATAATCCATTTTGGAAAGAAGTATTTGATGCTTGGCAAGATCTTCAAAATGTACAAAATAACTCTCAAATTAAAACATGCCCCTTATGGAAGAATGATGGAATAAAGATTGGTAACCATTCAGTATTATATAAAGATTGGACAAAAAAAGGGGTTTGGCTGATCAATGACTTGTTACAGGAAGATGGAAACTTTATGACTTTTGATCACTTTAATAATGTATACAATATTAAAACTAATTTTCTCACATATCAAGGCCTAATTTTGTCAATAAAAAAGTATTTAAAAGTATATCAAATATGTCCAAATGACTTAAAGAGAGAAAACGGTCCAGTTTTGCCCTCAGTATTAAAGGTTTTTTTTAAATCCCAGAAAGGTTCAAAAGATATGTATAATATTTTGAATGGTAAAAAGTCAAATCCTAAACAAAAATGTGAACAAAAATGGTCATTAATTCTCAATGAGAACTTCAATTGGAAAAATATCCATGTATTGCCCTTTTATATTACAAAAAATTCAAAATTGCAGTGGTTTCAATACAGAATAATACATGGAATTTTAGGCACCAATGAACTTCTCCTTAAAATAAAAATTAAAGATACAAATATTTGTAGTTTCGGGTGCGGAGGGGTCGAAACAATAGAACATATATTCTGGACTTGTCCATATATATCAAAATTATGGGAAGACCTTGACTCCTGGATATTTGAGAAGACAGAAATAGAACTAACTTTAAATATTGATTTGGTTTTATTTGGTATTTTAACAAAAACCGATAAAAATGATATAAGAAACATAATACTTCTGTTAACAAAATTCTACATTTATAGAAGCAAATTAGCTATGGAACAAACCAATATAATAGCACTTAAAAATTATTTAAAGGAAAACTTATTAATAGAAAAAAATATATTCTATAAAAATAAATTACTCAGTAGGGCAGAAAACTGCTGGAACCCCTGGACTCCTTTATTATCATAAAAACAAAAAACAAAAACCAAATAGACTCCACATATAATGTATATATTTCGTATCCAAACAACCTCTGTCTTAAAATCATTATCTGCAATGTATCAAACTAAAACTACTGTGTCTATTAAATAATATATTATATATCTTCTTTTAAGTGTATATAACTATTATGCATACAAAAGTGTGTAACTTATTATGTTTATGTGCAAATAAGAAAAAAAGAAATTTAATACAAAAAACAATATATATATATATTTTTTCTAAACCTGTGCATTTGTTATACAGATAATTATGTTTGGAAATCTTAATAGTAAACTTCTTTCTTTTTGAAATTACTGACATGGTATATTTTTTTATTTTTTTCCAAATATGAAAATTGAATGTATAATACTAACAAATACTAACAACTGTATAAATATGATATGTACTAATGTTAACGAGGCCGGGATAAGGTACCGGTACTTGATGTTTTAAACTAACAAATGTACAGATTTCAATAAAATATGATAAATTTAAAAAAAAAAAAAAAAAAAAAAAAAAAAAAAAAATTGGTTGGCTGTACATTAATTTCAGTTTCATTGCTGCTTATAACATTGGCATTGGTAAGCGATGAATTTGTGGGGTAAGATGGAGTAAAACTGTTTGCTTTTGGATGAAGAGACGTTGATGCGACATTTTGAAAAATAGAATGTGTAATTTTTCTAATTTTCCGAAGTTTGGACTCTCAATTAAATATATACTCATCAGACTCTTGAATTTACTCTGCTACATCCTCCTCCGACGTTAAATCCAGTATCTTTTCATTCAAATCCACGATAGTTCTCTGTTTCTGTTCAATTGCATCCGAAATTAATTTCACATCGTCTTTGTCTAAGTCCGAATTCTTTTCAATCTCATCAAATTTCTTGAATAACTTTGTAACTTGTCCTCTGTTTCCTCTACGTACTGCTTTTAACTTCGATTCCATTGGTTCCGACAGTCACGGCACCATAAATGTTGTGTAAAGTAGATAACATGCGTTGTGTATAGATCGTGTTTATTCTAAGGTCTAGCCATTGCTATTACAAGTAACGTCATAATTACATAAGTCAGGTAGCAACGTTAACATGTATATATTCGCGCTAAATTCCCGACACCTCTAGACCTAGCTGAATCGGGACATATTAAAAACAAGAAGAAATATAAAAGCACGTAGAAACACCTGCTTGTTCAAAAGGTAGCTGTTTCCAGAAAGACATGTTGCCCATCCCGAAAACATTATCAGATAAGAAACAAGTTTGATTTTCGATTCTTTGTTTTAACCTGAGCATTGATCAAACGTACGACCGCTCACACTTGAGTCAAGGGCTACCGCGAGACCATCGAGACAATTGAATATAAGAGAAGATTAAGATAACATTAGAAAAATCTACTACACTGTTACTGTGAACGCCATTAAGACTATTTAAATTTGCCCTAAGGAGTAATAACATGCAAAAAAGTTTTTAAAAATCACCGCTGACGGTCACACAAAACATTATGAAACAGTAAGTGCTCCGATGGATTAATAAGATTGAGCATATTATAGCAGATAGTCTTATTGATTTAGTACACTACAAAGACATTTTTTTTTATCTTCCCTGGCCTGGATTCGAACTCATGCTACAGATATATCGTGGCACCAAATCGCCTTGCACTGTGCCCGACGCGCCAGATCCCACCGAGGCTCTATAATAATAATGTTTTTAGTTACTGGGAATAACCGTAATAACCGTAAAAACCTGTCAATAAGGGTCATATTTAAAAATTCGAAAATTTGCTGTCTCAATTTGAAGGATCAATAATGTTTACTGGGGTCTGACGAATACTTAAATAATAAACTTCTACATAGTATGTTGTATGTATACATAATAATAAGTAGTCTGTTAATTGTTCAGTTTTCGTCATTTCTAAAGCAATAAATATTGTGTTTATTTATATTTATTGAAATCTAGAATATGATTATGTTGATTGTTTTTCCCAATTGGTATTACTATTCATTTTCTATTGGCTTTAATGCAGATTGAGTCAAAACCGCAAAATCAAGTATCGAAACAATTTTTCCTTAATCCGAAAATATTGTATCAACGAAAAATAAACGAATAATTATATAATATATGCATCAAGTACCTATCTCACAATTCCTTCCTGTAAAACCAGCATTACATGAACATGTGTAAGCATTTACTCCATCTGAACATGTACCGTGTTGACATGGGATATTGGCACATTCATTTATATCTGTAGAAACACAATTGTTAAAAGAATCGAATCATTTGTAAAGATTCTACAATATTTGAAGCTATGCATTGTTGATCATGTATTAATTCTCTGTATAATGATTATGAAAATATTAAAAAACAAGAAAACCTTTTGATAGCTATAGTTAAATTTATAAAATCAATATATACAGTGTTATGGTCTTTCAACCTACTGTGTTAACAGAGTATCAAATCAACACCCTTTTAATTAAAAAACACTTTGAAATCCGTTTCCGTCTGAATTTCACCTCTTGACCTAGCTGCAAACGGTTATGTTAAAATCAAAAGGAAATATAAAAGCACGGAGAAAAACGTGCTTGTTCAAAAGGTAGCTGTTTCCAGAAAGACATTTTACCCTACACGAAAACATTATCAGATAAGAAACTTCGAGTCTTTGTTTTGATAGGAACATTGATCAAACTAACGACCGCTCACACTCGAGTCAAAGGGCTACCGCGAGACCAATAAGACAATGGAATATAAGAACATATTAAGGACAACATTTAAAAAATCTACTACACTGTCACTGTTAACGCCATTAAGTCAATTTGAATTTGCCATAAGGAGTTATAAGATGCAAAAACAGTTTTAACTTTTAACAATCACCGATGACGGACACACAAAGCATTATATAACAGTTAGGGTTCCGATAGATTAAGAATATAATAGTGGATACTCTTTGTGACTTTAATGCATTATTTTATTTCTGTTTTATATGTGTTCCAGACCATATGAGTATTTGGACCGTACGCCTGCGGTCCGGACCTTATGCGTATACTCGTACGGTCCGACCATACGCGTACGGTCGGACCATATGAGTATAATCATATGGTCTAGGACAAACTAGACTATATATGTATTTGAACAATATGGGTCAATTTTAGATAAACATTTATCAAATTTTTTTATCGAAGTTACAAATTAATTTCATTGCAATTAGATGAATAACGTGAACTATGTCATAAAACTTACACAATAATCAGGAAAAATGCTACCAACAACTGGTATTATTAGAGTAACAAAGCTACTGTATTCATTCTTTGCATAAATTTTCGACACGTATTAATTATATTTTCGACGGATTTATTTTTATAGATTTTGTCTAGTATCTTTGACGTTTTTTTTGTAGAAACGTTCCTAAATATTCTCACACTCCGATAACTTCATTTTTAGTGAGCAAATTTAAATAACATGTGTTACTGACATGAAAATTACAGGAGCTAAACAAATTGAATTAATGTGACATTTCTAGATTATCATAAACTATTAACTTTTGATTTCATTATCATTTAAACTTTTCGGATTAATTAGAGATATTCCTTTTTTTTTAACAGTACTATAGAATTATATCTTATAAACTTGACATCTTAAATAAGCCAGACCTTACGCGTACGGTCCGACCGTATAAGTATTTTGAAAAGGTACGCATACGGTCCAGACCGTACGCGTACGATCCAAATACTCATACGGTCTTGAACATATGCATTAAAATAGAAACAAGTATGAAACAAACAAAAAAACAACAACAAAACGACAACCACTGAAGTACAGGCTCTAGGCTAGGGACAGGCACATAACCCCTAACCTGGGACAGTGCTGTAACAGTACAACATAAGAACGAACCATATAAATCAGTTGAAAAAAACGCTTAGCTCATCAGATGGATAAACATTCAAATACTACAAATGCAAGTGAACGTGGTCTGGTTAGAAACACACACATGTTCCCGCATATTCATACATTATTTGAAACAATGTTTTTTTTGTCAGATTTTGTCTCAGTCGTTATTTTATAATTTCATAAGTCAGTTTTTTTTATTCATTTTTATACAATTTTTAACCTTAAATATAAGAGGTGTAATGCAGATGGTGTTTTTCCTACCTGTCTTACAATAAACACCAGAATAACCAGGATTACATTTACATTGGAAACACAGAGAACCAATGGGTAACGGACAGGTTCCATGGTTACTACAACTTGCATCCAAAGCTACAAAACCACATATCAATATTATCAAAAGAGGTAATTGTTAAAACTGAATTTTTAGCACGAGTACACATTATTCGTCAACGATGTAAAAATCAACTTAACAATTATAATAGCTTCGAATTTCTTTGAAATTTACACTTGAAGTATTCTAAAATATTCTTTGTGTTTTTTTTACCTTTCAAAGTTACCAATACTTGACTTATTAGTCTTCAATCGCGTGGAGACATCTTGTTCATAATTTATCAATTCATTATTAGTTTGAAACATTTTAGGAGGTGCGAAAAAACGAATCAAAATTGAAATGTGTAAATTTTCGATTTACATTTTTGTTTTATAATACGTACAATGAATCGGAAACATTCGTTTATATTATTTCAAAAGATTTTGTGTTGTAGGGTTTAATTTTCATCGTGTCATATAATACTTCGTAATTCAAGTAATTATCCTTCTTAAAACCAGGTTTGACCCATTTTTTCTACATAGAAAAACAAGATGAACAACAAAATATCATCAGGAAAAAAAGAAAAATGATATAAAATCCTATAATTGTATCAAGACAAACTATTATTTTTTCGTTATATGTTTTGGACGAGCTGTCTCTCTAGGAAAAGAATAGGTCGATTAAAAATATAAAATCACAACAATACTGAACTCCGAGGAAAATTCAATCGGAAAGTTCATGATCAAATGGCAAAATCAAATGACAAAACACATCAAACGAATGGACAACAAATGTCATATTCCGGAATTGATACAGGCATTTTTAAATGTAGAAAACAGTGGATTGAACCTGTTTTTATATTGCTAAATCTCTCTCTTGTATGACAGTCGCATCAGATTCCAAGAAAGAAAGAAAGAAATTTATTCGAGTGGAAATTGGTTTGATGGTAAAATTGATATATAACATGAGATGCACATTTGATTCGATATTTTTGAAAAAGGGCGTCCGAGCCTCCAAGACTAGGCAAGGTAAGGAGATGAATATTAACCATATATAGATAAACGAGAGAGCGTGTTCATGCTTCCACTTTTCTGCTTCTAAAATTAACAAATTTTATACAATTAACATGATTAAGCTTATTTCTAATTATGACAATTGTTCGAGAATTACAATTTAATTCATTGTGTATCTTCATTAACTGTAATTTTTGTGTAACAAAAGATTAAAAGAAAATTAACTTTATAATATAATACAAAGCTATTTAGATTTTTTTTCAAGAAGATATAAATGAACAAAATATGTTGGGTAAACAACAGTGAATCAATAACTAACAAAAACCCAAAAAAATCCGAGCACACATATATAAAGAGAGCAATCAATCGTCTCAAATTTTAGAAATCATCAAACATTTGCAATCAAGACCTGACTCTGCATAAAAAAATAAATGTTTGCAGTTTTCATTCATTTTTATAATTATATAATAGTTTTTTGAAAAACTGGTCATTATCGTGATATATGGACTGCCCACATGACAGTGATATTGACTAAAATAGTGATAATGACTGAGCTTGATGCGAGGTCATTATCGCTGTCGCATTTAATACCACTGTCCTATTGGCAGTCCCTGTATCACGACAATGACCAGTTGTTCAAGAACTATTATGTTTATTTCATTGAGAAACCATGTTTTGGTAAATTCTCATAAATTCAAAATGCCTAAAGCAAACTCGAGTAGTTATATACCATGTATATGGCAAGAGTGAATACCAGTCGTAGTAATACTGCCATTCTTTTAGTGCTATTTTTCAGTATATAAATACTTAATCAAGTTCTCTATAATTTTACAATTAACGAAAACATATAGTAAACAATTCAACAACTTAAATATAATATTGAAAACAGGAAAATGTTTTATAAAAGGGACATCTCATTTATGGGCAGTCCCTGTATCACGACAATGACCAGTTGTTCAAGAACTATTATGTTTATTTCATTGAGAAACCATGTTTTGGTAAATTCTCATAAATTCAAAATGCCTAAAGCAAACTCGAGTAGTTATATACGATTTGTATGGCAAGAGTGAATACCAGTCGTAGTAATACTGCCATTCTTTTAGTTCTATTTTTCAGTATATAAATACTTAATCAAGTTCTCTATAATTTTACAATTAACGAAAACATATAGTAAACAATTCAACAACTTAAATTTAATATTGAAAACAGGAAAATGTTTTTTAAAAGGGACATCTCCCTAAACAGAGAGGCCATGCCCCTCCGGTCATTAACAGAGAAACCACGCCCCACCGGTCATTAGCATGTCAAAAGTTCGTTAACGACCGGTTTTCTGGTCCGTTTTGTTCTGTTAAAAACAGCGATATTATTTTCCATTATATTGCTTTTTCTGACTTTTGCAAAATAACAAAATAAAGCAGTATATATACTTGTTATAACCAAATTATGATAAGAAAATAAGCTGTTGTGGTTAAAAAAAAAAAGTTCATAAGTTCATTCCAGATTTTTGGTGCGGTAAATGATCATTTATTCATAGCTTTCTGTGTTGTGGTTTGCAGATTCTTGTTTCTTTTGTGTGCGTTTTCTTTTTTGTTTGTCATGGCGTTCTCAGTTTATATTCGCCTAATGCGTTTAAATGTTCTTCTGACGCAGCAAATAACATTAAAGAAGAGAAAAATACATGCCTTCAACAGTTGTATGTATAATAGAGCAAAGAAGTATACCTAAAATTTATAATAATAGTAATTACATATTTGAATCAAAAGCTAAAAATAGCTAAAAATAGATATCATATCATAGACTTCCAACTGGTGGACTCAATTATAAATATTGAATTACATGATGCATTGTTTGATTGTTTTTGTATTGGACATAAGAGATAATAATAATCGACCGAGCATTAAAATTCAATCAAACATACTCATCTTTCATTTAAAATATAATGTAATTCGTTTGTATAGCCTTATGAATATCATACAACATATATTTTGAGGAATCAAAATGTACAGTAATGTTGACATGTCTCATTCCAGAAGTTATTATGATTTTTTTTTAAAATTAACTGGTCATATAATGTTTACCTCGAAATTGTCCTTTCGTAAAAAAATTAATTTGCAAGCTAGCCACTATATCAGAGGTGTATATAACCAATACCAATTATTTAAGATTTGATATGTATGTGGGGGGAAACATATTGTATTTATATGTACGAACAAAATGTTATTGGAATAACGTTACGCTCAAATTTGCAATAAAGATAATATGAAAATTCGTACATTTTAAAATAAATAATGCATTGCAAATGTTGAAGATTCAAGCCAGGATTGTGAAAATTGTGTTCTATTAGTTCTGTTTAATGATATTGTATAGCATTCAATTTTGACAGTTTCTTTTACTTTTCTCTCTTTTTTAATTTATATTGGAGTTCGGTCTTTGTGATTATAATTGTTGCTTATATACTGGTTCTGAAACAGAAAACATGTATTCGTTAAGGTAACACGATACCGAATGTCATATCTCCCGATTTCCAAACTTTTTGACACACGTGTTCTTTAAATCAAGTTACATAGGAATAGGTAATAAAAAAAGGGGTCAGCTTTTTTTGTTGCTGTAATTTTCATTGGAAAACGACAATTTTAGCATATAGGTATATTGGGAAATTGCCTTTCGGCTTACCTTTCTAGATTTTCGAATGGATGGCTATGCTCTTATATATGGAGAAAAAGCAAAACAAAACTAACATATTAGCCAGGATTGCATACTGAATACATACACTATAGAAACTCATATGTCACCATTCTTGTTTATGAGATAAATGGCTACAAAATTGATCGATACGCCTAGAATTTGACCGAAAACGTGTGATGTTATAGTATACCGAATATAACGTTAATCATACTCATAGATAGCGAATGAATGAATGAATGAATGAATGAATGAATGAATGAATGAATGAATGAATGAATGAATGAATGAATAAATGAATGAATGAATGATTCTTTATTTCCTCCATGTATATGTAGATTTTGCATACAAAAAGAAATGAGTAACTATTGACACAAGAAACAAAATATCATACATTTTGAGATAAATACCCAATGAAAAAAAACCATGTTTGAATAAACATACAACACACATATTCTAGTATACACAATAAAAAAAAAGCAATGTTTTTCAATCAAATATAAAAAAGAAAATGTGGTATGATTGCCAATGAGACAACTATCCACAAAAGACAAAAATGACACAGACATTAACAACTATACACAAATAATGTGGCGGGGTTAAACATGTTAGCGGGATCCCAACCCTCCCACTAACCTGTGACAGTGGTATAACAGTACAGCATAAGAACAAACTATAAAAATCAGTTGAAAAAGGCTTAACTCATCAGATGGACAAAATACAAGTCTATTCAAAATTCAAAAATTTAACCTGTTTTCAAATAATACATGTGTGAATTTTTTAAACATAGGGTAAACATGTTTTGCTATGTAATACATCTATGTAGAACAATCTATAGGATCGAGATCGTATACTGTATCATTAACAGCTCCTAATAGTACATCAAGAAGGTCATCGTCGTCTAAATTGAAATAGTCCATGGACTTTTGATTGGGAAGTTCATCTACCATTTTATAAAACATAACATTTCTTTCTGTTAATAGAACATGGCACTCCATAACTAAATGTTTAACGATATCAAAAGAGTTTGTTACATAGAGTACATGTAGCTTTCTTAATGGCTACCGATCATGAGGCCACAAGTTTTAACAGTTGGAGTTTTGCATCGGGATATGAAACTGTCAACCGAATTAATCTATGTTCACAGAGAGTAGGATGAATTTTGGAATACCGTTTGAGTTTATCTCTTTTTTCTGAATTACTTTTCCATCTGTTCTCTTCATACGTTTCAAGGAAAGACAATAGATCGTATTTAACTAGAGTTGTTATAAGATAATGGGTTATAGAGTGTTCGGCATTTTCATTCAGAATAAATTGGCTGATGCACAAGTTGAAATTGTTTTTATGAGTTGTGCAAGATTTACTCCTACATAATCGCCCAACGAATAAGTGCTTGAATTTGTCGATTAAAGCTTCCAATGACCATAAACCAAGAGGTTACTTGTAGTTGAGTTTGTTGGTGAATAATTGACCATGCACTGTATATTTTGCGCAGCATATCGTTTTGTTCGTTTTAAAAGTTCTATTTCATAATTTGAGAGTTGTCCCCATACTTTGCAAGAGTACAATGCTGTAGGAAGAACAAAACGCTTCAATATTAACGTGTTTGTAATCGACGTAAGGTCTTTCGGGTTTACTCCAGCACTATACAATGACTGCAGATTTTTCTTTAATTTCTTTGCCGCATTTTTTGTCCTTTCAAAGTTCCAATCAATGTACCAGCATAAATTGTATCAGTTTTACACGATATATTTGTATTATTATTAAAAGCCAAAACACAACTTTTTGTTCCGTTATATTCAAGTCTCCATTTACAAGCATAAGTTTGTACACAGTACAGAAAACTTGTAGACCTTTTGGCGAAGCACTTTTATTTTCATTTCCACTGTCGGGTTTCGTAAATTTCCTAGTAATGTAATATAAAATTCCTCTGATATAATTTTATTTCGTCCTGCACATGGACATTTCACTCACATGAATTAACATTCATCTCGCCAAACGAGCATATACTTGAACTTTACTTTAACTGGTTGGTTCCACGTTAATCTTATGATTATAGTTCATTAAGAAATCACCGGAATTTTGTACACGTGAAATGCACGTAAATTTTTAAAATAGAATTATTAGAATAATATCTTTATTCTAAAATGTAATAAAAACTCACGTGAAAAGAACGTGATATTCATTCGAATTACTGATTTTTGAACTCCATCATATTAGGCAATGATAGTGTCATCGCTGCATCCATGCAGAAAAAGAGTACGTCAAAATTTGATTCAATTCACTGGTTTTCTTATTGCTCGGTTTCATGGTTGTTTAACGTTCAGGTCCCCGATACAATACTCTTTTAACAGATGTTTATAGTTATCAGGATTATAATTCAATACGCCAGACGCGCGTTTCGTCTACATAAGACTCCGAGATCAAAATAGTTGTAAAGCTAAGAAGTACAAAGTTGAAGAGCATTGAGGACCCAAAAGTCACATTTGATGCACCAGTCAAAAAAATGTTAATCATTCTATTAGTTGTGAAAATCATGTGAGAAAAGATTTTAATTTTGTTATTATCCCTCCCCCTTTAGAAGCAATATACTAACTTCACCTGCATATGTGATATATTTCTTAACTAATTTGGTTTTCAAGAGCATGCGGCTCTGAGGCAGACTTTGTAAAACGTCACAAGCGTCTGAGCAGAAAGTTGATGAACCAGGGCTATATCTAAGAACGTCTCAATCTTTTTCTAAAACAGTTCATCGGAAGGTACCAAGACCTTGTTTGTCCTGTGTAGATCTGGTTTATATGATTACTAAGCTGGTACCTTCAGAGACTGTTTACACTTGGAACACAGGAAAAGTTATTCGGCAAAACAACCAAGTTAAACGACTTTTTTTCTTTCCATTCGAGCAAACTATTTAATGTATGACTTTCAACGTCTGCTTGTATTGTGCTTATTCGGCTAATTCTATCCGTTTTCTCATTTAGATAAATTTACTTTTCCAGTTTTCCCGAGTGGTGTTTTTGACGACTATTTTAAAACGAATTAATAGTTGTACAATTCCCATTTTTGCACACTTCATCCTTAGTTTCTATAAATTAGATTTTTACTTTCAAAACAAAAATTCATGGGGATACGGCGTACATCATGCAACAATAAAACCAAGAATACAAATTAAAAAAAGTGATAAAATTCAGTCTGTTTTGCATAAGAAACTATATAGATGAATCGTGCAAATGCTTAAATATCAAAGAACAAAAAATGATTACATATTTGGATTAATATGTACGTTTCTGCATGGCCAATAATAGCCATAGATTCCCCGACAATACATATCGTGCCCCCGACGTTATCTTCCGGAAACATCATCATTAACTCACTGTATGTGATAGATATTTTTGATATTTTATTCAAATGTTTTTTTTTTTAATTGAAATTATTAAACATAATTTAATATATATGCTTTCTTTTTTTCTCCAGCTGGAAAATATGGGATAAAAATAGATGACAATATGGTATCTTTCATATCAGATTTCTTATCAGCCCAAGAGCCGACAAGTGAGCAGAAGAACTGCGGAAAAACGATAAAGCAATCTATGTCAACTAATTATATAACCGTTACGTATTGCATATAAACTATCGGCACTCTGCATCTAGGGAAAGCTACCATTAAAAATGTCCCATTATTACCTAAATTAAAAGTATTGTTATTATTTAATCACTTTGTGATTGCAGAATTTGCTGCATTGGCCGCCTTGTATATGTGAAAGTTATTCGATAACGTCAAAAACGATAACTCAAGGTGTTACGTCATTCGATATCGTGTTGCTTTGAATTACGTTTAACACTGTTTAAAAGAAATGTTTGAAATTGTACTTACCTACGACAAACATTAGATTTTAACACGAAAAAGTACAGTATATCATGAATCACAAGACGTACATCTAGTTCAAAAATAGGACAAGATAAGGTTAAACTGTATATTCGGACCACGTAGTTATTATCAAAGTTGAAGGTCCAACATGCTATATTGATCCAGTTTGTATAAGACTATGCTTTCAGGAAAAATGACGATTTTTAAACGAATATAATTGTAAATTGTTTTCATTAATAGAAACTTTTGAATTCGTCGAAGTATTTTATGTATGAATGACCAAAATGTCAAAACAAAGTTAGTCATTTTCACTTCTCAAAGTTAGAATGTTTACAAAGAAGGATTGGTTCAAGCATATATCTTGCCTCAAACAACACTATCCATTAATTAACGTAAGTATAAGTCAAACGAATTAATTTACAACCACTGTTAACATTGGCAAACTGAAGATACTCAAATAATCTTGATATCAAAAGTGATCAAAACAGTATCAACAGAAATTAAACACAAGTTACGCTATCGACAATTGATTTACAGTTGGTTACTGAACGTTCAGTGGCAAATATTACATGCATAACTAACATATACAGAGCGTAATAGTATATCTAAAAGAGATATAAGATTTAACGTCTATACATAAGACTACGTACATTCCGCACTTCTAAACGGACTCTTCATTTTGGCAATTAACTTATTATACATTAACTAATGTGAAGATCAGAACTGTCACAAGCAATTATGTCCTGCACATTGGTTATATTATAGAAATGTCTAAGTCTTTGAAGAACAGTTAAAAATGAATCGAATTAAAGAGACCGTTTGTATTTGACTAAGGTGACATTTGAGAATTGTACAAGTGTTGTTCGGTTTATATTTTGTATAGTTTTAAAGTTTGTTATAGTTATAGTTATAAGAATAGACTGATATGATAAGTTAAACACCATATGATATCTGTTAACCGAAATATATATAGATGCTTATATTTCCTTTTTTAAAAAGTGAGGTTTTATACACTTTTAGCCTGATAGATAACGTATCTTTTTTGTACCAGTATCGTTACTATCAAGCGCCTTCGTAAGAATAAATCTTGACTAATATCTAGACATTTCATTTATATTTAACATCGACTCAACCAATGAAGTGCACAATTTATTCCACCCATGTTTCGTCAATAGGTAAATATTGCAACTCCATACACAATTTCACGGATCGGTAATTACAAATAGTACATATCAAAGTAACTTAAGCAGTAAAATAAACATTAAAATTTACTAATAAATTCAAAGTCACTGGCTCATACAGGGTCTCAAAATAGTCGTCAAATAGATATGTAATGATGTTAAGGCAACTTCATACAAAATATCCTTGACCAGTCACAAGTAGTTTATATCAAACTGACTTAAGCATTAACTAACATTAAAGATTCAAGTTATTGTCGTAGTGGTTGTTGTTTATGTTTGATGTAGTGGTTGTTGTTTATGTTTAATATTGAACTATTGGCATTCCCTCATTATTTTTTTTAAATCATTCCATGTTTTTAATCTTTTTTCTGCAGGTCACACCATAGAACCATTGATCAGTCACCGTATAAAGCTTTATTCGGAAGTGACCCTAAATTTTGCTTGTCATAGTCAGCACTTTCAAAAAAATTACTTGACATTCTAGAAACTGAAGAAGATTTAATTGCATTAACAACAGCTACTAGTGATGATAATGTCAGAACAAACATTGAGACAGAAACTGATTTTGACACAAACACTGAAACGGAAACCGATCTGGTCACAAACACTGAAACGGAAACTGATCTGGAGACAAACACTGAAATGGAAACCGATCTGGACACAAACACTGAAACTGAAACCAATTTGGACACAAATACTGAAACCGAAATTAATCTGGACAAAAACACTGAAATTAATGTTTTAACTAGTACGAGCACTGAAACTGATGTTGACACAGACACAAATTTCAAAATAATACGTGCGAGAAAACGAGCCCTGTCAGGCAAACAAATACAGGCCGATGGGATGTTGTCTTCTTCCAAAAAAATATTGAAAGACTTAGAAATTGGAGACAATGTCATAATACCAGTACAAAGAGTAGACCGTGGTCTGATGGACTGTAAAAATATCAAAGGTGTCGTGCTTGATATTGCAGAAAATGGATATAAAACAGGTACAAAAGTTGGAATCATGATCGGTTTCATGAGTCGAAATCAAATTGAAAAGATTCAGAGAAAGGAATTGACAATATTGGACATACCAGAGAACACAAAGGTCAACATCAGAAAAGCAGTACAATTGCTTTCTTTAAGTGGTGGCCAAGGTCATGTTCACTGCAGCTGTTGGGGTGGTTGTAAAACAGGCAAATGTAAATGCAAACAATTGTGTAATTCAAGATGCCATGCTTCCTTGTCTTGTGCAAACAAATAGGTTTTTTAATCCATTAGGCTTGACTGATATTTCCAATGTATGATATTATGTTTGCAATTTTTTGCCATGATGTATGTTTGAAAATAAATGGATGAAGGGTACCAATTTATTTTTGCTTGTAACTATTATGTCACTTTGCACCAGAAGTCTGTATTTACGTGGCATCTAGCTGTTTAGCTAAATGTGCACAAGGTGTCACGTTAGCTTATGTTATTACTTTGCGTCCTTCGTTCATCTGTTAAGTTCTAACATTTCAAAAATAATACTGATAAACACTTGAAGATAATAACAGAAAAACAAACACAATATAAATTTTAAAAAATACGAAAGATAGTGAGTTGTACAAGTTATTATCTTTTTCTCCACAAAATATGTACAGGTTATTACTTGTACAATTATATTTATACAAGTAATAACCTGTATGATGGCATCATACAAGTAATTACTTGTACAAAGTTTTTGTACAAGTAATAACCTGTACAAAATAATAAAATGTACACGACATATATACCTTCAGTACTATGTAGTCAGGGTTTCTTATGGGTCAATTATCTTTTTCCGCACCTCTTCCGCCAAAATTAATTATTCGCCACTTTCTTTTATGCCAACTAACAACTAACATAAACATAGTTTTCTTTAAAATCTTCCTTCTGTCTAACAATTTAAACTAATCAGTTTGCCCCATTGTTGTCTTTGATAACTCAACAAATCTGTTTTAATCTACTTTGAAATGAACATTTAACATTGACTTTTTGAAAACAAATACTAAGAAAGTGAAATATAGATTATGAAACAATATTTGTTTGATACTGGGAACAATAGATTCATCTTCAAGAAGTTTATTTGAGATATATTTTGCCGTCTAGATCAAGGATAAAGACAGCGACTTTTCTTGCAATAGAATTTATTTCTTCGTAGCGATAGTTTTCTTTTCCGGACAATCGTGAAAAGAAAGTTCGAGACGTAAAACTACATGTATACTAGAAACACGGGCATCGGTATTGTATTGGTACCCACTTCAAATAATTTATTTCTATCAAGGTTAAATGAATAAAATTATTAAGATTGTTCTTGCTGTAAAACAGTTTTCGTCATATATAACAACAGTTTTCCTTTACGAACCACATTTAAAATGAAAACAAGTAGATGAAAATTATGCTTCAACCACGTGCGTTACAAAGTTGTGAGTAAATCCTCTACTAGGTGACTCCTCTAGGTGACCTGTGACGCCATTTAACATAATCATTTCGTAAAACAACACAATGAACACCTTAATTAATAGTTCATTGTTGATGCACTCAGCTCATAATTGATTTTTTGTTGTTACGAGTCCATGCTGATTGTCTGTTCAGGTAAAGTACGACAAACATGAAAAAAGTAAACAAGATGAATGAAATCGTGTTTAATATTTCTTTCGGCAAAATCTTTTTCCAAAATGAATTTTAATCGCAATTTTTGTTTCGTGATGTGCGGAAAATGGCGACCGCCAGCGGAACCCTATGTATTGTTTGACCTTTTTGATAACAAAAGTGATTTCTAGCATTTTTTGATTTTAGCGTCACTGATGAGCCTTATGTAGACGAAACGCGCGTCTGGCGTACTGAATTATAATCCTGGTACCTTTGATAACTATAACTACTGTTGCAAGTGAGACATTTAGTTTTATCTTTTAAAACGGTTCTACCTAGTTGTATTTTAATTGACAGTCAATTTGGTAGAATCTTTGTTATATTTTCAGAATTATGTAAAAATTACTTTGAATTCATAACTTAATATGTGTACTTATGGTATGGTGTATTAAATTGAAAAATATAGAGGGCTCAATATAGTATTAACCTAGATGCAAACGTTGCTTTTTTATCAATTGCCATTTTCAGATGAAAACGTTTATAACCATCAACATCAATTGATTTTTGCTAGTACAGATAGTTTCAAACGTAACATGCACGAGGATTGTGGACACGACAGTAATAAAGCAAATGTAATTTTTGTCATTCATCGATATACCATATCCATTCTTCTAAAAAGTTAACACATATACATATCCAAGAAGAAATTCAACTTTGAAGAACATTTTACCGAACGGGTTGTAAGATCATCGTGATATTATAACAACAAGTTTGTATGAAATATTTCAGTTGTCAATTTTTCACATGATATGTAAAAGAATTTTACTACGACTTCCTACTGTTGGATATGTAAAAAGTGAATCATTATGTAACTTTTTATTAAAATACATAATCAATATTAAGTTTTTTATTAAAAATAATAAAGCACATGCATGCGCATAATAATGGATATCTAAACATATGAGCATGTTTTGTGAAGAAGACCAGATCTAAAAAAAAACAAACCACATGTACGATGATAGAATATCTTTGGTATACCATTAGTTGTCAAATAACCGTTATTTCAACCAATGACATCAGTTGCTGAAAAAAAATATATTTTAAAAATTATCCTTTAAATTTGTGTGTTTATTAAATTGTAAATGCTCAAAACTACAAGACAATAGTGAACATTTCATGCAAATTCAACTTGATATTCCCACTTTTAAAGTTCGTGTTTTATGAACAAACAAATAAAAATTACAATAATGAATGATATGAAGTCAAAATGAAAGTAGACTTATATAGTAAGCGTAATGTCTGACCACAATTTACAAAACAGTTGTTTCTTGATTTTGAAAATTAAGAAATATGTCTTATGTAAAGTACTTTATACTTAATTTTCAGTTGCAATTGATAACATGTATTTCTCTGCATATGTATTTGTTTTTTAAAATATGAAGTTTCCTGTCTCGAGTAATCTCTTTTAATGAAGGTAGTCGCAAGAAGATGTGATGCAGGATTTGTGAACACTTCCCACACACCAGCGATCACGCCCACCCTTTTGTTGGGTTTGCACAGTCATTTTTTGTATATTGATTTTGGATACTGTTACTGTTTGATTATTTATCGTTTTTTGCCATTGCATTTCCAACTTATGAGTTTAACTATTGCTTCGGGATATCTTGCATTCTTTTACATTATGATGAAATTAAATAAAACATACATTGCTCAACAATAACATGTGCTGATGCTGATTCTGTACCAAACTCATTAGTAGCTGTACACGACAGTAAACCAGATTCTTGTATGTTGATCAACTGTAAAATTGTACCATTGTCAAACTTAACATGGCGTGGTAAATTCGATGATTGATGAAAAAACTGCAAAAATACATTTTTATATTTTTTAAACTGAATCTATAGTAAAATATAATTATATCATATATAGTGCAAAAGTAGAATATTAACCTTGTACTGATTTGTAATTAGTAGATAAAGTAATAACACAAATTAAGAAAATAAATAACAGTAGATCTTTTAGAACATGTTTTGAGAACGTAAAAAATAAAGGTTATCGTACATTTATTCCAGCTTAAATATAGATAACAAAATAAAGGTAAATTCTGTAAAAAAAATCTCTATTTTAGATTTACCTTCCCTTCAAATAACAATTAAAAAAAACAATAAAAAATGAAGTAAAAATAATTTCCCCTTCTGAAAATTGGTTCTTTTGAATGCGGATTGACATTATTTATCTGCATACCTGCATAAAATTTTCGAATGAAAATGTTGACCTTATGTTCTCTATTATGTACAATCCAAGATTGCGAGATAGCCGTAGTGTAGTGGTTAGTGCACTGGGCTACTAACACAAAGGTTCCTGGTTCGATTCCCGTCTGGGATGAAAATTTCAGGAACTAAATTTTCGGCTCTCCCTTGACACTATTTGCGAGTATGGTCTCGAGGAAATGATGATAGTCCGTCGGAAGGGGACGATAAATGGCTGACTCATGTTAAGAGAGAGCCATATCTCTTGCACGTTAAAGACACCCTTGTAGATTTCGAAAAAGAGCAGGCTAATGCCGCTACAAGGCAGCACTCGCACCCGCAAATTGGAAAGGGATTAATATAAGTTGCAAAACTTGTTTCCGAATCCACTATAAATAAATATGTTTAAACTAAACTAAACAAGATTTCGAAAGACACCCATACTATCGTAACATACTACATGCGTACTGAACAATTCTTACCGAATTGAACTTCCATGTTATAATCGGAAGAGGGTGTCCGGTAGATAGACAGGTATAATTGTGAGATTCACCAGATTGACTAATAGATGGCAAAGGTGGAGATACTATAGTAGGTGCATCTAATAAAAAAAGGAGAAAACTTTTATCAGTTTATCAAAAACTGTTAACAATCGTATTTGAAACAACGGAAAGATTATAAGAAATACAAGAAATACAATGATATTCATGGAGTCAATAGAAACTGTATAATTATAATATAACGCTTTGATGGTTAACTTAAAATCATGATGAGTTAGCATTCAGCAAGGTATTTTTGATATTTTGTGTATAATAACTTCAAAAATTGGATAAAGAATTTAGGGATGCTTTAACCAAAACAAAATGCGTATCACGAGCGGGCCGATTTGTGTGTTTGCGTATTTTTTTCTGATTCAAACAATCAAGTGTTCAACGTTAAGCATATCCACCTGTTTTTTTCTCAATATCTATAACATTCATCGTTGTTTACTTTTACTAGAACACATTATAATAGTAACAGACACTATATACTTTAAGGATACCAGTATTGACTGCTTTCCAGAACAATATGAAATATAATTTTTTGACAGACATCAGTCATTTGTGAAAATAAATAGTCCATTAATTTCGATAAACTTATAACAAATAAAAACAAGAAGTAGTATTATCCTTGCTTTTTTCAAGTATATTGATTAGATATAATTTGAATAGATGAAATTATCACACTGCTTACTTATGTGACTTAAATTGTTGAAATTTGAGAATAGAAATTTAAAGGAATGACTCAATTAAAAACAATGCAATTATGCATGTGACAAATTTTAACTAGAATTGTTATTCGAGCAATACCGGGTGTCAATTACAGTCCACCAAATTATTACCATAACGCACGCACCCATTTTGAAGCGTTTGAACATTGAATGCACTGATATGTATACAAAACATTTCACAGTCAAAAGTTATATCTGCGCATGCAATACGTCATATACGTGTTGCATCATGCTTTAATTTCGAAGATATTAATAATTCATATTAGACTTTACTTCCTTTACACAGACATTCTTACCATAGGTGAATTTAAGTATTATGTTGGCTTGACTTGTCCCTGCATCGTTTGTTGCAATACAAGTGTAAAGTCCGATAGTGGCATTTGTAACTGTCGACATAATTAAGGTGTTCCCAGTAGCATTGTATTCTTCCTGCAATATGTAGCATGTATTAATTCGAAACCAATAATGTATAATAATAAGGTATAGTGTTCTATTATAAAAAAAAACAAAAAAAAAAACAAGAATGTGTCCAATATACACGGATGCCTCACTCGCACTAACATTTTCCATGTTCAATGGGCCGTGTTATTGGGTAACAAATCTAATTTGGCAATTAAATTAGAAAGATCATACCATAAGGAACATGCGTACTAAGTGTCAAGTTGATTGGACTTTAACTTAATTAAAACTACCTTGACCAAAAACTTCAGCCTGAAGCGGGACAGACGGACGGACGAACAGATATATTTTCGCCCTCAATTTATTTTCTTTTGGTTAAGATTTTTGGCTAATACAAATGATGGGATTGCTGTAAGATCAAACGGACAAACAAGACACAAATTAATGATTGCATGTGTATTTACGATTAGAAAAACGAATATGAGTCGAGATCTTGTTAATGATTTGGTGACATACATCATTTTGAACTGATCTTTGATTTTTATGTGTTTTTCATTACCATGCCTTGTCGATGAGGTTATACATACGTGCAAAGAGAGGCTGTACACTTCCTTCATTTATTGAATGTTGGTACAGCAATTGTAAATATGCTTGCTCAATACAAAAATAAGGTGTAATAATGACCTGTAAATCCCATCACCAACGTTATTTGGTATATATAATTGTGTCTTTAACTTAGTCTACATAACTTCAAAGACTACATATGCTACTGCTATTTTCCAATGTCTACTGTGATAGTATAAGATGTGTGATGAAAATAGTAGAATATATTGGTTTTCAGTTATTACTGTTAAACATGTTTAATTTAGTTATTAATATGAAAGAGGGAAAAGAGCACGGTACCCGAACTACATGAACTACTGAATCAGTAAACGATAAATGATACACAAATTTCAATAAATGTATTATGGTACCCTTCCCTTAGGTCACTTCCAATATACAAACTTTCAAATTCTGTCGTGCGATATTCGACTCTCATGTCTTGCATTTTGTTTCTGTCAGATATTCTTCACAACATTAAATCATATTTTACATACATGATTGTATAGCCATTTAACAGCAGGTGTAGGGTATCCGGTAACGTTACAAACTAATTTAGCCTCTGTATAATAAAACACTGTCACCTCAGAAGGAGCTGTTATAACTGGGGCTACATGTAATGTATGTTTTGCTGAAACAAAACAAAAATAGATGAGTAAAGAGACAGTAGGGTGATTCTAACATCTTATGCCGAGGATGGAAATCAGTAGACAAGAGTTTGAAAATAAGCCTAATCACGAATTACTTAGGTCAATAGTTTACTTAAATAAAATTTGCTGGTACATTATGATGGAAATACTTTTTATTAGAATAAAATCGATGTCGAAATAGAAAGAATAATGTTGTTTCAGGGAATTAAACAGTAAATACATATTTATAAGTACTTTTTTTTTGTCTCATAGCTTAACATTTATTTGTTGCAAAATATGCAGTCACATGATTACGGGAAATATAAAGTTTTGTTCGGTTTTGTTCCTAAGAATTTAAACTTTACGATCATTGACCATAACCTTTTGTAAAGAACTGTTATTGCGTTGATCAGTTGGCCTGATGAATCCATGCTTCTCATATTGATTGTTTCTGGCAAACAATATAATTACATTCCTTGAGTAGTAAGTAGTCTCAACATCACACATGAGCTGCCATCTTTTTTGCATATACGTTTGGAGACACATACTCTACTATCGTTTTCGGAAGTCATGTTTTATTTTTAGATTAGTACCACGTGTTCAGATATATTAAATGCATAAATGATGAAATTTTACAAAATGTTCTTACATCTGAAAGTAGTAGATATTTAGCTATTCGTGATCATATGTACTTTTAACCATTTCCTTATTTTTAGCTTCAACCAAGTTGTTAATTTCTTATGTGTTCAATAAACATGTGTTTCACCCCCGAGAACGGCCATTTTAGATCACGCAAAAAGATGATGCAAGGATTCCAAAAATGAAAAGAGTTTGACTACACTTAACTGGTCTTAACTGTGTATGTTTTTACCAAGCACAATATAAATATTGCTGCATTATAAAGGACAGACAGAAGTTTAAAAACCATGATAAGTATCTCACAAATAATATTGATTGATAAGATATTGAACAAATATATCATGATCATGCTTTTGGAAAACTTTAAAAAAAAATTAATTAGTATTACAAGGATTTTGTGTTCTAAATCATACCAAAATTCTTCAAGAATTTTTCATCATTTACCATGCAACTTGAAATGACATTTTTAAGATGTAGCTTTTCCAAAATGTTTGTTTTATAAATATATTCAATACAAATATAAACTTGAAAAATAGTGAATTGAGTTAAAAATTGCTATCAAAATAAAATACACTGCTGAATCAAATATCATGTATGTGTTGCTTTAAAACAAATTCAAAATGAAAACAATAATTACTCAAGATAATTAACGGGGCAGGATATGCGAATATTTGTTTGATCAGGGATATCCTTATACAAAGAAATTATGATAATAAAATCATTCGTATATTATAAAGTTTCGTAAGGCATAATAACACACCAATAACATGTATATGAACAGCTTTTATATCAGTGCCGACTCGGTTTGTTGCTATGCACATATAATATCCACCATCGGCTACCGTCACATTTTGTATTATTAGATAATGAGCTATCTGTTTTGTATTACCCTGTAAATTTGCCTGGAATAAATTATAAAAATCTTAAAACATGAACTAATACTAGAAAGACGTACAGAAAAAAACCCAATAGATTTGTCGACGAAACGGAATCAAGATAATAATCAAGTCAAATATAAACATACTTGATCAAATGTAAAAGATATCAAGTCAAAAACATTAGTCAACAAAGTTTTATTTACAATTGTTTCTATATAGTACATGCATATATATATTAGATTGATAAGTTGAATGTTTGATTTATCAATCTATCGATATAGATATGAGTATCAGCAGATATTTGCAATCGATCGGTACAAAATGGTGAAGGACAGTCAGAGTGACACTAAAACACGTCCCCTTAGTTTAAAAAAATACAATATGTCAAGCTATTCAGCGCTATCCAAATTTTATTGTTTGAATGCTCATTATATACTCGGTGCTTCCGATTCTGGTGAAGACTATGTGAAGGTAAATAAAATTAAAATCAATTCGGATGCAAACAATTTAGTCATTATAGTTTTTTCAATTACGCGTATCGATTAAATGGCACGTGTGTCGTATTGTATTATAAGCCTGGTACCTTTCATACCTATCATCATGTAATGATGTCCTTTTAGTGTTAAATTTTTAACATTGCCATAAAAGCGGGAGGTTTGGCTTGCCACAAAACCAGGTTCAACCCACCATATTTTTCTAAAAATGTCCTGTACCAAGTCAGGAAAATGACATTTGTTATCCTATAGTTCGTTTCTGTGTGTGTTACATTGTCGTTTTGTTTTTGTTGCACTCTGGTGTTTCTGTTGTTTCGTTGTTTTCCTCTTATACTTGATGTGTTTCCCTCGGTTTTTTATTTTGTAACCGGATTTGTTTTCTCTCAATCGATTTATGACTTTCGAATAGCATTATACTTCTGTTGCCTTTTGGGCAAAATTGGGCAAAATTACGGGCAAATTACGACATGTAGGCATACAAATCAACAGTCATTCTCGTTGGTTTCTGGTAATTTTAGATTAAATCTTGCTTAAAATATGAGGTTGCCAGTTATACAACACATACAGAAGTATTCAAATACAAATATCATAGGAGACATATAATACCTTGTATGCATATTAACATCATTTGATGAGTGCTTTTAATTGTACATACATTTACGGCTCGCCATTTTATATCTGGAGGGGGAATTCCTTCTGCAAAACATGATATCTCGGCTAGAGGTGTTCCCTCTTTAAAAGTTCTATCCGTTGGTATGATTATAGTTGGGGGTACAGATACTTCAGATCCTTTAACACAATTGATATGGTATATAGTTCCACAGATATAACGCATAATGTATTAATATATTGAAAATAGCATACTATATAATAAAGTTGCAGTATATATTTTAGGTTGCTGTCATCTTAATTACATGTTTAATATATTCCTAACTATTTGTCTTGCTATATTTTTACACATTTACTGTTTACATGTGTATGTTTCATGTTTTGATAACTAGTATATACGTATGATTGACGTTGATAGGTTCATCCTGCCATTGAGTTTTTATTGCTAAAATCAATTGTGGTCAAACGTTAGACTGTTCACTGCATGTTGATTATTGTTAATATTATTCCACTGAACTAAATGTCGGGCAAAGCCCTCGTGAAATATGAATATTTTTGGGTGAACAAATCTTCATATCTCCCTCGGGCACGGGAAATGAATGTATAATATCACACAGACAACTATAAACGGCTCCCGAATCAAAAATTATTCCATTTCAAACAAGAAACTTATCATGGTTTATATCAACATTTAACGAAAAACCAGTATGATATATATCATATAACAACACACAATACACATGGGTATCATTGAGTATACTCGAAACAACTTGTTTCCAAGATGAGCCTTATACATGTTATATACCACGTATCAAAACTTACTTAATTGACAATTTGGTCCAGAGTCACCTTTTCGACAAATGCATTTGTATCCATTGAATTGGTTAATACATGTGCCTTTATTCTGACAGGGACTACTCAAACATTCATTCAATTCTAAATATAGAAAAATACATTACTACATCATAAGATGAACTCATACTGGCTGACTATATATGTATGTTGCTTTTAAATAATCGTTAGCCATTCATTTAAAATTGACTAATTCTTTGAAATGAAAATGTGTTTGTTAAATTAAATTTGTTTTTACATGACAACTATTCACATGTGGAGCAGGATCTACTTACCCTTTCGGAACACATGAGATCACCCCAGTTTTTGGTGGGGTTCGTGTTGCTCAGTCTTTAGTTTTTTATTTTGTGTATTGTGTAATATTATTTGTCTTTGTGTCTTTTTTTCTTTTTTATCCATGGCGTGGTCAGTTTGTTTCGATCTATGATTGTGAATGTCCCTCTAATATCTATCGCCACTCCTTGATAATTTAAAGATATCAAATATAGATTTAACCTTGATTCCAGTTGTAAAGGAAACTGTAAATATTTAATACTAACCATTCTCACAATTAACTCCAGTAAATCCAGATGGACAAACACAAATGTAGCTGTTTACCTTATCGTGACATACTCCTCCATATCTACACGGATCACTTGCACATCCATCTATATCTAAATTAAAATTGAACAACAAAGAGTTGCACGTAGAACGCGCAATTTTAAAGATGACCCAATATTTGAAAATATAATTATAAATTTCAAAATTGTTCTCGCGTACTGAGAAAGAAAGAATAGTTGTACGTAAACATTGAAAATGTGATTGAAAAATGAGATTACCATTTTTTCTGCCAGAAGCCCGATTTTAACCTGTGCATGTTGAACGTTTTCAGTTGTTGGATATCATAGTAAACATGTTGTAGTAATGCTAATGTTTTATCGCTATCATATGAACTATCCTTTGAGTTTACTGACTGATAATGTTCTTTATCAGCACAGTAGAGTGATAAAAAATTATCGCTGGAAACTAAGGTCGCTCGTGTCGTTGTCAATGAAATTAACAACGTCGTCATAGATGAAATAGCGATAAACTTACCATTGGTAATATCAACTCGATTGAATTTCTCACTTTCGCCGTACGATAATCTATCAATCGTTTATTATTACAGTCTAACAATTTATTACATCTCAGTTAGAATAACCATAAACAACAAAAAAAGGAAGAAGGAAATAAAACTACATAGCAAAGACATACCGGGAAATCAGGCGCATTTTACATGTATTAATCAAAGAAATTCAAAACTAAAATCACAAAAAGAATTCTTTACATTTTGTGAGAAGGAAGTCGAGAAAGCAACTCACCGACACACATACAGTATTACCAAAAGGCTTACAGAGTTCAATATAATGTTTTCAACAACATATATATATACTCTACCAGTGTACCAATAGCACATGCACCAAATAAAAGCTACAGTAGTATACCGCTGTTAACATCCACAAATTGTTGAGAAGAAAACAATCCGGGTTACAAACTAAAACTTAGTCAAATATATCAGGAGAACCATGACACAACAGAAAAACAACACTAAAATGTATCACACACAGAAACGAACTATAATATAACTATGGCCATTTTCCTGAATTGGTACAGGACATTTCAAGAAAAAATGGTTGGCCTCCATGGCAATGTTAAATATAACATCAAAATGACAAGACTACATGACAAGACTACAATACAAACAAATGGGGAAACATCAAATCATACATAAGTTCGAGAAAAATATAAAAAGAATACCATTTTACAGGATCTTATAACAATTTCATAATTAGATCTAATTTACAACAATAAGACATACGATCACGCGAAAATAAGAAAATCACTACTGACAAATTAACCAACTCGGGACAACCACGGACAACGTTCTGACCTTCGCACAATCATAATGAGTTTCCTGATACGGGACAACCACTGACAAAGTTCAAAACTCGAAGAAATCAATGACAATATCCTTCACTCGGGAAAATCAATGACGATATTCTTCAATAATGACAACCACTGAAAAGGTTCCAGGCTTCGGACAACAACTGAAATGGTTACAAACTCGGGACTATCACTTCAAAAGTTCCTAATCCAGGACAATCATGACGAGGTTTCTAACGCGGTACAGAAAGTGACAATGGTCCTTTATCTATACAAAGACTGGTTCAGTTTTTGAATCCGGATAAAACAGTGACGGACAATCATTAACGGGTTTTTAAATGCTACATTCAGTGACGATATTCCTGACTTTTGATCACAATTTATGAGGTTTCTGACTGTCGAAAATCGCATATAAGGTTGCTTACTTAATAACATCAGTGACGAGATAAATAACTCGGGACAATATTTTACAAAGTTCCTGACGCACGACAATCATGGAATAAATTCTTGTTAACATAGGCATATGGACATGCTACGATTTAATATTGTGTTTATCTTAATATTGTCGTTTCATATAACAGATATAAGGAAATTCGAAATACACGTTTAGTACTAGTTTTCACTGCAAAAGAGTTTAATTCCACAATAATGGTGTACTTGATTAAAAATCCAACAAATTTAAAAGTGGAGCACAAATTGATGTACCATGTAAAAGAATATTAAAGCAATCTGGAATGATTACCTGACCTTATATAATGACATTCAGAACTACAGTGTCGATGTTTGTAAACATGTTCTTACCAGCATAGTCCATACATTATCAATTGCGAACTGTTGATCGTTTTTATAGGTTTGTCTTTAAACATAGTAGTATCTGTGTTTTTTGTGTTTTTTTTTAAATTTATTTTGAATTTCCCTATTATTTATCCCTTACTAGTTTTTAATATAGGAACTCATGTACATGTATGACTTTTGGCTTGTTATCCGTCTAGATTAGTTTTTCTATAATAATACATACTTGTTTCACAATTCACACCTGTGTAACCAGCTTTACAGGAACATGTATAACTATTTGCTCTATCATGACATGTTCCATTATTGTGACAGGGGTTACTAGCACACTCGTTCATATCTATAATACACCAACATTTACAAATATTGGGGCATTATGAAATATATTTTAAATCATGTGTCATCTAATATAAAAGAGGGACGAAAGATACTAGAGGGACAGTCAAACTGATAAATCGAAAATAAACTGACAACGCCATGGCTTAAAAAAAGGACAAACAGACAAACAATAGTACACATGACACAACATAGACAACTAAAGAATAAACAACACGAACCCAACCAAAAATTAGGGGTGATCTCAGGTGCTCCGGAAGTTTAAGCAGATCCTGCACCACATGTGGCACCCATCGTGTTGGTATGAGATAAAAGATCAGGTAAATAATCTAATTCGGTAGGTCACATTCATGAAGGGAAATGGGATTGTAGTTACGATGTAGGGAACATATCTGATATCATTTGTGAAACGGTTATTCCATAACGGTCAACCAACTCGTGCACGTGGTGGCGTCCGTAAATTATACGAAGTGATGATTTCAACTTCACCATTTGGAACTCTTGATTTAATAACTTTCTTTGAGCAACAACCCTCTATCAAGAAAATCATGATAAGAAATGCGAGCACGGGAATATAGTATCACTTGGGAGATAATATAAAGCACGCACAACACGATATACCAAAAACAGTTGGTTACGTTATCATTAAAAAAGCATGATGTTTTTGTCAATTCTTTAGTTTTTTTAATACATTAAACAGAGAATTGCACATTTATCAATAACTTAAATACAATTTTGTTTATGTTCGTAATATTTTCATTTTATGTTTAGGACTAAGACATGTGCAACTTATATACTATGACAAATGAATTAATCTATCAAGCAGTTATTCTAAATAAAACAACATGCCATTATAATTAAATGAAACAAGAACGTACACCAACATAACATACTAATGTATTTGTACTTACCAATATTGCACTGTGCACCGAGAAATCCAGGATTACATATACAAGTAAACTTGCCGTGGTCTTCTACACACGTAGACCCATGCTGACAAAGATGTTCAGAACATGTTCCTTCAAGTAAAAGACTATTATGTTAAATCTAGACTTTATATATACTTTGTAATAAACTTGTAATATATATTATTCATTACTTATTTTATCAAATATACTTTTAAGCATAAGATATTTTCTATTTCTTGCACTTGGTACATTTATAACTAATGCATTTTCAATTAGATTCACAGTATTAACGTGATGGAAAAATAAACCAATTGTTTTGCAGTTCTAACATGTTCCTGTCAAGTTTTTGACGAATGTCTTAATGAGACAACAAACAAACGTGTGAGATTTCTTGTCTGGTAAATCAAATAAAGGTCTGGTATGGTATTTTGATGTTTCCTGATATTCATTTTCATAACAATCTACGATCTAGTATATGCACCCTTCGTTAAAAATAATGTTTTAATGCGGTTTTTTTTAATGTTGAACATACTTTTATTGCTTTAATATATTTTTTATTTTGAACAGAAGAACAATACTTTACAATTCATTTATAGGTCAGGTGTGAAAAGTCTGTGGAGGATAAAAGTAAAGGGGAAGGGTTGAGATTTCTACAAATATGTTTAACCCCGCCACATTTTTGCTCCTATCCATAGTCAGGAGCCTTTGGCCTTAGTTGGTCTGGCATGTATAATTTTAGTTCATTTATATTGTTTGTCCTGTACCAAGTCAGGAATATAGCCATTGTTATATTATAGTTCGTTTCTGTGTGTGTTACAATTTAACGTTGCGTCGTTTGTTTTCTCTTATTTTTGAGTGTAAATTGACATTGCGATAAGACGAGTCACGGTACTTGTCTATCCCAAATTCATGTATTTGGTTTTGATGTTATATTTGTTATTCTCGTGGGATTTTGTCTGATGCTTGGTCTGTTTCTGTGTGTGTTAGTTACATTGTAGTGTTGTGTCGTTGTTCTCCTCTTATATTTATGCGTTTCCCTCAGTTTTAGTTTGTTACCCCGATTTTGTTTTTTGTCCATGGATTTATGAGTTTGAACAGCGGTATACTACTGTTGCCTTTATTTTGTAGTTTGTTTGATTTTCAATTTCACTGAACTAGTGCACAATTTTATTTAGGGGCTATCTGAGGACCTACTCCAGGAGCGGTATTTTCTCCGTTTTTGTGGTCATCAGCTGCTGTCTGCTCTTAATCGGGTTGTTGTCTCTTTGACATATTCTCCATTTCCATTCTCCATTTTACTTTGTATTCAAATATCATACCACAAAGAGGAACATTACAAAATTCAAAACGGTATCTATCAGCATCTGTATAACACCATGGCTTCATCAAGAAACTATTGGGATTTCTGCAAAAGTTATGGTTTTCATGAAATGACACTAATGGCGAATTTACAGATTTCCAATTAAGACAGGTTCGTCCACTCATTGTTGTGCTGATTGTTCCATTGTATTTGGATCCACTACTGTTTCTATTGTAGCATCCAGTATCTAAAAGAAATATGCATCTGTTTTTGTTTCTGTAACATTTTGTTTTCATTGCTATAAATGTACATCTTTTTCTTTTGAAGTTGACATAACAAAAGTGACCTACACTAAGTGACAAACGAAAAATCACAAAATATACTGATCTTCGACATGTTCGAGGAAAATTCAAAAAAGTAAGTCTTTAATCAAATGACTAAATCAATAGCTTAAACAATCGATAGATATAACATAGATAACAAAGCCAACCAACGTATAGAAATGTATCCAAATACCGTTTAGCTTTATGTTTTATACTAACAACAATATATACAATCACATTAACTAACACTTTAATAATCAAATGAAATCTTTATATAAACTACAATTAGGGATTTTGTGTCATGACTTAATATTGTTTTTCTAATCAGAAAAGTACTAAAAACAACAGATGAAGCAGAAAATACACACAGACATAATTAATTGTCTTAAAAGTATAGTCAGAAACATACCGAACTCCAAAGAAAATTCGAAACGGAATGTCCCTATCAAATGGCAAAAATCAAAATGTTCAAACACATCAAACAAACGGATAACAACTGACATATTCTTGACTTGGTAATACCCGATTTAAGGGGGCTCCTGGGTATAGATGATTTTTTTTTTCTAATATAGGATTTCGCTATATTTTTTCATAAATGAACTTTATCATATACTTAAAAGAAAAATGAAATAAAAAAATGGGGTCACCGTTCATTTAAGCTAAAATCTGCCTCTAGAAGAAGCATACATTTTTGTTAATGTTTTTTTTTTTCTGTTGAACTAATAGGAGAAAAAGAGGAAATATCGAAATAAAAAAATAACCTAATATAAGAAATCGCTTAAATTTTACAATTATTTAGTTTATGTACAGCTTATTTGAAAACAATAATAAAAAATATAGGTCACCGATGAGTTAAAAAAGATATTTCAAATTTAAGGCCAAAAAATGGCATTTTTGCACCAAAGGGAGATAATTTGGAGCTTTTTCAATTTTTAAAGTCATCTGGGGCCAAACAAAATAATTTTTTTGGGTTGTTTTTTGTACCATATCATAAAGTAACAACTAATAGTGTAATAAATAAAATTTGTAATGAAAAAATAAAGGTTTAATTTTTTGCTAAAATTTTTGTACCCATGAGCCACCTTAATATTGTTTTTCTAATCAGAAAAGTAGTAAAAACAACAGATGAAGCAGAAAATACACACAGACATAATTAATTGTCTTAAAAGTATAGTCAGAAACAAACCGAACTCCAAAGAAAATTCAAAACGGAATGTCCCTATCAAATGGCAAAAATCAAAATACTCAAACACATAAAACAAACGGATAACAACTGAAATATTCTTGACTTGGTACTTACCGATTTAGTAAAATTTTTATCTAAAACCTCACTAACTACATTTGAACAGTGTATGTATATTTTCAACAAAACCTACTCATTTTCAAGAAAAAACACGTATGGTTTATAAGATAAAGGCATTGACCATGCTGACAGTTTGAATTTTAAACAAAATATATTAATTGTACTCAAGTCATAATAAAACGACATACTTGCAAATATACTTACATCATATTTTAGAAAAATAGCTTACCACACACTGGAATATCACAGTAATAAAACTTATAATTGGTAGAATTTGTATAACACCAAGGTTGCGGAAACCCATTTGGATTTCTGCAGAAGTTATGGTTTTCATGGTACGGAATATACGGCGAAGCAACTGTTTTCCAGTTTAAACAAGTGTGCCTCCCTTCTGCGGAGTTAACTGTTCCAGCATATGTAGATCCATTATTATGTCTGTTGTAGCAATAATTATCTAAAAGAAACAGGTTATTGCATTATACCTGGAGCTATTTTTCTGCTTTTAAGTGTTTGTTTTTTGTCTCTTTGAAACTTTGTCCGTTTCATTCTTAATTCTTAGCAATAGGGACATTCCTCGTTTTCAATAAATATAAAAAAGAAGACGTGGTATGATTGCCAATGATACAACTGTCCACAAGAGACCAACATGACACAGACATTAACAACTATAGGTCACCGTACGGCCTTCAACGATGAGCAAAGCCCATACCGCATAGTCAGCTATAAAAGTTCATATTTGAATATTAGTACTGTAAACAACTATGTTAAACAGTTGTGTGATGAATTTCATTATTAAAGCATTCGTTCGTGCCGAAACTCCGGTTGGTTCATCGGGTTTGATAATTTTTTGAGATTGCTGCCATGGATTAAAAAACAGATGTGTAGTTGTTTTTTTTAAAGAAACAACCATTGGAGTTAATTGTAAAATTCCTTTTTAGCGAGTACAAAGATATGATGACATATTGTTATTCATATAAAATTGATAATGAAAGTGGGGATTGTGTCGACGATACAACCACCCGATAACAGAACAACTAACAACCGAATGGGTCTTCAATACAGCGAGAAAATCCCACACCCGGAGGCGTGTATTTCTCTTGAGAAAAAAACAAAATAACGCGTGTTGTATTATCTGTTTTGGTTTATGTGTGTTAGTTGTAATGTTGTAAAGATAACTGAAGAATAATCGAATCTGTCCTTTTTCAGTTATTTATCACTAATACTTCTAAATGAATGAAAACGTATAAGATACTAATTTAATGAAACGATACCTTTCAGGAAAAATTAAAATATGTGTGTCATGTTCTTTTAACCTGTTATTATTGATCATTAAGAGTTAAAGGTACTATTATAATTATGAATAATATTTTAAGATTTAATTTTGATTTTCTTGCTTGCGTCATTCATCTAGATATGAAAACGATCTATGGTACTTTTTTGTGATATGGTACACACAAAGTTAGCTGTCATTTTCACTGTATATTCTGTTAAAGGGAGTTGTAAATAGATGTTTAACCTAACATACCTGTTCTACTTTCCTTTGCATACAAAAATGTTCCCATCAAAGGCGAGCAAAGCAGAATTCTTATTATGAGAAACATGACAGTATACAGATCCACTTATTCTAAATACTTGCATAGTCAAATGAGAGAAAGCCATGTTAAAGGTATAATTTTTATCTTTGTTTGATTAGCTTCACAAATAGGTCAAATATTATTGTGAAATATAACCCCATTTAAGATAACGACATGTAAATATCAGCAAATGGATTGAATTTAAGATTTACATGTACCTTCTATTGACGCAAATTATAAATGTACATTTGTGAGGTATATTTAATATACTGTCGTCTAGATCCATTGAACAAAACACATGATTCGAATCTTTTATGTGTGATTCATCTTAACTAACTGGTGTAACCTTTTTTTTTTTACTGCAAACTCGTGCTCTTTAACCATTGTTTTAAATTTAACCGTATATTACTCATAATTCTCAGTTTAGTCATTTGTTATTCAACATGTTCAATGTGTGATGCCCAAACAAAAAGACGCAGGTTCAATTTAGCAGAAAATTAGTTTGGTTTTAGGTGTTAATTATATGTGCAGTTGCAAAACATTTTATCGGTGTGATCCCTTATAAGTATGTTTTGTGAACAAATGAAAATATAATTTTGTTGATACGCTTTAAAAAAAAAATAACATGAATAAGTTGTCACCTCTTGAAACAGGAAAACATTTCTCTCTAATTACATTATACAAACTTTACGATTTCAGTTATCTCGCTTTAAATGGCTAAGTTGACTATTTGATTCTAAGTTTTACGCTCACCATTACGAGTTGGATACCGATAGCAGTATACAGTGTCACAAATCAATAACGAAATGTTAGCGTTCTTATAACTTAAGATACAAGTACATATATCTTATGTTGTTCTATTCTCGATTGTGACACTTTGGAGTTTAAGTGACACCCTCATATAATATGATATGGTTACCTTGATTTATCTCTGTCGAATCGAGTAACGCCTTCTTAACAAATCTGTATACTACTGGTGCCCTTAGTCATTAATATACTGAAACAAGTGATATTTTTTTTAACACAGCCAATAAATAGTGTTATCTATAAAAAAAAAAAAAACCAAACAAATATGGCATGATTGCCAATGACACAACTCTACATAAGAGACCAATTCACACATATATTATCAACTATAGATCAACGAACGGCCTTCGACAATAGGAAAAGCCCATAACACATAGTCAGCTATAAAAGCCCCCGAAATGACGAATGGAGAATAATTCAAACGAGAAAACTAATGGTCTAATCAATGTACTAAAAAACTAACGAAAAACAAACATTTAACACAGCAACAAATGACAGACCCTGAATTACAGGCTCCTGACTTAAAACATAACCAAATTTTCTTTTTCCCGGCATTGTGTTTCATTATAGTCTAATCCGAACATAACTTTCCAAATCTTTGTCCTAACTGAACTAAACTAAGTTAATCTTTCTTCTCCTAGCAAGGAGTTTCAATACACTCCTAACTTAACTAAACTACTTAAATCCTTGTTCTCCTAGCAGGGAGTTCCAAAACAGTCCTAACTTAACTAAACTATTTCAATCTCTGCTCCCTAGCAGGGAGTTCCAATACAGTCCTAACTTAACTATTTAAATCTTTGCTCTCTTAGCAAGGAGTTCCAATACAGTCCTAACTTAACTAAACTATTTAAACTTTTTATTCTGCTAGCAGGGAGTTCCAAATACAGTCCTAAATGAAATAAATTATTCAAATCTTTGCTTTCTTAGCCGGGAGTTTCAATTCAGTCCTTACTTAACTAAACTATATTTAGATCTTTGATCTCCTAGGAGGGAGTTCCAATACAGTCCTAACTTAACTAAACTATTTAAATCTTTTTTCTCTTAGCAAGAAGTTACAATACACTAGTTGTAACTGAACCAAACTATTTAAATCTTTGTTTTTCTTAACAGGGACTATTAATGCAGGCCTCACTGAACGAAACTGTGTAAATCTTTCTTCTCCTAGCAGGGATTTTCAATACAAACCTAACAAAACTAAACTACTTAATGTTTTGCTCTTCTTACAGGGAGTTCGAAAACAGTCCTAACTTAACTAAACTATTTAAATCTTTTGTTTCCTAGCAGAAAGTTCCAGTGCAGTTCTAATAATTTAAATCTTTCTTCTCCTAGAGGGAAATTTCAGTACAATCCTGACTAAACTAAACTTAGTTTATCTTTGGTCTCCTAGCAGGGAGTTCCAATACAGTCGTAACTTAACTGAACTATGTAAATCTATCTTCTCCTAGCAGGAAGTTCCAATACAGTTCTAACTGAATTTAACTATTTAAATCTTTGTTTTCTTTGCAGGGACTTTCAAAACAGTACTAACTGATCCAAACTACTTAAATCTTTCTTCTCCTAGCAGGGACTTTCAAAACAGTCCTAACTGAACCAAACTATTTAAATTTTTCTTCTCCTAGCAGGGATTTTCAATACAGCCCTTACTTAACTAAACTATTTAAATCTTTGTATTCCTTGCTGGCAGTTTCAATACAGTCCTAGCTGAACTAAATTATTAAATCTTTGTCCTCCTAGTCCAAAATTTCGATACAGTCTTAAATGTACAAAACTATTCAAATCTTTGCACAATCGCAGTTTCTACACGACCAATTTATTATGTATGTCACGCGGTATTTCAAGCATTGTGAGGGTAAAATTTCATCATTTGTCATCATCTCTTAGTCAAGATTTTTCAATCTTTCCGAGCATGGTTTGTCTTTTTCAAAATCTGTCTGCCCCCCGCATGCCATCAACAAATAAAATGGTGTTTATGCTGATCATTTCAATTTAGTTTGATTTATGTCTTTCATTTGATGAGGACAAATAATATATAACAACATAAATTTGAAAATCAATAAAACTTCCATACAAATCGTACGAAATCAAACGCCTAGTCTATATCAATCAACAAAACGACCGGAAAACAACTATCATATTCTGACTGTGCTACAATTAATAACCAGCTGAATCTCCAAAAAGTTAAAATATTAAATATTTGTACACTAGACGTATGTTTCGTCTACTTAAGACTCATCAGTGCAAGATCGAGTAAAAAAATGTTAAAATGCAAAATCAAGTAAGAAGTTAACGAGCATTGAGGACAAACGATTCCAAAAAGGTATTGACAAATACAGCCAATGTAATATTAATCTTTATTTACCTCCGCTACTCGTTTGGTGACTTCCAGGTCCGGTTCCTGTTCCAGTTCCGGTTCCGGTACTTGTAGAACGTAATGGGTAACAACAAAGTTCTAAGAAACCACAGTGACTATAACTCTGAACGTAGCCACTAGGACATGTACTGAATATGTCGATGCAAGCTCCTTTATACGATGTTGAACATACTGTAAAGAAAATAGCAGTTAGACATTACTGATATAAATATTGATACAAGCCTCACAAAAGAAAAGAGAACAGACAAGTTTACCTACATAGAACGTATAAACATAATAATTGTTATCTGAAAAGGTCAAAGCAGTAGAGGCTAACATTAACATATAGATCAATAAGGCAGACGGACGCAAAGACATAGACCAAATAAAGTTCACATTCTACGCACAAGAAAAAAATGAAATCGTGAAATCTAATCACGGGAAATAAGATTAAGTCGAGAAGTACACAACTTTGGCATTACATAATTTAGTATAGAAAAATATAACGACGTTTTCCGACATTCTGTCAAGAAAATATGACGGAGTGTTCTGACATTCTTTCAAACTTAAGAACTATTGTGAATCTAGATGGTGGATGATACGAAATAGTATATGATATTCGTTTTGAACTGTAACATGTGTAAAATTCTTGTTTTTAATTCCGCTGTAAAAAAAAATTACAGCAGAGATACCAAAGAATGAAAGAAAACGCGAAAAGGGAGATAACCTACTAAATCATTATAGAATTGTTTCGTTAAAACTTTACCTGTGCCCTGGGCTATTGCAACTAGACCAGCTAGATATACTCCTAGACAAAAAAACATGGTATCCAGCGCAGTAATGTGAAATCTAAGTGAACGCCTTATATCATAGTAGTCTTATCTTCGAGTATCTTACTTAACATGAATCATGTGAATTATATATGAATATGTGCATATACACAAAACAAAGAGTTTACTTGAACCGACACACTAAGTTACCTAATTTACTTTAGTAGAGGTTATATACTGTTATATTAAAAACAGGAACTGCTTCCGAAAATATACACCAAGAAACATTGTAGTTATGTAATAAAAATACTGTTGTTTAAGAATTTTATTGGAACCATATATATAACGATCATAGAAATTGAAAAGAAACTTCTGAAAATACGGATTATTTTTTCCCCTCATCGTCCAGTTGCAAATATTAGATATGAAAACAAAATATAGGAGAAAACAGCTTTTATTTCAACTGTAAGAAAGCTGGGCTCGTATGCTTAATAACACATAAGTTAAGATATGAAATCGAGGTACTACTTATCGTATGACACGTAGGAAAATTCGTCCGTTCGGAACATATCTTAACTTAAATAGTTTATGCATATCAGTCCTGAATATTAAGTAGTCTGTTCTTCGAAACCGACGTGATTTAAAACAAGCCTTTCCGATCCTAAAAACTACGAATAGAAACTAAGGTCTCAACTCCCTCAAGCGAAGTTGACCATATATGGATTTGGTTCTTATTATTTGGTCCTTTTTGGTCATTAAAGTCTCCAACTGTTTTGGTCCTTACACATAACGTACGTTATTTGGTAACGTATTGACGTCACGCATCGTATTCATTCTCTATTCTATTTCACCGATCACCACTTTCTAACACTTCTTTAAGACAGTTAATTAAGTATTCTTTCATTACGATATTTAAACAAATTGCAATATGTATGATTACAGTTTATTTCTGTATTTTTTTTTATACAAATAAGGCCACTGATGCTTTTTTATTTATTTTATTATACAGTGAATATCAAATTCGCAAAATTTCACAAAATTCATTTTCACCTGTATGTAAATCCTTTGTTATTTTTCTTCTCTTGATTTATCCATCAGCCTGAGAAAGTATGTTCAGTAGATGTATTTTTGTCACAAACGTGTCACTTTCAATGATAAGAAATTAAGTAAACCAAAAAAAAAATGTGGAACTATCCCTTAAAAACTCTTCGAATTTTATATTCGACTATCGAAAAAACAGGACTGATGGATAATTTATATGCAGTTTGTTTGTTTAGAAGTTTTGTTTTTATTTTAACATTATTGTGTCTTTGTCACCACATTTCTTATTCAGATGTCTATGATCAACCTTTTCAGAAAACCATTTACCTTAACTTTTTTTTTGTCCCTTTTGCTTTTTCCCAATAGTATAATTCTTCTAATTTTTGTTAGAAAATAAAACGTATACCTAAATCAAACAACAGAGTACATTTGATGATTTTTACACAACTGAAATTCTATAACTCGCAACAATTTATTTTACATTAAATGGATTGATACAATCATGTGGACACTTTGATACAGTAAAGAGCACATGTATGTAACAGTATTGATCATACGAAACCTTGAACTTTGACCTGAAAACTATCCAATTGTGAGTAAGAAATGTCAAGTTTGAAATAAAATATTTAAAACAACAGAATGTTCCTTTCGGTCCCTACCTGTCTTTCATATCTATTATATATATTAGTTATTCAGATCAATAAGTACAACTTAGGAATTTATGTTATTTTCTATTTTTCTTAATTTCAATAAATAAAGCATATATATCAGACATAAAATATAATAGATATAAGATACCCAATATCATTACTATTATTCTTTGCATTGTTTTGTTACTATGGACTTTTCATAGAGTTTTTTACATGTTATATATTTCATGCGTTCTAAGCGGGTTTCTCAATCTACCTTTACCAGGAACTCCCAAAGACGAATGTTTGAAAGACACAGTTGTATATGAAAAAATACTGTTAAATGATTAAATGACCAAACATATTTATATATAAAGAATATTACCAAATATGGATTAAACTTTTATGTCATTGGGTTTAGACTACAACAACAACAACAACAACAACAACAACAACAACAACAACAATACTTTATTTTGAGAGGTTTACACAGTTAGCTATATAACTAATCTTCCCTGAGGCCCTCATCATGAGAAATCAAACAAAATGCAAAAACTGAAGTAATTCAAGTTCTTCTTTAAAAAACCCAAATATCAGATCGATTAGTAGTCATTATCTAAAAGGGGTTTACTATTTTAAGGAAATTAGCAAGCACACATACTCATTAATAGGATTAGCAGATAATGCAAAGACTAAAGAAGAAGAGAACAACTAAATCACAGCAAAAAGTTTTGGGATTGACAATAAATTGCAAAAAACGTTTGAGTTCTTATCATTTAGTAGCATTTTCGATGTTAAAAAGAAAACAATATCAGATGGTTGTAATGATATAATAGAAATACTGCAAGCAAAATTTTTCATTTATTACGAAATACTCATCAGTGGTGCTCGCTAAAACATAAAAAGTCAAATCAAATACATAATTAAAAAGCAATTAGACCAAGGAAATTTACTAGTATACCAAATCTGTCGTAGGTCAACCATGCACAAAACTGGATAATATTAATAACTCGTAGTCACTGTCGTGATTAAAGTTCACCATGACCTTCAATTTATCTTATATCGTTCAGAATGACAAAATATAATCTTAAGAGCCACTTAAAACATATGAAACTACAACACGTTATCATTCTACATGCTGAGGCAAGACTGTTTTTATCTAACTAAGTTCATGTAACTGCGAAATTCACCAAATCGTCAGGTAAAGATTCTTTATGTTTGTATGCATTTATAAAAAATGAAACGTTATTAATTTCTTCAAAATAACAGAAACTAATTTACTTGAAAAATTGATTAAATTGTCTAACTTCTATTTGTTTAGGTCAGTGTGCATTCAGACTTCTGCTATGAATTTCCTAACAACTTTCGAATTGAACACATAGTCAGGTATAGTTTCCATTGTTTTTCATATGCATTTATAAAATAATGAATATCTTAAAAAAACAGAAACACACTTATAAACGTGGAAAAGTTGTATTAATTATAACATCTATATTTTTTAGGTTGGTGTGAAATCGACCATCTGCTATGCATTTCCTAACAACTGTCGTCACCATCATCTGTGTTTTATCGATTCCTCCATGCGATGCTCAATTTGATCTTAATAGTATTGTCAGCATACTACAAACTATGACCATTCAACAAAAAGCTGGATTTTTGCTCGATTATTTAAACAACCCGGAAATTTTTGATAGACTTGAACATATATTTTTTGAGGCACAAACATTGCTTTATGAAGAATCGACGTTAAGACCCGAGATTACGGATCATCTGGTACCGTGGACGATGGGTGAGTTGCCGAACCTACTTCAAAGTCAAACATTTAAAAACTGTTTTCACATTTTTGCTGTTGAGATAAACAAAGCTAATGTATCGATCGTTAACAGGACAAACGAATTCACTGTCATGTCTGGAATTTTCTCACAGATGGACTGGCTCGATGTAATTGACAAAGTATCAGCTGACATTTTTGAATATTGGATGGTGACACAAGGGTCGGATAAAATTGTAGCTAAGAAAATCGTTACTGCTGTATTTGCAGAAATACAGAGAACCATTAGAACTTATATCCTTCCTGTATTACCGGGTTTACTCGCTGAAATTAGCAAGATTAAACCAAATTCACAATCTATGCTTACACCAGATGAATCTGTTACACCAACGCAAACGTCTTCAAGAACGACAAAAACACAACCAACATCCATCATCACCGAAGTAACGAATGCGAAAGACTTCAACGAGAAACAATTATTGATTTATAATTACCTTGTGAATTCAAATAACAAAGTAATATTTGACAAATTGGAACGCATACTGATATCTGTCATCCCGTTGTTTACTGATCAACCTACCATTCGCGAGGATATTCAGTCTATATTTTTCCTGTGGACACTTGGTACCTTACGAGACTTTTTAACTAGTAAAATGTTCACGAACAGTTTTGACTTTTTCGTCACCAAAATGAACCAGGCTGACTTAACTGGATTAAACATAACGGATGAGTATCAATATATGGCAGGTGTTTTTAAACAGGTAGATTTGGCAGAGATCCTTGAACGGACTATTTTCTATGTCGTAACATCATTGTCTCTCAAAGAAGGTATGTATCATATGTATCGACTAATTACACAGGTAATGTTAAACGGAATAAATGGCTATCAATTTAATGTGCATCGATTTAATTCAATTTCTTATTTTTTTTAATTTTTAATGTTTAAGTGAATCCCCCCCCCCCCAAAATAGAATACTATATAATAAGTACACGAGTAGTGTTAAAAGAAGATAACATAAACCAATTTCAAAAACTTTATCTCGAAAAAAAACTTATTACCTAAAGTTGCACTCCATCTAAATTTCAAAAGTATGTATTTATTTATGCACATACAAAAAAGCAAAGCAAAGCAAATGGGAGTCAACTCCAAGACCCTTTCATATATGCTGCTCTTCTTTTGAGTTTTTTCATATCGGGCTAGATTCGTGTATGAACTGGTACAATGTGTTAAACAGAAATGTTGGTAGTTTAAATAGAACATGATCTCAAACACAACACGTACTACACCATGTACACCAAAAAGACGTCGTCTTTAAAGATAATTGAAATAAAATCGAAATCGACCGAGTATAGAGAGATCTAAAAAAATAAAACATGTAAGATGTAGTATGATTGCCTATGACACAACTATCTACAGATTCCAAATATTATGGTTGTGAGAATTTATAGGCTATTTACCGTACGACCAACAACAATGCACAAACCCCACATATTTTCAAGGGTTCTAAGTGTAATACAAATCATTCAATCAAATGGAAACATCACAGCCTTGTAAATAAGGAACCAAAAAAAAACAAAAAAAAAAAACAACATAAAACAAACAGAATTCAATGATAAGTACTTGATAACATGCTCTTCGGACAGGCGCCTGTTTATTAAACTTGAATTAATGATAGATTAACTATTGTTTAAGTCGAGTATAAAATATGAGATGCCTATTTAAGATAAATGTGTTGATTATTTAGGTGCATTGTATGTTGTAACGAAATATTAAGAATGCATGCCAGCGATTTAAAAGATTGACGAAAGATACCAAAGGGACAGCCAAACTCATAAATCGAAAATAGACTGACAACGCCTGGCCAAAAATGAAAAAGACAAACAAACAATAGAACGCATGACACAACATAGAAAACTAAAGAATAAATGACACGAACCCCACCAAAAACTAGGGATGATCTCAGTTGCTCTGGCAGAGTAAGCGGATCCTGATCCACATGTGACACCCGTCGTGTTGCTTATGTTATAACAAATCCGTTAAATAGTCTAATTCGCTAGGTCACCTTCATGAAAGGGAAGGGAATTGTAGTTACGACGTAAGGAACATATCCGATATCATTTGTGAAATATATTCCATAACGGTTAAACAACTTGTAATGGCGTCCATTAAATTTACGAAGGGATGATCTCAACTTCACCATTTTTAGTAATAGCCAGCGACAAAGTAGTTCATACCATGACAAAGATAAATGTTTTCGATTCTTGCCATTATTCTAGATAAATACTCTAATCACCCCTGCAAAAACCATGGCACATGCCCTTTTAGAGATGATGCATACTTATGTCAGTGTCCAGTTGATTATGGTGGAAGAGATTGTCAAATTGGTAACCACTTATTTCAACCTGTACCAGTGAACAATGAATAAACAAATACAATTATATAATAGTTGCATAATTTTTCTCCCATTGTTATTCAATTTCAACAAAGTATGTATAAGATCTATATATCTCTGAACAGAAACAGAATACAACCATTTCAAAGGGTAATCTTGCTATTCATAAGTTTACTATATATGTGTAAATGAAATGTAAAACATGCAAACACAGCACATACAAAAAAAAACAAAAAACAAAAGTAAACACATGAAAACCAGTCAATTTTCTATAATAATTATATAAAATATATTAGATAATTGAAACGTATATTGAGATTCTAAGAGCGACTTTGATTTTCAGACATTATCAAATGTGACAATTTTCCATGCATGAATGGTGGTCAATGCTTAGATATAACCAACGGATATCACTGCACCTGCCCAAAAGGTTTTACTGGGGAGAATTGTCAACACGGTTTGTCATTCTTATATACCTCATAGCGTTGCTGTGTGTCTGATGACTGGAATTCAAAACAAGCATTTTTTTTAAATCTACGAAATTCATGAATTTGTCATTTTATTTACTTTAAGAAGATGTGTTATATTGATACACATTCTTTAAAGAGCAGGACACTATTAAATGATTTTAAAAGGATTAAACATACCTTGTTTTGTGCGATGCTATTAATATTAAACATCTTCTTGAAGCGAATGAAACAACAACATTATTTAAGAAAAACCTTTGTTGTGCAATTCGAATTTGATATGAGCGTCACAGATGAGTTTTATGTAGACGAAACGCGCGTCTGAAGAACTAAATTATAATCCTGGTAACTTTGATAACTATTCGAATATTTTCAAATCAGACGCGCGTTTCGTCTACGAAAGACTCGGCAGTGATCCTCGAACCAACATATTTTAAAAAAATACATTTCTCTTCTTCTTTTGGTGAACAGTTACATCTTCGGAAAAAATATTTTAATAATATTCATACTCGTTTGTTTATCAAAACTACAGGACAAGGTTGTCGTACAAAATAAACACCAAACTAAATAAGTAACCGTGCGTTTTATAGATATAGGAAGATGTGGTGTGAGTGCCAATGAGACAATTCTCCATCCAAATAACAATTTATAAACGTAAACCATTATAGGTCAATGTACGGCCTTCATCACGGAGCCTTGGCTCACACCGAACAAGAAGCTGTAAAGGGCCCCAAAATTACTAGTGTAAAACCATTCAAACGGGAAAACCAACGGTCTAATCTGTATAAAAAATCGAGAAACGAGAAACACGTTTAAAAGAGGGACGAAATATACCAAAGGGACAGTCAAACTCATAAATCTAAAACAAACTGACAACGCCATGGCTAAAAATGAAAAAGACAAACAGAAAAACTATAGTACACATGACACAACATAGAAAACTAAAGAATAAACAACAAGAACCCCACCAAAAACTCTCGGTGATCTCAGGTGCTCCGGAAGGGTAAGCAGATCCTGCTCCACATGTGGCACCCGTCATGTTGCTTATGTGATTACAAATCCGGTAAATAGTCTAATTCGGTAGGTCACATTCATGAAAGGGAAGGGGATTGTAGTTACGACGTAAGGAACATACAAAACTATTCCTAATTTGTATTCGTTGTATTGTTTATAGTAACGGGAACAATATTGCACACTAGACCTATCATTCATGTATTATCTACTGTGCAAGTAAATTACCATTCTAACGCCAAACTTGTATGCAACGTTGAAGGCTTCCCAGTACCATCAATAACGTGGAAATATAACAATGTAAGCATTATCTAAATTTGTACTATGTAACGTAACGTAACGTATGATAAAGGAAGACACAATGTTTTAGCGTAGTTTACGGTGTTCTTTCATCATTGCTTTGTTATCAATTTTAAATGTCAATGCGCATAACATTTGTTTATTTTCTAAAGCAGAACATTGTTTATTTACAATGCATTTTGGTGTTTTTTATTTTCTGATGTTTTGCTTTTTATACATCAGATCTAAAACACATAAACTTAATCATGTATATCATTCCTCTTCAAAACGATATTTTGTAAGTTTTTATCACTTATATCGTAATTACAGTTTTCTACAGAATCACAATGAAACAATACAATTGTTGTTCCTCGTTCTATATTTTAGACTTTTTTTTATTATTACAGAACGTTTTGTCATATACTGGAAACGTGTTACCTATACAGGATGTAACAAGTGACAAAACAGGACATTACACGTGCATTGCAACGAATGATGTTGGTGTGAGTCAAGCTCAAATACAACTAGAAGCAATCAAAGGTAAACCATTTGTACGAACAGTGATAATGATCCATACAACACATGACATGATAGACTGAACAATAATCCTAACAAAAATTGAAACAGCCATTCAAACTACAAATCACGGACACCGATTTCTACTAGTTTATGGTATATTAGTGTTTGGAGCACACACTGTAATAAAGCTTTGTTCAATGATTTCAAATTCACAAATACTTGCATTACGGAAGTTACCATGTGATCTAATTCTTGATCAATATCTAATAGTTATCGTTTGTAAAGTTTCAGATATTGCCCGGATTATAACACGACCTACTGCAGCTGTTATTATGACTGGTCACTCCCACAATTTCACCTGTATCGTTACTGGACAGCCAACACCTTCAATTGAATGGACGTTCGAGACGGTAAGTTTTGTTTAGTATTGTGTACTTAAGGATATTCCTTAAACAAACCTTTGATTTGTCATTGATTGTCTATGTAGAATATTTAATTTAAAGCGGTCCTGCTTACGTGTTACAAAAAATAAAGTCACGAGGAAAAAAATTCAAACGGAAAGTCCCTAATCAATAGCAAAATCAAACGCTCAAACCCACCAAACATATGGATAACCATTGTCATATTACTAACTTGATACAGGCATTTTCTTAGCTAAACCTCTGAATTGTATGACAGTTGCATCAATTTCCATATTTTAATCAATATAAAAGATATCAGGCTTGACCTTATATGCCTTCTTCACATTAAAAAAGGAATTATACAAACACGTAATGTTCATGACACAGCTTAATTTTACGAAGTTTGTGACTGTATCGCAAAAGTTTAGACACGAAACACAATTCATTTAACAAAAAGCATGGTTTACGTATACAAATAATTAACCCTTCTGTTGGAAACCTGTAACAAGTACATTGAATATTGGTTGCATAGAACTATATTGCTAGTTTCGTTTAAATGGTGCGTTTTTTTATACAGCGCCGATACCCTTAAAACCTTGTTACGAGGTTAGTCCTATGACTTTTGTGTTAGAATTATTCTCTTTCAATCTGATGTATTTTAGTTTACTCATCATTCAACCACAATGCCGCCTCATCAGTTATACCATCATGGAACGATCCTAGCTTTACATGCAATAAAAGCGCAAGAATCAGGGACTCTGACTTGTACAGCACGTAACGATATTGGAGATGAGCAGGTTTCCGTTACAGTTATATTCAACATGCGTAAGTTCAAATCGATTAAGATATCAATATAATCATGTGTAATTTCGGCAGTGATTTTAAACGTTACCAAATCATTCTGAATTTTCAAATCTTAAACTGTGTTTGACTTTTTACATTTTCTATATGTTCTTCGCGTTGTTATGTATGTATGTTTTTTACATCAAAGTCAATAAACCTTGTCAGCAATGTAGTAAAAGCTGCTTATCCGTAACAAGTGTTACAATTTTATCACAAATATTTTTTTTTCATTTTTGCAATAATTTCTGTAAAGATATTTCTCTTCCTATATCATGTATATAAACATGTTTAGTCTCCAGAGCTAGTTATAACCAAGGATATATAATTTATACTAGCAGAATTATATACCCATGGGTATGTGAGGTTTGATATGTGCAATATAAAGAAAAATTACTCTGAAAGCAATCACCAAATTAACATACATGGCTGAAAGTGTTTGAACCATAATGTCGTAACACTTTTCTTGAATCAATGGATAATTTAAAATACTAATAAATGAACGCCATGATATGTTTTCTAGCTAAATATTCAATTAGTGTATTTTACTTTCAGCTTCCGGAAGCAGCGTTGGTTTTGGATAACTGATACAAGACGTTAACATTTTATAAAATAGTGTAATCAAGAAATGTGAACATCTAGCTTTGTCGTTGGTTTCTGTGTTAAATATTTGTTATTCGTTCATTTTTTGTACATACGTAAGGCCGTTAGTTTACCCGTTTGAATTGTTTTACATTGTCATTTCGGGGCCTTTTATAGCTGACTATGTGGAAAGGGCTTTGCTAATTGTTGAAGGCAGTACAGTGACCTGTAGTTGTTAATTTCTGTATCATTTTGGTCTCCTGTGGAGAGTTTTCTCATTGGCAATCATACCACATTTGCTTTTTTATTATATGTAATGACTTGTTTTGAAAACAAAATATTTACTTAATGCAAATTTTAATTGTCCATGTAAATTAATTTTTTCCTAAGAAAGTTTGTCTTGTCAAATGTGGTATAAATCATTATGTAACACTCTGTTTAAAGTCAATACGATGTTACCGATGTAAACATCAGTATCATTACCAAATAAAGAACTAAAGTTAGACATTGTTGACTAGAAAATAATAAAACCAAACGAAACATAGAAGGGAATTTGTTTTTTTCTGAATTAAAACACATTTAACCATACACTTCAGTAAGCTTTAAATATCTCAGAGGAATTAGACAATGATAATAATTAACAGAAACGCTCAGACACGTGTTTTACCTGTCTATCCCAAATTCATGTATTTGGTTTTGATGTTATATTTGTTATTCTCGTGGGATTTTGTCTGATGCTTGGTCCGTTTCTGTGTGTGTTAGTAACATTGTAGTGTTGTGTCGTTGTTCTCCTCTTATATTTATGCGTTTCCCTCAGTTTTAGTTTGTTACCCCGATTTTGTTTTTTGACCATGGATTTATGAGTTTGAACAGCAGTATACTACTGTTGCCTTTATTTAACACATTCAAAACTAGATGTGTTAAAACGAATGGTCCCGTCTCAAAAAGTAAAAAAATCGGAAATTTCAACAGCACATGTGGACACATATATATTGTTGTGTCACATATCAAAAATCAGCTCAAATTCTGAAGGTGTATAGAAAAAAAAAAGTCCGTATAACTGTGAGTTTAAGGTCAAAAACCCTTAATTAATGCAAAAACATCAGAACATAACCTAACTTAAACTTGATCTGTAACTCATCATGGTTAACTCACCTACTAGAAATCAGCCTAATATATAAAGGCGTTAAGAAAAATATAACTGTGATTTTCAACAATTTATCAAAGTCCAAAGCCCTTAATTTAGGTAAAAATTATCAGAGCAGAAGGAAACTTAAATTTGATCAATAAATTATCATGGTTAACTCACTTAGCAAAAAATTAGCCCAATATCCGAAGGCGTTTAGAAAAAAAGTCTGAAAAACAAATGTGTCAATCACATCACAATCGAAACAGTCTGCGTAGACATAGGAAACGCCCCATATGCATGATTTTTTTTCAATTTGATTAGTTTACAAATAAAAAAAGAGGTGGTATAATTGTCAAAGAGACGGCTCTCCACAAGCGACCAAATGATACAGAAATTAACTCTTACAGATCTATCTCTTCTAACTCGAAAGACACCAGTTTCTGCATTGCAGTTAGAAAAAATATATCCATTCTATATAACAGTAATTTAATTTCTAAGGAATGATTTTGTCTTGATTTATCCAATCACTGCAGTTGCTGTAAAATAAAAAGAACAAAATATGAGTATTTCGCTTTCATTTCATGATCTTTTCATATTTGGTTACATGACAATGTAATTTTTTGTTTTATTATTCTTATAATTTTTATTATCCGTCGTCCTGAAAATGTATGAAGTTTTCGCTACTTGAAGTTAAACAACAATCAATCATTTATTATTATTTCAAGTATAACAAATATTATTATTCAAATTATTGTAACCCCTTTCGACCATCTACTAATGTAACATTTTTAATCTTATATTTATCGAAGCAGTTCCTTAAACACCAAAAAAGTATGGAATGTTAATTCTCTCAGTCAATCATTTGTCTCTAATTTTAGTACTTTATAATCCAAATTTACTGTGTCGCATATAAGATAGTAACATTATCAGTTATATTCCAATGAAAAACACAAATAGACATACATACTTAAATGACTCGTTTAAGTTAAATTCTTACCGTTCAAACTACTGACCAACGATTTCGGATATTTGTTTTTATCTACTCAACCAAAACTTACAATGTTTAACAATAACATTGGTTGACTTTGTGTCTGATCCAAACTCATTTTCTGCCGTGCATGTCAATTGACCAGAATCCTGCATATTAACTAGTTTTAATACAGCTCCATTATCAAAGGTTACATGTCTTGGTAAGCCAGTGGGGATACGAGTGAACTTTAAATACATGAAGAGTAAAATGAAGAGTTTTACCTTATTTTAAGATAACTTATATAATATGGTATTCCCGTGTTTGCATTTCCTATCATGATTTTCTTGATAGAGGGTTGCTGCTCACAAGGAAGCTTTTAAACCAAAAGTTCCAAATGGTGAAGTTGAAATCATTACTTCGTTAATTTTACGGACGCCATCACAAGTCGGATATCGGATATGTCCTTACGTCGTAACTACAATCTCCTTCCCTTTCATGAATGTGACCTACCGAAATTACACTATTTACCGGATTTGTTATCACATAAGCAACACCACGGGTGCCACATATGGAGCAGGATCTGCTTACCCTTCCGGAGCATCCGAGATCACCCCTAGTTTTTGGTGGGGTTCGTGTTGCTTATTTTTTAGTTTTCTATGTTGTGTCATGTTACCTTTTTTTTTGTCTTTTTCATTTTAAGCTATGGCGTTGTCAGTTTATTTTCGATTTATGAGTTTGACTGTCACTCTGGTATCTTCCGTCCCCCTTTTATATAACTTTCGGTGTATTTATGGGACAAACTTTTTATAAATATGTCTACAACTTTAACAATTTGCAATGACAAAAGTTTTTTTTTAATTATCATTTTTGGTGTTATCTGATCGAAAGGCATTTAAATATAAATAATATATAAATATAAATAATGTATGTAGTCACAATGGTTGCACATACCACACAGCAGTAACTGAATCGACTTTAAGTACATGTAAACTCCAAAGCTATGATTATATAAATAACTTTTCATGTATAATCTATTGATATATACGTTATGAAATCTAAACCCATAGATTTAATTTAATAGAAAATCGGCACTGAGTATCGTGTATTTTAAAATATTATTCATGTAAAAGTGGCCCTCTAAAGTTGCAATTAATTCCAATAGCGTGTATGTATACATAATACCGAATCGAATGTCCACGAAATAACTGGAACAGGATGTCCAGTAGCTCTGCATGTAAAATTGTGAGATTCTCCACCTGTACTTATTGCTGGTAAAGGAGGACTTAATATCTTAGGAGGATCTAAAAAATGAAATTGAGATAACTGTTTGAAATTGTATACAAACTTTGATTTTCACGACATTCACTAAAAAAATACAAATCAAGTACTTTTAAATACATGTTGCACGGTCTTTACATGTTAACCCCCATAAACATGAGGTATGCGTATACGGACACGCAGCTTGTTAACTAAACACTATTATGTCGCTGTTTAAGTATTCCTTTCTTGACATTATGCTTTTTTCATTTATTAGGTCTTTCCACCTTTCCGTGGAAAGACCTATTGAATTTATTCTGATTATTATTATTATTATTTTTTTTTTCTTCCGCCTAATTTTTTTTCTTGCGTAATATTGATGTTTCCAAAGATGTCGCTTAGGTATTTGAATTATGGTATCGTATAGTTTATACGCTTTAAAAATTTACAACTGCGTAACAAAATACTTTACGTTGTAAGAGTTATCTCCCCGAACACTGTTTTTCTTGTGGCCACTACTTCTTTGCAACCGTAAAAGATTACGACAAATTTATTTTACCAAATTGCTCGTTACATTTTCAGGATTAGGATATTCATTTGGACCGAAGCTTTACGGAGACTCCATATGAGAGTTATTCCCCCTTTTCCATTTAATTAAGTGATATGCATTTCTAAATGGTAAACCATAAGTGATAAAGACATAGGGTCTTTAGATTTGAGGTCCTTGGTCCAAAAAAATAAAAATGAGGTCAAGGTCAAAGGTCAAGGTCGTATTCTAAATTTTGATTTTGGCTTATTTTCATTTATTTTCAAATACCTTATGACATATCAACAAATAATTTTTCATAAATTGTTAGTTGCGAAATGTCCTTACTTGTATATTTTGGTTGAAAGGGTGCGCAGACAATAAATTGGAGTTTTTGCCCATCTTACATTTAGAATTACGTGTAAAGTGATATTACTAATAAACCAAACATATTAAAGACCTAGGGTCTTTTGATTTAAGGTCCTTGGTTTGTGAACTTGAAATTGAGGTCAAGGTCATAGGTTAATAGGACGTTCTAGATTTTGACCTTTGCTTTAAATTCATATAAATACATCATAAAGCCATAGGAACTAACATTTTAAACTTATTTTTCATATTTCAATATCAAAATAGATCTTTACTAGTGGAAAGACCTACAATTGTTCTCTGAACAATTGGTTTTTAATTTTGTTTGTATTTCAAGTCATTATAAGAAGAAAGAGTTATTTTTATGTGATATGGGTTGTTCTGTCACCATTTTCTACATTTGAAAATGCCTGTACCAAGTCAGGAATATGACAGTTTTTGTCCATTCGTTTTTGATGCGTTTTGTTATTTGATTTTGCCATGTGATTATGGACTTTCCCAATTGATCTTCCTCTAAGTTCAGTATTTTTGTGATTTTACTTTTTCAAGTAAAATTTATTACCTGTTTGCAAAATTATGAATTTGTCAAAATACTATGGATTTTCATATCCCAGACATAGATTATCTTAGTCGTATTTGGCATATTTGTTTTTGGAATTTTGGGTCCTCCTTGCTCTTTAACTTTGTACATTTGATCTGAGCGTCACTGATGTAGACGAAACGCGCGTCTGGCGTATTATATAATAAGCCTGGTTACTTTGATAACAGTTAAATGTATGTGTTGATGTAGCAAAATCAACAGTGAATTATTACCATAAGTAACTTTCAAAATAATGTTGGCCTGGCTGGTTCCAGCATCATTTGTCGCAATACAAGAATACACCCCGGTGGTAGAGTTTGTTACTCTGGAAACGGTTAAATTTGTACCAGTTGTAGCTTGAGGAATCTATAACATCATATTAATCTGGTTAGCTTTGAGAACAAATATCAAAAATACGTATTTACAATTATGTTGCCGAGTAGTAAGATATATAAAGTAATATAGTGTTGAACAAAATATGTTGGATGGGTACATGAAACTACATTTTACCTTTTTGAAACTGATACATTTATACTGTCCTATATCCCCTTATCCAAAGGGTGACTCAAAATAAAAATATGATCAGATTTGTTCTTATTTTAAAAGACAGTAAAGAGACGTACAAAATAATGTCTTGTTGATTATGCAGGATTTATGAATACGCAACCACTTTCTTGTCCGAATGGGGTCGATCAATTCGATGCATTTAGTCTAAAGAGTTTCATGATTTCTGCACTTTAATAATTTATTCTCATCTTGTGTACCTAATTTCCTAGTTGCATCAAATATCTTCAAATCTTCAACCACGATGATCCCTAATATATGACCTTTGTATTGTGGTAAATAGGCTGTTTTCGTTCTAAATAGGCAAACATGTTTAGCGTTTTGACGTAATGCAAACATTAATTTACAATCAATTATAAACCACAAGATGGGATTTTGGGAGAACGTCAAAACATGAAATAAAGTGTATACCAGATAAAATTAGGAATATGGCAGTTGTTGTCCTTCGTTTGATGTGTTTTAGCCTTTGATTTTGCTAATTCAGTAGGGACTTTCCGTTTTGAATTTTCCTCTGAGTTCAGTATTTTTGTGATTTCACTTTTGAGTTACGCAATAAAATGCAATGGTTACATGAATGTCAAAATACAGTGGTACATGTATTAACTATTTTCGATGTGGGGTAAAACTATCATGGATGATACATTACCAGTCCACTAAGTCACTCATTTACTCATCTTATAAGGTATTGCCACTAAATAAATTTGAGAAAATAAATTGAGCATTGAAGTCAACTTGAAAATGGAATGTTTAGATTAGAAAATAAATCCGCTATTGCATGATGTCCGATGATTCAGGGATTAAAAAAATTCAAGATATTCTGTACCAGATTACTGAACCCAACCATTAATGTTGAGATGATCTTATAGTTCAAATGTATTGCGACCTCTGCATGAACTGTCAATATCAATACGCCATCCTCAGAGTTTAATAACATTGAGAATGGAAATGGGGAATGTGCCAAAGAGACAACAACCCGACTAAACAACAGCAGAAGGTCACCAACAGGCCCTCAATGTAGCGAGAAATTCCCGCACCCGGAGGCGTCCTTCAACTGGCCCCTAAACAAATATATACTAGTTCAGTGATAATGAACGCCATACTAATTTCCAAATTGTACACAAGAAACTAAAATTAAAATAATACAAGACTAACAAAGGCCAGAGGCTCCTGACTTGCGACAGGCGCAAAAATGCGGCGGGGTTAAACATGTTTGTGAGATCTCAACCCTCCCCCTATACATTTGTACCATTAGCCAATGTAGAAAAGTAAACGCATAACAATACGCACATTAAAATTCAGTTCAAGAGAAGTCCGAGTCTGATGTCAGAAGATGTAACCAAAGAAAATAAACAAAATGACAATAATACATAAATAACAACAGACTACTAGCAGTTAACTGACATGCCACCTCCAGACTTCAATTAAACTGACTGAAAGATTATGATTTTATCATATGAACATCAGGCACAATCCTTTTCGTTAGGGGTTTAGTATCATAGCATCATAACATATATGAGAAGAACATAACCCGTGTCATGCCAACAACTGGTTTTTGAATAAATGTGTTTAGTTCCGATGCAAAGACCCTATAAGTGAATCAATATTAACGCCAAAATATGCAATCTTTAATGACCTGACAACAGTATCGTAACTATATCCCTTCTTAATAAGTCTATTCAAACGTTTTGTTAGTTTTTGAGGTGAATACTGACACCTTTGTGCTTTATAAAGAATACTTCCATAAAAAATTGGATGTGAAATACCTGAACGTATAAGAAGTCTGCATGTTGAGCTATCTTTACGAATGATGTCCTTATACCGATGATAAAATTTAGTAAATGTTTTGACTAGTTTGTGATATCGAGAACCCTGGTGTAATAATTTTTCAGTAATACACAAATTTCTCTCGTTAAAATCTAAAACCTTTATCAATATATGATTTTGTTAGTAATCGTTATATTAAATCGTTCTTCTTCTGTACTTACTGTATGAAGTTTGTATCTTATTAGTTTTTTCTTTGTGATTCTTATTTTTTGACACATACATGTAAACAGTAAAATCTAGGAAATTTCAATCGGAAAGTCCATAATCACATGGCAAAATCAAATGACAAAACATATCAAACGAATGGACAACAACTGTCACATTCCAGATTATGCTATTAGTTATACCTGATTGAATTGCCATTTTACAATAGGTGTTGGATAACCGGTAACGTTGCAGACCAGGATTGCGTCTGTGTAATAATACACCTGTACCATGGACGGGGTAGAAATTAACGGCGCAATATGTTGCCTTTCAGGTTTTGCTTGGAAAATAAAATTCAAAAACAAACGTCATTAAAATAAATCTTCAAAAGTATCTGAATCGTCTCAAATTTTTAACTTTGCAAATGCGGAAATGGATAAACATTGTTAAAACATTATCTGATCGAGCTATTTGGTGAACATTATAACGCTTCGGTAACACAACGAAAACAAGAGTAAAGAGTATGCAGATATTTTTATAAAGAAATAACAGGCAGTCTCATCATATATCATGTTATTATACTGGTTTATCATATATTTAGTTCAAAATACAGCAATTTTGTTTATCTAATAAAGGTTCTTTTTTCCACTCTGTATCACCTACCCTGTATAGCATACCCCGTATAGTATAGCTAAACCCGTATCGCATACCCCGAATCCCATACCTGGCATGACGTCATAATAGGAATGACTTCAACGTTTGATCTATGACGTTCAGTCGTATTTCCTGGCAGAGGAAACAAAATGAAGTCCCGCTAAAAAAAGTCCTATCATTTGAACTAAAATCGATATTTTAATTTGGTTAGGTTAGTCTAAAAGAATAGTATATATAGCAAACTTTTCAAGAAACCTTTTTCTTGGTGTTCACTTCGTCAGAAAATGAAAATGATCATGAATAATATCATCGTCATATAAACAATAAAACTTGAAACATTTCTACATGTAATGATAATTTTTTTATAAATATTAATTTTAGTTGAAATAAAAGGACAGTATCGTTATGGATGCATTTAAATACATGGTCTTTAGCGTATATTGAGAATATAATAAGGTTATAGGGGACATTACGATGTGGATATTAAGCAAATAAGGAAGTCTATAAAAAAAACCAGTCAGCTGGAAAATACAGGAAATTCATAATGTTCTGTTCTAGCTTATAATTTCCGACGATTAAAATAAAATGGATATCCGATGGATACAATTCTAGTAAAATATATGATAAACAGAATAATACATGGCAAAATCCGTTTCGCATGCTGCACCACCACTAGACCAATATCAGCCCTCGGGACCTTCGGCCCTCGTGACTGATATTGAATTCTCGTGTTGATACAGCATGCGATACGGATTTTGCCATGTATTATTCTCTATATATCGTAGCATCAAAGAAGACGATCCATTGAATCTGACTGATCAAATATAACCATTATATTTTCGACGGATTTTTTTTACCTTGATGTTTTTTGAATTCTCGAAAAAATATTCCTTTGTATATGACAGTTTTAGAAAATTAATCCTACATTTCATTGTAGAACAATACAATTTGGGCATAAACATGCAACTTCGTAGTTCTAACGCATCATTATCATGATTATTTTTCTTTTATGTGATGTTCCTTTAGAATATTTTCAAAAACATGTGACACGAAGCTTGTGCATAGATATACAGACCAGGTTAACATTAAATTGGTTAACTTTTTGTGATAATCATTTTTTTTTTATATGCAATGAAATGTTATGTTATAGTTTGACAAATTTTAATCCACCATTTTCTTCAAACGAAAATGCTTGTACCAAGTCACAAAAATGACAATTTTTGTTTGATTGGTGTGTTTTCGCTTTTACCAGGGGTATGTCAAAGAACGTTTCGTCTTTTTTCTAAAAGTTCATCAAAAGGTACCAAGACCTTGTTGATAAATATTCCGTATCAACTTCACAAATACTAAATGATGGTCTTGATGTTTATATTCTGCGTACTGATGTGGTTTATTAACTTAACAACGTGTTTTATAGTTCTTTCATATACCGGTGTTCTTTTATTAATATAACTTTTACTATTGGATTGTTTTACGTGATATCCATTTAACGTGGCTCGGTACTTAATCATCCCGTCAATGTTTTTGTGTTATCTTTCTTTTTCGTTGCTGTTGTGTTTTGTATATGCGACTTTCTGTGTGTTTCTGTGGTTCTTATAACGTGACTTTGTACTTAAAAAGATCCTGTCAGTATGTTATTGTTCTATAATACGTCTTAAAGTTTATGATATATTTCTATTATAAATTACAAAATACGTTAAATCACCAACGTCAAAATTATTCAATCGCGGATTGGAAAGAACTATTTGTGGGATCTTATAGATTCTATAAAACTTTTCGACTATTTTAAATCTCGAACTATTTCTGAAATAAATTATTACATACTTTTGATTTTTTAACCCTTTATGCTATATTGCCCATGTTAAATCTTTAAATTGTTTGTATGCACATTGAACGACAAAAACATGTGCAGTATACAATTTTCTAACGTCAGACACGCGAAGCAATGAATGTGTTTGTAGATAGATGTTTTTGTGTTCTGTTAAATTGTTCCTGTTAAAATTGTTACACGATGATGGCTGCTGTAACCATATTTTGACTATTTGTTTATTATGTCTGTTTAGTTCACGCATAATTGTAAATATAACGGAATTTGATGAGACTGCCAACAAAGTGAGAGATTTAGCGCTATAACACCAGGTTTAATCCACAATTTTCTACATTTGAAAATGCCTGTACCAAGTCAAGAATATGACAGATCTTATACATTCGATTTTAATGTGTTTTGTCATTTGATTTAGCCAGGTGACTAGGTACTTTTCGATTTGATTTTCCTCTGAGCTAAGTAATTTTGTGATGTTACTTTTTGTTTTGTTTGATTTTGCCATTTAATAAGGGACTTTGCGATTAAAATGTTCCCTTTGTTATTATCTTTCCAACACTATGTCGATACCTTTGAACGAGGATATAGTTAAGGTATATTATATATTTCATTCATAATAAGAAGATTCCAAAATGTCTGTTTATTAGTTAATAATCTGACAGTTTGTGTAAACTATACGGTCAGGTTTCTTACGTTTCACAAATTAAAAACTATCAGAAGCGGGAAGGAATTTTCAAAAACAATTTGAAATTAATATATTGAGTCTTGTAGACCGTTCGAACAGAGAAGATAATGCAAATAGTTTAGGATTATAATGTTATGCAATGCAATCCGTCATCGTATGTGTTCATTGAGGTCATATATTAAAGGAGACGGACTCCGTTTGTGTTTGTTTTATCTAAATGGAAATTGATAGTTTTGCTATTTCAAGATTAGCTTAACTTTTTTTTGTAATTATTTTATTTTTCAAGATGAAACATGTGAAATTACATAATACAGTATTAGACACAAGGTATAAAAAGTTAATTAGTACTTGTCAGATCGATTAAATCATAATGGTATAACAAGATATAAATATTACAATTGATTTTGTTAATTAAATGCTGCTTCTAACAATTGCCACTTCTGATCCATTTTTATTTTTTGTGTAGGGGTTAAGAAACATACAGAGTATTTTTCTATTGTAATCCAATACTTTAAATATTCTATCCCACCATATTTTGTGGGCAATACACTCTTACATCTACATTTGTATATATAGTATTTAAATAACAACAAAATATTATTAACTGTTTTACTGTTGACAGAATCCTCAGACACACCTAAAATCACCTCTTTTGCACTAAAAGGCAAGAAGATTTCATAATTTCTAATCCAATCTATAATGGATAACCATAAGTTTTGTGTTACATTACATTCCCAAAAAATGTGAAAAATATTTTCTTTAACTTCCGAACAAAATGTACATAGTTCAGTTTCTTTTAATTTACATTTATATAAAAAGGAATTACATGGTAAAATCCTATGAACAATCTTAAATTGAAAATTTTGTAAAAACGAATTTTTGGTTATAATGAAGGGCATGGAATAAATAGCATTCCAATCTTCAATCTGTAAATTTAAGTCTATTTCCCATTTGTTACGGGAAGAAAGAGATAATACTTTATTATCCTCCAGAAATAAATTATAGAAAAATTTACAAGACTTAGGTTCTTTTTTAACTTTATCTACTAATTTATTTTCAATATTATCAAGTTTAGAACTACCTACTATCCTACTTTTCCATATATTTGGAATAGCACTTAAAATACCATAAAACTCTACAAAATTAGTATTGAAATTATACTTTTTCGCAAATTCTTCATATGAGAATAATGTATTATTATCTGACACCAGATCATTGATGAAAAATATGCAATTTTCAATATATCTACCCTTCAAAATCATCTTGCCATCCATTTTGATGTTTGGATTTAGCCATATGGACTGGGACAGAATATCGGTGTTGTTTTCAACTTTCAGTTTATTTTTCAATTTTGAAAAATTAACCAGGATATCATGCCAAAAGGGATTGACTTTTTTTGCTAAATAAAGCAATCCTTCCTTACTTAAATGTAAAATTTTGTCCCCCCCAAATTTTTGTATATAACTAAGCAGCAACACTTTCCAAGGAGAGTAATTTTGGGGGTCTAGTAATTTATACAGCCAAGACATTTTAACGCTATAACAAAAATAGTAAATATTAGGCATCTTAAGACCGCCATCACAGTGTTCGGACATAACCACTGTTCTTTTCACTTTATCTGGTTTTCCTTTCCATAAAAAATTGAAAAATATATTTTGAATCTCCTTCAAAACCCCATCTGGGGGGTTAGGGAGGACAGTCAGAACTTGAACCAGAATGGGAAGTGCTAAAGTTTTAATCACAACCACCCTCCCAATATATGTTAGTTCTCTATAAGCCCAAGTATTAAGAAGTGACTTGATACTGTTTATCTTGGCTGTAAAATTACATAGAGTCTTATCCCTTTTAGCAAGCTCAAACCATATACCTAATAGTTTGAACCTCCCAGAAAGGTTCCAAACAAGATTTACCCTCCTTTGGTATACAAGTAATGAGTCCCTGTCTTTGTGTGATTGAGAACTTTCCATATTCTAAAGCCTCATTTAAACATCTTACCAGTGGTATCTTAATATCATTCCAAAAAAATTTATAGAATTCAACAGTAAATCCATCTATACCAGGTGATTTGGAATTCTTCATAAGTTTAAGAGAGGACAGACATTCCTGCATTGTTAAAAGTCCCTCACAGGAACCCACCTCTTCCTCATTCGGTTTTGTAATAAAAGGATTATCATGTTGAAGAAATGTGTCCCTGTGAGTTTCAAGTAACAATGGTTTACAACTAGTATATAATTTTTTATAAAACTGTTTTTGCTCATTTCTAATAGAACTAGGATCTGTTATCTCAGTCTCGTCCTCCAAAATAAGTTTGGGAATAATTTTTTCTGTGTAATGTTTTTTTTCCAAATTACAAAAATAGTTACTTCCCTTTTCCCCCTCTACTTGCCATCTTGCCTTAGCTCTTGTAATTATCCCTTTTACATTTTTTTCCCTCAATATTTTTAATTCTAGTTCCATCCCTTCCCTTTCTTGGTATACTGATGGCAAGTTATTCTCCAAAAGTTTTTCATCTAATAATGATATCTTATATAGTAAATCTTTTTCTTTTTTATTTCCTTCTTTTTTCTGGAAAGACGAAAAAGAGATAGCAGACCCACGGACTTTCATCTTAATCATATCCCATAAAAGCTGATAGCTTATATTAAACTGTTTATCCTCTGTCTCAATATCTATAGATGGATCAGACTCATATTCTTCAATGACAGTTTTGATATCCCCTTTTACTTTCTCAATAAATTCAGTTTCCCTTAAAAGACTGTTATTAAATTTCCATGTACCCTTCCCTCTTATCTGACTAGAAAACTTTAAATTAATCAATACAGGAGAATGATCCGATCTATAACTTATTCCTATATCTGATGAAACCACAAATGCTTCTATATCTGATGTAATCATGAAGTAATCCAAACGACTTTGTTTGTGATTTGGACCCCGCCATGAGTACCTATTATCAAAAGGGTGCTGCTGGCGCCATATATCTAATAGATCTAGTTCATGCATTACCTCATGAATCTTGGCTTTGGACTGGGGGTTGTTTTCACTTCTATAATGTAATGTGTCCATGTCATAGTCTTGAACAACATTCCAATCTCCCGCTACTACAATTGACGAATTGCTGTAGCGGGATATTTTGTGTTTTATGTTCTCAAAAAAGACTGGGTCATCATTATTCGGTCCATATATAGCTGCCAAAGTTATACGGTAGTCCTGAATGGTGATATCTAATATAATAAAATTACCCATCAGGTCTATAGTTTCATCATGAATCTTGAATTCGAAAGTATTTTTGAAAAGAATAGCTACCCCTCTACTTTTACTAGAATAAGAACTAAATTTCCCCACATATCCCCATTCATGAAGCCATTGTTTTTCTTTTTCAGATGTGCTATGGGTGTCTACTAATATAGTTATATCATATAAGTCCTTATATTTTGTAAATATATCAATTCTTTTAACTGTTTCTGATAAACCCCTACAGTTTACGCTACCAATAGTTATAGTCGACATAATATAATAAAGTGGTTAAAAATGAGTAGCATAAATAATATAAATACGTGTATCTACAAGCACAATATATCAAAGCAGCATTAACAAAACATACACACATGCGTCTATAATACGTAAAAGTTGTTTCACAATGTTTCAATTTTTTACTTAAAGTTACCCCCACCCCCCAAAGACTTTTTGTCGAAAGCACCATGCTATGAATAGAATGAGCATTACTTTTGTGCTAAAGTAGAAACAAAAAAATATATCATAAAAGTTCTGTAAATTTCCAATTTTTTTTTCTCAATTTGCATGTTTTAAATTTTAAATTTGTGTATTGTTTGTCTAAAGGACAAACAAATAAAAATGAATTAATAATATTAACATCGTGAAAAGAAATAACTGAAGAAAAAAGTAAATAACGAAAAAGAAACAACACAGAATATTTAACAACACATAAACATGATAAACTTGTATTCACACAATGTAAACAAAACACATATAAATATATATACACACATGCGCCCCCACATGCATTTACTGATACAAGAACATACATCTATAATTTTTCCTGTCTGAATTTTTATACAGCACAGATTCACTACCTTTACATGTACATTCTCTTTATTTTGCATAAATATTGTAAGAAGAGTGCCAATTCTTAAGTATGAACATACCCAGATTTGACGAATCTATTTATAGAAGATTATTTTTGCATACATATCAAAGTTGGATCCGTAATTTTAATAATGAACTATCTAAAAGTACATGTGAACCTATGACCTGTTTTATACCATGTTGTAGTTGTAGCTACATGTATTTGTTGTTAAGATTAGCTTAACTTGTGGTTTTACATGAAACGGCAAATAGAAAAGTTTTAATTGATGAACATGATATTATGATTATAAATAATTATGCAAGAATAGTTTTGGTTCATAAAACATTTGAAGTAAGGTTCATATCAAAATTAAGATATACGTGTAATCGTTATGATGATGATACAAAATTAATTTTCTGTGAAAATTGCAAAATGTTTAATACTAGAAAACAACTTATTCAATCGAATTTGCACATTTTTATCTAGGATGTCTGACAAAATCAGCCAGTAAGCGACATATTCGGTGTAAGAACAATATTTTATTAATTTTATCACGAAAGACATTTGATATACTATATATTAATTTATGTGCGTTTGTCTTTAAATACCAATACAACACTTACGAATAACTTGAATATGTATAACCTTAATATCTAAACCTGCTCTGTTTGTCGCGGAACACATATAAAAACCAGCATCTCCCTTTGTAACGTTTTCAATAACTAAGAAATGACCAACTTGTCTAATATTAGCCTGCAACTTTCCCTGAAATGTAACGAATTAATATGACTTTTAAATTCAATATTTATTCCATGAACGTGTTGCTTTTGACCATTTTAATACAAAACTTTTAATTATTATCATATACTGAAAAAAATAATCTATAAATAACAGTATTATTCCTCAAACTTGTATATAATTGATATGTTTATTACTTACATCAACTGTATCCCATTTCACAAATGGATATGGTACCCCCTCTGCGTAACAAGGTATTTCTACAAGACTCGTTTCTTCGTCAACAACTTTTGTATTGATTAGCATAACACTTGGTCGAACAGAAAATTGCGAACCTTTGTACAATATGAAACAATCAATTATTTAATACACATGTCATGATATCAATGGCTTTTTAAAATTAAGGATATGTTGGGTAAATAAAACATGTTTGCCATAAAACACATATAAAGTCCTTACACTAAATCTGTTCGTGTCATTGACTATTTTATTTTACTGTTTTTAATTAAAAAAGAAGTCATTCAAGGTGTTATGTGATGGCTTTCAATCAGTATTGTAAAAGTTTGTTCTTTTTTTTTAATTCTTGCAAGAGACAATTTCGAATATACATTCTCCAAAATGTTGTTACATTTGAACAGTGGCTGGATTTTATAAAGATATTATTAGTGACATTGTGAGCCAGTCACCTAAAGCGATATTAGTGGGGTTAGTAAAGTGCATGTGGTGTGAAAGCGAAACTCCAAACTCCATATTAAATGTATTGAACCCATATACATTGTTTTGGATCAAAACTGTATAACGAATTTATCCGACTATCTTAATATGTGATATTTTGACTTGCGATAGAGTGATAACAAATTCTATACTAAGTATTAAGTTCTTACTTCAATCCGTCTAAAACAAAAACAAATACCAACAATAATAAAAAAAAATGTTAGATTATATGTGTTTTTTTTTGTAAGTGAATTTTCACATGTTTTTCTTAATATAAAAAAAAGAAGATATGGTATGATTGCCAATGAGACAACTCTCCACAAGAAACTAAAATGACACAGAAATTATCAACAATATGTCACCATACGGCCTGATGATTGTATTTAGCCATCTTAATGATGCTATTTTACACCATTGTTTTAGGTGAGGGTGAGGGTTTTCAAACGTCAGGCTCTGTTTTGAATACCGTACTTTGACCTATAATGGTTTACTTTTACAAATTGTGACTTGGATAGAGAGTTGTCTCCTTGGCACCTATATCACATCTTTTTATGTCTATTTATGGATGTATTTCAATCGTTCATCATCAATTTAATGATCGGTTGAAACCTTTCATATTTTTATCAATACCATGGGTTTACAAAGAGACGTAATACCACTGCCATCCGCGTATTGCAACAAATAAGGCCTATCAACCCTATATGAAAAATGCATAGTCTCCAAGCGGTTGCTTGTAATTCATCATCAATTTAATGATCGGTTGAAACCTTTCATATTTTTATCAAAAAAAGAAAAACCAATAGCTTATGCTTATTGATGAGACAAAACATAGATAAATGTCCTAGAACAGAGAAAAGTGATAAAAATAAAACAACTGAAAAGATGTCTATTTATAGTCTCGTACTCTGTTAAGGTCAACTTCAGTGTGACCTAAGTGTATCAATCAACGAGACTTTACCTATGTTAACTTTTAAAATACACATAACACCGTGAAGAGATTATAAATAAAATTAACTACTCACCAACCATGGTATTTAACAAACATCTTCATATCTGTACAGTTAATTGTAAAGGTCTGCAACAATCTGATGAAAGAAAAAGATTGATTGAATGGTCAAAATCCCCAAAATGTGACATTCTTCTAATGCAAGAAACACACTTTACAAATAATTTAATAAACAATTTAAATACTGAATTTGAAGGTAAACTTTTACTGAGTAATGGTTCTAGCAATTCAAGAGGTATTACCATATGGCTGAATAAAAATTTAAACTTTAAAATAATTGATGACTATAAAGATAAAGAAGGAAGACTTTTTTCAAAACTGTCCATACATTAAAAGAAGAAAAAAGTTTAGGTCAAATTATTCTAGGAGGAGATTATAATGAAATTTTATCTCAAATTGATTCAAAAAGTAAAACTAAACAACATAAAAAATAGGAAAAACGTTCACAACTTAAATAAACTTATAAAGTCCCTAAAACTCAATGATGTTTAGAGAACCAAAAATCCAAATAAAGTTCAATTTACATGGAGCAGAAAAGAAAGGTCAAAGTCAACACGAATAGATTATTTTTTAATAGCTCCAGAAGTATTCAAAACTGTGTTTCATGTGACATTAGACCAATAGTATTACAATACACAGACCACAACTGTGTTTCTTTAAAAATAAATCTAAACAGAGGCAAAAAAGGAAAAAGGTACTGGAAATTGAACTGCAGTGTACTTCAAAATGCTGAAATAATTAGGAAAGTAATTAAAAATTTAAAAAACAAAGCTAAAACAAGAACAGATCTTGCCATACTGTGGGACAATTTCAAAATAGAAGTTATGGACCAGACAATAAGCTATTGCAAAACAAAAGCTAAGAACAAAAAAAAACTTAATCATCAAATTGGAAAAACATTTAACAGAATTAAATAATATTATTGACACATGCAATAATAAAAACAATAATGACATATTAAAAGAAATAGATAATATAGAAAATGAAATAGGAAAACTCTATAACGAAAAAATAAAAGGGAATCAAATAAGAGCAAGGGTAAAATGGGTTGAAGAAGGAGAGAAAAATTCCGCATATTTTCTAGGGATGAAAAAATCAAGACAGAGTAGAAAAACAATAACCCAATTATATTATGATAAAGGTCAAATTACAAGAGATCAAGACAAAATATTAAAACTAGAAGCAAATTATTATAAAAATTTATATTCTACAAAAAACCCTGTAATAGAAGCAACTAAAAAGTATTTAGATTATCTCAAGGAATATAAGAAATTAATTTACTACGAAAGTAATTCCTGCGAAGGAGAAATAACTGTTGATAAATGTACTGAAGCAATTTTTAAAATGAAAATTAATAAAGCGCCCGGTCTTGACGGACTAAATATAGAATTTTACAGAACATTCTTGGATGAACTTAAATCCTTTATAGTCTCCACTTTTAATTACTGCTATGAAAAAAGAGAACTATCTAACACTCAGAAAATTGGCTTAATATCTCTAATTTATAAAAAGAATGATCCCTTTTCTCTAGATAATTATAGACCTTTTACTCTTTTAAACTATGATGCTAAATTACTTGCTTATGCCTGTGCACAAAGATTAAAACCACTGCTACCAAAGATTATAGATACTGATCAAAACGGATATGTCAAACATAGGTATATTGGTTTCAACATTAAACAAATACATGATGTCATTCTGATACTTTCAAAATTGATGGGGCAATTTTATTACTTGATTTTACAAAACCATTTGACCCATTAGAATGGGACTTCATGTTTGAGACTTTAAACAAATTTGGATTTACAGATAATTTTATAAGGTGGGTTCAGACAATGTACTCTGATATTAAAGGATGCATTATTAATAATGGATGGGTTTCCTCCCGTTTTAGGGCATCTCGCGGAATCCGACAAGGATGTCCGTTATCATCGTCACTATTTGTTCTAGCTGTAGAAGTTATGGCAATAAAGATAAGGGAAAATAAAAACTTAAAAGGACTAGAAATAAAATTAGACAGTAAGAGTAATACCCTGAAAATCTGCCAATTATCTGACGACACTACTCTATTTCTTCAATCAAAAAAAGATGTATCTTTAGCAATTAATTTAATAGAAATATTTAGTACTCTCTCAGGTTTGAAATTGAATAAAACAAAAACTGAAGGAATATGGCTTGGTCGATTAAAACACAGTCGGGAAAAATTTGAAAATATAAATTGGTGTACTGCACCAATCAAAAGCCTCGGAATTTACTTTGGTTACAATAAACAAGAATGTCAAAAACTTAATTTTGAAAAACAACAGTTAAAAAGTAAAAAAATAATATCTGATTGGAGTAAAAGAAATCTTACTATCATAGGGAAAATAGTTGTCATCAAATTTTTAGTTTTGCCGAACGTAACATATGTTGCATCAAACACTATTATTCCGAAGGAAATGTTTCAAGATTTTAAAACTTTAATATACAATTTTATTTGAAAAGGCAAAAGAGATAGAATAAAAAGATCAACACTTTCAAATGATGTTCTGAAAGGTGGACTTAAGATGACAGACATTGATGCTTATATAAAATCACTGCATATCAACTGGATTCTTAAATTAAGTGAAAATAAAAATGACAACTAGACAATTATTCCCAAATTTTATTTCAACAAATTAGGAAAAAATCTTCTTGTATTTAAAATGAATTTAAAGAATATAAACGACATTGGTAAAAGTAAGTTACAATATTTACCGGACTTCTATAAACAACTTATTAAAGATTGGATAAGTGTAAAGGGAGGTAATACAAAATATCCCAAAAATTTTCTTGAAATTAGAAAACAAGTATTGTGGGGAAATGATAATATCCGGTTTAATGGAAAATGTTTAAACTTTGAAGATTGGATAAAAAGTGACATTATCAATATAAATGATGAAAAAGATGAACAGGGCAATATCTCTGAAACTATCAATTTAACTAAATTAAAATATGAACAAAATTGGATAAGGCAAATATATATGCCAATTGATTGGGAAACAATTATTTGCACTGAAGATTCATTCAAAACTAAAGTTAAAGTTATAAATGACTTAAAAAATATGCACAGGACAATTACTCCCTTGAAGAGTACAAAAGAACTCTATAAAATATGCACACTGAAAGATAGTTGTGATAAACCAAATGGTTTTCTTATGTGGGAAAAAATATTTGAGAAACACTTAAATTCTAAATTGAAAAATACTTTTGTTTTTATTTTTCAATATCTCACTGATAATAGATTGAAAATATTTAGGTGGAAACTTATTCACTACATACTGCCAAGTAATGAACTTTTAAAAAAGTGGAAAATTACTGAAGACAACTTATGTAAGCATTGTAAAAAAAAGGAAGACTATGAACATATTTTGTCAATTGCTGTTATAATAATGACTTTCTAAAAATAGTAATGAAATTAATTAAATCCCTAGGTATTGAAAAAAAAATAATAAGCCTTGAAAATTTAGAAACAGGGTACAAAATTGAAGATTTAGCATACTTTGATATTAATTACATATTAACAATAATATCCTTTTCAATATACAAATCACATTTTGTCTCAGAAAAGAAGACACAAAAAATAAACATTTTAAAAAATTTCCAGAAAGAAATTTCAGAAATTATTGAAATAAACAAGTTTAATAACAAAAAAAACAATCAGATAATTCTAAAAACAAATAGATTCATTGCAAAGATTTAATCGAATCGGAACTAATCCGTGTACGAAGCACAACACATTGTGTACAAAATTGTTTATTGTACACAAGCCAAACATGGTTATGTGTATGATCAAGTTCAACCATGCATGTTCAATGTTTGTAACCATGTTCAGCCATGGATGGGTTACCGCATGTAAATTATACTGCAATTTTTATATTTTAAAATGAGTATTTACAAAAGATAAAAAGAATGGTTATGGTATAAATGTATCCGTAGGTTTATTAATTAATGTAGAAAAATAATGTATCATTTCGGATGAGTGCTCCAACTTGTTAAACTTTAATTATTTTTTACATTTGAAACTTAAATTGTTTATTTTATAGTTTATACAATTTTTACTATTGACAATGTCATACTTGTCATGATTGTTATCTTTGTAAATAATGTTTATAAACAGGGTTAATTTTTTACCTGTATTTGTATTTACAATCTTTTTGCAAAAAGGATGAAATGCGTATTTCGTTTGAATGTTTTTACATGTATTCACAAGTAAAGTGTTAGCACAATTTGTTTTTATTAAAAACATACAATAACAAGTTACATATACATTCTTAGATAAATAAAATCTATTGTTTTCTTTTACATATACCCCATGGGTCATTATTTGGGTCATCCATGTGACGGCAAAAACAGACATTGACATGTGCCTCTTAATTTTAGCACACTTAATGTTTGTTAAACAAATAAATATATAGGGGGAGGGTTGAAATCTCACAAACATGTTTAACCCCGCCGCATTTTTGCGCCTGTCCCAAGTCAGGAGCCTCTGGCCTTTGTTAGTCTTGTATTATTTTAATTTTAGTTTCTTGTGTACAATTTGGAAATTAGTATGGCGTTTATTGTCACTGGACTAGTATATATTTGTTTAGGGGCCAGCTGAAAGACGCCTCCGGGTGCGGGAATTTTTCGCTACATTGAAGACCTGTTGGTGACCCTCTGCTGTTGTTTTTTATTTGGTCGGGTTGTTGTCTCTTTGACACATTCCCCATTTCCATTCTCAATTTTATTTACAAGTACAATTATTTATGTGTTTTATATTGAAATACATATGCAAATCAATTTTTTTTAAAAGAACAATAGTTATACATGGTAAACGATATTTATTTTTATTTTTAGGATAAGAAGACCTCTCTGACTGTCCTGACTGGTTTTGAATGAAGGAATATGAACAGATTAATACAAATTGGATTTTTCCCAATGTAGCTTTACTAGAAACATTTGACAGTTTGCTTGATAATGATTGTAAAAAATACCCTGTTTGGTTTTTACAGTTTCTTTACTTTTTAATCCGTGATAGGTATCACTTGCCAAAATCAGAAAAATTAAAATACAGCGGACTACATTCTAAATATATACCAGCAATGAGAAAAGAAAAAGTGAAAAGTGTTATATACAGTGACATTTGTTTTTTTTTTGTTTTTTTTTATATGATAAAAAATAATATCAACTAAGTTTTAATAGTTTAGTGTTAATTTCAATGTTCAATATATATGATATCTACAAAACTTAAGTTAGATTTTTGTTGTTTTTGATTTTTTACTTGTGTTGTTACTGGCACCGTCATGTAGTGTCTCTGTAGGCGTCACTGGAGACTCTAAACCACTTTTATTTGAAGTTTTGACTGGAGTATCTTGATGTTGGTTTCTACGTGTAGACTGATTTGGACCGTGAATGATACTGGTGATTTGTGATTGACCACGGGAATTTCTGTTGTTAGCCTCACTGGGTGTATGCGAGGATTTGTTCGTTACCCTTCGACCTGGTTTTATTTTCGGTCTTGCTGCTGGAGGTTGATTTTGTTGTTCACATAGAGGGCTCGAGCTCTGGTCCTCAGTTACTGACACTCTTTGTGTTTTTCAATTGTGAAGGTTTGTGCGTTCCTTGTAGAAGTACATCCTAGATGTCAATGAACTTTTTTTTTGTACATAGATACACATACGTGCTGCAACAAACGCTCTCATAATCTGCAACGTTGGTGTTACGATGATAGAACATACAATTTCTGGAATACCGTATCATCTGGGGGATGCATATTCCGTGTGCCGGTGCTTATGGACTGATGTTTTATATACATGTTAAGTTCACACTTGTGTGAATTTGGAAGCTTAAGTAACTTCTTAGTCGTTAAGTTTTGTTTTCAACCGACCTTCGTTGTCAATTTCTCGATGCAAGACAAAATAAGGGGCAGATTAAAAAGTTGCTGGTGTATCCTATATCTAAAGTCGACATATTTCTAAATATTTAGCGAGAGAACGCAATTCATATAGCGGGAAGTTATATTTAAATTATACTGCTAACTTTCTCAGAAGTTCCCATATGAAGTCAGTAAGAAGAGGGAAACATTTTGTTTCTAATAGCATGTTGATTGTGTTTTTAAAAGAAATTCCTCCAAACTTAAAATATACTAGAACACACCCGCGAAATCGCGAGCAGATACAGCTTGTAAACTGTTGTAAGATGAATGTTTGTAAAAGATATTATGTCTGGAGAATTTCATATATATAAGGTATCAAAAGCCCTCTCCCTTTTTTCTAAAGTCCGTTTTTTGTTTCCTTTCTGCTAAATTCAATTTTTTTCGTATTTCTGGCCTTATAACACAATTATTCTTCCCCTTTGCTTCAATGCATTTTTTGGTAAAATTCAAATTAAATTAAAAACTTGCACCGCTTCAAACATGAAATAAATGAAACTGCTTATAGACCATTATTATTCTAATAAAATATGCTTCTAGGACAATCCATCAGTGCTTTTGAGAGCCCTTTTAACATGCCAATGGTAGGATTTGAATCTTGTATAAATGACTAAGGCTAATTTAAGGGGTGGTCGGAAGAGCCCTGACCCCGAAATCCTGGTCATAAAAACATTAAATCCCAAGGTACGTATTTTAACGAAATTCATATCCCGACATCCCGAAATTTGAAAAAAAATATTCCTGGATCCCGCAAGGATCAATCTCGAAATCCCGAGCTTAAAAACACCCGATCCCGATGTCCCGAAAATTCCGGCCTCCCTCTAATCTCTATTCCATTTTCATTTTGGCCAAATCACCACTTTCACTTTCAACAATAAATGGGTATGCCCCGTTTATGGGCATTATGTTTGCTAGTCTGTGCGTCCGTTCGTTCGTTCGTCCGTCCGTCTGTCCAGCTTCAGGTTAACGTTTTTGTCGAGGTAGTTTTTGATGAAGTTGAAGTCCAATCAACTCGGAACTTAGTAAATATGTTCCTTATGATATGATCTTTCTAACTTAGTGATGTTACCCCATTTCACGGTCCACTGAACATAGAAAATAAAAGTGCTGATGTGGCATCCGTATACTAAGGACACATTTTTGATTCCACATGTTTTACATATTTCAATGTAATATGCAACTGGTACGACCCCTTAGATAGTAAATATTTCAAAGAAAACAGTAGCAGAATACAGAGAGTCTCTATATATTATAATAGTATAATCGTAGTTAACATGTGGATAAACGCTAAAAATAATTGTCTCTAAGGAGGTATAATAGTTGTGGTTCTTGCGATCTAAAAACCATGATATGGAGAATGCTCTGATTGGCTTATTTATTTTTCATTTTTGTAATCTATCATACGATTGGTTGTTCTTGTGCAAGTTTAAAACCGGAAGTCCTATCTATGACTGAAGGTCAGTCTGATGACGGAAACAATATCCGGACACCTATTTTGTCGTTTTTCTCCCAAAATAACTCAATCTAAATAATCATAAGAATGGATGACAAATGCGACTATGCATGTTACCTATAGGACACAGAGGCATGGTGATTAAGTTATTGTGAAAGGAAGAGAAGCGACACACAAAATGAGGTCTTCTCGTTTAATAGTATAGATGTTGTCAGTTCAAGATATTTGTTTGGTTGAATCAAAGAGATCTTTTACAAAGAAGGATTTTGTAACATGCTAATTGTATTTACTTTGGCCATTTCTTTTTTATGAAACACAACAGGACTAGCTCTTTCTAGTTTGGACTGGTGAACACTGGTGTAAATTGAAGAACAGGTTAATGTTTTAATACTATTGTGTGATGTAACATTCAGTGACATCAAACACACGACTCTCTACTAGAGTTGATGTGTACCTCGCCGTGCAGTCATTTTGGTTGATTTTCAATACATATACAAGTAGCAATGCATGTGGTTGTTAAATAATATATTTCCCTTTTTTGTGTATCTTTGTTATATCTTTGTGTGTTTTTGTTCTGATTGATATTGTGACACGGTCATGATGACTGTATCCCTATTTTGAAAATTTTACCTACTATTTCTGTTTTGTTCAGGCATCGTTATAAATATAATGGAATTTGATGCGACTGTCATACAAGTGAGAGGTTTAGCGCTATGAAACTAGGTTTCATCCACCATTTTCTACATTGGAGAATGTCTGCACCAAGTCAGGAATATCACAGTTGTTGTCATTTCGTTTGATCTGATTTGTCATTTGATTTTGCCATTTGATTAGGGAATTTCCGTTTTGAATTTTCCTCGAAGTTCAGGTTTTTTGTTATTTTACTTTTTGCAATAAAAAAAGAGTCTTAAATTGTATGTACTCTAAAACATCCTCGTGATGTTTTGGTATCCACATTTGATTTTCGTCACCTAGAATAGGTTGTTTTACAATCCTGCTTTTGATTGCTGATAACATTGATGTAAATAATTTAGAAACATAATTATTTCTGTTTTTTTTTTAACTAATCGACTTAATACATTTCGTAAATTTTCATGGATTTTAGAATTTCGAAACACAGTTGAAGATGTAAAAATCATTGATGAGGGTTTCTTTCTTCGATGAATATAATGCAATGAGCTGACCTGGGTATATGAATATGGATGAGACAACTAAAACAAAAACTCTTGCTACAGTTGCACATCTGTTGGGTTTGTTGAAAGGGTCAAATACCCTACCATATACGGTTGTATTGGGCAAGTTAATCCCACGGTGATATATGTTTGGCGCAGGACATGTTCTTTTGTTCTTTAAAGCATGAAATGTCGGTATTTATAAATAATAAATCTGGCAAAACTTGATGTTTTGGTAGATTTTATTGAATAATAATATCAGTAATGGTACGTCTAACCGTAGCTCATCCGAAACCTGAGGTGCTAGCTGAAAAGAATCGAAAAGAAACAGTAATTCATAAATGTATTGAAGAAGTTTTTTCATCCATGTGATTTACAGACAGAGATTACATGTTTAGTACATGATTAGATCAACGTCTTTGCCGTTAATAGATAGTGGCAAAAGACTGTCCACAAATGGTAACCTGTAAGTCAGAACATGAAAAACTAAAAGGACATAGACGTCATTGAAAGTAATTAAATGTTTGGTATATCATATACAGATTTGTAAAACACGTCATTCAGTATTTACACATTGTCGCTGAAAGATCTCAACCTAGTTTATGGCATACTATAATTTTGCATTGACAAAACTGTCTTCTTGTAAATTATGTACACCTATTTAGTCTAACGCACTCAAAGGTGTTGCTAAAAATACTGCTTCTTTACTTGAATCAAACGACATTTTAGTCTCAATTGAATACAAAAAAACCATGCGAGTTAATGTGACGAAATGATAGATAAAGTAGCCTCCAAAAACATGTTTCGAGGAAAATTCGTGAAACAGAATTGTAGATAATCATTTGTTCATTTCATTACAAATATTGATTACCTTTTGAATCATCAAGTGAAGAAAACATTTCAGAAAATATTTCAAATGCAGTACCGTTCGACTGTTTTTCAAATATATCTTACTTCTAACATTTGAAAAAAAAACATCTACAATTATATACTAACGATGTCTAAACACCACTGCTACCGATGCTTTGTCATTTCCAAATTCATTTAGCGCTGTACAAGTGAGAGTTCCAGATTCATGTGTCTTGATAGCAAAAAGCGTCAGTAGATTACCATGTTGGTGAAGCTAATGGGACGGCATCGTTGTTGACTGCTGTGTAAACTATAGGTATGAATTAGAAAATATAGCATTTCAAGGCAATTAGTAGTTCAATCAAGCAATCTTTTGTCTTTTCCGAGACAGATGCACTCAGATCAACGTGACCGTCAACATCGCAAATCATGGAACCCGCGATATGATATATATACAAGAGAGTGATTTCCCTGTGTTATAGTTAATCTATTTATTCGTTCAAAACTGATTACTGAGAGAAGTTGTATAACGGGTTCTTGTTTTTTTGGGTTGAATATACTTGTAAAATATGCACGTGAAATACTTTGGCAGTTTAACAGGTGATGTTCCGTTATATTATATACAGTAACGACGACAGTCAGTTTGCAGTGTATTGCCACATAATAATGTATGATTTCAATATCAAGTTTGACTTCAGTCCATTTAAATGTTTTATACAATATTTTTATACTTTGAATGTTTTTGTTATAATATGTGGTTTAAAACGTTATTAAACATTGCTTGCTAAAAAAGAGAAAAGTTACTGTGAGCAACTCAACCTTTACCGAGATTTTTGTTAAGTTTATATACAAAGGATTTTAGTTAAGAAATGTTTGAAATGCATACATGCATGGCGAGGGAGAGTTTTAACAATTCTTAATAAATTATGATACTTAAGACAACACTTGTATATCAATCAAATAAAATAAAACCGTAAAATTGGAATGATTATGGACATTAATATAAAAATTATATGATTTCCAACATACACAAATTTGGGGGAATATATCGCTTTCAATAATGAGTCAATAACAGAACACAAATATGTCAGACTCTTAAATGCATTTTCAATTGGAATAGAAAAGTGCAAAGTGCACAATTCATCAAAAAGACATATACTTACAGACTTAAATGACCATTTGATCGAGGGAGTTGGATGTCCAGTTGCGACACATGTAAAGTTGTGTGAATGTCCGGTCATTATGACAGTCGTTGTAGGAGGTGTTATAATTCGGGGGACATCTTAAAATGAAATAAAAATGTCATAATTGTATTCTTAACAACTCATAAATTTTTATAGTATATCAGAAATAAAGACACAACATTTCGCGGTATTCGTGGCTTTACTTTTTTTAAATTCTCTTCGAAAAGTATATGACATGGTTTCAACTTATGAGGTTAATTAATATAGCTTTGGCTTGTATTTACTAACTGCTTGCATTTTTTGTTGTTTTATCAGAAATAAAATCGTGTTCCTTATCCAGTTTGACTTATTAGTTTCTTTAATGACATTTAATTATTTCACTGATCGGAATAAAAAAAAATACGGAATGGTCAGGTATCGAAACCTTGTTTACCGTTGACAAATTCGAGTGCATGTCATAACTAACACTATCTATAAAAAACTGCCTTTCCTTTCAATAAGGCATGTTCATATTAATATTTGGAGAGCTTGTACAAATATATACCATAAGTGGCTTTAAGTAAAACATTTGCCTGACTGGTTCCAGCGTCGTTTGTTGCAATGCAAGTATAGTATCCAGTAGTTGTGTTAGTCACGTTATGCACAACTAAGATGTTTCCAGATGAATGTAATAACTTCTGCGATAGTAAATACAAGATGAATAAGAACACATTAATAAGTGATCTTGGCTATCGTATTCGTGTTAATCTAAATATTGAATTATTTCAATAACAGAATCGCATGTTAGTGAAAGTGGGTAATACAAAAGGCTTATGCAAATTTTAAATTGTCTGACCTCTAGAATACAGTTTTAGATTTCGAGCAGATTGGTTTGATACATGTGTATAAGAAGGATAAGTATTTGTTTTGATGTACTTCATGACCGAGTGGTACCTTACATCTCTATTTATATACATACATGGAAAGGAACTGTTTTAGATTTATACATTAGATGATTGTTGGCTAAATTACACATTCAAATATTAAACACATTTACTGTTTTTGATTTGACGTAGTGTAAGTAGAATAGTTACATTACATAAACAAATAATCTAAATTTTGTCCATGAATGCTTTTTAACCATCAGATATTGTCGGAAAATACTTTCATTAATTCATTACTTTGACAGTTGGTAATTCCCCCAGGTAAGGAGATTTTTTAAATCGTTTTTTTTGCCAATCAGCATTTTTATAGCAAAATAATGTGTAAATTAAGTGATACGTATTAGAATAAATACAGTACGAAAGTTGTTTTTTTCCGGTTTTCTTTTAAAATATGTCAACACAACGGAAAATGTTGGATATGAAACACTTCAAGTTAATTTTCGTGCATGCATCTTTATATTTCATAATATATTTACCCAATTAAATTTCCATGTAATTGACAGTGGTGGGTGACTAGTGACGTTACATACAATGTTTGCATCTCCGTGGTAATTTACTTGTACCAAAGGTACCATGTGAATGACAGGTGGAACATTATACTCTGGCTTTGCTTAAATTGAAACGAAGGAATGTTTAGAAAACTGTATATAAATAATTGGTTTAGCATTAGTTAATTAATTTTGATAATACATAACACATATCAATACACAATTATCTGTATCCTTTTTTTTTTTAAATTAATCCATTTCATTTTTATGTTTGGTTCCTTAATTATGTCCGAAAGCGCAATTTCAGAAAGAAGATACTTCATGTTCTTTAATTTTTTGTTGTTGATAAAAAGCCTTGTGGTATAGTTAACTTTGTATGCTTTACGTTATTATTTTGGGTCTTTTTGGTTATAAAAGATAAAAAATATCAAATACAACAAATTTTCGTTTTTTATGGCCGGGCTTCCACGATAAAAACAAACAAAGAAAACCTATTTGGGAGCACGAAATGTTTTAATTATAAGCTTAACTTACCTTTTACAATTACATGCACGACTTTTCTATCAATGCCTATTTCGTTCTTGGCCGTACACATGTAAAGCCCAGTGTCAAGAATGGTAACGTTTTTGAAAATTAAAAAGTGGTCAATCTGCCTACAGTTGGCGGGTAATGATGGTTTCTATGAAAGAATAACAAAATGAAAAACGAATATAGACCATAATCATGATGCTTACAAGAGAGAATCAAGGATCTGGTACTTCAAGAAGGACTTTTCACTAGAACTCTGGGCTTATGGCGTGTTTTGTTTACAACAACAGAGCAATACGGTGTTAAATAAAAAAAATCTGCATTCTACTATTATCTATACGGCTTATGAAAATGACACACTTATTGTTGTTCTTACACTTTCACGAGTTGACCGTTATAGAATAATCGTTCCACATGATAATTTCGGATATGTTCATTATTTCGTTACAAAAATACCATCCCCTTTTTACGAATCTGACATACTAAAGTAGCCTTAATACCGGATTTGTAATACTATGACTAGCATGAAGGTACCCAGATGTGAAGTGGCTTATGACACGTTCTAATAAGAACATGCATACATAAAGTATTTGGATTTCTGACGATAATCATACAAATGATTGGATTGACTGCTTTATGAACGAAACATTTTTTTTTATCAAGAACGTCTATCAAAGCTACCTTAAAACACTGACTGTGTACAGACTTATTCATACCAGTTATTATTCGCAAATGAATTTTAATCGGTTATTCAATATAACTCCTCTGCTTTTCAGTGGTTGATAAGCAAGGGACTCAATCATATTTTGGCTTGATTTTGGTTATCGTGACTTAGTCTATTGAATTGATTTTATTTAAAGAAACTCTATAATGATGCCAATGAGGTTAAGTGACATTTTTAGCCTGTGTATATCTTTCTGTTCGGTTTGGTGTAAGCTAATTCTCCATATTGAAAGACGGACTATGGCTTATAATGGTTTAACTTTTTCAAATTGAGACCTGGATGGAGAGATTTTCTCATCGGCACTCTTACTACATCTTAAATCTTTAAAGCTTGATTTGAACGTGAATGCATATTTATAAATCCCGGACATTCAAACGAACGAAAACAAAAGTTTCCGAGACATCCGTGTGGACAAGAATGTACTCGCGATTATCCAATAATCCAATAACATATACATTTCAAGTTTCATTATTTTTTTCTATAAAAGACAGGAACGAAATATATCAGAGAGACAGTAAACGCATAGAGCATAAATAAACTGACAACACCATACCTAAAAAGAAAAAAAAAACAGACGAATAATAGTACACAAGACACAACTTAGACAACTACAGACTAAGCAACACGAACCCCACTAAAAACTGAGGTGATCGCATGTGCTCTCAGTGTTATGATGTAACTTTGGGAAACTGTCCTTTTTGTAAAATAAGGATACTAGTTCTTTGTATCGATATTGACCATAATGACCTACCATAACTATATGATATTTTAAAATTTGTTTTCACAAAGAATATTCGACATTCAATTAAACTTTATTTTACATACTATTAACCAATCCTTATCATTTACCGATTGATGCTTTGACTAAAGTATGTCAATCTGTAACAAGTGAAATAAAAGATCAAACTTGTCAATTATAACTTCACAACCTTAACAATACCAACTATACATTTAAACGTACGTCTATCGACTCCCACTTAATATAAGGCACAGGAATCGCTTCCGCAAAACATGTGATATGTAATACATCTGTACCTTCATCTATTGTTTTCACTTCATCCAACAGTATCTTAGGAGCTATATTTATGGATGGAGCTATAACGAAATGAAAAACAAATTTAAATTACAGACGGTTGCTACATTTGGTGCAGGATCTGCTTTCCCTTAAAGAGCACGTAAATAATCCTACGTTTTGGTTGGTTTCGTGTGGGTAAGTCTTTAGTTACCTCCAAGTGCATTGTATGTTGTGATTTGTATACTGTTGTTTGTATTTTGTCTGTTCTCTGGTGTTGTCAGTATGTTTTCGACTAATAAGTTCGAATATCATTCGGAAACCGTTAAACACGTTACAGTGAAGCTCGCATGGTTTTCTAATTTTTGTTTAACAATATACAACTCGTCTAAACATCAACCCAACAATGTTAGATCTGTAAATTTGCTTTCGCAAATTTTTGGTTCTTCCCTCGCCGGGATTCGAACCCATGCTACTGTGATATCGTGACACCAAATCGCCTGCACTGTAGCCGTCCCGCTAGACTACACGACCACCTGGGCTTATAAATATAATTATTTTCTGTGACTGTATATTACATTAATTTGTAGGATCCTTTACTATAGATAATTTAGCTGATCTGTAACAATAACATCTTCATGCCTTATCATGTACTGTAGTACGCCGCTAGATTAAAACTGACGAGGAAAGGTAACATATATATATATGTATAATCGTCAATGGCAGTCAGCAGGGTTTTAGATCATCACTTGTTCGACCTGGTAGATAAATGCGTTTTGTTAAAATATATTTTTTCACCCTTTGGTTTGTTCTGTATTTAGATCCCTCTACAAAGAAATTTGTTACATGCACACGTATAAAAATGGCGGTTTTTATCCAACGCAATTATAAGTTTGAACGTTGTTTTCAATCGACACTTGTTTATAACATATACATTATATAGCAATAACGTCATAAAGAACATAACACGTCTGATAATTGGCTGAAAGTTTTTTTGTTTATCATGTAATAGACGTCATATGACCTTGACGTAAGCAATGTATTTGCATGTTTACTCTTGCTTAAAAAGGAATTAAGAAATAAATCATAAGGAATGACTAATATTTTTTGCTATCTGTTCGTGATAACTTTAAAAAAAACTGTTGCATACTTTCAAAAAGCAGCTACGCGAATTAATCAGTGTGCACCACTTGCAGAAAAAAAAACATTTCACTCATTCCCTACATGCCTCTAATATGTAAATCGGATAATGCAATAAATGTTTCATTTACTAACCATTTTGGCAGTGCCTTCCAGTGTATCCACTTGGACAACTACAGTTATATCCATTGATCATATCAACACATATTCCTCCATTTACACAGGGCGAACTGTGACATTCACTGATTTCTACAAAGTATTTTTTATCCTGTTTCAATTAAAATCAAGTCTGTCTGGAGTGTCTTGTATGAAAACAAATCGATATATATATAAACTAATGTGTGAAATATTTATACAGTTTATATCTTTGTCAGATCCAAAAAGAAAGGCAATTGTGATTCAAGCAGTTAACTGAATTTAAATAATTATGGTACCAAAGACAATGAAAGATAAGCTAAACTAATTCAAACAAAGGCGTACTAAACACATTTAAATAGTAATTGATTATTGTTCTATCATTTGCATCCATTTACAGGTTGCATTTCTGTAAATATTTCGCATAGAAACTACTTTTACGGCTTAAACTGTACCACTTTTACTACGAAGCTTTGAAAACAATCTTATTCTAGAATTTTCTATGAATATTCTAGATCTCACAAAAAGAGACGGGGGTTGAGCAATAGCTGTATTTACAAAGTGCAACCTACAAGTATATTTTCATGTAGTCTTTTTTTCTTTTTTATGTATAATGATCTTACCATATTGACAATTTATTCCAGCATATCCATTGGAACAATTACACGTGTATCCATTCATCCCATCAAAGCACACACCTTTATTTAGACAAGGACTGCTTGTGCAATACTTCACTGAAAATTGTAAGATAGGTTTTATAGGTTTTATCAATAAAAAAAACCCACTGAATTAAATATTTTTTTAAATGTGTTCTGGTATAACTTAAAAGGGATACTCTAGAGGACTCAGTTAACGTCAAACGTTATATAATATGCAAATTATATGTAATGATTTTAGTCAAAAGGCAACAATTCGCTCACTTGCAATAAACTTAGTCTGTCTGTTTATTGTAATGAAAGTTTATCATGTATATATTACCAATTAAAATAGGTGTACAAAAAATTCTGTTTTAACCTTAATCTATGTACAAACAAACAAAGAAATTATCAAAGTGCAAGGAAATAGACATGTAGACAAAGCATATAGGCGAAAATCGAAGACTTCAATACACGAAATCTTCCGATCAACTTTAAAAATAAAGACTAGACATTTTTAGAAATAACCCTATTATCAACTCTCTGCTCATACACAGGTGGCTATGACCAGGTTTAATCCAGCATTTTCTACATAAAATAATGCCTGTACCGAGTTTGAAATTATAACAGTTGTTATTCAATTGTTTATTAATGTGTTTACGCGTATTATGTTGCCATTATTTTACGATCTTTTCGTTTTAAATTCTCCTCGCAGCTCGGTATGTCTGTAATTGTACTTATTGAGAGTGTCTAAGAAGCAATTGCAAGCTCTTGCATACCGAATAAATTGTAAAAAGGTAATCCACATGCAGGTGTAGTTAGATACTGCTATTGAGGTTTGTTTTCCATTCAAGCGATTTGTTTCCGTTAATGATTAAGCCGTTTAATCGGGGACTCTCTGTTTTGTATTTTTCGCGGAGTTCAGTATTTTGCTATTTCTTTACTTTTTTTCAAAAAAGATTAGGAATGTTTTTATTCTTTATTTCGTTAGTTTTGTAAAATACTCCTCTTTTATTGATGAAGAATCTGAGCATTGTTTGCTAATAGATTTAGAAAAATCAATACCTGTTTCACAATATAAACCATTGTATCCTGTTGTACAAGTGCACGTGAAGAAATTAACTGCATCATGGCACACACCACCATGCTGGCATGGACTACTACTACACTCATTGGTATCTACAAGATACAAATTTAAATCTTAAATTGTATTTAAATAGTTGTTTACCACATTTTGCAAGAAGACAGTAAAAATGATGAAGTTGACACGATGGGTACCAAATGTGTTGTAGAATCTTCTAACCCTTGGTGTTTTTTTTACTTGAGGCACTAACACAACCAATAATATGATGACCATAGAACCTCAGAAATCAGGATAAAACTATTTCTTCCTTAAGTCTGTTATAACAGTTTTGTATGTACATAGAACGACTCAGAGGAAAATCCAATTGGAAAGTCAATAATCACATGATAAAATCAAATGACAAAACACATCCTGTAACGTTGTTAACATAGTCTGCATATTATGCCGATTCACGTACTAAACCTTTAATGAAATACGACGGTTTTGATAATACGTTACTACTGAATAGTTGGACATTAACAATTGAAAAGTTGAAATTACTGCGAGTGACATATATTTTTGTTTTAAGTCGCCCATTTGTGTTACTATTGAGGGGAAAATATGAAGTCGAATCATAAATGGTAAGTCATATGAAAACATTATTTTCATATCTTTTATACAAGAAATTAGTAAATAAGAAATAAATTTGAATTATATAAATGAATCGTAATGTGGTTTTATACGTCCCATCACAAAATATTTAAATAACAATGAAACATTCTTTGAAACAAGATAAAACATTTGCTAAATTTAATCATCGGTACAAGGACATCATTCGTAAATATAACTCTACATGCTAACTGCTTATACGTTGAGGTATTCCACATCCAATCTTTAATGGTAATATTCTTTATAAAGCACAAAAATGTCAATGTCAGTATTCACCTCAGTATATGATGGTATGCCACTAAACCCATTAGGGGGGGGGGGAGGGGAGGAGGGGGGGGATAGTGTCTGATATTAATATGATGAAGACATATTCTTTCAATCAGTGTATTTGAAGTCTGGAACTGGTTAACTGCTAGTTGTCTGTTGTTATTGATGCATTAATGACATTTTGTTTAGTTTCTTTTGTTACATCTTCTGACATCCGACTCGGACTTCGTTTGAACTCAATTTAACGTGCGTATTGTAATGCGTTTACTTTTCTACCTTGGCTAGAGGTATAAAGGGAAGGGTTGATATCTCATTTACATGTTAAACCCACCGCATTTTTGCGCCTGTTCCAAATTCTGGCATTTGTTAGTCTTCTATTATTTATAAATTTAGTTTCTGGTGTATAATTTAGTATGGCGATCATTATCACTGAACTAGTTTATATATATTTATTTAGGGGCCAACTGAAGGAAGTATCCGGGTGTGGAAATTTCTCGCTGCATTGAAGACCTGTTGGTGACCTTCAGCTGTTGTCTGTTATATGGTCGGGTTGTTTTCTCTTTGACACATTCCCCATTTCCATTCTCAATTTTATTTGAATAGTTTTTTTAACCAGATGTTGTAGCACCTAATTGTTTGACAATATAGGCAACTGTATCCAGCAGAACATATGCAAAGTGAACTTTTTAACTGTATCATGACACACACCTCCATGATGACATGGATTACTAGCACAGTCAGTAATATCTACAATGATACAGTTGATACATGTTAAGCCCTGGTCACAACGAACCAACGACACATCTATGCAGCGCCACGACATTAAATTTGTACAAATCGCGGGTCATCTTTGATCGCTGTATGACATCATCCTGGCGCTGTCGGGTTTCATGGGACGAAAATTGAACATGCACCTTTTTTGCCTAACGATTCTTCTGTCTTGTGGCTGTCGTGATAGTGTCTTACCACAGTCGTGTGACAAACACATTGTCGTGGGTGGGTACCAACATAAATATTTTAATAAAAACAATCGTACGATTGTAGTACGACTGTCATACGGCACTCTCACGACTGTCGCACGTTTGTCTCAAGATGATCAAAATTCGTACGATGCTGGCGATGCTGGCAGAACAATAATTGTTTGTCGTACGATAGTGATACGTTCATCGTGCAACATATTTTCGTTTTATTTAGAAAAATACTATTCGGCGGGATTGTCCATTAACTTCTCCCTGCCCCCCGTGATAATGACGATTGATTGATTGTTGTTGCGTAATGTTCAGTTGCAAAAAGTTCAGGCATGTTAAGGACGAGAACAAGTTAACAATAGATACAATAGATAGGTGTTTTAATGATACAGGCCATCCGGGATGATGCTCGGGAAAAATTTGTACCTCTACTGGAAAATGGTTGTATATTGGATAGGGACAGAAATCTTGCCTTGCAACAGATAACCTACGGACCCCAAAAAGAGTTGTTGCAAATGTTGTTAACGTGCAAAGAACCTGGCGCTCTCTTTACATTAGAGTTTGATGTTACAGTGACGACATTATCAGCGTGGTCGTCTCCAGCAGTTTCCGAATCGTTTAAGGCTGTTGTAGGATGGTCCTTTGTCTGGTCTACATCACCCACGTTTACTGCTACCACCTATCTTTTGTTAATTTTTTCTTTTCGGGTGCACCCTATTTTAAGTTCGCTGAACAATTATAAACTTATACGAACAACGTCGTTTATTTATACACTGAACAATATTGAGAGCAAATGGCAAATGGCACGAAATAAATCGAGTCTTCGTCATGACAAGAAGTTCGGAGTCAAATGCGCAAGTGACCCATTAAAGTCGTGTGACCGTCGTTCGACAGCAACACGCGCATCCCATGACTTGAAACCCTGAAATATAGCATCAAACAACTCACGATTATCGTACGACTGTCGCATAACTTTCGCACGACTCACTTGCAACAAACCCACGACAGTACAATTACAATTTTTGTTCTGTATTGTATCCATTGTGAAACCATCGTGGATATGTCGTAGCTGATGTGACTACTGAAAATATTATTTTGATATTTTCCACGATAGAGCCACGACAACTATTTTATAGATCTTCCACGACAAAAAATCTTGCGATCTGTTGTGATCGGGGTTTTAGTTGAATTACTAAAGCTGTATTTGGCAAAACTTTAAGACGTTTTGGTTCACAATGCCTTTCAACTTATCATTTTATTTGGCGTTTTCAACTTTTTTAAAGGGTCTCTGGTCTAGTCTTTTGTAGTTGAACTGGTGTCTGGTGAAAACACATAATATCAATCCTGTTATCTATGATGAGTTCATTTTACAATACATAGTGCTAGTGCACAAAAACATACCCTTGCCAATATAATATAATACATCAATTTACTGATACATATATAACTATATTTGGTTTTTTTAACAAGAACAAATGTATAATTTGTTGTAATGCATGGTTTGGTGATGTTTCGATACCATTAAATAAACTCATCATAGATACCAGAACTAATTTTTGTAAAACCGTGTTTTATTGGCAGACGCAATTTGACAGATATATGTCTTGGAATTTTTTTTTCTCTAGAAAGCACATTTTCTAGATATCATATCACTGCATGTACTTTCGATCATAAAAAAATTATTATAAAGTAGTTGTTAAAAAGCTGTTTTCTTATTCTCAAAAACTTCTACTTAAGTTGTTTTTATATTTAAAAAATCCGTTACTGCATATTAGTACAAACATATAAACGAAAAATATGGTTGACATAATCTAAGAAATGCAGAAAGAAATTTTTTTTCACCACAACACTTTTTACATAAAATATTTATTGCCCATTTTTTAAATGACTTTATATTAATAGAAAAAGATTACGTTAAAAAATTACCTGATTCACATTGTGCTCCAGTGTATCCTGCAGTACACGTGCATGTGAATTTGTTTACTCCGTCCTGACAAACACTCCCATGCTGACATGGATTACTGGCACACTCATTTATTTCTGAATCAAACTGGTCCATATTAATAAAGAACAACGATAGTCATGTACTTTTTTTAATATTAAACGTGTTTAATGACAGACAATCATAATTTTATACTAATTGTGATATTTTTATTCATAAATTAATGCGTAGAATTGAAAGCAGGAACATTACAAACATATAACTTGATAAACAATGAACAACATGTTCAAATTGTATGATTACAATGTATCATGGTGACAGAAGAAATTAACTTTGATATTTGCCATGCATTTTCATGTTGTGTATTTGTGGACAATGAAATTAAACCAAGAAGTCCAAATGGTGCAGTTGTAATCATACAATCGTAAATCTTACGGACGCAATCACGACTTTTTTGACCGTTATGGAATAACCGTTTCACAGATGATATCGGATATGTTTTTTTTTTAAATCCCCTGGCCTTTTCCTGAATGTGACTTACCGATTTAGATTTTTTAATAACATGAGCCGTGACAGGTGCCACATGTGGGGCAGGATCTGCTTACCCTTCCCGAGCAACTTAAATTACCCCTAGTATTTGTAAGGTTCTTGTTGCTCAGTCTTTAGTTTTTTATTTTGTTTCTTGTGTACTATAATTTTTCTGTTTGTCTTTTTCATTTTTATCCATGGCGTTGTCAGTTTGATTGTTCGTCTGGTATCTTTCGCTCCTATTTTAGTATAGCTACAATTAGCGACCGCTATATTAAAGTTTAACACATCTTTTTAATAACAAATAGCTTGAAATTAACAGAAAGACCAGCAATAGATACACAAGTTTCAACAACATAGTACATGAATTCGTATTTCAAGAGTATTCATTGAAAAATAAAGTATGTCAGCAATTTAAAGATGTGTAAAAAACATAATTGTGTCGATTCCATAAAATTAAAAACGAACTTCAAGGATAATTCTGAATTGAATATTCGTAAAATCTTAAGCTAAAAACGTCAAACTATAAAAACACGTCTGTGATATTTCTATCTGCATGATCTTGGTACAAGCATTTTTTATATAGAAAATGGCAGTATAAGTCTGGTTTAAAAGCTATATAAACACTTCACCTGTATGACAGTCATTTATAATTTCATAATATTGACAACAATGTGTGAGCAAAAACAAATAGAAATGATTTGTCAAATTGTAAGAAAATGTGCTTATTACAAAATAAATATGAAACATTTTTTACAAAGACATAACGAAAGGGCATATAGAAACTCTATAGACAAGTATATAAGCAAAAATGATAGACAGGAATACAGAATTTAAGACAGTTGTTTCGATACTATTAATAACCGTGTTTTATTGGTAAACGCAACTTGACAGATATATGTATTGGGATAGATTTTTTTGTCCAGAAAGCACAGTTTCTGGATATCATATCATTGCATTTACCTTCGATCATAGGAGAAATAATAAAGTAGTTATTGAAAAGCAGTATTTAATTCTCAAAAACTTCTACTCAAGTTGTTTTTACATTAAAAAAAATATATAATGACTTTTCTGCATATTAGTACAAACTTATAAACGAAAAATATGGCAAAACATAATCTGAAGACTAAGAAATGCAGAAAGACAATTTAGTTTGCACCACAACACTCATTTACAGACATAATACATCAATTGCCTTTTTTTTAAAAAAAACTTTATATTATTAGAAAAAGATAACGCTAAAAAATTACCTGATTCACATTGTGCTCCAGTAAATCCTGCAGTACACGTGCATGTGAATTTGTTTACTCCGTCCTGACAAACACTCCCATGCTGACATGGATTACTGGCACACTCATTTATTTCTAAAACAAACTGGTCCATATTAATAAAGAACAACAATAGTCATGTACTTTTTTTTATATTAAAGGTTTTTAATGACAGACACTCATAATTTTATTCTAATTTTGATGTTTTTATTCACAAATTGATGCGCAAAATTGAAAGCAGGCTTGCAACATTACAAATATATAACTTGATAAACAATGAAAAACATGTTCAAATTGTATGATTACAATGTATCATGGTGAAAGAAGAGTTCAACGTTGCTATTTGCAATGCATTTATATATTGTTCATTTGTGGACAATGCAATTAAACCAAGAAGTCCAAAAGGTGCAGTTAAAATCACCCCTTTGTTGAATTTACGGACGTCATCACGAGTTTGTTGACCGTTATGGAATAACCATTTCACAGATGATATCGGATATGTTTTATAAAATCTCCTTGCCTTTTTCTGAATGTTACTGACCGAATTAGACTATTTACCGTATTTGTAATGACATGAGCCGCAACGGGTGCAACATGTGGAGTAGGATCTGCTTACCCTTCCAGAGCACCTGAGATCACACTTAGTTTTTAATGGGGTTCGTGTTGCTCAATCTTTATTGTTTCTTGTGTACTATTATTTGTCTGTTTGTCTGGTATCTTTCGCTCCTCTTAGCGACCGCTATATTAAAGCTTAACACATCTATTTAATAACAAATAGTTTGAAATTAACAGATAAACTAGCAATTGATACAAAAGTTTCAGCAACATACATGAATTCGTATTTCAATAGTCTTCATTGAAAAATAAAGTATGTCAGAAATTCAAAGATGTGCTTAAATAATAATTGTGTCGATTACATAAAATTAAAAACGAACTTCAAGGATAATTCTGAATTGAATGTTTGTAAAATCTAAGGCTAAAAGACATCAAACTAAGGATAAATAACTGTCATATTCCTATCTTCACGATCTTGGTACAGGCTTTTTTATGTAGAAAATGACAGTATACATGTAAGTCAAGTTTAAAAGCTATATCAACACTTCACCTGTATGACAGGCATTCATAATTTCATAATATTGACAACAATGTGTGAGCAAAATCAAAAAGAAATAATTTGTCAAATTGTAAAACAAATGTGCTATAATCCTTATTACAAAATAAAGATATAAAATGTTCTGAAAAGAAAAAACAAAAGGGCTTATATAAACTATACAGACAAGTTAATAAGCAAAACTGAAAGACAGGAATACAAAAATTAACACAGACAAAAATTAAAATTCTGGGATGTATAACTACCTATCCATGTCAAAATATATTACAAAACTTGGACTGAACAGTACAGTTTTAAATTTAGAAAGAAAAAGAAGAAGAACATGATAAAACATAATGAGTTTTACATTTAGATACTTATGTTTGGGAGTATCTTATATAATTTATGGTTTGTTGGTACTTAAGTGATTCAGATTTTGATAACTTCTTTAATTGCTAGTCTGTTAATCTCAATTGTAAGATAGAAGGTAGATGTTTTTAGATTATAAGAAACACTAACATGTTATAATGATAACTATATATACATTTCAAAGATATGGATGAAGGTAAATGAGGGGTTTTCATATACTAAAACGCAAGTCAAACAAATGTACCATTATTTTATAACTAATTGCTATAGAATTAAATGTTAACCTGTTTCACAAAGTATACCAGTATATCCACCAGAACAAGCGCATATGAACTTATTTACTCCATCTACGCATACACCACCATGCTGACATGGATTACTAGCACACTCATTTATATCTATGAGGATATATACACATTTTTAGGATCAAATAGTTGAATATAACGTACACATCTTGTTAATCTAATTAAAAACAAATAGATAAAACGAATTTCATGGAATCCAACAGAAACGAAGCCCGATGCTGATGTAGCAGAGTCATTTTTTTATGCTCCATAAACTATGTAATTTGTACGTTGAAAATCATTGATTTATATTAAAATCTACTTATTAAATTCATTTTGAGTCTCAGTTAATTATTTCACTCTTGCAAAGTATTTTTACTAAAGAATATTTATCCTTTAATATTTGATTTAGTATATAATTTGCGTATTGAGTAACGTTACTCATACATATTCATGGGAGTTGATATTGAACTCTTGTTTTGATTAGTTCTTATTTGTTGGCGGTTAAGTTGAGTTTTTCCTGTGTGCACCTTAGGTAGAATTTACCTGGACACTGGTCAGTGAAAGATTTCCATTGTTGACTCGAATTATATTATACCAGAAACCCATATTTACAGACTGTATAGTTACTAGATTCAGCATTATAGTTTTCAAGACATGACTAGACTCTGATGTAAATTATTTACTTTGTGCCAAGTTCCTTATTTACTGGCGAACTCACTCCACAAGTGGTAAACGAATAAGTTGTAGATTTTGTACTATTTTATACTATAGAAATAATAGTAAGTCATGGATTATTTCCTTTGGTGATTTGCACGTTTTAGCAAATTGTGGTATAGAATTTATATGTTGGTATTCAGACATAGTAAATACTTTTTGAATGTTGTAATATTTGTGAAGTTCAATTGTAAACTTTCATGTACTTACAAGAAGTAATTTTAAAATACATTTAATTATATTTGGTTGTCAACACGATAGAAATGATTACCGTCGGTAACCGAAACGGTTTATTAAAGTACATGTGACATGTGATGTACATTTCACTCCACGATTGAATGAATGAACATTCCATAGAAAATGTGTATCTACTGTTCATAGTAACACTATTATTTTAGAAATTGTTTAAACTGTATTAAAATTGTCTGTGATATAATATGTGTATAATATATTCCAGGTTACATGAATTATCGTTAATGTTTATAATTTTGTTATTTCAGAGATTTTATTCTCTGGTAATAAAGTATCCGAACCTTAGAAAGTCTTTTGGTTATTTCATTTATACCAGAAGAGACCCCTTTCCACACTAAAAATAATTGAGTGTATTCTTGCTTGCATCATTGGCCAAGCGAATCTCCCGGTAATCGGATAAAGATCATACGAGTTTACATATAGACCGCGAATACATGTTAATAGTAAGATGCAAAACTGACGCATCGTATCTGCCAATAACTTGTTTGACATCTTTACTGGTGCAACGTTATATTGATAATCGATCAAGAAGATTAATGGACATTCTGGTTTAGTTTTCCATTCAAATAATTTGCCCTGTAACAATGAACGTTTTTGGCTGTATTTGTTCATTAAATGCATGGTTAAGGTACATTGTAACTGTACGTATGACTGACAATTATGTGAAACGTATTTTAAGCCAGACGTCAAACTATTTCTTGTTATAATATTATTTGCTTTTTATCGCACATCTCCTTTTATATATAGATAGAATTATTCTTCAGAAGACATTATTGCCTACTGTATCATGGCGCACACCACCGTAATTGCATGGGCTACTGGCACACACATTGATATCTGTCATAATGTTTTGGTATCAGACAATGAATATTTTGTCCGAAAATATTACGTTATTCAGTACAATACTAGTAGAACTCCTAATGTGTATTCGCTTGTCCCGGAGCTTGTAATTCAGTAGTTGTCGTTTGTTTGTGTGTTACATATTTTTGTTCATTTTTTATATAAATAAGGCCGTTAGTTTTCTCGCTTGATTTTTTTTACATTGTCATTTCGTGGCCTTATATTGCTGACTATGAAGTATGGGCTTTGCTCATTGTTGAAGGCCGTTTTGTTACCTATATTTGTTAATTTCTGGTCTCTTGTGGAGAGTTGCCTCGTTGGCAATCATACCACATCTTCTTTTTTATTTAGACCCGTATTTGTTTATAATGTCAATTCATAAAAAAAATAATGTACCTTTATTTTTTTAAAGAACAAAATATCTTAAAACTAGCTTACTGATTTCACAGTGTCTTCCAGTGTAGCCATCACTACATAAACATACTGATGAACTTATGCACGTTCCACCATTTTGACAGTGATTTCGTGGATCGCTGCATGCTCTAGAATCTACATTTTCCAACAAAAGTATAGTGTATAAGTTATGGTGTAATACCACTAATCATAGTACGTCCCATCTTATTGCATACGAAAATGGACAAAAAATGAAGCTTAGACATATTTTTAAATGTTTTTGATAGTCGATTGGAAAAGAAATCATTACAACCTACATTTATTCCGTTCCACTCTGCGGGGGAGCAATTTGCTGCCTTGTAGCGGCAGTGTCTAAAAGTACAGTCATTTCTATGTAGAATATGATGGATTGAACATTGTTTATATCATTCACTCTCCTCTCACTTGTACAGCAGTCTCATAAAATTTCGTTATATTTACAACGATGAGCGAACAAACAGACATGATAAATAAATAGTCAAAATATGGTTACAGCAGTCATCACTGTGTTACAATTTTACAAAAAAACACAAAAACGTCTATCAAATTGAAAACATATTTATTGCTTTGTCATTCATGCCTGACGCGGAAACTGTATACATCACATAGTAAGAAATGTTTTCGTTCAATGACTATACAAAACAGTTTCATAATTTCACATGGGGGATGTTGGCAAACAGGGTTAGAAAATTAAAAATATGTAAGAATTAATTTCAGAAATAGACCGATATTCAAAATTGTCTTGAAGTTTTGTAAAATTTCTAAGAATCCAAATATGTTTAATACCACTACGCGATTAAAAAAGTTTTGTTGTTTGTCGTTCAACGTATTTTCAAATTTATAATAGAACTATAATATAATGACATTTAATAGAACAATAACATAATGGCGGGATCTTTTAAAGTACAGAGTCACGTCAAAAGAACTAAAGTAACAAAACACAGCAGCAAAAATGAAAGATAATACAAACACATTGTACCGAGCCACGTCAAATGGATATCACAGAAAACAATCCAAACAGTAAAAATAATATAAATAATAGAACAATCAAAGAACAATATAACACGTTGTTAAGATGATGAACAACGTCAGTACGTAGAATTAATACATCAAGACCGTTATGTATTATTTGTGAGGTCGATTATGTTGATACGGAATGTTTATCAACAAGGTCTTGGTACCTTCCGATAAACTTTTATTTTAGAAAAATACCAGAGGTTCTTCGACATACCCCTGGTTCATAAACTTTCTGCTCAGACACTGGCGACGTTTTACAAAGTCTGAGTAGGAGCTGCAAGCTCTTCAATATTTAATAAGTTGGGAAATGTATATCCCATATGCAGGTAAAGTTGGTATAGTGCTACTAAGGTGGTAGAAATACATAATTTCAAAACTAAAATCGTCTCGTTTTCATACATTCTGGTACTGAGATGATGCATGTCAAATTCGAGACATAAGTCTAAAAATGAGGTAGAGGAAGCCGTGTATGTTGTTTCTTTAATTTCTAGTTCTAAGGGATATATTAATTGAACCCAATCAGAACAGTTTTGTTGTTTATGGATATATTGATTGATTGATTGTCGGTTGATTTACGCATTAGCACAACAAGGCTATATCGCGGCGAGAGCTAATTCGAATATTTTTACAATTTAAAGCATATTTTTAAAATAAGACAAAAAGTCCTTCAATATACTAAAATTCTAGACTAAAGCAAATTGATTATTTACAAATAAAAATCAACAGTAAGATAACGCGATAAAAATTAAAAACGACTTAAATATAATAACATTTATATAACATTTTTATATTCTATAATAAATTCCAATTTCTTTTAAAAATGCAACAATATTTGTAAATGGAACATTATTAAATAAATAATACATATTATTGACATTAAAATGATTCTAACGAATATCAGCAAAGTCATTACAATTAATTAAAACATGTTTAATAGTATACTTGCAGTTGCAAGGTACACATTGTGGTTCATCTTCATTTTTAAAAGATACTCGTGTGTTATTCTAGTATGACCAATACGACATCTATAAAGAACACACTGATCTTTTCTGTACATAAAATTATTAAAAGGTTTGCCTAAATAAGTTTAATTTTATGTAATTTATTATCATCTTTTTTACTCCATTCATTTTTCAATATATTATAAACATATTCTATAATTATATTAGATTTAAAATCAGTATATGGTATATCACAGTTAGATAAAGGGTCACCCAGGGCATTCTATGCCTTACAGCTGTGTTTCCAAGGATTTATACATGACTCGGAACCCATAGATATATTATTTCTTTCAAAAGAATTTTTGAATTCCTCATTACATATAAAATTTTGAAAATTGTTGAGTTTTTAATTTTAGTATTTTGTATAGCTTGTAAGCATGAAAGTGAATCAGAACATATAATAAATTTGGATTTATCTGAAGAAGCATTAAATTTCAAAGCCAAAATTATTACTTCTGCTTCAGCAGTAAAGATGGATGCATCAGATGGCAAACGGAGAGTTGCAGCTCTGTCCCTGAAGACAGCAGCAGATGCAACTCTGTCACCATCTTTTGATCCATCAGTATAGACAGTTGAAAAACCTAGATAATCGGCTTTAATTTCAGCATAGTGTTGCTGAATTAAAAGAGGATTTGTTTTAATTTTATTGTGTTCACGGAGATCAAATATCATTTTTGGTTAGGGAAGTTCCCATGGAGAACATTTGCAAGTTTTAACTTGAGCAACATATTTTAAATCAAAAGAAGCTAAATGTGGTTTTAAACGTATACCTAACGGCGGAATTTTATTTTCATGTTTTGCAAAAATATTTTCATAAATCGGATTAAAAACACAGCTGTAGGCAGGATTATCTGAATAGGCTTTTAGTTTGACAGTATATTGAAGTCCAAGCTTCAAACGTCTGCTAGAGAGTGAGTGCTCATCAGCCTTTACATACAGACTCTCAACTGGTGAGGTTTTAAATGCGCCAAGACAGAGACGCAAACCCTGGTGATGCACATCATCGAGAATCTGTATGTAGGACTTCCTTGCAGAGCCATACACTACAGAGCCATAATCTAGTTTAGATCTAACAAGAGATCTATATAAATGAAGTAAAATGTTGCGATCAGCACCCCAGTCAGTACTGCCGACAAGTTTTAAATATCTAACGCTTTTAAACATCTCGATTTTAACATTTTGATATGGGATAGAAAGGTTAACTTTTTATCGAAAATTAACCCAAGAAATTTGGTTTCATCAACCATTTTAATGGGGTTGCCGTACAAAGTGAGTTCTGGATCAAGATCCAATTTCCTTTTGTTACAAAAATGCATCCCGACCGTTTTTGACGTGGAAAATTTAAAACCATTTTCCGAGGCCCATTTTTCAATTCTTCCAAGACATAATTGTAATTGTCTTTCTATGTTATTCATATTTTTGCCTCTGTAACATATTAAAAAAATCATCAACGTACAGTGAACCTTCAATATTACTTTTCAAAACTTGATTTTAAGACTAAATAATGTAACAGATAAAATACTGCCCTGAGGGACACCCATCTCTTGATCATACAGATCAGACATGGTCGAATTCACTCTAACATTACATTGTCTGTTAGAGAGAAAATTATAAATACAATTTGGCATATTGCCTTTCAACCCCATATCAAATAGATCTTTTAAAATACCATATTCCCATGCAGTATCATAGGCCTTCTCAAGGTCGAAAAAGACCGACACCACATGTTCATTTTTCACAAAACCATTACGGACAAATGATTCGAATCGAACAAGATGATCAAGAGTACTGCGGCCCTGTCGGAATCCACACTGGATATTGGCTATTAGCCCATTTGATTACAAGAACCAAACAAGGCGATCATTGACCATACGTTCGAGTGTTTTACAGACACAACTGGTAAGAGCAATTGGTCGATAGTTAATACTTGGTTTTGGAATAGGCACGACGGTTGCAAGCTTCCAGATTGATGGTAAATCACCAGATTCCCAGATGTTATTCATGAGCTGCAAGAGAGTTTCCAGCGAGGAATCTGACAAGTGTTTTACGAGTTGGTAGTGAATATTATCAAATCAACAAGCTGTATCATGGGCTTTTGACAGAGAGGTTTTAAGTTCTTCAAGAGAAAATAGTTTATTATAATTTTCACCATTTTTTTATTTTAAGTTTAATTTAATTTTTTCTTTTTGTTTTTTAGTTTGTTTTTTAAGTCTTCCCTGTAATTGTTACAAGAAGAAGATTTCGCAAAAGTTTCACCAAGCTTGTTGACAATATCCTTTTCAGATGTTAATAAATCATTGCCGTCTTCTAAATGTTTTACAGTGGCTTTAGAATGTTTACCTTTTATTTTTTGTACCATATTCCAAACTTTTGTTATCGGAGTGCGAGATGTTATCACCGAGACACATTTTTTCCAGTATGTTCGTCGGGCTTGCCTACAAGTCCGCCGTGCCTTAGCGCGAAAAATACGGATATTACCCAAGTTTTCCGTCGTTGGTTGTTGATTGAACCGAACCGTCTTTCAGATCTTTTACGGTCACCTATTGGCTTGATCACAATAGTCATCAAACCATGGTTTGCTGGGATGTTTCGGATTTGCCGAGGTCTTAGGAATAGTTCTGTTAGCAATTGACGTTAAAACTGTATTAAAATTTAAAATTGGATCTGGTACAGTCTCAAACATCTTTGACTAAAGTTCCGCTTGACAGAGATTCTCAAACAAGGACCAGTCCGCCTTGTCAAGTTTCCAACGTGGTACTCTCTGTTGGGCAGAAGTAAAACGATGTTCAAGTACTATTGGAAAGTGATCACTCCCACATAGATCATCATGAACACGCCATGAATAATCCAGAAGAAGAGAGTGGTCGCAAATAGTGATATCAATAGAAGAATAAGACCCGTTTCCAGGATGAAGATAAGTATTAGATCCACCATTAAAAATGCATAATCCTTCTTTAAAGACAAAGTCCTCAATGATCTTACCTTTGGCATTATGAGTCTTGCTACCCCATAATGGATTGTGGGCATTGATGTCGCCCATAAGTATAAATGGTGAGGGTAATTGATCAGTGAGGTTTTTGAGTTTTGCTTTATCTGTAATTGAATTGGGTGGAATATATATCGAACATAATGTAATTGTTTTGTCTAATGATAAACGAATTGCAACTGCCTGCAGATCCGTGGTGAGTTGGACTGTGCTATGAATGACGTTGTCTTTCACAAAAATGGACAATCCGCCTGCAGCACGTTCCTTTACCTTAGAAAATGTGCGATACATGTTGTATCCTTTTAAAGATACATTGTCACTTTCTTTTAAATGAGTTTCTTGAAGACAAAATGCAATAGATAAAAATGTCTGAACTAGAAGTGTTAACTCGAGAAGATTTATTTTAAGACCTCAGCAATTCCATTGGATGATATTAGTCGTTATTTGATAATAGAAGGGCGAATGCTGTCGAGTTTGCCAGCGTTCTTATTTCGGTCACCCTGAGATTGTGATCTTTCAGGTGGCGGAACACTTTCGATTTCCATTTCTGTTTCGTCCATAAGTGTTGAAAATCTGTTGTGTGAGGAGAGTCGTCGATCTCCAGGACCACACGCAGCTGGTTTTACTCCGCCTCGACCCCTACCCCGCGACCTCGAATCAGAAGACCTCTGAGAGGATGTGTTTACTGGCTTCTTTTAGACATCGTTCTTTTCTGGAGAACGAAGAGGAGATGGAGCTCTAATAGACTTTGTACTGGATGAAGACAACTTCTTAGATGCAGATGAAGGAAGACTATTTGAGGTGGGAGAATCATCTATGTCACTGGGAAGATCCCAGATGGATTCACCGCCCCAACTGTCTGATTTAACTGTTTCTTTTTGATTTGATTTCTTTTTTTCATTTTTTTTGTGACGATAGTCAGTTCTGTAGGGAAGATTGAGTGGACTGAGTACTGGTTTTGGAAGATTTTGGTTTTCTTGGAATTATTATTTTATCGTTAGGTTCTGTTTCAACAGGCAGCATTGTAAATGTGTCCGCATCAATTGGCCAAGTCATGTGAGTTTGCGTATTCTCGTGACTGATTGAGCGAACAACTTTGCTGGCGTACGATGGTCTGTTTGAAACAAGGAGATCATTCGAAACAGAAGCTATCTGTTTAGCTTCTGGGTAACTGATGTTTCTTTCTGTTTTAATTTTAATAATATTTTTTTCTTTAAGGTAAACAGGGAAGTCCATAGACGAAAAATGAGATTCACCACAGTTTACGCATTTAGAAGATTCAGAGTTACAGTTTGTTCCCTTGTGTCCTTCGTCAGAACACTTGAATCATCTCTGCGTACCACGACATTGTTTGCCTCCATGACCAAACTTTAGACAAGTAAAGCATCGAATTAGGTTAGGGATAAACATGTCAACTCTGATTCCGAAGCAACCTAAAGTAATAGATGGAGGAGGAATTGGAGTTCTAAAGGTCAAAAGATATGTATTTAATTTGATTATATTTCCATTCTTTTTTATTTGAAATCTAACAACATCAGTAACACCTTGGCTTGAAAGTTCCTCACCGATGTCTTCCAGGGTAAGGTCACCAAGGTATTGACTTCTGTCTCGAATGATCCCCTTACAGCTGTTCAAACTGTTGTGAGGAGAGGCAGAAACAGGAAAGTTTGTAATTGTAGTCATTGTAAGCAAATTTGTTGATTGACTTTTGTTGGAACATTCAACCAACAAACTGCCAGATCTCATTTTTGAAACTTTTTTTACAGTACCAGCAACGCTTTGAATTTGTTTGTGAATTGCGAAGGGTGATATTTTTTAAATTGGGTTTTCATTTGTTCCTTTTATTACAATAAATCTGGGCCAACTGTCATCTTCCCGACAGGGCATTGAATCATCACATTTTCTTTTCTTATGTATTAAAGCTGATTTATAGGGTTGGTTTTGTTGTGCCATACGAAAGGAGAAAGATTCACCATTCTTGTCATCCACCCACCTCGGAGTTCCTACAATAGTTATCAAAGATACCAGGATTATAATTTTGTACGCCAGACGCGCGTTTCGTCTACATAAGACTCATCAGTAAACGCTCATATCAAAATATTTAAAAAGCCAAACAAGTACAAAGTTGAAGAGCATTGAGGATCCAAAATTCCAAAAAGTTGTGCCAAATACGGCTAAGGTAATCTGTGCCTGGGATAAGAAAATCCTTAGTTTTTTTCAAAAATTCAAAGTTTGGGAAACAGGAAATTTATAAAAATGAGCGATGCTGTGTTTCCGTGGCGAACCGGGATCAAGTGTTAATGTTGAAAACGAGCTCCAAATATAACGTAGCTTGTTCACAAAATCAGCACCTAAGATCCACTGCGTTTATATGATATCGCAGCCAAAGCAGCTTATTAAACTAAAGTCTCGTCCGTCCGGGTATTTTCTGACCGTAAGGAGTCTGGCTATAGCCCACAAGGATCTTGTCAACCACCGACACGGGTAGCAACCCAAGGCAACGGGTTGGATAACCTATTTTATACAAAACATCGGGCATCTCACGATGTTCGGATCACTTTAGTCTGGTCTCTAGCCTTCGACTTGTCCAGCATGGGTAACCCTACGTAGCTCCACCTGGCCTAGCTCTTGGGGTCACTGGGACACGCAAGCCCCCCGACCACAGCAAGGACAGCGATCCACCGGAGGGCTTTATGGATATATAATATATTAATTTATTAATTAACTACACTGTTATTGGACTTAATATGATGAAAACTGCCTATGCAATATAAGGTGTAAACTCGGCCAATCCAGAATTCTGTATTGGCCGAGTTGACACAAGTGCAGGATTTCGGAAAGTCTTTAGTTTTTACATCGAAAGTCACGATATACACGAAATGAAAGTAAACAGTTGTTTTGAAGACGCAGTTGTCATTCAGTCATCTTAAACATGCTGAAAATGTTAGTATGGCATACATTTAAGGCTAAAGATGATCACATATATTTAAAAAGTATTTTGAAAGTAGACTATCACAAAGTTCATTTCTTGACGACCTCATAATTTCACGATCATGACGATGGTACACATCGATTTTATAATTAGTTTCTGCATAACACATGCAATGTCAGTACCTTTCAAATTACTATTTATGTGTTGCGTCTAAATTTAAGTTGTAACACTTTATAGTGACTGAAAAGGGTAGAAATTCATCAGATGAGCAAATGCTGAAGACACCTGGAAACAGCACCAGATCATTATTTATTGCATCTTATCAAAAAAGAAAGAAACTGAGATTTGGATAGTTCAACTTTAAGGAAAATATTTATTATCTCTTGAAATGAAATTAAAAAAATATTGTAACACTGTAGTTAATTAATATTATATATAATACTATTACGGGTATTTTTGTATTGGCCTTGTTATTGGTCCTCATGCCAAAACAGCAAGCATTGGACCAATAACAAGACCAATACAGAAATACTTACGTAATAATATCATAATATCTGATAGCGAAATCAAATAATCTGGCTTCTTTGAACGTCTTGTTTTCTACAAGTGTCTGACGGAACTTTGAGTCATATGACAATAAGGCGAGGTCAGCAAAGAGGGTCGCACAGTTCGTTCACATAGGAATGGCGACAACTTGTTGCAAAGGAAAATTTAAGAAAGGATTTAATCAGTGGATCTTAAACAGCAGTTGAACACAGAATGTCAATTTGAAATGGGCAACGAAAAAGCTTCGTGCGAATGTGGTGAATACCTTATGATGAAGATTAAATCATCCCTTTGTAAATCTTATGGACTCCGTCACGAGTTGGTTTACCGCTACGGAAAATCCGTTGCACAGATGATATCGGATATGTTTCACATGTCGTAAATACAAATTCGATCCCTTTTCACGAATATGAACTACCGAATTAAGCTTTTTATCGGGTTTGTAATAATACAAGCAACACGACAGGTGCCACATTTGGAGCAGGATCTGCTAAACCTTTTAATTGCAAAAGACATGGCAATTTCGTTACACGGGTCAGTCTTTTATATTACCCTTCCGACGGACGATCATTGCTTTCCGAAGACCATTCTCTCAAATGATGTCACGAGAGAGCCGAAAACTCAGTCCCTGCAATTTTCTCCCCGCAGCGGGTATGGAACCAGGAACCTTTGTCTAAGTGGTCCGATGCACTTACCACTACAACACTGCTGTCTTTGTTTTGTCTTGTGTATTACTTTTTGTTGTTATGTCTTTGACTTTCAGTCATGTTGTTTATTTTAAATCTATGAGTCTCTCTGGTACAGTATAGCGGGTTATTTTTTTGCGAAAATTAAATTTCGTGATTTTCATTGAATAAGGTATACGAAATAATTTGGCTGTTTTTTAACGGATTCAAAACTATAACCAATATCTTTTAATTGGCCGAATTTATTTTAATAGTTTTGTTCTATCCGCAAAAACAAGTGAAAAATTTCAATACTGCGACAATAATCCACTATACAATATCTTTCTCCCCGTCTGTATCAATGGAAACAGTAGTGTTTTTAGACATAAAGAGGTACACATTTTTGTTACTGGGGCTATTAGAAGGATTGCCCCACTCTCTGCACAAGGCATCATAATTACGTTTCCATTCTAAACGAATGACGTTGTTGTATACATTGTACTTTGGTAATTGCTTTACTGCCAGTCGGAAGAAAACTTGAAGTCACATTAAGGAGAATTGTTATAATGACATCGAATGTATGCTTTGACTGCATGTTCTATCCATGACAGTGTTAAAAACATATTAGTTCAAATTCAAACAGAGAAATGATAGGGTTGAGGCAAACAAATAATTAATGTAATTTAATTAGTGTTTTTTTTTTAATACACGTAATTTAACAGGGTATCATATGAAGCGCTTTAACGATTTTATACCCTAATTAATTTATAAAAGAGTAACATCAACTTCTGTTGTTTCCCTGGAATAGTCTTTATATACATTAACTAATAGCTTCAAAACGTACCAACTGAAGTCCGACAACAATCGCCCGTATATCCAACATTGCAGGTATATGGACATGCTCCACTAATGTGGCGATTATCGCACACTCCATTTTGGAAAGTATAATCATTCCTCCTGTCAGGATCAAATTCAAACACACATTCACAAAAACACCTAGGGTAACTATCTGCAAAAAGATTTATAAAAGGGAAAAACATCGGTATTAGTTTTTTTTTTTCATTTATGGTTTTCAGTCATTATATAATTTTAAAATACAAGTAAAAACTTGCCAATATAAACGTAAAGCACACTCATGCTTTTGTCTAATATAATTGCAAATTTGTGACTTAGCTACTTCATACTCTATCACAAGCTTATCAAACGAAAACGTTTGACTGAACGTATTCGACAGAAACATACTTTGCAAGCAGTTGAAATCAATATAACACTGTCATGACTATCTGTTATATTAAAACGGACCAGCAAAGATTTATAGCAGCACTTCACATAAAATTGTCCGAAAAGACTTAACATCAGCCGTGTTTATATAGATAAGACCGTTGGGTTTTCCCGTTTAAATGATTTTACACAGTTAAATTTAAGGCCTTCATAGCTTGCCGTTCGGTGTGAGCAAATGCCCCGTGTTTAAGACCGTACTTTGACCTATTATGGTTTTTCTTGTACAAAATGTTTCTTGAATGAGTTTTCCAATTGGCACTCATACAACATTTTATCATATTTGTGTATATTTGTCCAGCTGCCATACAATTTACTATCATCACGAACTGCGCCGATTGCGGACAGTCCTTTTACCCAATATGGTATAAACATTATGCTTACCGACCAGCGTTAATGTTTCTAACACGAAAATAAGTATCATGTACATGTCTCCGCCTGCAAACAAATAACACGATCTATTTATATAATAATGAAAGAACTAAATAACACAATAATGTCAATAACTGTTGTGACGGAATAGTCCAAGCATTGTGGTTTTTAGTACTCACGTATAAATAATATAAGAGTCTAGTTCCAAGACGTTATTAAAATATGTTTGACAAATGTTGGTCAAAGGTGAAAATACAGTTTGAGTAAATGTTTCAAAACGTTATTGAACTATTAACATCGTTCTTCTACATCGTGATGGTTAGCTGTCTTCTTTGCAATGTAATTTTTACCTTTTATAAATAACATTGGTAATATACACATACCTTTATTGATAGATGACATGGTTAGAATCACTAAGGAGTGTAAATACAGTTATTGATAACGTGTCAATCCTTATCTTTGTATTTCTCCTTAATTCATATTTCAGATAAATGTTTACTTGATCATGTGCAGATATTTTAACCTTCTAAGTTATTTCATTTCATTTTCTGTTTCTATGCCCACAAAATACACATTGATATAGCTATGACAGTATCTAGTCTTAAATAAAAGTACGTTATTGATAAAAATCATAATCATGTAAATACATTTGAGTGATTGGAATCAGAACAAAGGAGTCAGTCTTTAAATTGAAGACTTGTATGCCTTTGTAGTCTAGGTGTCAAAAAGGTTATCACGTTACCAAAAACGGTGTACTTCTGACGGTTATCATTCGTTTAAACAAATATGCGGCCATATGTGGTCAAGCAAGCGTTGATTTTATTGTTATACTTTAAAGTTGCTAGTTTTCTAACGAGGTTCTAAAAAGTGTTTTGTTTTCTTTAATGAAAGGACCATTTTGATCACATTCAGAGTCTTTTTGTTTAAGAATACTAGTTATCTAGTTCTATACGAAATCAATCGGATATTTACCTGAGATCTTCGATCCTTCGTTAGCTGACCTATGACATGGGATCTTCCAATGTCTCGAATACCACTATCGAGTTCGAGTTTGTTATTGCAGATATCCGAATAAAGCTATCAGTATTGACTTGATAAACAAGCTTACTTCTGTTAATTCTACCTGCTGGAAAAAGAACATTGTTGAACGTTAGCCTGTCTTTCTATAGTACTGTTCCTGAATTGCAAGTCTGTTTTCAACTAGAGCGAGTCTCTTGAAGAGGAAATTGACTCCGTTGTCACGGTCTTTGTTTGGTGTGTTCTTGTCTTGAGTGGTGCTTTGCAATGCCGTAAGGTCAATAAATTACTTAATAATTTGTTGTTTTTGTGTTTTTGTATTAAAGCAACCTTTTTTTAATTGTCTGCCTTGCCTCCGTAGTTGTCTAGTCTTCTGTTTAAGTATTGGCAGGAGTATCGATGCTGTCTTGTTGGGATCCCTTTTTGTCAATAGATTTTTGTGAAGTGATCGTGGAAGCTGGGTGAATTTAACCTGAAGAGTCATTTCTACTTTCATGGGGAAGTCATATTCTTTTCACTCATTATGAAATGTATACTGAACTAATCTCACTTGGAATATAAAGTCTTCATCAAATTTTGTCCAAACACTTGCAATTCTGGTACTGCATACAAGCTACCTTTTAATTTTTAACCGGATTTTTGTGACAAAAATGTCGGTTATTGATTTGGGGATGTACGGAGGGCGGGCGGGCGGCAATCAAATGTTGTCCGTGCATGAACTCATGAACCGTTCAACCAAAGTTTTAAAATTTTAATATGTTATTACTGACAACTATACGAGGGTCAAGTTCAATAATGACGATTTTGACTTTTACCGTTCAGGAGTTATGGTTCTTGAAAGATTGAAAAATGGAGTTTCCAGTCGTGTCCGTGCATTTACGCATGAACTGTTCTACCAAAGCTTCCCAAATTTGAATATGTTGTTACTGATGACAGAATGGAGGTCAAGTTCAATAATGACGATTTTGACTTTTACCGTTCAGGAGTTATGGTTCTTGAAAGATTGAAAAATGGAGTTTCCAGTCGTGTCCGTGCATTTACGCATGAACTGTTCTACCAAAGCTTTCCAAATTTGAATATGTTGTTACTGGTGACAGAATGGAGGTCAAGTTCAATAATGACGATTTCGACTTTTACCGTTCAGGAGTTATGGTTCTTGAAAGATTGAAAAATGGAGTTTCCAGTCGTGTCCGTGCATTTATGCATGAACTGTTCTACCAAAGCTTCCGAAATTTTAATATGCTGTTACTGATGACAAAATGGAGGTCAAGTTCAATAATGACGATTTTGACTTTTACCGTTCAGGAGTTATGGTTCTTGAAAGATTGAAAAATGGTTTCCAGTCGTGTCCGTGCATTTATGCATGAACTGTTCTACCAAAGCTTCCTAAATTTTAATATGCTGTTACTGATGACAAAATGGAGGTCAATTTCAATAATGACGATTTTGACTTTTACCGTTCAGGAGTTATGGTTCTTGAAAGATTGAAAAATGGTGTTTCCGGTCGTGTCCGTGCATTTTCTCATGAACCATGCAACCAAAGCTTTTGAAATTTAAATATGTTGTTACTGATGACAAAATAGAGGTCAAGTTCAATAATGACGATTTTGACATTTACCGTTCAGGAGTTATGGTTCTTGAAAGATCGTAAAATGGCGTTTCCATTCACGTTGTTGCATTTACTCATGAACCATTCAATCTAAGCTTTTCAAATTTTAATATGTTGATACTGATGACAAAATGGAGGTCAAATTTGATATTGACGATTTTCACTTTCACCATTCATCAGTAATGGTTCTTGTGACATTGCCAGGACACAAATAAATGTTAATAAATCCGGTTTGCTGTCGTTGTGACAGCCTCTTGTTTATTGGTTGAAATCAATTTAATATGGATGCTTGAAATATGGAAAAAATCAAATATTTTTTTCTTTTTTTTTAAATACTCATATTTGTATGTATTTACCCAGTGAACTGATTCAAGATAAGTTATGTCAAACATTGCACGACTACAACATGTAGAATTGCTCTTAATATTTACCCAGTGAAATTATCCAAGATTGGTTATTTCAAACATTGCACGACTACAACATACACAATTGCTCTTGTTTAATTGTATAAATTTCAAGAGTATCGCATATTGAATGTTTCATTGTTCGACGATATAATATGATTTATGTTAATACCTCCGGACATTTTATTACAACTTGTATCGGTGTAATTAATAAACACATATAATATATTATAACAGACAAGTTATAATCAATACATACGTTTATGTCATAAATAATCGACTTAACATGCATGCATAACATATTTGCTACTGAACATCAAACAACCAAGTACCAAAACATTTACATGTATGCATTACATACACTTGTTTTTATCTGAAACAAGTTAAAGGCTAAATGAAAGTTCAAAAGCAAACTCAAACCACATGTAATAATACTTCCCAAAGCATATTTGTATGGTTTCTTTTATCGTTTTAGAGTGTTTTTTGATGATGCAGTTGCAATAGACAACACATACATAGACAAAAAGAAAGATGACTTACATAGGGTTGCATGATAGTTCTATTACTGTGTAAAAATTCCAGTGACTTCGTACAATTATAAAAAAAATAATGACATCTATGAGCATGTGCAAATAATGCTGGTCAATTGCCTGTTAAAATAAAGACTGCATTCACAATTGATATTTGCAAGGAACACGTCAACTAATAAATTTACAATAGATGTAATCATTAAAACAACAAACATGTATATATCGTTTGTTGTCGTTCTTTCAAAAAGGGACGCAAGATAACAGAGGGACAGTCAAACTCATAAATCGAAAATGAACTGACAACGCCTGGCTAAAAATGAAAAAGACAACCATACAAATAATACTGCACACTAGGCCAATTAAAATTAAGTGCTAGATTTTCATCCCCGCCCGCCCCTCTGAAATTGTCCCGCCCCGATTTTTTTTATTTAACAAAAATACGAATCCGGATTTTATCATGTCCGTTACCGGGAACCATCGATAATTTCGTTTCATTCAACACTTCCTGTTTCGTTTTTGTATTTCTCCGCGTAATCTTATAACGATATGATTGAGACGACATTTACCGAGAATAGAGATTGATAACGAGAAGGGCATGAAATATTCGAGTAACGAGTAAAACGCCTTGTCATTTAACGCAAATTGCGGTAGTAACAAGTGAATCGAAAACCGTGTTTTTTCTTTATTTATACGATGACTTTGTGTCAGGAAATTTGGACTGTAAATGATATCCAAAGCGCAAGAATCGTAGAACAAATTGGTACAAAAAACATGACTGGATTAAAGAAATTGACACAAGCACGAATTTGTTTGATTTATGACCGTATATTGAGAAAAAAAAGTCGACAAACACGCATTTTAATTCCCTTATATTTACCCATGGCTGTTGTTTTTGTTGACAAACAGCAAACACCCTCTGTAACTGTCCCAATACCCTCAATTTAGTCATTAAAAAACTACTTTTTGGTTAGGTTCATGTTTTACATCACATAATTACTTTCCACACTGAGTTTACATTTTATTTTGTACTCATAATACTTGTGTTGCATACAATTGTACCAATACATTTTATTGATTTTATGTGGACTACAAACCATTGCTTAGAAAGCAAAATAAATTTGGTGTAGGTCTAGTCCAACTGATGAGAGCATTTCTCTTCCCTTTGATGTATACTATAAATAGGTTTCTAAAGCGGCAATTACATGTATAACAGTGGTTGACAATCAGGGATTTTTTTAAGAGTGTAAAAAATAGTGTCAGATTCCTTATACAACATGTATATACATTATACAAGCTTGTTTTCCACTAGCACATACCCCGCGGTATGAAGAACTTGTGACAAGGGTTTCATATGAAATAAAATTTAAAAAATAAAATCCTTCCACCCGCCCCATGTTTTTCGAAAATATCTACTAATTAATTTTAGTTGGCCCTTCATAGAAAACTAGAGAATATGCAACACGAACCCAAGCAAAAACTAGGGTTGATCTCAACTTTGATAAACATTTCATCTTATTCATTTATTGAGTGTTTAAATTTTGTTAATAAAAAGGCATATCAATTGCATACAAAGAAACCAATACTGTATAGATTTTCAAAATGTATTTAAAAACAAAATCATTAAAAATATGAATGATTGAAGCATAGAAACGATCAAAAAATTCATTCATAGGGTTTTTAACAGTAAAGTTATTCGAGATTGTTCACTCCATATAAGGTAAAACTGAAATACTCTTGATAACTTATATGAAGTTTCACAAATGATATCGGATATGTTCCTTACGTCGTAACTACAATCCCCTTCCCTTTCATGAATGTGACCTACCGAATTAGACTATTTACCGGATTTGTTATCACATAAGCAACAGGACGGGTGCCACATGTGATGTAGGATCTGCTTACCCTTTCAGAGCACCTGATATTACCCCTAGTTTTTGGTGGGGTTCGTGTTGTGTATTCTTTAGTTTTCTATGTTGTGTCATGTGTACTATTGTTTGTCTGTTTGTCTTTTTCCATTTTTAGCCATAGCGGAGTAAGTTTATTTTCGATTTATGAGTTTGACTGTCCCTTTGGTATCTTTCGTCCCTCTTTGGTAACTTATATGAAAGTCAGGAGTATTGCATAGAGAATTTTGTATCGCCGGAAGATATAGTATAACTCATGCTAATGACTCCTGTCTGTTCACCTTATTGTTTAATCGGTGTAATTATTTACAAAACATGCAGTAGACAAGTTTTAAACATCTAACTTATACTATCTTTATAACAGAATCTATATATTGCGTTTATTGATAACATGTTTTCGTCTCGGCCATTGATAAAAAAATGTGCTATGTGATGCTAATCAATCAACAATCAACAACTATATGCATAGCATACACGTTTGAAACAATTTAAATAAAATTGAGAATGGAAATGGGGAATGTGTCAAAGAGACAACAACCCGACCATAGAAAAAACAACAGCAGAAGGTCACCAACAGGTCTTCAATGTAGCGAAAAATTCCCGCACCTGGAGGCGTCCTTCAGCTGGCCCCTAAACAAATATATACTAGTTCAGTGATAATGAACGCCATACTAATTTCCGAATTGTACACAAGAAACTAAAATTAAAAAAAATACAAGACTTAAAAAGGTCAGAAGTCTGTTGTACAAATAAAAACTGCAATGAGTGTACGTGTCGTAGGTAGTAATTTTTATTATCGATATTTAACATGATAGTGATAAACACATAATCAAATGTCATCTCAACTCGATTGCTTTTTTACCGGCTCAAGCGAGAAAACCAATCTCGTTGAGATGATCAACGATAATCTATAAATATATCATGTTAAATACAACTTCCCATGACACGTACATTTAACGAAAATGAACAAACTGTACGTTTTTCAAAAAAATTTAAAATAAAATTTGTATATTTATGCATTTTTAAAAAAAATATAAATATATTACAACAACAAGGACACTTTTAAATATGTTGTGATGATAATTAAACAATGTAACTGCATACTGTTGTACCAATTACGAACATATATTCAACATTCACATATGAAGACTAAAAATTGTTACTCTTGTTTTGATATAATCTTTAACGTCAAAATACTTCAAAACAAGGTTAGATAGACAACAAGATAATATGATTGAAATACTGTTATTCTGTCCAAGCTATTCCACGGATTAGAAAACGTTGTGTTATACTAAATGTTAAGTTATTTTTGTATGTAAAATAATCATCAAAACAACAAAAACAACAAAAACGCGATTCAAGTAAGAATCATATTTTATTCATCAATAATATAAAAAGAAACAGGATTTTGTAATTTCGATGATAAACGAATTTGGAAATACCAAATTATTGGTTATGCACATGGTCAATATCTATTTTGTTTAACAGTAACATTATGAAGTTAGATTAGTCAAAAAATGGCATGACTAAAATGACTCTTGGTAATTTGTATGAAATTCAGGAGTATTGCATAGTGAATTTTATATTGCCGGCAGATTTCATGTTAATGCCTCTGGTCGTTTCACTGCATTGTTTTACCGGTGTGATTATCAACACTCTTGTCCTTCATAAGTCAAGTAATAACTAATACATATATATACGACATATCAAGTCGAACTAACATCAAATTGTGTTTGTCTTAACAACAGATCAATCTATTGTGTTTATTGTCGATTTGTTCTATGATATATTTGCTATTCGAAGTTTAACAATCAACGATCAACTAAAGTATCCATACCAGACATATTTGTTCCTTGAAAATAAAACTAACAGTCTTTTTTAAACAAATGATAAAACAAATCATGTTAAACATGTTAAATACAACTTGCCGAGTCATTTAATGATAATAAAAAACTGTATGTCAATGCATATTTATGCTTTTGTCATTGTTTGTTAGATATATTAAATATTACAAAAACAAGAACAGTGTAGATACTACTGTGATGATGATTAAACAAATTAGTTTAAATAAATACCTTAATACCAATTACAAAATGGATTACTGTATCAACAATTTACAAATGAATAATAAAACGTATTAATTTTGTTCTAATATAATCTTAAACATCTAAATACTTCAACACAATGTTATATATACAGCTAGATAACTTGATTGAAATACTGATCTTTTGTAAAACTTATTAAATGCTGAGTATACTTTTTAAATTTGCCCTTTTATGTTTAGTTACATTCTTTAAGTAAAATAATTATCAAAACGAAAAAGGGATTTATAAATGCACCAATGGTCATCAATAAAGATGCTGCCACTAAACACAGTGTTGTTGGTTTTTTTTTATTTAAAAAAAAAAATGACTTATGCACGCGATTTGTATACGAATCATATTGTATATCTTTACTAATTTCAAGTAAACAGGACTTGTAATTTTGATGATAAACATATTTCGCAAAAACTATGGTCAATATCAATTTGTGTGTACAGTAACATCATTCAGGTTTGATTAATCAAAATAAGACGCGACTAAAATTGCTCTTGATAACTTGTATGAAGTTCAAGAGTATTGCATAGTGAATTGTTTATTGCCGGAAGATACATGTATAATAAAAGTCATGTTTTGGCCTCAGGTCGTTTCATTACATTGTTATTCCGATGTAATTATCAACACACTCACATAAGACAAGTGTCGGTTAGTGTATAGAAAGGTATATACTATGAAAATAAGAGCGCGGGGCTTGAATGAAAGTTGAACCATTCAAACCAAAGAGGATAGTAACAAAGTAAATCATAGTCAGTCTTTTCATTCGTGGCCTGCAAGGAAATAAAGTAATAACTGTGTTCTAAGATTATTTTTCCATTGGTTAGTTATATATAATCTGATTTTATTTATCCCAAGGGTGACTGGGGTATAGAAATATGGTCACTTGGTCTTCTCCCGACCGGCAGTAAAACGCTTGCTGAAGTGGGGCGTCCGTCTGGCTGTGCGTGATGTATCAAGTTCGCAGTCACGTCCGTCAGAAGAGGACGTTAAATCCGATGCCTCGTGTAAAGAGAGTGCCACGCTCTTTGCACGTTAAGAACCCTTGCAACAACTCTTTGAGGGGTCCGTAGGTGGCCTGTTGCAAGGCAAAATTTCTGTCCCTATCCATATACCCTCCTTTCCCGGTGGCAGTCCACATTTCCCCGACCATCATCCTAGATGGCCTCTTTTACAACAACCTACCTATTGTATTTATTGTGAACTTGTTCTCGTCCTGAATAAGCATGAAATATTTGCCACTGGACGTTAAGCAACCAACAATCAATCAATCAATCTGATTTTATTTTGTTATTATTTGTTTCTTAATAGTAAATGAAACACAAACTAGTTAGTTAAGTTATTTGTATATTGATATAATTTATAACAAACAGTTAAAATGAAGAGTTAAAATCACAATTGACAATGATGATCTGGTAAGCCTGTTGCGAGATGGTTTACAATTTTTTTTATTCGACTGGGCTTCAAGTTTGTATTGTTTCCCTGAAGATCCCAGTCATTATTCATTGAAAATTTAATAATTTCGGACAACTCCTCCTTCATAGCTAACTTGTCCACAATTCTCTCCATCCGCAAATCCGCCGTACCCTACCTTCTATGGATTGACACGAACCTTAACATGACGGAGGGTATGTTGAATCATAGTCATTTTTTTCATTCTTGGCCTGCAAGGAAAGAAAAAAATAACTGAGTTTTCAAAGATTATTTTCCATTGGTTAGTTATATAAAATTTTATTTTATTTTGTTATTATTTGTTTATAGTAAATGAAACAGAAACTACAGTTAGTTAAGTTATTTGTATATTGATATAATTAATAACAAACAGTTAAAACTAACAGTTAATAATACAATTGATAATGATGATCTGGTAAGCCTGTTGCAAGATGGTTTACAATTTTTTTTATTCGACTGGGCTTCAAGTTTGTATTGTGTCCCTGAAGATCCAAGTCATTATTCATTGAAAATTTAATAATTTCGGAGAACTCCTCCTTCATAGCCAACTTGTCCACAATTCTCTCCATCCGCAAATCCGCAGGACCCCACCTTCTATGGATTGACATGAACCTTAACATGACGGAGAGTATGTTGAATCATAGTCATTCTTTTCATTCTTGGCCTGCAAGGAAAGAAAATAATAACTGAGTTTTCTAAGATTAATTTCCATTGGTTAGTTATATAAAATTTTATTTTATTTTGTTGTTATTTGTTTTTAGTAAATGAAACAGAAACTACAGTTAGTTAAGTTATTTGTATATTGATATAATTTATAACAAACAGTTAAAATGAAGAGTTAAAATCACAATTGATAATGATGATCTGGTAAGCCTGTTGCGAGATGGTTTACAATTTTTTTTATTCGACTGGGCTTCAAGTTTGTATTGTGTCCCTGAAGATCCCAGTCATTATTCATTGAAAATTTAATAATTTCGGACAACTCCTCCTTCATAGCCAACTTGTCCACAATTCTCTCCATCCAGACATCCGCAGGACCCCACCTTCTATGGATTGACATGAACCTAAACATGACGGAGAGTATGTTAAGGAGTTGTATATTCATCTAAAAATAGATTAATCAAAAATTAAATTAAAGTCTGAAAAGTTGTCTTGTCATATTTTTTCGTGATTCATTGTTGCATTCTTAGAACATGGTACTAAGTAGATGTTCAAACATTGCTAATTCAAAAAGATATTGATCGCCTGATTCTATTGCATTTAGTTCAATGACCTTCGCCCATTCATTAATTAAGTGTGGTCCACTTCTTAACATTTACAAGGTGATAAGACCTGTAATTGACTGGGTCATATTTTTCAGCATAAAAATATATGAATAGGTGTTAACAACTATCAGAAGTATAATACATGTATGACAAGGCTGATAATTAATAGATGTTTATTGTTGTAGTACTCAGTAATAGTAGTCTCAGACTCTCAGGTTACTGATGTACTGATCAAATATGTCAAGTTAATATCCCTACCTACAGATGGATTAAAAGTTTCTATACACTGCCAAAAAATCCTTGTTAAAACAGTAATTTCTGCCTTTATACAAACTTTCGAATACATAGTTTTATAAACCTTTTTTTACAAGAGATGGGCTTATCCCAGTTTTGTTAATTGATGTTTTTGAACCATGATGAATGATGTTAGTAACTAATCTAATTGAATATGCTACTTCCTAAATAATCAATTGAGTTTCCGTTTACGTATTGAAGATTAACATTCTGTTTAGATAATTTTAGTAAATTGTTTAAAGTTTTGTGAATTTTATAATGTTATAAACACAATTGTGCTCCGGAATCAACAAGTGCCCTTAGTTTTCTAGTTTTCATATTTAATATACAACTGTTTGGATTTCCTGCCAAATTGATAGTAAACAGCTTGTGTTTCTGGTTCTGGTTTTCTCTCTTTGTCGGCTTCATAACAACGAGAGTTTCTAAGTTTACCTGCAATCTTTTTTTCTTGATTTTCGAAAGTCCTTACCCTACAAAATATTTTAATGTGACCTTTTCTTCCACATTTCTTGCATTCTATTTCTTTATTAAAATTTTGAGTTTGATCAAAAACATTTACTTGTTTTATTGTTATACAATCGTTAGATCTATGTCCTATTTTATCACACTTAAAAATAAAGGCAACAGTAGTATACCGCTGTTCAAAACTCATAAAGCCAGGGACAAAAACATCGTTTAGCATTTCTATAATGGTATACATCCGCACCTGGCCTTTCCAAATGGCTATTACTTGATCTTTCTGGGGTTCCCCTCCTCAATTAAAACCTCTTTCTCATATTATGTTCGGTCATCACTACCGCAACAGCGCCTTGAAAGGTATCTGGGTTTGACCTCATGGTTTTCATTTTAAGGTGATTAAAGAAAGGTCATTTATAAAAACCAATAGTTTCTGAATAATGGGTAAATTTACATTTAAGTCCTTACCAAATTCTTCTGCCAGCTGTCAGTAGTGGAAAATAGATGTCTGGCTCATGTCATGTGATTTCCCCCAATCGTTTTACCCTGTTTACAAACATCTTTGGCTATATTTGATAAATCTAAATCTAGTGATTTCATCCAGGAGTACAGAAGATAAGCTCACTATTATATCTCGAGTTAAGGGGATGTCGGCTCCAAACATATGATTTGGCCTATACTTTCTATGCAGTTTTGTTTTAGACAGAACACTCTCAAATTTTTCACACCATTCTGGGGTTTTTCTCCGATCTGAGCCTCTGTGGCACTATAAAACCAATGGCTAAAGAGGAACTAATGTTTATTCAGTGCCTAGTTACAATCTGAACTGTCTTGTTAGGGACAGTTCTTTTATACAACTACGAACGTGACTTTAATTTAGAATAAAATTTGTTTATGATAGGTACTTACTTTTAAAAAGCCCAAAGCCACAAATAAAATGGTTCTACATAGTGACCATTACTTTTGGTCTCATATACTTAACGTTAGGTCAATTAAAACCAAACTATTAAAGTCTAATTAAATACGATGACCACATGTTGCTGAATGAAAAAGCAATTGTCATCAACTTGAACATCCCTTAAGCCAAAACATGTACATATAGAAAGTCACGTTTGTAGTTTAACAATAATACATACATTTATAAACTTTAGAAATTATGTTTAATAATATCAATACTTTCGATCACTGCATAGTGTTACATACCCCCCAATGTTCTAGAAATATAGCATAAATTTCTATGCTACAAATATAACACTACAGGATCGAAAGATACCTAAAATAAAGAATCAATACACAAAACCTGAAACAAAACATAAATATATATATTGTATAAAACAATCAATTGATAAATTTTACATAATTGTTCAATTTATTGTCAAAAGTTATATGCTATCATTCTCCATCTACTATTCTCGTCTACCATTCTCGTCTACCATTTCTCCGTCCACCATTCTCCGTCCACCATTTCTCTGTCCACCATTTCTCCGTCCACAATTTGTCCGTCCACCATACCTCCAACATCCATTACTCCGATATCCATATTCCGACATCCGTTACTCCGATATCCATACTCCGACATCCTTAACTCCGACATCCTTATTCCGATATCCATACTCCGATATCCATACTCCTACATCCTTATTCCCATATCCATACTCCGACATCCATTACTCCGATATTCATACTCCGACATCCTTTACTCCGACATCATTACTCCATCATCCGTAACTTCGACATCATTACTCCATCATCCATAACTCCGTCATTTGTATATACAATGTACAGTTAATTGTCATGTTTGTATATATATGAATGAATAAAAAGTCAGTATTTGTGATCGTATAGTGTTTTAAAACATTGTTCGTTATAATCGAATAGTACTTCAGTATTTACACGTTGTGTATTATGCTGTTACTTCAATTTATATTCGCACTATTTGTTCTGCTAATTTTAGCAGTGGATATAAATTATTAGCCACTTCTACCCTCGGTTTTAGCCGACACCAGTTTACTCACTCTGTCATACTTAGGAGCGACATTCTGCATCTTGCAACCACTTCCTCGTTTGACTGAACAAGGTAACTTTTTCTATATTTACATAATATAAAAATGACAATACCTAATAAAAGAGAAATTACTAGATAAATTACGTTATACACCCAATTTGAAAAACTTGAATCTTCTTGTATGGTTTGTAAATTTTTCAATTGGTAAATCAGATTATCCATTGGGATTTCTTTGATATTTTTTAACTCTTTTGGTAGCTCAGTCAAGTTAAACTTCGGTAAGGAGTCCTGGAATGGCTTCCAAAGTTTTCGCATTGTTAAATTAATATTTTGAATGACTTTCGTAAATGGATCATCCTCAAGAGTATATGAAGATATAAAACGGCAAAAGCGTAAGATAGTCATTAGTCGCGGTACATGTCTGATTTAACGATAAAATATTCAAAGGAGGGTTAATTATTTTAGTAAACGTTGTCTTTTGCTTATATTTTTCACAAACAATGGCAAAGCGTTAGGGTGTGTTAGTGGTAACTAACCACGAATCTGACGATATATAACTTGCCATCGGAAAAACTGAGTTTGGTTCAATTACAACACGACAATATTTATCAATATCATTTCGTTTCTTCAGGAACAAAGAAGTTAATATGCAATTTTTTACTTAAATTAATAGGATAAACAGGACTTATAATTTTACAAAATTTCGTAAAGGTGTTTGTGCATGATTGATTTCTTGCTGTTTAAGCAATACATATTTTGACCTTTCTGCATTAACTGCAAAGTATTCTACATCCAAATCGTATTTTGCAACCAAACCTATACTTGTATGATTCATTTGCATGGGCATTGGTAAATTAAATGCCTGATAAATTTCAAATTTATTATTTGAATCGTCGAGAAGAGGTATTGAAATGACAACTAATATTCTACTGTCATACAGGATAGTGGAACATGTCAAGAACCTATAAAAGAACCACAGGTTTTCTTTTGGATCGTTAGTCAATTCTAAATATTTTGGAAGTTTATCTTTTATTTCAATAAGAAGACCTTGTAAGTGGACGGAGAATGGCGGACGGAGAAATGGTAGACGAGAATGGTAGACGAGGATGGTAGATGGAGAATGATAGCATAGAACTTTGACAATAAATTGAACAATTATGTAAAATGTATCAATTGATTGTTTTATACAATATATATATTTATGTTTTATTTCAGGTTTTGTCAGCAATACCAAGTCAGGAATATGGCCATTGTTTTATTATAGTTCGTTTCTGTATGTGTTACATTTTAACGTTGCGGCGTTTGTTTGCTCTTATTTTTGAGTGTAAATTCACATTGCGATAAGACGTGTCACGGTACTTGTCTATCCCAAATTCATGTATTTGGTTTTGATGTTATATTTGTTATTCTCGTGGGATTTTGTCTGTTGCTTGGTCCGTTTCTGTGTGTGTTACATTGTAGTGTTGTGTCGTTGTTCTCTTATATTTAATGCGTTTCCCTCAGTTTTAGTTTGTTACCCCGATTTTGTTTTTTGTCCATGGATTTATGAGTTTGAACATCGGTATACATTGTTGCCTTTATTTGTGTATTGATTCTTTATTTTAGGTATCTTTCGATCCTATAGTGTTATATTTGTAGCAAAGAAATTTATGCTATATTTCTAGAACATTGAGGGGGGGGGGGGCGGTATGTAATACTATGCAGTGATCGAAAGTATTGAAATTATTAAACATTATTAAACATAATTTCTAAAGTTTTTAAATGTATGTATTATTGTTAAACTACAAACGTGACTTTCTATATGTACATGATTTGGCTTAAGGGATGTTCAAGTTGATGACAATTGCTTTTTCATTCAGCAACATGTGGTCATCGTATTTAATTAGACTTTAATAGTTTGGCTTTAATTGACCTAACGTTAAGTATATGAGACCAAAAGTAATGGTCACTATTTAGAACCATTTTATTTGTGGCTTTGGGCTTTTTAAAAGTAAGTACCTATCATAAACAAAATTCTTTCTAAATTAAAGTCACGTTCGTAGTTGTATAAAAGAACTGTCCCTAACAAGACAGTTCAGATTGTAACTAGGCACTGAATAAAAATTAGTTGATGTACACGTTAACGCTCACGGTACAACCACAAAAGATCATTCCGTATATCTCCCCCAATTTCGGCCATGAACTCAGGGCAGAATACAATCGCCCTGTTATACCTTATTTGGTTTTCCCTTTGTAATCTAAGAGTATGTAAATAAAAGAAACCCTTGTTTCTGGCTCTTTCTACCACAATTTCTACTACCTCTTTAACTAAAGAAGGAATTAATAACCGGTCATGGTGGGAACTGTCGAAAAAGGTTTTATAAGAATCCCTAAAAAATAGTCCCCATCATTCTATTTTCGTGGAACAATCTGGCCTTTTGGGACCAGGTTTTATAAATTTGTTTAACAATAGAAGGAAGAATCCCCTTTTCAGCCAACCATTCGTGGCAACCCGAGTAAGCTATAAAAGCGAATTCTGTTAAAATCAAATTAAATTTCTGTTTTTTTCCACAGCCTCCATGTCCTTCCCTTCCAAGTCTATTCCTCTGAACTGCATCTAATATAGTAATATAAATATATTAGTATTTTATAGATATAAAATGCCTAGACATACATTTATATATATATAGAGAGAACAAGCTACTGTTCGATGCCTAGACATACATTTATATATATAGAGAGAGAGAGAACAAGCTACTGTTCGAGAGTATCTTTTAAACATTTTGACATATCAGAAAATATATTCAAAATTTTGACATTTTTGTCATCCCGCTTACTCGCAGGTTTTTCAATAAAATGATTTACTGACATTGCCTCGTCTTCCGACGAGTTAGCTTCTAAACTGATAGATCTTGTTTCAGAAGTCATTGCTCGAGATTTCAAATTATTCTTGATCTCAAGTAAAGGAATATTGTCTTCTTCGTCCGTCGTATTTTCATATTGAGCCTTTATCCGTCTCTTTCGGTATTTTACCCTTTTCGTAAGTTCCATTAAAGGAATATCATCTTCACCAGAGGAAGATTCGCGTTCGTTTTTATACCTTCGTATCAATTTGTCACGAGTTTGCTCTACTCCTTCGATAGAAGAATTTTCGCTATCAGTTTCATTTTCTGACTCTTTATCAGATGATTGGAAGGGGGGGGGGGGGCAAAAGACAAAAGATTTATGTTGCTGCTCTTATAAAATTTTATGGGGATCGTCATCCGCGTACTTCCGTCTTGGACGCAAAATATTATCAACGGGAAGTACAGGATCTCTGTTGTATAAAAGAAAGAAAGGAGAGAAATCAGACGACTCCTTTTTGTTAAATCTAATTGCGGCTAACGTTTGATTTAGATACACGTCCCATGTTGAGGCATCGTCTTGTATTTTTTTTGCTTGAATGTCATGCAAAAATCGATGTAACCTTTCAACTTTGCCATTGAACCCTGGTGAATAAAATGATGTAGTCAGATGGCTTATATTAAGTTCTTGTAAAGTTTCGCGAACCATATAACTTGTGTTTTCACCCCCATTATCTGTCAATATTTGTAAAGGAAAACAATGTTTTGGGATGATTTCTTCTAATAATAAATGAACTACATTTCAGCGCACTTATCAGGAACAGCAAAACATTCTGGGTATCCGCTATAAAGGTCAATAAAACTTATGATATATCTATTTCCCGACAATGACCTTGGGTACGGACCGGACAAGTCAATTGCAATTTTTGCAAATGGAAATGGTGGTATATCAGTTTCCTGGAGCTTTGGTGTCGCTTGCTAGGAGCTCCGTTTTTGACACGTTATACAAGAGTTTACATATTCATGGAGTTCTTTGTATAATTTTGGCCAAAAATATTTACCTTTAATAGCGTCATACGTTTTATCAACACCCAAATGATCTTTGACATGATATTGTTTCACTACTTCGTCTCTTAATTGTAAAGGGACATACAACCTTAACAGAGGTTCAGTATCTGCTTGAGAAATATAATACATTATTTCATCTATCAGTATATACTTATTTTCACCTGATTTCGAGGCTTTGCCATTTTTCAATTGGCTAATTATCAAAGCTAATTCTTTGACGAGTGATTGCTTATATTTCATGTCGTAACCCGAAACCACATAATCTTTAAGTGTCAAAGTATCTGACTCTTTGTAACTACAACTTGCAAATTTCTTTGGGTCAATTTCGTTAGAATTAATGGTGTTAATTTCGTAAGCCTTGTCACTAATGTATATTTCAATGTCTTCGTCGTCTGTCTTTTTATTGTCTGATTTATTAACTTCTACCCGGTTAGGTCTTCTAGAGAGATAGTCCGCGATAGTGTTTTCTGTCCCAGCCAACCATTCAATTTTACAGTTATACCCTGTTATGCCTAATGCCCATAGTCGAATCTTTTTCATTCTGCATAGGGGATTCTAAAATATACTTTAATGGTTTGTGATCGGTCTTAATCGTAAATTCTGCGTTATGCAGATACTGGTCTAATTTTTGAAGTGTATAATGAATGCTAAATGCTTCTTTTTCAATAGTTGACCAACGCGTCTGTGTGTCACTTTATTTGTGTGAGAAGAAATAGGTTGGTTTTTCATTTTTAACCCCATACAAAACTTCCTCAGTATCATTACACGGCTGAGTCAAACAAGCACCGACTGTGTCGTCTGAGGCGTCCGTGTAAAGCGTGTACCGCTTTGTCAAATCTGGGTATGCTAATAATGGAATAACTGTCAAACTATCTTTAAGATATTCAAAAGCTCTTTGACATTCGTCTGTCCAGTTAAACTTTGCATATTTTTTCGTCAGTTCAACCAAAGGGATCGATATTTTCGAGAAGTTTGGGACGAATCGACGATAATAACTGAGCATACCGATAAAACCTCTGACCTCTTTGACATTAATTGGTGCAGGCAATGATCTGATCGTTTCCACCTTTTCCGTATCCGGTTTAATTCCATTTCCGGTTATTTTGAAACCTAAATAATTTGTTTCATTTTTCAAAAATTGGCATTTCTTTAATTTTTAACTTAAGCCCGTGTTTTCTCAAGCGATCAAATACTTGTTGAATGTGGGAAAGGTGTTCGTCTAAAGTACTTGAATATATTAAAATGTCATCAATGTACGCTACCGCGAAAGGTAACCCTTCGAGAACGATTTCCATTAATCGCGAAAAAACTGCTGGAGAATTTTGAAGACCAAATGGCATTACATTATACTCGTGAAGGCCTCTAAAGCAACCGAATGCCGTTTTCTCACGGTCCTTATCAGACATCAACACCTGCCAAAATCCCGATTTCATATCGAGCGATGTCATGTATTTGGCTTTATCTAATAAAGCAAGAATGTCATCGATTACTGGTAGAGGATAGCTCATACTTTTTGTAATATTGTTCAATTTTCTAAAGTCTGTGCAAAAGCGATTAGAGTTATCTTTCTTTTTTACTATGACTATCGGTGAGCACCAACTACTTTTTGACCTTCTAATTATACCGGCTTCCAACATTTCATCAATTGCCTTATTAACAATGGACCTTTTATGCAACGGTGTACGATAAGGTTTTAATTTAATTGGCTCATGGTTTCCTGTTTCTATTTCCATTTTAACTGTTTCAGTATGCCCCAATTCAGAATCTTTCAAAGCAAACACATGCCTATTTTTACTTTTTACATTTACTTCTGTTTCCACTTCCTTTTCTAGATTAGCATTTTTAATCTCTTTTTCAAAACTGACTAAATTTTCCTGAAGAATTGAACCTATCCTAGCAATTACTGTTCTTCGTTTAAATTTAAAAGTTTTGTTGGTACTATTTACCAAATGAACTGGTATTTTGTATAAAGATTGAATTTTCGCTACCGCATTTCCGACCATTAAACCTGGTTCTGAACTTAAACTTCCCTTATCCAAAGAGGAAATTTCATTATAATCTTGAAGTTGATAATTCCGTTCCCTTTTTCAATTTCGTCAAACATATATTTGAAGTTTGAGGTTTCAAAACAATTTTCTTTGATAATCTCAAAATAGTGAAAATATGAATATCTTCTTCTAAGTTAGCATATATATTTCCTACCCTTAACATTCCTAAATCGTAATAAAGCCTGACCCCATTTTTAACAAGCCAGTCACGACCAAGTATTAAATTTCTGTTCATGTCCGAAACCACATAAAATGATTGTGACATTTTTGTACTCTTTATATAAAAGTCTATTTCTATGCATCTTAAAACGTTAAGTGAATTTCCGTTTACAGATTGGAGTTGAACTGTCTTTTTTGTTTAATTTTGGTAAATCAGCCAAAGATTTACAAACATTTAAATGCATTAAAGACACTTCCACTCCAGAATCAACTAATGATCTAAATTATTTTCTATTAATATTAATGATGCAACTATTTGGATTTCCTGCCAAATTTATTGTATAAATTTTTGTCGTTACTGGTTTATTAATTCTCTATTTGTCGGCTCCGAAACAAAGAGAGTGTCCTAGTTTCCCTGATAGTGTTATTGGTTGGGTCGAGAATAACAGTTTCTTTGAATATGTCCGGACTTCCCACAATTCCAACAAACTATTTCTTTTCTTGGTCTGTATGTTTGATAAACAGGCCTACTCTTATCTTTGTCATTTTGATCGTAAGCATTGACTTGACGCGGCATTTTCCTAGCCCTACAATCCTTAGATTGGTGCCCAATTTTGTTATAATTATAACACCTACGTGCGGGTCGGAAGTGGTCAACTTCAATAGGTTCTTGTCTGTCCGGATACCCCGTCTTGTCAGCAGTTAATTTTCCCCTCCTTAAATCAAATTTTTTCTTAAATTTTGTTCTGTCATAGCAATTGTTACTGCACGTTGCAGTGTATCAGGATTTTCGCGCATAATTTACATCTTAAACGTATCCTGAGATAATCCATTTATGAAAAAATTGATCAATTGCGACTGAATTATCACTTGAGTCCCATCTTGACCCCTGAACGCTTCTTCTGCCAAAGTTAGTAAACGTTCAGCAAAAACCTGAACATTTTCTGTCGGTTTTTGTTTCAATTTATTTAATATTTCGAAAGCGACAAATAGTAACCGTTATACATCATACATGAACAAAATCTAGTATATGAAATGTTTTTTGAGAGGAGAGGGTACAGTTTCGGAGAAACATGCATGAAATCTACATAGATATAAAAAAAAAAAAAAAAAGAAGATGTGGTATGATGCCAATGAGAAACTTACAGCAACTATAGGTCACCATAGCCTGATCAAAGCTCCTGTCGCACAGTCAGCTATAAAAGGTTTCAAAATGTCAACATAAAAGAATTCAAACGAAAAAATCAACGGTCTTATTTAATTACAAAAAAAAATAAAATAAAAAATGAATGAATATCACAATATGTAGAACATAAAAAATGACAACCAGTACTAAAAATTACAGGCTCCCGACTTGAAAGAGGTACACACATACCTAACGTGGCGAGATATCAACCATCCCCTCACATGAGACAGAAGGTTACCAGTACATTATGAGAACTTATTATGAAAAACGTAATTCATCAGATGGATAAAAATAAAATGCTATAAAAACAAGTGGACGTAATCAGGTACTTGAACATCCCAACAATTAACCATTTCCTCCAAAATTATCATTATTGAATAAATAAAAAAAAAAACTAACTTGAACATTGAACCTCTTTGCAATATCGGTAAGACGGTCTAGATCACCCTCACCCTTTATTTATACTCACTAACAGTCAAAGTGAAGCTTTACCACCCAGATCCGTTTTTCTTGGGAGTACTCAAATGAAGATAGGTGTACCCTACAACTGTTTATTGAGACAACATATAGGTGTACCCTACAACTGTTTATTGAGACAAATGTATTTGTCCCAAAGGTTCCACAGACTCTTATAATTGCACCTCCATTTGTTACGGTTGTCAAAACGTTCATGGTTGTTGGTTTTTCTCTCTCTCGTTAAATGCGGTTGAGATTACTAACTTTTGAAGTTGTATTTATATTGGTTTGGGAGCATAATCTTTTTTGTTGGAGTGATTATAATCATTTTCATTGGTGTACTATTTTGAGTATTTGGATGGTAACTTCCTTTCAGGGTGTTGACTATTCAAATCAGACTTTCATTGGTTGAAATCTCTACCCGAGTACTTGTTGGAATATGATTTGCTTCATCACACTCAAACCATCCCTCGACAATTCACTTCCTTATTATTTTTATCAATTTTATTCGAAGTTTTTTCTTCTTTTTTTTTGGGGGGGGGGGGGGGGGGGTGTTTATAGTAGCTACAATGTTTGAGATTGATTGATTGTTTGTTGCTTTACGCTACATTAGCACAAAAAGGCTATATCGCGGCGAGAGCTAATTCGAATATTTTTACAATTTAAAGCATATTTTTAAAATAAGACAAAAAGTCCTTCAATATACTAAAATTCTAGACTAAAGCAAATTGATTATTTACAAATAAAAATCAATATGAGTACGTAAAATAACGTGATAAAAATTAAAAACGACTTAAATATAATAACAGTTTTATATTCTATAATAAATTCCAATTTCTTTTAAAAATGCAACAATATTTGTAAATGGAACATTATTAAATAAATCATACATATTATTGACATTGAAATGCTTCTTACGAATATCAGCAAAGTCAATACAATTAATTAAAACATGTTTAATAGTATACTTGCAGTTGCAAGGTACACATTGTGGTTCATCTTCATTTTTTAAAAGATACTCGTGTGTTATTCTAGTATGACCAATACGACATCTAGAAATAATACACTGATCTTTTCTGCACATAAAATTATTAAAAGGTTTACCTATATTAGGTTTAATTTCATGTAATTTATTATCATCTTTTTTACTCCATTCATCTTTTAAAATATTAAACACATATTCTCTAATTTTAGATTTAAAATCAGTATATGGTATATCACAGTTAGATAAAGGGTCACCCAGGGCATGCTTTGCCTCAAGGTCTACAGCTGTATTTCCAAGGATTCCAACATGACTCGGAACCCATAGAAATATTATTTCTTTCAGAAGAGGCAATAAATTTCAAAGCCAAAATTATTGCTTCTGCTTCAGCAGTAAAGATGGATGCATCAGATGGTAAACGGAGAGTTGCAGCTCTGTCCCTGACGACAGCAGCAGATGCAACTCTGTCGCCATCTTTTGATCCATCAGTATAGACAGTTGAGAAATCTTGATAATTGGCTTTAATTTCAGCATAGTGTTGCTGAATTAAAAGAGGATTTGTTTTATTTTTATTGTGTTCACGGAGATCAAATATCATTTTTGGTTTGGGAAGTTCCCATGGAGGACATTTGCAAATTTTAACTTGAGCAACAGATTTTAAATCAAAAGAAGCTAAATGTGGTTTTAAACGTATACCTAACGGAGGAATTTTATTTTCATGTTTTGCAAAAATATCTTCATAAATCGGATTAAAAACACAGCTGTAGGCAGGATTATCTGAATAGGCTTTTAGTTTGACAGCGTATTGAAGTCCAAGCTTCAAACGTCTGTGAGAGAGTGAGTGCTCATCAGCCTCTACATACAGACTCTCAACTGGTGAGGTTTTAAATGCGCCAAGACAGAGACGCAAACCCTGGTGATGCACAGCATCAAGAATCTGTATGTAGGACTTCCTTGCAGAGCCATACACTATAGAGCCATAATCTAGTTTAGATCTAACTAGAGATCTATATAAATTAAGTAAAATGTTGCGATCAGCACCCCAGTCAGTGCTGCCGACAACTTTTAAAATATCTAAAGCTTTTAAACATCTCGATTTTACCATTTTGATATGGGGTAGAAAGGTTAACTTTTTATCGAAAATTAACCCAAGAAATTTGGTTTCATCAACCATTTTAATTGGGTTGCCGTACAAAGTGAGTTCTGGATCAAGATGCAATTTCCTTTTGTTACAAAAATGCATCCCGACCGTTTTTGACGTGGAAAATTTAAAACCATTTTTCAATTCTTCCAAGACATAATTGTAATTGTCTTTCTATGTTATTCATATTTTTGCCTCTGTAACATATTAAAAAATCATCAACGTACAATGAACCTTCAATATTACTTTTTAAAACTTCAACAAGGCTGTTGATTTTAAGACTAAATAATGTAACAGATAAAATACTGCCCTGAGGGACACCCATCTCTTGATCATACAGATCAGACATGGTCGAATTAACTCCAACATTAAATTGTCTGTTAGAGAGAAAATTAGAAATAAAATTAGGCATATTGCCTTTCAACCCCATATCAAATAGATCTTTTAAAATACCATATTTCCATGCAGTATCATTGGCCTTCTCAAGGTCGAAAAAGACCGACACCACATGTTCATTTTTCGCAAAACCATTACGGACAAATGATTCGAATCGAACAAGATGATCAAGAGTACTGCGGCCCTGTCGGAATCCACACTGGATATTGGCTAATAGCCCATTGGATTCCAAGAACCAAACAAGGCGATCATTGACCATCCGTTCGAGTGTTTTACAGACACAACTGGTAAGAGCAATTGGTCGATAATTAATAGGATCCGTATGATCTTTACTTGGTTTTGGAATAGGCACGACGGTTGCAAGATTGATGGTAAATCACCAGATTCCCAGATGTTATTCATGAGCTGCAAGAGAGCTTCTAGCGAGGAATCTGGCAAGTGTTTTAAGAGTTGGTAGTGAATATTATCAGGCCCACAAGCTGTATCATGGGCTTTTGACAGAGATGTTTTAAGTTCTTCAAGAGAAAATAGTTTATTATAATTTTCACCATTTTTTGACTTAAAGTTTAATTTAATTTTTTCTTTTTGTTTTTTAACTTTTTTAAAGTCTTCCCTGTAGTTGTTACAAGAAGAAGACTTCGCAAAAGTTTCACCAAGCTTGTTGGCAATATCCTTTTCATTTGTTAATAAATCATTGCCGGCTTTCAAATGTTTTACAGTGGCTTTAGAATTTTTACCTTTTATTTTGTTTACCATATTCCAAACTTTTGTCATCGGAGTGCGAGATGTAATCCCCGAGACAAATTTTTTCCAGGATGTTCGTCGGGCTTGCCTACATGTCCGCCGTGCCTTAGCGCGAAAAATACGGAAATTACTCAAGTTTTCCGTCGTTGGTTGTTGATTGAACCGTCTTTCAGATTTTTTACGGTCACCTATGGCTTGATCACAAGCGTCATCAAACCATGGTTTGCTGGGATGTTTCGGATTTGCCGAGGTCTTAGGAATAGTTCTGTCAGCAATTGACGTTAAAACTGTATTAAAAGTTAAAATTGGATCTTGTACAGTCTCAAACATCTTTGACTGAAGTTCCGCTTGACAGAGATTCTCAAACAAGGACCAGTCCGCCTTGTCAAGTTTCCAACGTGGTACTCTCTGTTGGGCAGAAGTAAAAAGATGTTCAAGTACTATTGGAAAGTGATCACTTCCACATAGATCATCATGAACACGCCATGAATAATCCAGAAGCAGAGAGGGATCGCAAATAGTGATATCAATAGAAGAATAAGACCCGTTTCCAGGATGAAGATACGTATTAGATCCATCATTAAAAATGCATAATCCTTCTTGAGAGACAAAGTCCTCAACAATCTTACCTTTGGCATTATGAGTCTTGCTACCCCATAAGGGACCGTTCAATATTTATCAGATGGATGGGCCGGTGCATTCTTAATATTGATTCATTAAAAAAGTTAATGCCCATCCTTTTAAATTCTGAAAAAAAGTCCTCGCCCATCTAAAAAAATCTATAAAAAAGTCCTTGCCCCTCTAAAGCTTAAAACAATCAAAAAATATTAAAGTTCTTTTTCTATTTGAAAGTTTGCAAGTTTATGTCTTGAAATCAAAGAATAGACTTTGGTGTAAATACCAAATTTAAAATGTGCTAGTAAATTCCATTTATATATAAATATTTATGTGTGTATCAGAACCATACATTTTATTGTTTTTAAAACCAGTATGAATATACATGTATATATTTGATTTTATATTTGCAGCCTCAGATACAATATTGATTTAAAATAAAGGAAATAATTTAAACTAAGGGGCAATAACTCTTGGACTAGTAAAAATATTATCATATGCTGAATTACTAATTATAATTCTCTTAACACAGCATGTTAAATATAGTTCAAATACCAATGTCCCTTTATCTAATCTTTTCAAATAAGAAATTATGGTCTTTTTAAGCAATTTAGGCAGACATATTTTTGACTTTGATGCACCTTTTTCACCTATTAATTAATTCCGTACATTTGACAGTAAAACACCAAACAACCTGGCATTCTGTAAGATTAACATATAAATGAGATAGCTGTAGAGTTATATGAAGATCTAAATTAATTTGAAAAAGTTAAAAAAAAAGTTTAAAGATAACTATCCAATGATTTGGCCTAAACTGAAAATTTAAGCTTTTTTTAACCTTTTTATTAAATCCATAAGAATGCCACCAATTCACCAAACTACCAAACAACCTGGTATTCTGTAAGATCAATATATAACTGAAATTATTGTAGAGTTTTATGAAAATGCCAGTTGATTTGAAAAAGTTATGAAAAAAATTAAAGATGACTATCTGGATTTAGCCAAAACTGAAAACTTTAGCTTTTTTTAACCTATGTATTAAATCCATAGAATGACAGCAATTCACCAAACTACCAAACAACCTGGTATTCTGTAAGATCAATATATAAATGAAATAATTGTAGAGTTTTATGAAAATCCATGTTGATTTGAAAAAGTTATGAAAAAAATTAAAGATGACTATCTGGATTTAGCCAAAACTGAAAATTTTAGCTTTTTTTTTAACCTATGTATTAAATCCATAGAATGACACCAATTCACCAAACTACCAAACAACCTGGTATTCTGTAAGATCAATATATAAATGAAATAAGTGTAGAGTTTTATGAAAATCCATGTTGATTTGAAAAAGTTATGAAAAAAATTAAAGATGACTATCTGGATTTGGCCTAAACTGAAAATTATTGTTGAGACCATGTCCATATGTTTTTTGTGCCTGCAAAAGGAATTTCCTACACACTAATAAAATTGAAAGCAAATTTTTTTCAATTAAAATAAGTTCTAGCCCATCCACTATATATATAAAAAAAAGTTCACGCCCATCCAAATATTTCCACAAAGAAAGTGCTTGCCCCGCCCCATCCATTTGATAAATATTGAACGGTCCCTTATGGATTGTGAGCATTGAAGTCGCCCATAAGTATAAATGGTGAGGGTAATTGATCAGTGAGGTTTTTGAGTTTTGCTTTATCTATAATTGAATTTGGTGGAATATATATCGAACATAAAGTAATTGTTTTGTCTAATGATAAACGAATTGCAACTGCTTGCAGATCCGTGGTGAGTTGGACTGTGCTATGAATGACGTTGTCCTTCACAAAAATGGATGATCCGCCTGCAGCACGTTCATCTACCTTAGAAAATGTGCTATACATGTTGTATCCTTTTAAAGATACATTGTCACTTTCTTTTAGATGAGTTTCTTGAAGACAAAATGCAATAGGTAAAAATGACTGAACTTGAAGTGTTAACTCGAGAAGATTTATTTTAAGACCTCGGCAATTCCATTGGATGATATTTGTCATTATTTAATAATAGAAGGGCGAATGCTGTCGAGTTTGCCAGCATTCTTATTTCGCTCACCCTGAGATTGTGATCTTTCGGGTGGCGGAACACTTTCGATTTCCATTTCAGTTTCGTCGGCAAGTGTTGAAAATCTGTTGTGCGAGGAGAGTCGTCGATCTCCAGGACCACACGCAGCTGGTTTTACTCCGCCTCGACCCCTACCCCGCGACCTCGAATCAGAAGACTTCTGAGAGGATGTATTTACTGGCTTCTTTTGTACATCCTTCTTTTCTGGAGAACGAAGAGGAGATGGGGCCCTAGTAGACTTTGTACTGGACGAAGGAGTTAACTTCTTAGATGAAGATGAAGGAAGACTTTTTGAGGTGGAAGAATCATCTATGTCACTGGTAAGATCCCAGACAGATTCACCGACCCAGTTGTGTATTTCTACTGTTTGTTTTTTATTTGATTTCTTTTTCTCATTTTGTTTTGTTGATGATATTGAGCTCTGTAGGGAAGATTGAGTTGACTGAGTACTGGTTTTGGAAGATGTTGGTTTTCATGGAATTAATATTTTATCGGTAGGTTCTGTTTCAACAGGCAGCATTGTAAAATTGTCCGCATCAATTGGCCAAGTCATGCGAGTTTGTGTATTCTCGTGACTGAATGAACGGACAACTTTGCTGGCGTACGATGGTCTGTTTGAAACAAGCAGATTATTCGAAACAAAAGCTATCTGTTTAGCTTCTGGGTAACTGATGTTTCTTTCTGTTTTAATTTTAATAATATTTTTTTCTTTAAGGTAAACAGGGCAGTCCCTAGACGATGAAAAATGGGATTCACCACAGTTTACGCATTTAGAAGGTTCAGAGTTACAGTTTGTTCCCTCGTGTCCTTCGTCAGAACACTTGAAGCATCTCTGCTTACCACGACATTGTTTGCTTCCATGCCCAAACTTTTGACAAGTAAAGCATCGAATTGGGTTAGGGATAAACATGTCAACTCTGATTCCGAAGCAACCTAAAGTAATAGATGGAGGAGGAGTTGGAGTTCTAAAGGTCAAAAGATATGCATTTAATTTGATTATATTGCCATTCTTTTTAATTTGAAATCTAATAACATCAGTTACACCTTGGCTTGAAAGTTCCTCACCGATTTCTTCCACGGTAAGGTCACCAAGGTATTGACTTCTGTCTCGAATGATCCCCTTACAGCTGTTCAAACTGTTATGAGGAGAGGCAGAAACAGGAAAGTTTGTTATTGTAGTCATTGTAAGTAAATTTGTTGATTGACTTTTGTTGGAACATTCAACCAACAAATTGCCAGATCTCATTTTGGAAACTTTTTTTACAGTACCAGCAACGCTTTGAATTTGTTTGTGAATTACAAAGGGCGATATTTTTGAAATTGGTTTTTCATCTGTTCCTTTTATTACAATAAATCTGGGCCAACTGTCATCTTCCCGACAAGGCTCTGAATCATCACATTTTCTTTTCTTATGTATTAAAGCTGATTTAGAGGGTTTGTTTTGTTGTGCCATATGAAAGGAGAAAGATTCACCATTCTTGTCATCCACCCACCTCGGAGTGCCTACAAGGGCGATGCTGTGTTTCCGTGGCGAACCGGGATCAAGTGCTAATGCCGAAAACAAGCTCCAAATATAATGTAGCTGGTCCTCAAAATCAGCACCTAAGATCCACTGCGGAAAGCACCAGATGTTCCAAGAATAGTATACTCAAGCAGAGCGTATCCACCAAGCGAAAAAGAAAGCGTACCACTTGATTGACCCATGAGCCATCGCCTTCTTCAGTTATCCGAAATATAAATAGCTTAATTTAAAACACATGTGTATATTATGAAAATTGTTACAAGAAAGCTTATTGTTGAGGATTAACTGAAGGGCTCGACATGACCAGCCGATTGATCGAACCGGGTCCATCCGACCTCCCGTTTAGATGATATCGAAGCCAAAGCAGCTTATTGAACTATAGTCTCGTCCGTCCGGGTATTTTCTGACCGTAAGGAGTCTGGCTATAGCCCTCATCCACAAGGATCTCGTCAACCACCGACACGGGTAGCAACCCACGGCAAACGGGTTGGAGAGCCTATTTTATTTAAAACATCGGGCATCTCACGATGTTCGGATCACTTTAGTCTGGTCTCTACCCTTCGACCTGTCCAGCATGGGTAACCCTATCAGGAGACGAAGCTCCAGCTGGCATAGCTCTTTGGGTCACTGAGACACGCAAGCCCCCCGACCACGGCAAGGATAGCGATCCACCGGAGGGACAATGTTTGAGATGTTTTCCATTCATACACACCGATGGATATTTAACCCTACCAATTTATCATTCATAAAATACTGTAAACACATACATCAGTGAATAAGATCTCATTATCAGTCGTATATTGTACATAAATATATATAGAGCCAATACATGACAAATATCAATTTCCAAACGATCAGAAATTAAAATAGCTAGTCTCGTTTACTGTTGGAATTATAAACCAATATAAATATTTCTGGTGAAATGCAATCTATTACCAAAAACAAAACCATAACGCTGGGTCCAGATGCAGCTGACAGTGATTGTGAAAGTGGATCAGATGATGATTTAGGATCTGCAAAAAAAACCCCATAATCATATCTGATGATGATGTATTGTCCCAGGATGGAGGACTTGCTGCTAACAAACCATTTAATATTGATAATTGTGCAGAAATGCTCCAAATAATCCCATCATAATTTCAGATCTGGATGGAGGGGGAAAACTCAAATGTTGAATTGCCTTCTCAAAATAGAGATCCTCACATTCAATGGATCTCAGAGATTCTACAGGTTGTACAAATCATGATAACTCACCCGGTAAGTGTTTTTTCTCAGTAGATAAATAAAAACCAGTCAAAGTTTTATCTTGTTCACAATTGTGTCATTTGTTGATAATTATAAGATAATAGCTCAATGATATAAGAAAAAAACAAGGATTGAATAACATCAACATCTAACCAAGAAAAGAAATCACTATGACTTTGGACTTGTTCAATACACCCATCTTTATAATGTATGTTATTTCCATTAATTTGTGTGAAATGTTGGTTTATGTGATTTTAATTTTATGATGTTTTCTTTTCTTCGGTGACCATCAGTTTGTTTCAAACATACACTTTTGTACATTATGGAGCTATTTCTCAATTATTAGTTTTTGTCATTGTGGTTTATTATTAATAGTAATGTTTTGTTTTCTATAATGCTGTCATATCAACTTATTTTCTTTCCCTTGTAGACTCGACGGTAGATGGAGATATTTTTGAAAGCATTGGTGGTCAATGAGTTACTTAAAATAAAAGATTACTTCCAATAGACTTATTTATTCACTATAGAATGCAAAAAAAAAAAAAAAACTCAACAACAATTTGTTTTCAAATAATAACTCTCACTGAGAAAATATCACAAATAGGTTGATGGAATGTTTGTATTTTTGATGATTTCATATATCTTACTTTAAAAGCTGTAAAATTAAAATAAAAAAAAAAATAAATGCATATCACATTGGGGAAAAAACATATGGTCTGAAATGTGTAGGTTTATAAGTCCACTCCAAACAACTTATTATTATGGTATACACACAAATTTATAAAATAAAAAATGTATATAACGACTGCTTTTAGATTTTATAACAAAACGCAAGTTTAAGTTTCAATCTTCATGAATTATAAAATATAATGGATATTATTGCTAACCATTGCTAGAAAGAAGTAAAAATACAAATTGTTCTTAATATTTCAAGGTTTTCTTAATGTTTACCAGCTAGAGTAAAAATTGAAAATTGTATAGAGCAGTAGTGGACAAAATACATACATTATTATAGTAATAAATATAAATGTCAACATTAGGTATGGGTTTCTTATTTTAAATTAAAATACAGATTAAAAATATAATGACATAATTTAAGTATTGATCAAACACTTCAGCAAAATAGCTCTTTTACATCTTAACTGATTAATGATTTACATCTTAACTGATTAATGAGTTTAATGTCTATGTCTAAGATTGTAGTGGTGTCTTTAGTTTTGCCTCCTTGGATGTTGTTGTTGAATGGGTTGTTGATGAACCTGCAGTTGGTGGGCAGGCTGTTGTGGTAAGACTGGTTGTTGAATAAGTGGTGGCTGTATATTCACTTGAGGTAAATGTAGTATGCTGACGACAAGCTTTAGTAAATGGGCTTAAAAAACACACACACACATAATGAAAAAAATTAAATCATATTTCCACTGAAGACATGGACTCGTCAAACTCTTGGCTGGTGACATACCCAAAACCTCGCATAGGGGTTTCCAGTGGAATCACCTCCTGTTCCTCCCTACATATAGCACATGGGCAATTTAAAAGATATATCCTTCCTTTTGTACTTTTCAAACAGCAGCTTATAATGAGAACAATTACTGATAATGGAGCACATACTGCAAAAGAAGTTTAGAAAATATATAATTTACTTTTTGAAATTGATTTTTTTTTAAAAGAAACAACCTATTATTTCTTCTTTTTTGATTTTTGATTGATTGTTGGTTGCTTTACGCCGCATTAGCACAAAAAGACTATATCGCGGCGAGAGCTAATTCGAATATTTTTACAATTTAAAGCATATTTTTAAAATAAGACAAAAAGTCCTTCAATATACTAAAATTCTTGACTAAAGCAAATTGAGTATATACAAATAAAAATCAACAGTAAAATAACGTGATAAAAATTAAAATCGATTTAAATATAATAACATTTTTATATTCTATAATAAATTCCAATTTTTTTTAAAAAAGCAACAATATTTGTAAATGGAACATTATTAAATAAATTGTACATATTATTGACATTGAAATGCTTCTTACGAATATCAGCAAAGTCGATACAATTAATTAAAACATGTTTAATAGTATACTTGCAGTTGCAAGGAACACATTGTGGTTCATCTTCATTTTTTAAAAGATACTCGTGTGTTATTCTAGTATGACCAATACGACATCTAGTAATAACACACTGATCTTTTCTGCACATAATATTATCAAAAGGTTTGCCTAAACTAGGTTTAATTTCATGCAATTTATTATCATCTTTTTTACTCCATTTATTTTTCAATATATTAAAAACATATTCTCTAATATTAGATTTAAAATCAGTATATGGTATATCACAGTTAGATAGAGGGTCACCCAGGGCATTCTTTGCCTCAAGGTCTACAGCTGTGTTTCCAAGGATTCCAACATGACTCGGAACCCATAGAAATATTATTTCTTTCAGAAGAATTTTTAAATTCCTCATTACATATAAAATTTTCAGGATTGTTGGGTTTTTAATTTTAGTATTTCGTATAGCTTGTAAACATGAAAGTGAATCCGAACATATAATAAATTTGGATTTATCTGAAGAAGCAATAAATTTCAAAGCCAAAATTATTGCTTCTGCTTCAGCAGTAAAGATGGATGCATCAGATGGCAAACGGAGGGTTGCAGCTCTGTCCCTGAAGACAGCAGCAGATGCAACTCTATCACCATCTTTTGATCCATCAGTATAGACAGTTGAAAAATCTAGATAATCGGCTTTAATTTTAGCATAGTGTTGCTGAATTAAAAGAGGATTTGTTTTATTTTTATTGTGTTCACGGAGATCAAATATCATTTTTGGTTTGGGAAGTTCCCATGGAGGACATTTGCAAGTTTGAACTTGAGCAACAGATTTTAAATCAAAAGAAGCTAAATGTGGTTTTAAACGTAAACCTAACGGAGGAATTTTATTTTCATGTTTTGCAAAAATATCTTCATAAATCGGATTAAAAACACAGCTGTAGGCAGGATTATCTGAATGGGCTTTTAGTTTGACAGCATATTGAAGTCCAAGCTTCAAACGTCTGTCAGTGAGTGAGTGCTCATCAGCCTCTACATACAGACTCTCAACTGGTGAGGTTTTAAATGCGCCAAGACAGAGACGCAAACATTGGTGATGCACAGCATCGAGAATCTGTATGTAGGACTTCCTTGCAGAGCCATACACTATAGAGCCATAATCTAGTTTAGATCTAACAAGAGATCTATATAAATTGAGTAAAATGTTTCGATCAGCACCCCAGTCAGTGCTGCCGACAACTTTTAAAATATCTAAAGCTTTTAAACATCTCGCTTTTAACATTTTGATATGGGGTAGAAAGGTTAACTTTTTATCGAAAAGTAAACCAAGAAATTTGGTTTCATCAACCATTTTAATTGGGTTGCCGTACAAAGTTAGTTCTGGATCAAGATGCAATTTTCTTTTGTTACAAAAATGCATCCCGACCGTTTTTGAAGTGGAAAATTTAAAACCATTTTCCGAGGCCCATTTTTCAATTCTTCCAAGACATAATTGTAATTGTCTTTCAATGTTATTCATATTTTTGCCTCTGTAACATATTAAAAAATCATCAACGTACAATGAACCTTCAATATTACTTTTTAAAACTTCAACAAGGCTGTTGATTTTAAGACTAAATAATGTAACAGATAAAATACTGCCCTGAGGGACACCCATCTCTTGATCATAAAGATCAGACATGGTCGAATTAACTCTAACATTAAATTGTCTGTTAGAGAGAAAATTAGAAATAAAATTAGGCATATTGCCTTTCAACCCCATATCAAATAGATCTTTTAAAATACCATATTTCCATGCAGTATCATAGGCCTTCTCAAGGTCGAAAAAGACCGACACCACATGCTCATTTTTCGCAAAACCATTACGGACAAATGATTCGAATCGAACAAGATGATCAAGAGTACTGCGACCCTGTCGGAATCCACACTGGATATTGGCTAATAGTCCATTGGATTCCAGGAACCAAACAAGGCGATCATTGACCATCCGTTCGAGTGTTTTACAGACACAACTGGTAAGAGCAATTGGTCGATAATTAATAGGATCCGTATGATCTTTACTTGGTTTTGGAATAGGCACGACGGTTGCAAGATTGATGGTAAATCACCAGATTCCCAGATGTTATTCATGAGCTGCAAGAGAGCTTCTAGCGAGGAATCTGGCAAGTGTTTTAAGAGTTGGTAGTGAATATTATCAGGCCCACAAGCTGTATCGTGGGCTTTTGACAGAGATGTTTTAAGTTGTTCAAGAGAAGATAGTTTATTATAATTTTCACCATTTTTTGATTTAAAGTTTAATTTAATTTTTTCTTTTTGTTTTTTAACTTTTTTAAAGTCTTCCCTGTAGTTGTTACAAGAAGAAGACTTCGCAAAAGTTTCACCAAGTTTGTTGGCAATATCCTTTTCAGATGTTAATAAATTATTGCCGTTCAAATGTTTTACAGTGGCTTTAGAATTTTTACCTTTAATTTTATTTACCATATTCCAAACTTTTGTCATCGGAGTGCGAGATGTAATCCCCGAGACAAATTTTTTCCAGGATGTTCGTCGGGCTTGCCTACAAGTCCGCCGTGCCTTAGCGCGAAAAATACGGAAATTACTCAAGTTTTCCGTCGTTGGTTGTTGATTGAACCGTCTTTCAGATTTTTTACGGTCACCTATGGCTTGATCACATGCGTCATCAAACCATGGTTTACTGGGATGTTTTGGATTTGCCGAGGTCTTAGGAATAGTTCTGTCAGCAATTGACGTTAGAACTGTATTAAAAGTTAAAATTGGATCTTGCACAGTCTCAAACATCTTTGACTGAAGTTCCGCTCGACAGAGATTCTCAAACAAGGACCAGTCCGCCTTGTCAAGTTTCCAACGTGGTACTCTCTGTTGGGCAGAATTGAAAAGATGTTCAAGTACTATTGGAAAATGATCACTTCCACATAGATCATCATGAACTCGCCATGAATAATCCAGAAGCAGAGAGGGATCGCATATAGTGATATCAATAGAAGAATAAGACCCGTTTCCAGGATGAAGATACGTATTAGATCCATCATTAAAAATGCATAATCCTTCTTGAGAGACAAAGTCCTCAATGATCTTACCTTTGGCATTATGAGTCTTGCTACCCCATAATGGATTGTGGGCATTGAAGTCGCCCATAAGTATAAATGGTGAGGGTAATTGATCAGTGAGGTTTTTGAGTTTTGCTTTATCGATAATTGAATAAGGTGGAATATATATCGAACATAATGTAATTGTTTTGTCTAATGATAAACGAATTGCAACTGCTTGCAGATCCGTTGTGAGTTGGACTGTGCTATGAATGACGTTGTCCTTCACAAAAATGGATGATCCGCCTGCAGCACGTTCATCTACCTTAGAAAATGTACTATACATGTTGTATCCTTTTAAAGATACGTTGTCACTTTCTTTTAGATGAGTTTCTTGAAGACAAAATGCAATAGGTAAAAAAGACTGAACTAGAAGTGTTAACTCGAGAAGATTTATTTTAAGACCTCGGCAATTCCATTGGATTATATTTGTCATTATTTAATAAAAGAAGGGCGAATGCTGTCGAGTTTGCCAGCATTCTTATTTCGCTCATCCTGAGATCGTGATCTTTCGGGTGGCGGAACACTTTCGGTTTCCATTTCAGTTTCGATGATAAGTGTTGAAAATCTGTTGTGCGAGGAGAGTCGTCGATCTCCAGGACTACGCGCAGCTGGTGTTACTCCGCCTCGACCCCTACCCCGCGACCTCGAATCAGAAGACTTCTGAGAGGATATATTTCCTGGCTTCTTTTGGACATCCTTCTTTTCTTGAGAACGAAGAGGAGATGGGGCTCTGGTAGACTGTGTACTGGACGAAGAAGATACCTTCTTGGATGCAGATGAAGGAAAACTTTTGGAGGTGGAAGAATCATCTATGTCACTGGGAAGATCCCAGACAGATTCACCGCTCCAATTGTGTATTTCTACTGTTTCTTTTGCTAACCTCATGAAAATGTTTGAAAACATCATTCGTGAATGGATATGAACGAACTGGGTAGTTGGTAATCTGAACCAAAACGAGGAGTCCATAGTCGTTTCGTCAATACCCATTGGTAAGCTGACAACCGCTTGTATCCTGGAGTAAGTGGTAAAAGTCTTTAACAGGCACCAAGCAATGTCTTTAAACGGGGACTTTAGAATAGACGTGGATGCCATCGATATCCCGAAAGGAGGTAAAAGATTGCAAATTACACAGCTAAGTGGAGACAACAATTTGCTGTCCAGACAAAAATCTATTGTGGAAGTTGTCAACGAGGACTATTAATGTATTACCAGGACTATCGCTGTCTGTTGGACAAAACAGAACATATGACCTAGAGGAGAATGGCGGAAAATAGCAAAAGATAGGAACTTGCAACTTATATTAGACACAGTGAAGTTGACGTCAACCCACAACACCAATATATGCAAAGAGAACACGAAGGATCAGAGGGAGTTGGCGGCTGCCATCACGTTAAGCAACACATTGTGTCAAATTTGAACACAGTCGTACAGACTATGTATCCTCCTTTATCTGGTGGACGGCAATCATTTCCACTCTATCAATACAATTACAGAGTTCATTTCAAACAATTGCTTTTGAATAACTTGTCCGGAATCTTGTGCTTATGGTATGTAAGCAAAGCAACGAATGTTTGGAGATGGACGATCCTGTATCATGCAGATCCCGTCGTATGGATTGGTGTTCGATGGAGTGTTTCCAGCACTACAAGTTGACGCCAGAGGAGAAGAGAAAAACGTCACACACTAAGCACAAGAAACAGTAATTCAGAAAGTGGCGAGTAGTATTAAGTGTTATAAAGCAGTTGATCGTAGTTCTAGAAAGCCGTGGTTGTACCCCCAGGATTACAGCGAGTGGGCCTTTAAAAACTGCACAGACGTTGTATTCAGTACCCACAAATGTTACACAAGAAGTCTTAAGGAAATAAAAGACACATTTTCATCTTCTTTGATTTCGAATTTGACAACTCGTTTCTAGTGAAATGCATGGATAATTACGTAGCCAAAGACAGAACAACAAACATTCCAGCACGGACGGGTGTGGCCAAAACCAACATACTGAACTTTATGGTAGCCCATACAAGCTGCAGTATCTGTCAGGAGGTGAGATGCAAAGGATGTGGCACAAGATGCAAGAAATGGGACAAGATGAAAGAAGGCAGGTAGATAATGTTACCTTTTGCCGTAACCTGTGGCTAGCGAGAAACAGTTACAAATGATATAAATCGGCGGATTATTTCAGACGTTGGCCATTCCAAGACAAACACTACAGAGCTTAAGTGATTGCCCACAACCTAAAAGAATATGACAACAACTTCATTCTAAGGTATCTGGTCGGCGACTGTATGAAACCGACGCATATTCAACGGATCGATGATAATGACACGGGGCTTCACGTCAGACTGGTCAATTCGCTTAACTTTTTACTGATGTTGTTTAAAAAACTACCGAAAACATTTTCTCTGATGGCAGAAGACGAGGAGATAGAAAAAAGTGACTCCACATTTTTTCAACAAAATAAAGAAATTTATATTAACATGTATGTTTGTACAATAAATATTTTTGTTACAATTTTGTAACAAACTAATAAACAGAATGACTTTGTATTAGGTCAGCAGATTGTTTGTTAGTGATGTCTCAAAACATAATATTTTCTCATTCTTTATAAATAATTGATGTAAAAAGAAAAAAAAACAATTAAGTAAATCGAGTGTGTATATTATTATTTATTTTTGTTTTAATACAAGCATTAATTATTATGATGGAGTGTTTTAAGCACCACAAGTTGACGCCAGAGAAGATGGGGAAACATCACAACCTCAGTGGACGAGACAGTCAATCTAAAAGTGCCAAGTATTGGCATTGTATCAAGTGTTATAACGCAGTCGACTGGAGATGAAGAAATCTGCACCAATATAGCCACGAGCGTGGCGAGTAAAAACTGCACCGACTTTGTCTTCGGTACCACCAGATGTTACATGAGGAGTCTAAAGAAGGGAATAAAAGACAAATTTTGAATCATTTTTTATTTCGAATGTGACCATCCGTCACCAGCGGAATGCATGGATAATTATTTACCAAGATGGACGTAGTTTGCCAACGTTGCAGCACAAACTTGTGTGGATGAAACAAACACAAACCAAACTATGTGGTAGCCCATATTAGCTACAGTACCTGTCAGGAGAAGCCGATTGAGGTCAGTCGCATCAGATGCAATAAATACGACAAGAGGAAAGAAGGTACGTACATCATGTCACCTTGTGAAGAAACCTGTGGCAAGCGAGAAATGGTGTTTAGAGGGTATGAATTGGCGGATTATTTCAGACGTCGGCTATTCCAAGAAAAACACTTCGGAGCTAAAATGATTGACCACAACCTACAAAGATACGACACCTTCACCCTAGGTATCTGGTCGACAACTGTATGAAACTGACGCATATAATCTACAACAGATCAAAGTATGTACTTCAGCAAGGGGCTACAAATCAGACTGGTCGATTCGCTCAACCGATGTCGTTAAAGAAACTACCAAAACCTTCTCTCTGACGAGAGAAGAATCGGAGATAAAAAAAAGGTTGTTTCCCTAATGTGTTTAACAAAATAGATATTAAATAAAGAGAAAGAAATGTATTATCAACGAAACATAACATTTTCTAATTCTTTAGAAATAGTTGTGTATCAATGTAAATAGTAAAAAAAACATGCACATCGAGTGTATATATTATTATAATTTTTTTTTGTTTTATTACAAACATTCTTTAAATTTTTTTTAATCAATGCGTTTAAAATCTTGAATTAGATTTTCTTTTCTTTGTTATTCACATCAGTATTTACATGCTTACATTTGCATTTCTTTTTTTAAGTATGTTCCTACGATAAAATAAATTAAAGTAAAAACCTATTATACATAAAGATATATTTTATAAAATACTAATAGCAACATGTCATGTTTTGTTGGTTGGTTTGAATATGATTAAATGTATTATAATTCCTTTTTTTCAGGTGAGGAAGAAAACAATATGACAATGTCCACGGCTTAATCAACATGTATCCTACAGATGTGAATTTTCCAACAACTACCCTCATACACGTATTATTCAATAGCTAGACTACTCCACAAATTGCAAACAGTTATGGGTCATTGTTTAAAGATAATTAATAGCCCACTGGACTATATAAGATCCCGCCACGAACTACGTTGATACATTTCGCTTTGCCAGAATTCGTCAGATCTCTCTACCTGTGTCACAGTGCAAAACAATTATTAAACTTATGAATTGTCCTTTGAAATTTTATAATACGTAATAAATTCTTATTGCTAATTACTGTCTTGTGCGTCTTTACAATCACCAGGGACAGTTTATCCGAACGACTCGAGTATTGGCGTCGTATCAAGTGCTTTTAAGTGGGTAACCGGAGACGCAGAAACCTGTAGGAGAATCGCTGGAGGATTAAAATATCAATGAAATTTTGTCACTAACTTCCTTTTCAATCTTATATATATATTCAGATTGATTGATTGTTAGTTGCTTATCGTCCAGTGGCAAGTAGTACATGCATGTTCAAGACGATAATGTCACTATTCAGTTAACCTTTATTTAAATTTATAAAACATAGTAATTCCAGCTATAAAATATTTGTCAGGTATACATCGTTGTACGTCTTGAACAATATCTCAGTCATGACAAATCAAAACGATTTTTTTTTAAATTTTAAATGCATCTTTCTCAATATCAAAAGTTATTCTATTGAAATAAATATAACCAAAACATTAAAAACCTATAGCTCTTATTAAAGTTAGAAATGTGACAGTATGAGTGGTATCAAGACATTGCATTAGAGTAAAAAGTTCAAAGTTGTTATTTACTGTTTATATTTCAAAGTTTTGAAAGTGTCCATTTTAACGTAATAACAACTACTGTGGATTCATTTATTTTCGTGGGTATCAATTTTCGTGGATAGAGAAACAAAGACGTTTCGTGGTATACGTAAATTCGTGGATCGCTGATTACAACAACAAAAAATTAGATACGTAATTAGTGCATTTCTTTTTGATTTATGTGATCATATAACCTCCTTGGTTTGATCAATAATAAAACAAAACAAAAAAGAAGGAATTCATGGAAAAAGTTTTGAATTGTCAAAATCCTCGCTTGGTCATTCTAGGTTAAAGTGTTCATTGATAACTTCGATTACAATAATGGAGAGAGACAACTAATTATTTGTTTGTTTTACAATTTATAAATTATTGTCTGAATCCTATAAGGCATTCAAAACTTTATGATTGAAAGCTCATTTCCCTTATCACGATATAATAAACAGTGATATAAGTATAAGGTGTGAAAATAAATGTTCCTGTCATAAACAATATTACCTACGGGCAATATCCCCGTACTTAATCCTATTGATTTTTAATCACTGGTAAACCAAACTATGACACGGTAATTAACAACTTGCAGTTATTTTCCATGAACAGTTTTAATCAATTTTAAAAAGTAAATTATCACTGATATTCGATATATTTATTATAGATTTAATCAAAATACTTGTATCTTCTTTCAATAAAAAACACGTGTTATGTTACAATGTTTATCGCTAGTCAACACTATACTAGAACTGCATAACATAACCGGAAATAAACATCCGACTCCATACACATTTCTCGGGATTATTCTTCGTTGAATTCTTAAATTCGTGGTTCGCTGTGACCCACGAAACCCACGAAAATTGGTATACCACGAATAAAAATGAATCCACAGTACCGTCTTTTGGTATGTATAAGCCGTATTTGATGAACAACGTACTGACATCGCCATTATACCAGGAGAGATGACACCTATACTGCAACCACTAGATGTAGGCATCAATAAACCTATGAAGACTGCTCTCCGACGTAAGTGGAATGAGTGGATCTCATCAGATGACCATTCCTTCACAGCTACAGGTCGTATGAGGAAGGCTGAATTACCCACTATCTGCACTTGGATCAGAGACGCCTGGGAGGAGTTGGACATAGCAATTATCGTAAGGTCATTCAAGAAGTGTAAAATCTCAAACGCACTAGACGGGTCAGAAGATGACATGTTCTGGGAGGACCAAGACACACCCACTGCAACTCCAGACGTAGTTGAAGAAGAAGAAGATGATGATCTTGATCTCTACTCTCCATACTAAAAGTATTTACGTTGTAATCAATGCAAACAAAACAAAAAAAAAACACCTAGCTCGTGTGAAAGTAAGACAAATGACAGTATGAGTGGTGTCAAGACACATCAGTCGGACAATCAATCTACTACAGTAAAAGTTTTACGCTTTAGCAATGACGAAGATTCTTTTTTAAAGTCAATTCATTACAGAAACAAATTATGGATGTACCACATACAGTCCTTCATAGAGGCAACATTCATTCTTAATTGTTGTTATCACGAAGTTAACATACATGAAGATATTCAATAAATTAATTCATGATAAAAACAAGAATGTCTCCTCAGTACACGAATGCCCCACTCGCACTATCATTTTCTATGTTCAGTGGACCGTGAAATTGGGGTAAAATCTCTAATTTGGCATTAAAATTAGAAAGATCATATCATAGGGAACATGTGTACCAAGTTTGTAGTCGATTGGACTTCAACTTCATCAAAAACTACCTCGACCAAAAACTTTAACCTGAAGCGGGACAGACGGACGAACGAACGGACGCACAGACCAGAAAACATAATGCCCCTCTACTATCGTAGGTGGGGCATAATAATATAATGTACAAAAAATGGTCATCCCATCTTTTGCATTCCCTCTTTGTTTTCAAGTTGAAAACAATCGTAATATATGTATGCCTCATTAGCTCCTCTATGGTTGTATATAACAATTGTTGTCTGCTTCCTATATTGTTTTTAAAAGTGTCTAAATTCTACACAATTTACAAGGATCATAATGTCCTCCGGCAATTTCAATAAATACTACTCAAGATTCTTGAACTTCTTAAAAAGTTATACTCCTAAATATCATAAAAGGATGTTGTACAATTGGTTTTCAATAAACTAATGCTCAGGGCCTAAAAATGTTGTATTGTATTGCAACGCATTGCATTGTATTTAACTCTATTTTGTGTTTGTATTGCTTGACCCTAATGGGTATAATTTTGCATTAAAAACTTACAATGATTAAATAAAGTAATTGATTTGAAAACAAAAGAAGCTAAATGTGGTTTTAAACGTATACATAACGGAGGAATTTTATTTTCATGTTTTGCAAAAATATCTTCATAAATCGGATTAAAAACACAGCTGTAGGCAGGATTATCTGAATAGGCTTTTAGTTTGACAGCATATTGAAGTCCAAGCTTCAAACGTCTGTTAGAGAGTGAGTGCTCATCAGCCTCTACATACAGACTCTCAACTGGTGAGGTTTTAAATGCCCCAAGACAGAGACGCAAACCCTGGTGATGCACAGCATCAAGAATCTGTATGTAGGACTTCCTTGCAGAGCCATAATCTAGTTTAGATCTAACTAGAGATCTATATAAATTAAGTAAAATGTTGCGATCAGCACCCCAATCAGTACTGCCGACAACTTTTAAAATATCTAATGCTTTCAAACATCTTGATTTTAACATTTTGATATGGGGTAGAAAGGTTAACTTTTTATCGAAAATTAACCCAAGAAATTTAGTTTCATCAACCATTTTAATTGGGTTGCCGTACAAAGTGAGTTCTGGATCAAGATGCAATTTCCTTTTGTTACAAAAATGCATCCCGACAGTTTTTGAAGTGGAAAATTTAAAACCATTTTCCGAGGCCCATTTTTAAATTCTTCCAAGACATAATTGTAATTGTCTTTCTATGTTATTCATATTTTTGCCTCTGTAACATATTAAAAAATCATCAACGTACAATGAACCTTCAATATTACTTTTTAAAACTTCAACAAGGCTGTTGATTTTAAGACTAAATAGTGTAACAGATAAAATACTACCCTGAGGGACACCCATCTCTTGATCATAGAGATCAGACATGGTCGAATTCACTCTAACATTAAATTGTCTGTTAGAGAGAAAATTAGAAATAAAATTTGGCATATTGCCTTTCAACCCCATATCAAATAGATCTTTTAAAATACCATATTTCCATGCAGTATCATAGGCCTTCTCAAGGTCGAAAAAGACCGACACCACATGTTCATTTTTCGCAAAACCATTACGGACAAATGATTCGAATCGAACAAGATGATCAAGAGTACTGCGGCCCTGTCGGAATCCACACTGAATATTGGCTAATAGCCCATTTGATTCCAGGAACTATAAGTTTATGAATGATGTTTAGTCTATCAAACGGGTACCAAAAAGGTTACCCTGTTTTGTTTCAAAGTCGAAACAATCGTTTTAATATGTCTGTCTTATTAACTCTTCTAAAATTTTAAATCAAAGTTGTTCTCTACTTCCCTATATCATTTTTGAAAGTGTCTTATTCTAAATATTTACAACTATCAGAATTTCTTCCGGTTCTGTCATGTGTCACACATCACATGATTACAAACTCTTGAACTTCATAAACAATATGACTTCCAGCTATTGAATTCTTTAAGTCATATAAAATTACAACTATCATAATTTCTCAGGCAATTATTACTTTTTAACTTGATCAAAATCTTTCAAAATTATGAATTCTTGCTGTAAAATCTTGTCAGTGACACATTTTTGACATTTTGTTAATCATGACAAAGCAAAAAAGTATGTTGTCCAACTTGTTTGACCAATAAATATTAAAGTTTTCAAGAAGACGTCCTATAATGTATCATGTTAAGGGAATTGTACTGTATTGAATTGTTTGTTTGTTTGTATCGCTTGGCCCTTAAAGGTGTAACTTGGCAAATTTGGTTAACGAGTGGGTCTTTAGTACTTAAGTGAAAATAAAACTGTCGGAAGGTACAAAAATAATATTTGCATTAACATTCAGGTCCAAAGTATGAACCTGTTTTTAAATGCAACCTCTCATAACATTGGACTTGTGATAAGGGTTTTTTCGATAGTGGTCAAATTTAAATGTTCGCAAAGTTCATAAATGAATTTTTGATCAGCATTCACGTACAGCAATATCCTATGTTTACATTAGTTGTTTTTTAAGAAGCCGAAGCAACTAGAAGCACTTTTGGTTCACTGTATCTACTGTCTACATTATATAAACATTGTTCTCGACTACTTTACTATTTTAAAAGTCACCTACTCTATACAAATTTCTTCCGGCAATTTCAAATATCACTATTCAAAACTCTTGAACTTCATTAAAAATTAACAAACAGTTATCCTAGCTATAATTCCGGCTACATTTGTCAGTTATACATCTTGATCAATTTTATAGTCATGGCTGAGAAAAAAAGGAGTGCGTCCCTAGTACACTGATGCCTCACTCTCAGTATCATCAGTGGACCGTGAAATTGGTCAGAACTATAATTTGGCATTAAAATTAGAATGATCATGTATAGTTTCAGGTAAATATGACTTCAACTAAATCAGAAATTACCTCGACCAAAAACTTTAAGCTGAAGCGGGACAGACGAACAAACGAAAGCACGGAGTAGAAAACATAATGCCCCTCTTCTATCGTAGATGGGGCATAAAAAGTAGATGACCTCAATTTTCACATTTTTTTTCTAATATAAGTTTTTGCTAAAATATTAGTATTAGAAGTGAAATTTATTTAAACAAACCAAATATGCCAGTTCTTAAGACAGTAAGATATACATGTATGACAGTATTGGCGGTTTCAACACACACAAATGTGTACCCCGAACACTACAAGGACAGAAATTACATAAAATAAATCTGATAACATAAATTGCCTCTCACATGTCCACATATTCTTAGTAAGTACTTGTACGAACAAATAGATCACACTGTTAATGCTTTTACTATAATAAAGAAAATCAATGAATTAATTTCGGTATTCACTGTCTTTCCCCATACTAAAAATATTGATGCCAAGAAGTGAACATACAGGCACATTTTCGGCAGGTGTATGAATGTTTAGAACATCAAACAGTAACATAAATGGTTAGCCTATTTTGTTCCATTCACATTTTTGTCTTAAAGTCGATACAATAATTATATATTTTTGCCTCATTTATTCCCCTATCATTTGACATTAGAGTTGTATTTTACTTCCTTAAGACTAACGATTGGTTACGCTCTTCGATGTTGAGTTATGTCTAGAGGGTTATGAATATCATGATTCGAATAACACATATGTACAAAAATGTGTATTCTCTTTTTTTCATTCGTTTAAGACGAAATAATCTGTGTCTGCTTCACCAAATCTTCTATCTACATTATATTATTGTTTTTATTCTTTTCTCTTTACTATCTTTTAAATTTATGAGTGTAAATTTTTCCTTTTTGAAACTGTCAGAATTTTTCGTCAGTTTTTTTCATCTAATAAAAGTAAGACGAAATATGCCAGAGGGACAGTCAAACCCATAAATCGAAAATAAACTGATAACGCCTGGCTTAATATGAAAAAGACAAACAATAGTACACATGACACAACACAAACCTAACCAAAAAAATAGGGGTGATCTCAGATTCTCCGGAAGGGTAAGCATATCCTGCTTCACATGTGGCACCCGTCGTGTTGCTTATGTTATAATAAATCCGGTAAATAGTCGTATAACTTTCAACAATGCGAATTTGTTCGGGGGTATGAAATTTTCCTTTTTTTAAACTCTTGAACTTCATAAAGACTGATGAAAAGGAATAATTCCAGCCTTGCAATATTTGCCGGTAATATATTATGAACAATTGCAAAGTCATTACGGAACAAACAGGATGATTTTTCATTTTTTTTAATGAAACAAATTAAAAATATAGATAAGAGAATAATAGCCAAAGACGCTATAGGCTTTCCTTTTTTAGTCTGCAAAATCGCGTGAAAGGCAAATAGACTAAATGAATCTCATCGACGAAAAGAACGACTGAGCAGATATAATCTTTTCATTTAAAAGAACCACAAATACATTCAAAACAAGACAAATTTTGCTGAACCGTTAATAGTTGTATTATTTGAAAGTTAGTCTTAAACTACGGCGACTCTGTAATATATTTTGAGAACATTTTAACAGATATTTTAAAAACGTGAACGATTACGAGTAATTAGTAAAGTACATGTGTACATGATGGATTGACGAGAACAAATTACCAAGAGTAATACATTTGCCTTCCAACTAGCAACCCATACAAATGGACACCTCTAAATTAATTCAAGAGAACAATATCTGCTTCAAATTTATTCAGACAATTTCCGATATAATGGAGAAAGAGGTGATGTCCGAAATAAAGTTCAAGTTCGGATGAGTCAACTGATTTGTCTACGCAAAAACATTAAATTTTGTACTTATCATACCTCAAAGCCGGTGACCCCAAGGGTGACTGGGGTATAGAAATATGGTCACTTGGTCTTCTCCCGACCGGCAGTAAAACGCTTGCGGAAGTGGGGCGTCCGTTTGGCTGTGCGGGATGTATCAAGTTCGCAGTCACGTCCGTCAGAAGGGGACGTTAAATCCGATGCCTCGTGTAAAGAGAGTGCCACGCTCTTTGCACGCTAAGAACCCTTGCAACAACTCTTTGAGGGGTCCGTAGGTGGCCTGTTGTAAGGCAAAATTTCTGTCCCTATCCAATATACCCTCATTTTCCAGTGGCAGTCCAAACTTGCCCGACCATCATCCTAGATGGCCTCTATTACAACAACCTACCTATTGTATTTATTGTTAACTTGTTCTTGTCCTGAATATGCATGAAATATTTGCCACTGGGCGTTAAGCAACCAACAATCAATCAATCAATCAAAGCCGGTGAACTGAAATCTTTTGAACTTGTCTTCTGATACCGCCGTGTCAATTACTGCACATATAAATGCATATTTCAAGTTGAAGACTAAAATTTTTCTCCTGGGGTCTAAATGTGTGTTAATTATGATAGAAAAGCATTGAGGTGTATCTCAGCTTTTTAAAAGACTCCTCCACACTAGAGGTCAATCTCTAGCATTAGCCTATGTTGACACCACAAAAGACATTCCTGACATTAAATGTTTGGAAAGCATTGTTAGCACTGTACATTCGTATTACAAACGTTCACCTACAGACAATGTCGAACTACGATCAGGGCAACTTATAGATTATTATGGATTTCTAATATTTTGGAAGTTGATATATGTATTGAATCTATATATATACAATATACGACTTATGATGAGATCTTATTCACTGATGTATGTGTTTACAGTATTTTATTAATGATAAATTGGTAGGGTTAAATATCCATCGGTGTGTATGAATGGAAAACATCTCAAACATTGTAGCTACTATAAACACACACAAAAAAACAACTTCGATTTCTTACTTGTATGAAAAAAAAAATATATGAAAAAAAAATAATAAGGAAGTCAATTGTCGAGGGATTGTTTGAATAGTCAACACCCTGGAAGGAAGTAACCATCCAAATACTAATAATAGAACACCAATGAAAAAGATTATGCTCCCAAACCAATATGAATACTCCAAAAGTTAGTAATCTCAACCGCATTTTTAGAAGAAAAATAAAACAACCAACCAACAACCATGAACGTTTTGACAACCGTAACCAATGGAGGTACAATTATAAGAGTCAGTGGAACCTTTGGGACAAATACATTTGTCTCAATAAACAGTTTTGGTGGTAACACCTGTCTTCATTTGAGGACTCCCAAGAAAAACGGATCGGGGTGGAAAAGCTTTACTATGACCGTTAGTGAGTATAAAGAAATAGTGAGGATGGTTGATCCAGACCGTCTTACCGATATTGCAGAGAGGTTCAATGTTCAGATAAGGTTTTTTTTTTTTCTAAGGAAATGGTTAATTGTTGGGATGTTCAAGTACCAGATCACGTCCACTAGTTTTTATAGCATTTTATTTTCATCCATCTGATGAATTACCTTTTTTAACTGATTTTTACTGTTATATTACTGTCTCAGGTGAGGGGAAGGTTGATATCCCGCCACATTAGGTATGTGTGTACCTGTTCCAAGTCAGGAGCCTGTAATTCAGTACTGGTTGTCATTTGTTTATGTTCTACATATTGTATTATTCATTCATTTTTTTTTGGTTATTAAATTAGACCGTTGACTTTCTTGTTTTGAATTGTTTTATGTTGACATTTTGAAACCTTTTATAGCTGACTGTGCGACAGGAGCTTTGCTCATTGTTGAAGGCTATGGTGACCTATAGTTGCTGTAAGGTTCTGTATCATGTTGTCTCATTGGCATCATACCACATCTTCTTTTTTTATATCCATGTAGATTTCATGCATTTCTCTCCAAAACTGTACTCTCTCCTCTCAAAAACATTTCATATACCATATTTTTTTCAAGTATGATGTACAACTATTTGTCGCTATAAGATTAAATTATTTGATATTATATATTGTAGAACAGGACGGAACGCGCGTTGGAGGAGGCAGCAGTGGAGACACCCGAGCCTGCCCAAATGCCTCCGATGAAGACATGTTTAAAAAGTATTGGCCGTATCATATGTTTGGAGCCGACTTCACTTTTAACTCGAGACATACTAGTGAGCTTACCTTCTGTTCTTCTGGATGAAATAGATCAATCACTAGATCTAGATTTAACAAATAAAGCCATTGCTGGTGTATTCATGTTACAGGAAGTAATCTCACAAAGAACTTTTGAAATACCAAATACATCTTTGTATCAGAGTTGTTATAGTTTTTTTTGTATAAAGGGAAAAGTGGATTTTCAACAGGTGATGACATTTCTATAGTGGGAAAGATGAAATCTACTAATCTGAATGACATCACAAACATTTTCAACGTGAACATTGGAGATTCATAATTTTAAACAAAAAGTTACTATCTTGTTTCATTTTTTTTCTTAGACTAGATTGTTTTATTACTTTTGATTTTTTACCCTCCATACCAATATTGCCCATGTGAAATTTATAATTGTCTTGTATAATCATGGAACGACAAAATTTCTTACTATGTGACGTATACATTTTCTGACGTCAGACACGCGAAGCAGTGAATGTGTTTTAATTTGAAATATGCTTTTTTTGTTCTTCTGTTAAATTGTTTCTTTTAAAATTGTAACACGGTGATTGATTGATTGATTGATTGTTGGTTGCTTAACGTACAGTGGCAAATATTTCATGCATATTCAGGACGAGAACAAGTTCACAATAAATACAATAGGTAGGTTGATACAATAGAGGCCATCTGGGATGATGGTCAGGGAAATTTGGACTGCCACTGGAAAATGAGGGTATATTGGATAGGGTCAGAAATTTTGCCTTGCAACAGGCCACCTACGGACCCCTCAAAGAGTTGTTGCAAGGGTTCTTACGTACAAAGAGCGTGGCACGTAACACGGTGATGGCTGCTGTACCCGTATTATAAAGGTAAATGCAGAAAAGCGCGTCTGACGCAAGAAATTATCATATGTGTTGTTTTCAATATTTTTGACTATTTTATTTATTATATATGTTTAGTTCACGCATCGTTGTAAATATAACAGAATTTAACGAGTCTGTCGTACAAAGTGCGCAGTTTAGCGCTATAAAACCAGGTTTAATCCACAATTTTCTACATTTGAAAATGCCTGTACTAAGTCAGAAATATGACAGTTGTTGTCCATTCGTTTTTGGTGTGTTTTGTCATTTGATTTTGCCATGTGATTAGGGACTCTCCGATTTGATTTTCCTCTGAGTTCAGTATTTATGTGATTTTACTTTTTGCATTGTTTAAAGGAGATAAAATTTATTTAACTTAGTTTAAAATGTACGTAGTCACATTCAACGTGCGGACTTTAATTTCATAAATATTATACTGTCCGACCAGACAGTTGTAGAAAATTGCCAACGGGGTTAACATCAATCGTACCATTTCTTCCGGGTCGATAAGGTGCCAATATGCGAGACTCTTGAATATCATACATATTAATTTTGAATACAATTGCAGTCGTAAAGTATTTATACATCTTGGGACTTTATAAAGATTGATTGATTGTTGGTTGCTTAACGTTCAGTGGCAAATATTTCATGCATATTCAGAACCAGAACAAGTTCACAATAAATACAATAGGTAGGTCTTGTCACAATAGAGGCCATCTGGGATGATGGTTTGGGAAATTTGGACTGCCACTGGAAAATGAGGGTATTTCGGATAGGGACATACATTTTGCCTTGCAACAGGCCACCTACGGACCCCTTAAAGAGTTGTTGCAAGGGTTCTTAACGTGCAAAGAGCGTGGCACTCTTTACACGAGGCATCGGATTTAACGTCCCCAATCTGACCGGACGCGACTGCGAATTTGATACATCCCGCACAGCCAAACGGACGCCCCACTTCGGCAAGCGTTTTACTGCCGGTCGGAAGAAGACCAAGTGACCATATTTCTATTCCCCAGTCACCCTTGGGGGACTTTATAAAGAACATTGGACTTTATACAAATAATTTTAAATAAAATTTCATTTGTAAAGTATTTATTTATCTCGAACATTTTCATTGATTAAAAATGTTGTTCGTTTGTTGATTATATGTAGGTGATGATCGTTTACAAATTGATTGGTTGTTCAGTATTGTGTCCAAAGTCAAAGACATAATGTTTGTTCAAGAAAGAACACATATCTAGGAGATTTGAATTTCATTTCACGGGGATTCGTTATAAATGAAGACATTATATTTCAAGAAAAGTAACACAATGCTTAGTAATACCTTATATATATAGCAGGGTTTTAACTTTAAGAACATTAACTTGGATCATGTCGATTTAAAAAATAAATCAATAACGCATATCACTTCATTCTTGTCTTCACTGATTGATTGATGTGTGCTTTACGCCGCATTAGCACAAAAAGGTTATATAGCGTCAAATTGCCCTCACTGAAACCACTAAACGTGGAAAGTGTATACGAGATTGCATTATGTTTCAAACACATATGGATTTAATATAACGTGCAAACTAGTTTTACGCTTGTGTTTCAATAAACATGATGAACATATAATCAGAAAAAAAATTAATGATATTGTCATTAGAGGTAAATAACAAGTTTCAAGTTCTTATTAAATCAGGAAAATCAATACAAATCAAAATGCTGTTTTCCCCTACATTTACATGATATTACATTACATAAATAAATATATACATGTTCCTGATGACGGACGCATTAAATTATTAAACGAGTTGTTTTTAATTATTTACACCTCTGGGTCGATACCTCTGTTGTTGGGACTATAGTCCCCGAGGGTGTCATGAGCAAGTAGTCAGTATTTCGGTACCGACATGATTTAACAAACTTAATTAAAATCGTCCGTTTATGAGCAGAAATTATTAAGAAACTAAGGTTTCAACTCCCTATGCAAAGTTTGATTTAGATAAATTTGGCTATTTATTATAGGTATTTTAAACATAATTATTTCGGTACTTATACATCTATTGTCTGTTTAATTAGAGTTCGAGATAAATGTGTGCCAGGATCTGTTTCCATCGGTGTATAATTATAATGATTGATATAATTTACATATTTCACTAAGCTATCTGTCAGATGAAAGCTTTGAAGTCGATCAATTAATTTAAGGGCTAGGATAAGTATATGATTCGTAGTAGGTTGTCTCCCTAATTCACACATCACGGCTCTCTTATGAACACCTAACATATTTATACAGAATTTATCGTGATCTTTTTTAAAAGGTACCCTCCGGTGGATCGCTATCCTTGCCGTGGTCGGAGGGCTTGCGTGTCTCAGTGACCCCAAGAGCTATGCCAGCTGGAGCTTCGTCTCCTGGTAGGGTTACCCATGCTGGACAGGTCGAAGGGTAGAGACCAGACTAAAGTGATCCGAACATCGTGAGATGCCCGATGTTTTAAATAAAATAGGCTCTCCAACCCGTTTGCCGTGGGTTGCTACCCGTGTCGGTGGTTGACGAGATCCTTGTGGATGAGGGCTATAGCCAGACTCCTTACGGTCAGAAAATACCCGGACGGACGAGACTATAGTTCAATAAGCTGCTTTGGCTTCGAAATCATCTAAACGGGAGGTCGGATGGACCCGGTTCGATCAATCGGCTGGTCATGTCGAGCCCTTCAGTTAATCCTCAACAATAAGCTTTCTTGTAACAATTTTCATAATATACACATGTATTTTAAATTAAGCTATTTATATTTTGGATAACTGAAGAAGGCGATGGCTCATGGGTCAATCAAGTGGTACGCTTTCTTTTTCGCTTGATGGATACGCTCTGCTTGAGTATACTATTCTTGGAACATCTGGTGCTTTCCGCAGTGGATCTTGGGTGCTGATTTTGAGGACCAGCTACATTATATATGGAGCTCGTTTTCAGCATTAGCACTCGATCCCGGTTCGCCACGGAAACACAGCATCGCCCTTGTAGGCACTCCGAGGTGGGTGGATGGCAAGAATGGTGAATCTTTCTCCTTTCATATGGCACAACAAAACAAACCCTCGAAATCAGCTTTAATACATAAGAAAAGAAAATGTGATGATTCAGAGCCCTGTCGGGAAGATGACAGTTGGCCCAGATTTATTGTAATAAAAGGAACAGAAGAAAAACCAATTTCAAAAATATCGCCCTTTGTAATTCACAAACAAATTCAAAGCGTTGCTGGTACTGTTAAAAAAGTTTCAAAAATGAGATCTGGCAATTTGTTGGTTGAATGTTCCAACAAAAGTCAATCAACAAATTTACTTACAATGTCTACAATATCAAACTTTCCTGTTTCTGCCTCTCCTCATAACAGTTTGAACAGCTGTAAGGGGATCATTCGAGACAGAAGTCAATACCTTGGTGACCTTACCGTGGAAGAAATCGGTGAGGAACTTTCAAGCCAAGGTGTAACTAATGTTATTAGATTTCAAATTAAAAAGAATGGAAATATAATCAAATTAAATACTTATCTTTTGACCTTTAGAACTCCAACTCCTCCTCCATCTATTACTTTAGGTTGCTTCGGAATCAGAGTTGACATGTTTATCCCAAACCCAATTCGATGCTTTACTTGTCAAAAGTTTGGTCATGGAAGCAAACAATGTCGTGGTAAGCAGAGATGCTTCAAGTGTTCTGACGAAGGACACGAGGGAACAAACTGTCACTCTGAATCTTCTAAATGTGTAAACTGTGGTGAATCCCATTTTTCATCGTCTAGGGACTGCCCTGTTTACCTTAAAGAAAATGATATTATTAAAATTAAAACAGAAAGAAACATTAGTTACCCAGAAGCTAAACAGATAGCTTCTGTTTCGAATGATCTCCTTGTTTCAAACAGACCATCGTACGCCAGCAAAGTTGTCCGCTCATTCAGTCACGAGAATACACAAACTCGCATGACTTGGCCAATTGATGCGGACAATTTTAAAATGCTGCCTGTTGAAACAGAACCTACCGATAGAATATTAATTCCAAGAAAACCAATATCTTCCAAAACCAGTACTCAGTCAACTCAATCTTCCCTACAGAGCTCACTATCATCACCAAAAAATGAGAAAAAAAATCAAATAAAAAAGAAACAGTAGAAATACACAATTGGAGCGGTGAATCTGTCTGGGATCTTCCCAGTGATATAGATGATTCTTCCACCTCCAAAAGTCTTCCTTCATCTGCATCCAAGAAGGTATCTTCTTCGTCCAGTAAACAGTCTACCAGAGCCCCATCTCTTCGTTCTCAAGAAAAGAAGGATGTCCAAAAGAAGCCAGGAAATACATCCTCTCAGAAGTCTTCTGATTCGAGGTCGCGGGGTAGGGGTCGAGGCGGAGTAACACCAGCTGCGCGTAGTCCTGGAGATCGACGACTCTCCTCGCACAACAGATTTTCAACACTTATCATCGAAACTGAAATGGAAACCGAAAGTGTTCCGCCACCCGAAAGATCACGATCTCAGGGTGAGCGAAATAAGAATGCTGGCAAACTCGACAGCATTCGCCCTTCTTTTATTAAATAATGACAAATATAATCCAATGGAATTGCCGAGGTCTTAAAATAAATCTTCTCGAGTTAACACTTCTAGTTCAGTCCTTTTTACCTATTGCATTTTGTCTTCAAGAAACTCATCTAAAAGAAAGTGACAACGTATCTTTAAAAGGATACAACATGTATAGCACATTTTCTAAGGTAGATGAACGTGCTGCAGGCGGATCATCCATTTTTGTGAAGGACAACGTCATTCATAGCACAGTCCAACTCACAACGGATCTGCAAGCAGTTGCAATTCGTTTATCATTAGACAAAACAATTACATTATGTTCGATATATATTCCACCTAATTCAATTATCGATAAAGCAAAACTCAAAAACCTCACTGATCAATTACCCTCACCATTTATACTTATGGGCGACTTCAATGCCCACAATCCATTATGGGGTAGCAAGACTCATAATGCCAAAGGTAAGATCATTGAGGACTTTGTCTCTCAAGAAGGATTATGCATTTTTAATGATGGATCTAATACGTATCTTCATCCTGGAAACGGGTCTTATTCTTCTATTGATATCACTATATGCGATCCCTCTCTGCTCCTGGATTATTCATGGCGTGTTCATGATGATCTATGTGGAAGTGATCACTTTCCAATAGTACTTGAACATTTTTTTAATTCTGCCTAACAGAGAGTACCACGTTGGAAACTTGACAAGGCGGACTGGTCCTTGTTTGAGAATCTCTGTCGAACGGAACTTCAGTCAAAGATGTTTGAGACTGTGCAAGATCCAATTTTAACTTTTCATACAGTTCTAACGTCAATTGCTGACAGAACTATTCCTAAGACCTCGGCAAATCCAAAACATCCCAGTAAACCATGGTTTGATGACGCATGTGATCAAGCCATAGGTGACCGTAAAAAATCTGAAAGACGGTTCAATCAACAACCAACGACGGAAAACTTGAGTAATTTCCGTATTTTTCGCGCTAAGGCACGGCGGACTTGAAGGCAAGCCCGACGAACATCCTGGAAAAAATTTGTCTCGGGGATTACATCTCGCACTCCGATGACAAAAGTTTGGAATATGGTAAATAAAATAAAAGGTAAAAATTCTAAAGCCACTGTAAAACATTTGAAAGACGGCAATAATTTATTAACATCTGAAAAGGATATTGCCAACAAACTTGGTGAAACTTTTGCAAAGTCTTCTTGTAACAACTACAGGGAAGACTTTAAAAAAGTTAAAAAACAAAAAGAAAAAATTAAATTAAACTTTAAATCAAAAAATGGTGAAAATTATAATAAACTATTTTCTCTTGAAGAACTTAAAACATCTCTGTCAAAAGCCCATGATACAGCTTGTGGGCCTGATAATATTCACTACCAACTCTTAAAACACTTGCCAGATTCCTCGCTAGAAGCTCTCTTGCAGCTCATGAATAACATCTGGGAATCTGGTGATTTACCATCAATCTGGAAGCTTGCAACCGTCGTGCCTATTCCAAAACCAAGTAAAGATCATACGGATCCTATTAATTATCGACCAATTGCTCTTACCAGTTGTGTCTGTAAAACACTCGAACGGATGGTCAATGATCGCCTTGTTTGGTTCCTGGAATCCAATGGGCTATTAGCCAATGTTCAGTGTGGATTCCGACAGGGTCGCAGTACTCTTGATCATCTTGTTCGATTCGAATCATTTGTCCGTAATGGTTTTGCGAAAAATGAGCATGTGGTGTCGGTCTTTTTCGACCTTGAGAAGGCCTATGATACTGCATGGAAATATGGTATTTTAAAAGATCTATTTGATATGGGGTTGAAAGGCAATATGCCTAATTTTATTTCTAATTTTCTCTCTAACAGACAATTTAATGTTAGAGTTAATTCGACCATGTCTGATCTTTATGATCAAGAGATGGGTGTCCCTCAGGGCAGTATTTTATCTGTTACATTATTTAGTCTTAAAATCAACAGCCTTGTTGAAGTTTTAAAAAGTAATATTGAAGGTTCATTGTACGTTGATGATTTTTTAATATGTTACAGAGGCAAAAATATGAATAACATTGAAAGACAATTACAATTATGTCTTGGAAGAATTGAAAAATGGGCCTCGGAAAATGGTTTTAAATTTTCCACTTCAAAAACGGTCGGGATGCATTTTTGTAACAAAAGAAAATTGCATCTTGATCCAGAACTAACTTTGTACGGCAACCCAATTAAAATGGTTGATGAAACCAAATTTCTTGGGTTAATTTTCGATAAAAAGTTAACCTTTCTACCCCATATCAAAATGTTAAAAGCGAGATGTTTAAAAGCTTTAGATATTTTAAAAGTTGTCGGCAGCACTGACTGGGGTGCTGATCGCAACATTTTACTCAATTTATATAGATCTCTTGTTAGATCTAAACTAGATTATGGCTCTATAGTGTATGGCTCTGCAAGGAAGTCCTACATACAGATTCTCGATGCTGTGCATCACCAAGGTTTGCGTCTCTGTCTTGGCGCATTTAAAACCTCACCAGTTGAGAGTCTGTATGTAGAGGCTGATGAGCACTCACTCACTGACAGACGTTTGAAGCTTGGACTTCAATATGCTGTCAAACTAAAAGCCCATTCAGATAATCCTGCCTACAGCTGTGTTTTTAATCCGATTTATGAAGATATTTTTGCAAAACATGAAAATAAAATTCCTCCGTTAGGTTTACGTTTAAAACCACATTTAGCTTCTTTTGATTTAAAATCTGTTGCTCAAGTTCAAACTTGCAAATGTCCTCCATGGGAACTTCCCAAACCAAAAATGATATATGATCTCCGTGAACACAATAAAAATAAAACAAATCCTCTTTTAATTCAGCAACACTATGCTGAAATTAAAGCCGATTATCTCGATTTTTCAACTGTCTATACTGATGGATCAAAAGATGGTGATAGAGTTGCATCTGCTGCTGTCTTCAGGGACAGAGCTGCAACCCTCCGTTTGCCATCTGATGCATCCATCTTTACTGCTGAAGCAGAAGCAATAATTTTGGCTTTGAAATTTATTGCTTCTTCAGATAAATCCAAATTTATTATATGTTCGGATTCACTTTCATGCTTACAAGCTATACGAAATACTAAAATTAAAAACCCAACAATCCTGAAAATTTTATATGTAATGAGGAATTTAAAAATTCTTCTGAAAGAAATAATATTTCTATGGGTTCCGAGTCATGTTGGAATCCTTGGAAACACAGCTGTAGACCTTGAGGAAAAGAATGCCCTGGGTGACCCTCTATCTAACTGTGATATACCATATACTGATTTTAAATCTAATATTAGAGAATATGTTTTTAATATATTGAAAAATAAATGGAGTAAAAAAGACGATAATAAATTGCATGAAATTAAACCTAATTTAGGCAAACCTTTTGATAATATTATGTGCAGAAAAGATCAGTGTGTTATTACTAGATGTCGTATTGGTCATACTAGAATAACACACGAGTATCTTTTAAAAAATGAAGATGAACCACAATGTGTTCCTTGCAACTGCAAGTATACTATTAAACATGTTTTAATTAATTGTATTGACTTTGCTGATATTCGTAAGAAGCATTTCAATGTCAATAATATGTATGATTTATTTAATAATGTTCCATTTACAAATATTGTTGCTTTTTTAAAAGAAATTGGAATTTATTATAAAATATAAAAATGTTATTATATTTAAATCGATTTTAATTTTTATCACGTTATTTTACTGTTGATTTTTATTTGTATATAATCAATTTGCTTTAGTCAAGAATTTTAGTGTATTGAAGGACCTTTTGTCTTATTTTAAAAATATGCTTTAAATTGTAAAAATATTCGAATTAGCTCTCGCCGCGATATAGCGTTTTTGTGCTAATGCGGCGTAAAGCAACCAACAATCAATCAATCAATCAATTTTAAAAGGTAATTTATCAATATTTTGAATAACTAATCCGTATATCAGATCAATAAGGACTTATTGGTTTTAAAAGAGTATCAAATAGTTTTAATTCGTGTGTATGGTCTATATTGTTTAACCTCAATGTAATAGAATGCACAGAAAAAAGTGCTTTAAACTGTATTTGCAAAAAAGTTCTACAGCATGATAAAAATGTCCATTAAATTAAATAACAATCCCAAAATAATTATATTTCTCAACCATTTCATTTTCTTTGACGTCGTAAAAAAAACCACTTAAATTTCACTTTCAGCTTCCGGCTACATGTATCAGAGTATGAATTTAGAGAATTTAAACAGGATTGAAGACCTTCTTTGCTATCGAATAGTCGATGTAAATTATCACCTTATAATATCAACTCATTCTAGTATCAATCAGTTGGATGCCATCCCATTAGTCCGACACCTAAAATTCCGAGAGCCCATTACTCCGACAGCCCATTACTACGACAGCCCACTATTCCGACAATGTATCGGTCTTGTGTGTATGGGTAAATTTTCTCTTAAAAGACCAACTCGGTTAATAATATTTGTGGTTGTACGTTTTGATTCCAATTATTCTTCTCTTGCGGGATTTTTGTCTCAGTATTTTGGAGTTGATACACATGCTTATTGCAACTGTTCAGTCATTACCTTCGTCCCTCTTTCTTTTTACGGATTTTGGGTATTTTATTTGTCTTTACATTTCGGCGTTTGTGTGTCCACTGTCAGTCTGCTGTTCTAGTTCGCTATTTTTTTTTTATATTTTTGTGTCTTGATCTACCTTCTTTCACTAGAACTTCGGTTTCCCCCTTTTATGTATTAGGGGAGTGAGGTTTCACCACAATTAACTACATAAATAAATATATCGGAGTTGGATTACACTACCCGCCCTCTTTGGTCTCAACACTTTGTACCCCTCGTGTCACTCATCTGAGCATTTCTTTATAACATATCCCTTGGAAATTTAGATAAAGGTCCACATCAGTTGGTTGATGCTGATAGTGACAAGGAGATTCGCCCAGAGGTGCAAGTAGCTAAAACACAAACTGGTTGATCAAAATAATGTACATAGATTAGGAACACATAGATTCTCAAAGTTTTCAGAATGGAGAACTTTAGTCAGAGAAATTTCCTTATTGAAACAACTTGTTAGAAATCGAGCACATAACGATAAACCTGAACTTTTAGATGCATACAAACAACCAGATGCTTTGAAACAAACCCAACAATTCATAATTCGTGAGGTTCAAATGGAAAATTATAGAGACGAAATTGACAGTATCAAACATGGAACATTGTACATAACAACAGTTCTCTCTCGCAACTATCGCCCATACTTGATGTTGATGATACCTTAAGAGTTGGTGGTCGCTTACGAAACTACAAAGATTGTTCAGATCTTTCAAAACATCCTATTATCTTACTAAAACACCACCATATATCATTACTTATTGTTCGACACTTCCATGAAAAGTGGCTCATCAAGGCAGAAGCCTCACAGATGGTGCTATCCGTGCAGCTGGTTTTGGATTTTAGGCAGTCGTCGTTTAGTTTCTTCAGTGCTGCATAAATGTGTGATATGTCGTAAGCTTCGTGGTTGTTTCGGTTGGCAGCAAATGGCAGATTTGCCTCAGGCCAGGACAGATTGAAACCATCACCGCCATTTAAATTCGTCGTTGTTGACACTTTTGGCCCATGGTCAATAGCTTATAGACGCACTCGTGGAATACAAGCTAATCAGAAAAGATGGGCACTTATGTTTACATTACTCGTCAGTAGAGCAATTCATATAGAGGTCATAGAGGAGCTCAGCAGTGCTTCATTTATAAATGCGTTGCGTCGTTTCATTGCCAAAAGGGGCGAAGTTAAACAGTTCCGTTCGGATAGGGGTACACATTTTGTTGGCAATTCAAAACAGTTAAGGTAGCACAATACAAAGATTTTTTCACTCCCAATCAGACAACTATAAACTGATGTAATTCATTTCATCCTTCTTTATATTTTATAAATGAGGTACCAAAAGAAAGAAGAAAGATTAATCTTTCAAATTGTGATAACTTCATTATGACATAATTATTACATAATTAATTGTTATGTAATTAGTTGCTACATTGTGATGTCCACACTTGAATGAATTTAGCTTCTTTGTTCTTCATAGCATCCCAAAATATTTTATATATTCTTGTACAACACAGCTTGACCTCCAAATCAGTGTCTCAGATTTCCAAAAACATTAATAGAATTTTTTTATACCCAATTGTATTTAGTGGTCTCTTATGAATTGATGTTGCAAACTTCATTGAAGATTTATGAGAGAATGAAATACAATAGGAAAAATATGAGACACAGTTTTGGAGGTCAAACTGTGTTGTGCAAGAATCTATAAAATATTTTGGGATGCTATGTATAACAAAGAAGCTAAATTCATTCAAGTATAGACATCACAATATGGCAACTAATTACATAACAATTAATGATGTAATAATTATGTCATAATGAAATTATCACAATTTGAAAGATTAATCCTTCAAGATATGCAAGTGAGACCACAAATGCATAACAGATCGATACATTGTCTTGCGCAACCAGTTTGCTGAGAATGTAAGACCAACATGGCTCAAAAGAGAATTAAAGAAACGCATAAGAGGTATTTCATTTAATGATATTCGAGAGAAAGCAACTTTGCTCATGGAGGACGGCGATGTTCAAGAAACTAGCCAACAACAAGACAACAGGACAGACGACTTTGAAGTCCCCATTTTTGCTACTCAAGCAAAACCATCTGGAACTTCCGACATAGCAAAAGTACTTGAAGATCACAAATCTGAACTCCAAAGCATAAAATCAGAAGTAAAAACAAGGACCCTATAGAAAACCAAGAGATTGTTACTATTGTGGTAAGCCTGGGCACATAAAAAGAAATTGTCGCAGCTTCATCAGAGATCAAGGGAATGCTACACATAACCAAAAGTATGAAACAAATGATTTAAACGAAAACAGTCTACGGCAGGGAGCCGGTCTGTAGGCGCTGGTACAAACAGTTCGTCCCTTGTTAAATCAAAGCCTTAAAGGCTGTAAAAGCAATTGCTGTCATGTTAATGTTTGGGGACTTTTATTTTTCATCCACATATATATAATAATTAAACCTGACATGATTGTTGTCTAGTTGGAAGTAAGAGGTTTTAACTTTATATAGATAAAAGACTTTAGCAGAATGTCATTTTTAATGTTTTATATTTCACAAGGAGACAACACGTTTACCAGGCTAAAGTTGGGGTCAAATATACATGTGCTGAAACATATAACTCAAAAAGAAATCATCATGGATTATCCCCTGGTAGTGTTTGTAACTGGGCAATAATTTCCTTTATTGATTTAATTTTAACAATTTTCATTATCAATTTATATTTAACCATTAACACAAATGATTAAGTTAAAACATTTCAACTTTCCAGACGCAAATGTTAATCAAAGAGCTGAAGAGCTCTGAAGGGAAAAGACGGCCATTGTTCCAATTTTTAGGGGGGTATCTTTTGATAGTCTACATACAAAGAATGAGCAAAAGAACAGCTAGAACATATAGAAAGGCTGACAATAATGAATCTAATTGTTGTTTATTGTTATTTCATTCCCTTAGTCAAGAATTCATCATAGAGACAATTTGGACCAATGAGATCTGCACCTTCTAAATCAAAACATTTGATTTAAGTTGGGAGTTAATTATCTAAAATTCAATTGAATTTAACAACTACTACTACATTATATTTTAAAATTTTAATTATGTACAACTAAGACTATTCTCAATTTTTTGTGACAATATTCTCAAGAAAGTGAGGACTGAAAAATCTATTCAGTTTTAATTTTCCATTGATAAAGTTCCCAGTTACAACTCTCATCACAGGGATACATGTACTTATAAAATCAAATATGATTGATATAAAAGCTGTGTGAAGTTTGTTTCCAGATCCCACATTTTGATATATCTGTAAAATTTATGAAAAAATAGCTTTAAACTACAAAAAGCAATATTTAAAAAAAAATGAGAAATAAAATGACCACTACAATAATTATGTTGGAAGGCAAAATTATTTTTTAATTGATGACTACTTATCATATATATACTTACAACAATGACTTAATTTGTAGTGTTCATATACATTAACTTTCATTTTAGTGGGTAATTACTCATCAATTGAGGTGCTCCTTAATTGGAGAAAGATTCTAAAAAACATAACTTTACAGAAAGAATGAAAACTGCAGTTGCTCTCCCCAATCTCAATAGGTATAAACTACAAAAAGCAACATTTTTTTTTTAACCATTTCAATAATTATGTTGGTACACATTTTTTTTATATAGAAGACTACTTATCATATACTAAATGTCACATTTTAAATGTTCAGAAACATTTTAGTGTAAAATTACTCATCAATTGAGGTGCTCCTGAATTGGAGGAAGATTCTAAAAACAGAACTTTACAGAAACAATGAAAACTGCCGTTTCTCTCCCCAATCTTATGTATCCCCATTGACATTGTTACCGCGAAAGTTGACCTACATATTATCTGATTATAGCCTCAGATTCAAGCATTTCATGTTGGTGTGTGAATCATCTACACTACAGCAAACATCATTAGGTTTATATTTAACAAATACGGATTTTAACTTAGTATACAAGTACTGTGAATGATTTTTATAATGATTCTGAATAAAGGATATCCCTGTGTAGTGTGGCATTCCAACAATGACGTCACTAGGTTAGATATATTTAGAATATTTCGTAATACTGATTTTTCCGGACTGTAAAAGAAACGTATATATAGTGTAAGGGAAAGCTTAATATACGATAATTTCATGAGAAACAGAAGGGAAATGTGTAAAAAATGTATTTAAAGTCAATCTGTTCTCCTTGTCATCAATTTCAGTATGACATTTTGAAGGGGTTTCCAAACTATCAAAACAAAATGATTGACGTGAGGGAATGATACTCTGGCCAACCCCATTAGGGAATTGACGGCTTGAAGCCGTCTTTCCCCAAAAAACGGGAAAGAAATAAAATATCTTACAAGACATAAACATGTAAAGAATAAATATATATTTCAGCTTAATAAAAATATTTTCATAATGGTACTTTGTCATCATTTTTAAAACTAAGTTCCAAACATTATTGCTGAGTTGATATACATGTATGTCCTTCTGATGCGGTACGAGCACAGGCACTTGTTTCTATCCAAAATAGTTTTATATGGATAGCCGACCTTCCTATGGATAGAAACAAGTGCATGTGGGTACGAGATAACTATAATTCTCATGCAATCCCGGAAAGGGGGTGGGGGGGTCATCACAGACAAACATGACATTCATTAAATCGTTATCACTGATGTATTGTTTAGGGCCAGTTGAAGGACGCCTCCGGGTGCGGGAATTTTTCGCTGCATTGAAGACCTGTTGGTGACCTTCTGCTGTTGTATGTTTTTCTATGGTCGGGTTGTTGTCTCTTTGACACATTCCCCATTTCCATTCTCAATTTTATTATACGAACAAGAACAAACAGCTCTACGTTACTTTGACATTTATCAATTTTTAGGAAACATTGCGAAAAATGATCTTCAATATTTCGAAAACATGTGAAATAAAATTGCTAACACGGTGGACCGTCGAGTGTTAACAAACGTAGTAGACTTGTTCACTGAAAAGACGAGGATAATGGTTTCATCTGACATTTGTTATGCATTCCCAGTTTTGATCATGATATTTAAAAAGACGTACTTTTTTTCAATCTATGTAACTAGAAAATTCCAAATTGAAATATCTCTTCATCTGGACCGACTTGGCATCTACTACGTTTGGACGGGTCCATTTCATTAGTAAGGTGATCGATAAATATTACGGAGTTTGACAGAAAAGGAAAACGAACTTATTGTTATTTGTTTTCAACAAGGGTTTCGTTCCGCTAAATTATTTGCGCAAACAAAGTTTGTCTATTTTTAGATTACAGGTAATCATTTGACACTACGCATTAACCTGTGTAGTGATTTTGATTTTACGATAAATGTATGAATGAACGATAATTTTATGAATGAACAAGAGCACCTGACCTCTTAAAGAAACACAAATTAAACATATAAAACCGTATTTAATAGGAGATAATTCAGTTAAATTTTCAATACTAAATCAACAACTGAAATGAATCCATGTTTTGTTGAAACATCGTACGAACGGCGGAAAACGGAATCGCAGTTATAAAAATGTACTTTTTTTCACTCGGACTTCTATGTTATTTGATAGTCAAACGGTTGACCCTTTAAATACAAAAATACATCTACAAGAACATATTCTGAAACTTCTTAAATCCACTAACGTTTTTTTAAAGTTTCAAGCTATGTATTGCATTAGAAAACATACATAGGTGTTAAAGAATGACAGACCAGGAGCCTGTTTAACAAAATACTATGGCTTGATATGGGCGGAGTCTCTGATCTGGGTCACAAAGATGGCCATACGCGATAGCATAAAAGCAATTGCTTTAAAAATCAGTCGGAAATAGTCCTATTCTTGACATAATAATATAAAGGCCATGGAATAATTAATACAATAATAATCTACCTGCAGCTGGTATAAAAAGGGCTTAGGTACAACAATGTATGGTGTTTCTTTCAATTTATTTCAACGTTATCATAAATGCATAATACGTCATCAAAACGGTGTTTCCGGTCATAATAAAAATAGAACATTATCGGTTGTACATGAATAAACTCCGGAATCATAAGCGACATGCGCACATCTATATACAAAAAAAAACTCCCCAAGGGTGACTGGGGTATAGAAATATGGTTACTTGGGTCTTCTCCCGACCGGCAGTAAAATGCTTGCCGAAGTGGGGCGTCCGTTTGGCTGTGCGGGATGTATCAGGACACAGTCACGTCCGGTCAGAAGGGGGACGTTAAATCCGATGCCTCGTGTAAAGAGAGTGCCACGCTCTTTGCACGTTAAGAACCCTTGCAACAACTCTCTGAGGGGTCCGTAGGTGGCCTGTTGAAGGCAAAATTTCTGTCCCTATCCAATAAACCCTCCTTTTCCGGTGGCAGTCCAAATTTCCCCGACCATCATCCCAGATGGCCTCTATTGTACCAACCTACCTATTGTATTTATTGTGAACTTGTTCTCGTCCTGAATATGCATGAAATATTTGCCACTGGACGTTAAGCAAGCAACCAACAATCAATCAATCAATATACAAAAAATCACTTATGAACCAAATCAACAAACAACAACCACTAAACATCAGGTTCCTAGCACAAATTCAGCGGGTTTGAACGTTTAATAGGTACTAACATTTACCCTTACCTGAAACCAATAGTGTAACACCACAACATAGAAAGACACACACAATTACAATGAACCAGCATAACAAATATTAAGAAAGAATTAAATGAATCACTTAAAGTCAGATATCCATACCGTAAAGACTCATTTAATATAGCATCAGATTAAATATGGCTGAAAACTTACTGATGTGGCTAAGAACTGTATTGACAGTTTCAGTGCCACCAGGAACATACAATTCATGTATTTGTCTTCTTTAATTCTTGTTACATTTATTGTAGTGTCCAGATAATCCCAAGGAGCAGGAGAAAAGAAGGAAAAACTTGCAGTCGATAATAAGACTATCAACAATGGATTCTTCTCTCCTATCAAAAGTGGAAGAAATTAATATCATAAAACCAGGGCATTCTCCCTATGTATATAGAGATTTGGGGAGCCTTACAGTAATACAGGCAAACGAAATTCTTCAGCACATTTTAGACATTCATCAGAAAGAAAAGAAACTAAATTTGAAAGAAATTTCAAGAATGGCTAAGGAAAGACTTATAAAGAATCCACCAAACCCAATTAATGATTTAGCTTTTCAAAGAATAAGACAGGTATTTGATAATTAATTTACTATTTTATACCATTTATAGGTGATTTAAAATAGCCATATTATTTCATCTATTATGTTAATTTTAATCAGTGTACTATTCATATGAAATATTCATGCTTTCTAAGATTTGTTATAATATTTGCCCCTGATTTTTCAACTATGAATCAAACATCTAATATGGCATATTACAATTGAGTTAATATGATTATAGTATATTATAAAAAATTGATTTTGCAAAATACAGAAGTTCAAAATACATCACTAAACATGTTGTGTCAACATTATTTTAAATCTTATTACATGCCATTTCATTTTTTATCTTCAAAACTTCTCCAAAATCATTACATACTATGAATAAATCTGCAAGACATTTGTGACATTTAATCTTATTACATGCCATTTCATTTTTTATCTTCAAACCTACACCAAAATCATTAAAGACTGTGAATAAATTTGCAAGACATTTTTGACACCAAGTGTATGTGCAATCTACCAAATACATATTTTGCCATTAACATGATCAAAGAAAAACATTTGATTGATATGTGTCTTTACAACATATTTTAAAATCATCCCTTTGTTGCAGATATCATATATATGTTGTGTACAAGATGTAAGTTTGTACAAATTATAATGTGTACAGGGTTTTTGTACAAGTTATACGTTTTTCGACACATACCTTCTTGCACCAGGTGATACAGGTTATCTTCTAAAATGTATCAGTTTAATGTTTAAAATTCAAATTTATATACTTCAACCTAAAATTTAGTGCTAGTCTCCTTGTCCTCAAACTGGAAATCAGGACACCTGAATGGTTTGAATTATAATTTTATTTTTCTCCTTATACCACATTCATACCCATAAAAAGTCTTTTTGAGTTCTTATGTTTTTTTGTATCAATGCTCAGTATTAGACTGTAGGATGAAGTTGTGAAAATATGACAGAAATCTGTGAAACAAAATACTGTTTGCTCGCGTCATCCATTTGTGTTAAGCAGCTCATAAAACACTGATAACTTTTACAAAAAATCTGTACAAATTATAATTTGTACAACATTACAACCTGTACACATCATATATATATTTAAATACTTATAAATCAATTCAGCTATTTTCATCATGCTAAAAACTTTTACAGTGATTTAATTGTATATGTTCATTCATATGATATTGAAAAGCGTCTTTATCTTCAAATTTAACTGACTCATGATCCTGTGTCACTGGTAATAATACAAACTGATTCTTCAACATTTTTATTTTAGAATGCCAAGTCAAAATCTCGAAAAAAGGAAGAGTCATTAGACCAAAATGCTGAAAGCAGTGGTACAAATTAGGTAGCTAATATGTTAACCAAATATTTTGAAATAAGGCTATGTTGCATATTTTAGGATCAAGATACCTACTTTTCCACCAACAACAAATGTCAAGAATATAAACAGCTATTTGTCACTGTATAGCCTTCATCAATAAACAATGCTCATATCCTCGGTTGGGAATCTCCTTTTGAATATGGCTGGATCCGCCCCTGTGCAGAAAGTGTAGTTAGGACACAAGATAACGTATAGTTAATCTGCAGCTTTCATTCGAATTTGGGTTGACAAAACAAGGGTCGCTTACTGACAATTTTTGTTCAACTGGACGATGACCTGACTCCACGTGCTGTAGAATACCATTCCGCGTCTTGGTAGGAATGCCTGGTGTTAGTATAGAGCTATCACCTTGTTGAATCATACTTAGTCGTACTTCTTTGTTGTGTCTTGGTGTCTGTGACTTCTTGTCAATGGTACCAAAGGCGCCGTACATGTCTTGTCCAGATTCCTCCAATTCTGCCTTCTTAAGATTTGTTTTGCAAGCAATGCAGTTGCGCTTGGTCTTTGTGTTGCGAACCCCACATTTTGAACACATTTTTGTGCCGTTGTCAGTATTCTGTTTTAGCACCAGCTGGTCTATATTGTCCTGTATTACACCACCGTCTGTAACCGGTTGTTCTGGTTTCCATGAGCTGTCCGACTTTGGAACTCGGGAATACTACAAAACGTGCATGATGTTTATGGTGGCTAATTTCTGTTTTCCTTCATCCTGGCCAAATTCGTCACAAAGAACAGAATTGCACAAAACACCATCCGTCCATTTCAGTTTCGGTATCAACCCACGCACTGTTAATTCATCATCACCGTCAAATCAACATAGACATCTGACAGATTTAGAGTACATTCTCAAGTCCTCCAGGACTGTGGCCATTGGAGACTGTGGACTTGACAATTCAGATAGAAATGTTAATCTATCTAAACAGATTGAGTATCTTGAGAAGCAGCTACAACTCGCCGTAAAAAATAGTCTACCAGTCGTCATACATTACCGTGGAAATGGTGTCCTTCAACTTACTTTACTTACTTCTCTTGTAGACTGCTGCCCAAAAGAACAGAAGATCCACTGGCATTGCTTCACTTCATCTCAAGGAATTTATTTAACAGCTTCAGGACATATCATCAATTTAGTTTTTGGCATCACCCCCTTTATTTTTGGCAACCGTTATCCAAATATTTGCGAAATTATTAAAGAAAATGGGATTGATCGTCTAGTTTTGGAATCAGATGCTCCGTATATTACATATAAAGAAAATCAAATCCCAAACCCATATATAGTCAACTTTGTGGCAGAGGAAATCTCCAAATTATTAAACATTCCAGTGGAGCAAGTCTTCGAAACTACATTTTCCAATAAACAAAAAATATATGGAAAGAGGGAATAGAGATGAAGAGCTGACTGTATTTGTGTATATATGTTTATTTCGTTATATGAAGAAACTGTTCATATTTACTCCATTCTAAGAGTGATTTTGGGTATATTTTTATATTTAATTTTCTTGTTCTAATAAAATTCACAGGGAGTCTTTTTGGTTTTCATTAGTCCAGGATTTTATCTGGATCAGGAGTTGACGACTACTGCATTTTATATTGAGTCCTTGACTCGGAATACAGTTGGTGTGTAGATGATGTATAAAGTGTATAAATGTTTAGTTACAGTTGAAGCATTTACCGAAATAGTATTTTAACCATTGATGGAATTTCAATAGCATTAACTACTGAAACAGTCATTTCATAAATTAGATTATATATCAACTTTATTGCTACAAATTTAGGATCTTTGATCAGGATTCAAATAAATATTAGGAAACTTTCCCAAAGAAAATGGAGTGAAGTGTGGTAAAGTCCAATATCAAGGTGCTCCGATGACGAAGGGACATCTCAGTCACAATGCGCATGACCGGAAACCATAACCAAAACAACTATAACGTTATAACATCGATATCCATAAATCATGGAATATCCTATCTGTGAAAAAAAAAACATTTGAAGAAAAACAAAACAAAATACAAGCAAGCAATCAGACTAGATATCTGACATGCATATTTCATAAGATAAGATAAGATAACTTTATTAGCACTAACACATTGACAATAAATGGTTATGGCAACAAATTAAAGACTAACTACAATAACATATATACAATGAAGGAGTGACAGTGGATAATTATGAGAGAAATATATAAAAAATAAATGAGAAGCATATACATCATTACAAAAATCAAGTACCTTTTAATAATGAGTTTCTCACCAACAAGCATTCATTCAAATAGTTGACAACAATTTTTAATATTGTTTGGGAATTACTATTTAGAATTGATATAAGCAAGTTATATGATAAGGAAGAAAATTTGTTGTTCAATAGAACATTATTTAATTTTTTAATAAGGTTATCTCTCACATATTTATAGGAGGAACATTTTAAAAGAAAGTGAAGTTCATCTTCAATGTCTCCATTGTTACAGCAAAGACATACCCTATTCTGCTTTGGTATTTTTAGATATCGCCCTCTTTCAATAGATAAAGTATGAGCACTTAACCTCAATTTACATAATGTTGATCTATCACTTTTGGATTTGCATTGATCAACATACGAGGGTCTTTTATTTGGTTTATAAAGTATATTAAAAAAATTCTTTTTTTTATTTTGATTGATGTCAGTCTCTTGCTTTTGGAAAGCTATATCATTGATTCTCTCTTGAATGTGTTTTAAATACATCTTAATATCAATAGGATTTAGATAAATAAAATGAAAACCAAGTCTTGAAATGAGATTTTTCATATTTATTATCCAAGAGTTATTTTTTTCAGTTGCTTTATATATTTTTAGGGCAAGTGAATTATTTGATTCAAGTATATGAAGCCAATATTTTATTGCTGAAAATTCTATTCTGGTATATAAAGGCAATCTATTTAGCTCGGCTAAACATGCAGCATTTGATGCTTTACAATGTATTCCTAGAATTTCTTTAATAAATTTATACTGCAAGTGTTCAAAGGGATCTGAATCCCTGTGTTGTTTGCCTATTCCCCATACTTCACTACCGTATAGAGCAATAGGCACAACTAGGGAGTCAAATATTTTTTCTAATAGCTTGCATTGGTTATTTAGTCCAATTGTTTTTTTTATTTTAAAAAGTGCTTTTCTACCCTTTTCAACAAGCAATGAACTGCACAGATTTAGATTTCCTGTGTGCTGCAGTGTCATGCCAAGGTAGCAGTATGATTTGACAGTTTCCAGGAATTCGTTATTATATTTAAAAAAATTATTATGGGTTTTTCCATTTGAGTTAAATATAATGACTTTTGATTTGTTTATGTTGACTTCTAGTTTCCAGCATTTACAAAAATCACTAAGAACATTTAAAGCTGTTTGTAGTCCCTTTTCAGAATTTGATAATAAAACTATATCATCTGCAAATAAAAGGGAATTTATTGTTGTATCTCCAATTACAATGGGATCTGTATTAGCATCTTGGAGACTTTTTACTAAATTATTTATGTAAAGATTAAATAATATAGGACTGAGAACATCCCCCTGTTTAACGCCACGGTTGGAGATAAATTCTTCACTGAGACCATTTTGGAATTTAATTCTACATGTAGTATCGTCATACATAGAATGAATTATATTAAAAAGTTTACAGGGTAATTTAAGTTCTAAAAGGATATAAAATAATCCATTTCTCCAAACTGTGTCAAAAGCCTTTCTGAGATCAACAAAGGCAGCAAACACCTTCTGTTTCTTATTTTTCTTTTGTTCTATAATAGATTTCAAGGTGAATATGTGATCTGAGGTACGGGATTTTTCTTTAAATCCAATTTGGTTTTCACTAATAATGTTGTGTTCATTCATGAATTTTGTAATTCTCATATATATAATTTTATTGAATAATTTTCCAAGATTGGAGGTTATAGAAATACCTCTGTAATTTGAAGGGTCTAGCTTATTGCCCTTTTTGTGTATTAATGAAATGAAACTTTCATTCCATACCTTAGGAAATGTTCCTTTTTTGAAAATTAGGTTAAATAATTTAGTTAAAGGGTCAACTAGTACAGGTATACCATATTTAATCATTTCATTTGAAATCAAGTCCTTTGCACTGGATTTGCCATTTTTTAAGGTTTTTGAGGCTTTGATTATTTCATCTGATGTTATTGGTTGGTTATATGACATATTTATATTATTGTTTTTTAGTGCATTTATTAGCTCATCTAATTTTTTAAGGATAGTTTTGTGAAATTTATTGTCCTTTGGTTGAGCCTCACAAGAATTTAAATTTTTGAAGAAGTTATAGAATGTTTGCTCGTCCAGTTTTTCAGTAGTATTATTTTCTGATGCTCGTTTCAATTTATTAAGTAAGTTCCAGAAGGATTTTGGGTCACTTTTGATATTATTGGACAGATCAGAACATATTTTATTCTTGTATAATTTTTCTTCTTGTTTACATTTTCGTCTCAATTTTGAGCGATAAGAGTAGTATTCTTTTCTGTAAGCTCCATTAAATGGAAATTTATTTATAAGAAAGGCATAGTGCTTAATGTAACAGTTTTATATAAGTCATCACATGAACCTGAAAACCAGGGTTTTCTTTTTGGTTTATTTGTTTGCTTTTTAAGGCGCCCTTTGATAAATTTGGCCGAAGCCAAAGCTGTTTCTTGAAGAATTGTGTTTAAGTCATTAACAGCCTCATTACAATTTAAGTATTTTGTACTGAGAAATTTCCTGAGTTTGGTACAGTGTACTTGTATTTTTATCCTGTATTAGTGTAGAGTTACGATTTATAGCTTCTGAATCCCATAAAAATTTACCTGGGAGTGGTTTTAAATATGCTTGTTGGGTTTTAGTATTGTCATAAAAAGATGTTAACAAGCTACAGCTTATTGCACAATGATCTGATAATGTTGTAAAGTCATGCACAGTAAAACTATGTATGGCATAAACATGTAATAAGTTTGCAGATGCAACTGCATAGTCAACAACACTAAAACCATTATATTTTATACAAGTATATTTACCAAGTAGATCGCCAATTGTTCTACCATTCAAAATTCGTAGCCCAGCTTCTTTACAAAGCTCGATTAATAATTTGCCACTCTTATTTGGCCTTTTATGATCAAGATTATTTCTTGGTGTATCTATATCATATATATAGCTATCATCCTCAGCATGAGGATAAATAGATTCATCAGAGTATACAAAGTCTGGTGTTGTGCTAGTGTAGGCATTAACATCGCCTTGAATCAATACTTCACCATATTGACTATAGTTTTCTATATTACAGAGTAATTTTGAATACATTTCTTCAATATCTTTTGGTTGCCCAGAAGAATTTTCTGGGGAAAAAATAGATAAAAGCAAGATATATATCTTTTGGAAGATTAAAAAACTTATGGTTAAGCTTTACCCACTGGATATCACTATGTTCATTAGGAAGCTTAGTCAAACCTTTGATCAAAGAAAGTTTGGCATATATTGCAATTCCACCAGAATTACGCCTTGCTTTTTTATGTTTAGATCGACTACTGTTGCAAATAAGTGCATAATCTGGTATATTCAAAGTAGTACCACTGTCACTCCATGTTTCAATTAAACTAAATAGATGCATATTAGATATAATATTCAAAAAGTAGGGTCCTTAATTTTGTCTTGATTTAAGCCCTGGATATTCCATAAACCAATTTTCAGGTTATTCGTGGTCATTGTTAAAGAATCAATGATGGTAAGATGTTGGGAAGTTTTGTAATAAATTGGATTTTTTATGACATGATTGCATGTGTTTAGATGTTGGTTTGGTTATAAATGAAGATATTAAATACCTTAATGAATGTCCTATGGTCTAGGTACCTTTAAATAATAATATATGAAATAAAACAAACAAATAAAACAAAAAACAAAAAAAGTTAACAATTCACTTTATAGGTGCATTAAGAGGTCAATTATTGACATTTTTGGTGTAAAGAGGGATAACTCTAATTCATAAGTAAGCTTGAAGAAAAAGATTGATAAAAAGATACATAAAAATAAAATGAAGAAATATTAACTGTTGATGATGCACAGGCAATGACTAGAATCAATGTACACATGATATATGTAAATGATATCAAGATACATAATGGTACAAATATAATGTTATATTCATATGATACACAATTCATATTTTCAATGTAAAATGAATAACAACCAAAAGAAATAATAAACAAAGTAAAAAAAAACCAAATATATAAAAAAATAATACAGTTCTGACAGTTAATAATGAGAATCAGAATGGTTCACTCACAAATTAATAAAGAAAATATTTATTAGAAGTCCATTCTCTGCATAGCTGGTGGCATGTTCCAAGGTCTGAAAAGCCAAGGGTTGAAGTATGGCATGTTGAAGGGTGTACCAGGTGGATTTCCTAGCGGTTGTTGGTATTGATTATTGTTATAATTTGGGTTTTCCATTGGTGGTTGGTATTGACTATTTCCGAGCGGTTGTTGGTATTGACTATTGTTATGATTTGGGTTTTCCATTGGTGGTTGGTATTGACTATTTCCGAGCGATTGTTGGTATTGACTATTGTTATGATTTGGGTTTTCAATTGGTGGTTGGTATTTACCATTGTTATTGTATGGATTCCTCAGTAGTGGTTGGCCTGTATTATTGTTATAGTGCGCATTTCTGTGCGGCGGTGAGTATTGATTGTTGTTATTAATGTCAGCCTTGTTTTGTCTGTAGTTTTTCGTTTCGCCGTGATACACACTAGGTTTGTTACTAGTCCTTGGTGGTGTGTTAGCTTGCGTGAATGGGATCTTCATCTGGCGCTTCAAAAATTTCACAATTGCAGGTATACCTCTGCTGTCATTGAGGTGTACATAGTCGAAGAACATATCGTCTATGGGTATAAAACCTTTGAGTATGTTGAAAGATGGATAGTCATGAGCTACGGATATTATCCTGTCGTTTGCTTCATCAATAGTAAGGTTTTCAATATCTTTCCTATATAGAATTGGCAAGATGTAAATTTGTTAACGTCAAAGTTTTTTTTCACCTGTAAATCGTACATAACGAAAAATCTTGCATGTTCGTGGTACAAGTTAAACCATGTGAATGTTTGCCTTTATGTACGTTGTAAGATTTTAATCGCAGATATTCTCAAAGTGTGTAATATATAGACTGGTCGTAACTAAAATTAAAAGTGCGTCTTTTTTATAAATTGATCTCTTTATTATCATTTGACAGGGACTTGAAATGTCAACATTTCTCAATTAAATATGTGACGCAAAGAACAAAGAAAATGTATGTTGTACAAAAAAAGCTTGCATGGTTACGGTACAAGTTAAACCGAATGTAGGACAGAAAGTCACAGGACAAAAAGTCACGGACAAAACGTCACAGTACAAAAAGTCACAATTCATTTTTTCTGATTATTTTCTTTGAATAAAAAACGCTTATTTCTACAAAAATATTTTTGTATTTTTCTTAAACTATTGTATATAAACCAACTTTTTAAACAAAATATATAAAAAAAATATCAAAAAATTATCAAATAATTGTTAAAAAAACAAAATGTCAAAGTGACTTGGCACTTAAATGGCTTCATGGTGCCAAAAAAAACATCTTATGCACGATTAAAATTAAATAAATCTTCATTTTTCTAGTATACTGACACATTTCCTAAACTTTAATATGAATATATGTATTTAAACGTAAATATTTCAAGATTTATTTTTATATATTAAAATAATGGTCAATAAATTATTTGTGACTTTTTGTCCTATCAAATTTGTGACTTTATTTCCTGTGACTTTTTGTCCGTTTACCGTTAAACCACGTGATGTTTACCATAATAGTTTGGTGACTAAAAATGAAATACTGTTAAAACAGTGCAATTTCTTTGCAAGTATGTCAATTAATTGTGTTAAATAAATAAAATATATTTCCTTTTATAATATAAATATGTGTGTATAGTGATCTCTTTGTTATATATTAGACAGCGACTTGAGATGACAATATTTTATGTCCATTACCTGTGTGACGTCAAGATCAAAGGAAATGTATGTTGACCTTCAAACAAAAGGCTATGACCGAAAAAAAAAAATGTTTATGTTTAACCCCGCCGCATTTTTGCGCCTGTCCCAAGTCAGGAGCCTCTGGCCTTTGTTAGTCTTGTATTATTTTAATTTTAGTTTCTTGTGTACAATTTGGAAATTAGTATGGCGTTCATTATCACTGGACTAGTATATATTTGTTTAGGGGCCAGCTGAAGGACGCCTCCGGGTGCGGGAATTTCTCGCTACATTGAAGACCTGTTGGTGACCCTCTGCTGTTGTTTTTTATTTGGTCGGGTTGTTGTCTCTTTGACACATTCCCCATTTCCATTCTCAATTTTATTATGCTGATACGTGCATTTACAGGATAATTCCTTACAAGATAATTCCTTACAAAATAGTTATATAATATATTATATACACAGTGATTTTTTTAAAACATATAAATATGTTTCTCCACGTCTTTTAGCGGCATTTCCCCTACCCTTGACCAAGTCACGAATATAAGAGGGGGTCGAGTTGATTTCTCGGTTTTGGAGGAAAATTTCAAAAGTATTCCTCATCATTTCTTCTTACATATTCGACTCGTGAAATATCCTAGCTTTTAAATTTCAAGTTTTGAAAATTCTTTTTATAATGAAAGGTTTAAACCTTGGGCAGTCTTCCTAAATCTTCAATTCACAACAAGGGTGACTGGGGTATAGAAATATGCTCACTTGGTCTCCTCCTGACCGGCAGTGAAACGCTTGCCGAAGTGGGGCTTCCGTTTGGCTGTGCGGAATGTATCAAGTTCGCAGTCACGTCCGGTCGGAAGGGGGACGTTAAAATCGATGCCTCGTGTAAAGAGAGTGACACGCTCTTTGCACGTGAAGAACCCTTGCAACAACTATTTGAGGGGTCCGTAGGTGGCCTGTTGCAAGGCAAAATTTCTGTCCCTATCAAATATACCCTCATTTTCCAGTGGCAGTCCAAATTATCCCGACCATCATCCCAGGTGGCCTCTATTGTGTCAACCTATCTATTGTATTTATTGTGAACTTGTTTTCGTCCTGCATATGCATGAGATATTTGCCACTGGACGTTAAGCAACAATCAATCAATTCCAACCATCTTCTCACTAAAAAGATATACCAAGGTAGTTTAGATGGTCTACGTTTTTAAGTCGTAGAAACTTGATAGTGTATAAATTGTTGATAGCAGTATTCTACAAATTGCTTTACATCCAAATCTCCCGATAACTCCTGCACATTGATATGTTCTAATTTGTATAAAGTGTTTCCGTGGACAATCGAAAAAGGTTATTGATGCATTGATATTGTTAAATAATTGATATTGGAGAAATAAAGAAAAAGAAATATAGATTATTCTACTTTAAAAAAAAAAAAGACCTTCATTTTCAAGTTTAGAAAAAAAACTTTCACATGGAGACTCAAACAAATCTCACTTATAGTTTGTATGGCAAGAACAATTTCCTTAATAAAATAGATGTCTAGTTTGGCTTTTCTGTAACTAGACATTTTCTTTGTTTACCGAACTTCAAGTTCTCCACAAACAATTAACCCCTGGAGGAGAGTCGGAGGGGGACCTCAAAGGATCTGTTACCTTCTCTGCCTGTCCTAGCTGGCCTGCTGGGGACCCTGTGGCTGCCTTGGGTCCTTGCGACCTAAATATTCCCCTGAAGGTCTCTGCCCTATCTCCCAGCTCTCCCATTATGGCTGGCTGGACCCTCCAGTCAATGAGGGCTCCAGGAGTTAACCGGCGCTGTCGAAAAGTATGAGGAAACTGTTCGTCCCCCTTCCAGGCATACTTCTTCCATCTGGCCCTAGACTGCCTGCCCAATGATGTGGGGTCGGGTTATTGCCAGCCTATAAATATGGGTAACCATATCGTCTAGGTCCCCACCAACTAGCATCCAGGCCTGTGCTTGTAGCGCTGCTACCCTGATTGGTGCGAGGGAAGCCCTTGATGGATCTGATGATTCCCCGAATACTTCAGCCACATGTGGCTGAATAACCAATGCCCTTATGGGGCACTTCTGTAGGGTGGGGAGGTCGCTCTCCCTGGTCTGTGTAGTTCCTTGGGGTGTCCTCTGGCCTAACACCCCAGTCTTCACCAGGGTCAGCAAGGTAACCGGACGTCTACTTGACAATAACTTCTCCTAATCAACCGTGAAGTATTCCTCCAAAATACTCCACGAGTGCCTGAAATGATATATTTCCTCGCTGGAATAAACCAAATCACCTTTCCCCTCCCGCCTTACTATTTATTGCCGTCAACTACCGGCACGCCAAAAACATAAAAAAAATGTCCCTTCAAGACGTTACACTAGCCGCTGATTGCTCTCAGCGCCAATGTTATGATCCCGAGTTAATTATGACACTTACCCAAGAAGCTGATTGGCCTTTGGGTTTCTTCTGTGAGGAAGATTGTCTCTTCAGGTTATTCTGTACGTCAAGTTGATTCGTTACCAGAAAGAGAGAGAGAGAAGGCATCATGGGATCGTGCAACTTCCGGCAGGGTCTGGCTTAATACCAACGAATACCACATTAGTATATACACCAGACGCGCGTTTCGTCTACAAAAGATTCATCAGAAAAAAGTTAAAAAGGCCAAAGAAAGTACGAAGTATTGAGGACCAAAATTCCTAAAAGTGTTGCCAAATACAGCTAAGTTAATCTATGCCTGAAGTATCTGATTCCCCTTTTCGTTTTTTTCCATCATTACGTTGCAAACATCTAACAGCATCTTCTGAATTCTATATTCCATGTTCCAGATTAGCAGTTCGGCAATGTCCTTTGGAGAATGGACCATGATGTGGAAAATCCCAATCAAAATCTGGTTAATTAGTTGCGTTGTATCAGTGTCAATGCAATTGACGAATAGCATTAATAGTTCTCTTGCATTAGGTGCAGATTAACATCTCTTGCATGGCCATATGTGTTGGTTGTCAATGCTCTTTTTGGTCAAGTCGAAATTCATGTTTGGATCTTTAGGTTTCTGATGATATAACGCAGAATTAAGGGGTTGGTTCTACTATTTCTAATCGTATAAAACGACCAGTACAAAGGTTGTCTTTTATTTGTAGAAGTTGTTTAAAATTTAAACAAAATGTGAATGTTATCTTTCTTGTATCACAAGTGCCACCATCTCCAATACTTTTCTACCAATCCCGTCCTTCTTTTCCCTCATCCCCTCTATCAGGTCATACAACCAAAGTAAAATATCCCCTCGATAAAAATACAAAATCGTCAACCCCTGTTTAGGGGTTGCATGCACTAAAGTTTGATAAATTATAGCTATATCCTGATCACAGTCTTCCAGATAGCATGGTTAACACCTCTTTTCTGCTTGAATCATCTATATTGCATATCATACATGGTTGGTGGCAAACCACCAAATCTAACATTTCCTCCATGTGATATTTCAATCTATACATAACAGATTCCATTTTTTTCCCGAAAAAACAACTCGTCGAAATGACATGAGTGACTTTGAGCGTTCCTTCACCATTCCGATCTCCTTCCTTACACACAACTCTAGGTGAACAGCACAGCTGTCGCACACTAGAATTCCGCATAACATAAATTACTCTTATTCTTCATCCTCCTATCCTTACACAAAATTCTAGGTGAACAGCACTGCTGTCGCACACTAGAATTCTGCATAACATAAGTTACTCCGATTCTTCATCCTCCTATCTCATTCCTTCCACCAATATAATTAATTACATATACATATATGAATGTCCATCATTCACACATTCTTTAAATCCTTTTAAAGAGGTAATATAATTATTAGCTCACACAAAAATATGTACATATATATATATAAAGTTACAAGTATGTGTATCTCGCTGTAATTTATAGATTTGTTTAGAATTTTCAGAAGTAATTCTGAAGACATATTCAATTGGTTGCTGTAAAAGCTCAGATATTTTTAGTGCTACTGCATGTAATGAGTAAGGATTTCCAATAGTGCGAGAATGAAGAGGGATATATGGAGCATCTGATTATTTGAGTACCGGTCTTTCAAAATAATGCAGTAATGCCAAAAACAATGTTAGAAAACTGACAGACGGCTGCTGAGTAAAGTTGAGTGGTACAGGTGAAACAATGCCAATGGATTAATTGATCTGGTTTACATATTTCACTTAATATGGCCATGCAGTGATGGTTTTCCTCTTGGGTGAATAACTACGGTTAAATTCAATTCTGCGGCCAAATAAAGTTGCTTTCTAAAATATGTTATCTGTCGTTCGAAATCTCTTCTTGAAGGGTTAGTAGAGTCATCTAAATCAATCTCTCCAACTGCCACTGTGTTAATGATTTTAGTAAATTTTGAAGATCAGTCCAATTATGTTCAAGAGGTTGTTATATGAATTATTCATTTAAATGTGTGAAGGCCTTGTGTGAGATTAACAATTGTATGTTAAATGAGTTACCTTCGTTAAATAAATAATTTATTATTATTATTATAGGTAAAGGTGAATCTTAAACGGTTATCTTTCCTGAATTCGCTGCGCTGTGCTGAGTTTGGGCAAGCTGACGGAAAAACAAAGTTAGCAATGGCATATTTTGATTCTGTCTTACAAGTGCTTTGGGAGCCAAGGTCACCCAGATCCTGGGTTCACAATAAATGCAATAGGTAGGTCATGTCATAAAAGAGGCCAATGGTCGGGGAATTTTGGACTGCCACTGAAAAATGAGGGTGTATTGGATAGGAACAGAAATTTTGCCTTGCAACAGGCCACCTACGGACCCCTTAGAGAGTTGTTGCAAGGGTTCTTAACGTGCAGAGAGCGTGTCACTCTCTTTACACGAGACATCGGATTTAACGTCCCCAATCTGACCAGACGCGACTGCGAACTTGATACATCCCGCACAGCCAAACGGACGCCCCACTTAGGCAAGCGTTTTGTGCTGACATGAATTGTTATTGATATGGTTATATTTATAAATTGATTGTACAAATTTTTGAATTTTTTTTTGAAAAACAAAGGCTTTTCTACTTCAGGCATAGATTCCCTTAGCTGTATTTGGCAACACTTTTAGGAATTTTGGTCCTCAATGCTCTTCAACTTCGTACTTTATTTGGCCTTTTTAACTTTTTTGGATTCGAGCGTCACTGATGAGTCTTTTGTAGACGAAACGTGCGTCTGGCGTATATACTATATTAAGTCCTGGTATCTATGATGAGTTTATTTACCGCCGGTCGGGAGAAGACCAAGTGACCATATTTCTATTCCCCAGTCACCCTTGGGGATGTCCAGTTCAATTAGTTCCGGATAAATATGAAAACATGTAATAAACATTGAATGTGGAACAGAATAATTCATGACCATGAAAAACAATATACTTGATATATACGTTGCTATTTAAAACCTTAATGGAATATGAATTATTTGCCTTAATGATTAATTCATTAAATGAACATAAATGTACAAGAATATATGAATGTTTAATGTTTTTTTTTAAATCTTAAAAAAAAAAATTGAAACTACATTGCCACAGTTTTTATAATTATGTTTGCCTTGGTTTTTGGTTAACTGCCTATAGTGCTTACAGCGCTTTGATTTATTGATTGAACTACAGTTTTTCTTTTGAAATTAAGCCACAAACATACAAAATGGTTTTCATAATAATTTTATTTCCTGCCACAATATTAATATTACATTCCCCCTCCATAGCTTTTAAATTTTCCCGTACCCTCATTTCAACTGATCCCCCAACCTTAGAAAAAAAATTATTTTGAACAAAATGTATTACATCGAAATTGTCCTCTATTGTTATGACCTCGAAATTTGAATTTCAGGTAGTACGTTCCATATTAATAACAACTGGAGGTGTAGATGGTATTCCTTCATGATACACAAGTGAACATTTGCAGTATCCTCGGACCTCAATTAATGTTGATTCCCCAAAGGTGACTGGGGAATAGAAATATGGTCACTTGGTCTTCTCCCGACCGACATTAAAAGCAACACACTACAAACATAGCCGTTGTAACAAATTGTGAATAAGTAGTGTGTTTTGTGTGGTTCGATAACAGTTTTTGGATCATTTTTACATAATGACCATAAAAGGACTATACAAACAAGGTCTATTTACTTAAGGCCTAAGTCTATTTCGGCTACTTTCCCAATTATGTGGTTAACGATTTTTACGTTTGCATCTCGTCGTGGCGAACATTCGGCTAAAATAATTCTAGCATTCCTAGTTGTTTTACGCATTATGTTTATCATATTAACATATTCACATTCAACGAGTTCAAGATCACGCTTGTTGCTAGCATCATTGCCTCTTCTTGTATGAACAAAGTTTTAAAATCTTTCAAATACATATTTTCTAGTTCGTGTCTAATGAGTGGTGTATAAGCCCTTCGTATTGTCTTTACGAAGGTGTTTTTCATGAGTCCTCGAGTCCGTATCCTTTGTACAGTTGTAGGATCGACCTACCAATACTAAGGGTTTCTTTCGGGTCATTTCTGGCATGTCTAGGCTGCTCATGCCTCTCTTGTTTTGAATTATTTATTTTTGGCATCGTAAGAGTTGTTGAATAATTAGTAGAAACCGTTTAAGTTTCAGTTTGAGTTTGGTTATCTACACCCAGTACACTTTCTTTAATTATTCTAATTGGCTGATTAGTATATTCAGATTCCGTTTGTGTGCCCATGTGGATCCGGATGTTTATATTTGATGCATTTTCATCTAGCATTGTTTGTGTTTACATGGTGTTACATTGTTCAGTGAGGTCATTGATTCTTGTAATTTGACTTTGGATTAATTCACTGTTTTCATGGTGACATAATCCAAATGTTGAACGATTTGTTTGTGGTGCAGACATAAATTCGGGTTTTCCATAACCACAGGATATTTCAATAGCACTTGTGTTCATAACATCACTTAATATTGCTTCTGATAAGAGACTTTCTGTGTTTTCTAACGTCTGTTTTGGATCCGTTTCAGATTCATCCTGATCATCCCTTTTAAAATTGGTAGAATTGTTTTTGAATTTTTCATGAATTTCTTTTCCAATACTTTGAATACGTTTTCAAACCACAACATGCAACCTCCTCCCTGGATATGAAGTAATGTTGTAGATTCATGCAAATGAAGCACCACTTTTCTATTTTCAAATTTAGTTTCATGACCATTTTCAAAGAGAGATTTTTCAATTCTATTAAATAAAGTTTGACTTAGTATCTGGAATACTCCAGCAGTTCTCAGCAGACGAACTGAGAAAGGCAATTTTAGAACTCTCCGAGAAGCATTGTTATGGTTGTGGTGTAGGTCACCCCTCTCAAGTACAACATAGTTGCTTGATGTGGTCGGAAGGAGAACATTTCGAAGCACATTTCGAAGAAGCCTTGATATCCATTGAAAAAGAAGCAGTTCTTAATATGTGGCGAGAGGAAATGAAAAACCTGGAAGAAGCGTTACACTATGGATATCAGTGAGAAATCTAGAGATGCATTTACACAATTGCTTGAAGATGAAGAATGGTACAGAAAAAATCTACCGAAACCAGACAGACTGTATAAGGACGTACAAGACTTCTCACAGTGTTTCAAAGATTCTCTGCAATGATTTAGTATATTAGAAGCTGCTGTTTGAATATTTTATCATTTAGAGTGACAATGAGTTCTCGCATCATACGCAATTCTGTATTCCTGAAAACAATTTATCGTGCAGAAACTTTTCAAAGAAAATGATTGACTTTGGCAAAATGGATCAATTCTATGCATTATGTGACATTGTTATGGTCGTATTACATGGACAACTGATACTTACAGATATTCACAGAGAGAAACTAAAACACTACAGAAACGTCATTCGTGACTTAGCGCATTAACATTGCAAGGAAAGAGCGAACACTTTTTGTATATCACGGGTTGATTCCTTTATTGATATACCCTGTTATCCGACTGCTAGATGAGGGCTGATGAAATACAGAGAATACAATGGTGAAAAGGGTAGACAAACAGAAAGTAGATTCCATTCTAAAAAAAATATACTACAACACCTCAACGGAAGGGGCTTTTTTAGGGCCGGAGAAACTATATCTAGTGTAAAAGACTCGTGGAATCCATAATATTGGAAAAAATACAATAACAAAATGGTTAAAAAGCTAGAGTTGTCGTTTCTGATATGTTTGATGCTGATTTAGGTGATTTTGCTAGACTGTCTGATCAAATCGATGGTTCTCCAATTTCTGGCATTTTTTATGAATCTGAGATGCAAAAGGTTAATAAGGATGCTTGCATGAAACGTTGTAACTACTGAAATAGATAGAAGCTGCTTATTGAAATATTTAATTCGCTAGTACATGGGAGGTAACTCTACGCAACAAAACCCATTGGTCACTTATAGAAAAGTCGAAAATTTTGCTAATGTTTTCGCACCACATATAGAAATCGTCAGGAAAATTGGAAATGTATGGTTTATTTGGTGCTGTCTTCAAGTTTTGATTTTGATTGTGACATGTTATGGTGATATCCAAGACATCAAAAATGTGTGTAAGGTCGAGCAAGACTTGGACTTTATCCCTACTGGATATTCCTGTACCTTTTCTAGAACTCATGACAGTCAAGTCTATGTGTACCAGGGTAAACCCGTCACAACAATAAACTTCGACACGTTTAACATAAAATCCACTTTATTTGTGTTTGGGATAGTCGATCAGGTTAAGATTGATCGCGCATCTATGGAATTATGTCAAAGAATTGATGCAAAGAACCCCTCCATTGTCATTGTAAATTGTTTAAACTGTGAAAATGTAAGTTTAAATTATAGGTTTTATTGTGTTTGTTTTCATAACTAGCTATCCCCATAGTCAGTTTGTATGTATGTTGAACATTCGAAAGTCTCTTATAGCATGTCCAAACTAAACATTATACATGTGTTTCCAGGTCAACATGGTATAGTTCTCAACCAGCAATTCTCCCCAACTCCCTATCACCCACATAACATGCTGAGGGTCCAGTGAAAAACACATCAGAACATTTAATAAGTCTTTATCTTTAGAGTCTAGATTTGCACAAGTATTTTTAATTTCTTTTTCTGCTTTATCTTCACCTAATACGATTTTAAGTCTATTTTAAGTCCAAAAGATTCAGCAAATGCCAAAGCTTGCTCAGAAAAAGTAGTGATTTATTCCTAGTTTTTAAGTATATGTTTTCTTCTTTTAAAAAAACCCAAGGGTGACTGGGGTATAGAAATATGCTCACTTTGTCTTCTCCCGACCGGCAGTAAAACGCTAGCCGAAGTGGGGCGTCCGTTTGTCTGTGCTGGATGTATCAAGTTCGCAGTCACGTCCGGTCAAAAGGGGGACGTTAAATCCGATGCCTCGTGTAAAGAGAGTGCCACGCTCTTTGCACGTTAAGAACCCTTGCAACAACTTTATGAGGGGTCCGTAGGTGGCCTATTGCAAGGCAACATTTCTGTCCCTATCCAATATACCCTCATTTTCCAGTGGCAGTCCAAATTTACCCGACCATCATCCAATATGGCCTCTATTCTATCAACCTATCCTATTGTATTTATTGTGACCAACAATCAATCAATCATCTTCTTTTAATGTGGTGACCTCATCTTTCAGATAATTGTTTTCACATTTAACCTCGATCAAATGATCAAATAATTCTCTATATTTCTTTTCTAAAACAAACTGTTTGTCATTAAAAGACGCAACTTGAAATTCTAATTCTTGTACATCATACAACTCATTTTTATAAACAACAAAATTGATTGTCTTTTTAAAAAAAAACATTGTCTCTGTCTACCACCTATACACTTCTTTAGAATACTGATTATTCTTGAGCACTCAGATTTAACTATGGCCTCTTACCTACTACATGTTTTAAGTTCTAAAAATGAAAACTGTGTATTGAACACTCCAATAAATGAATGGTCATATTTATATGTACATTTATCAACATTGATTAAAAAATCCCAAGATATATGTAGTGTCAATGCTATAGCAGTTGTATCTATATGTTTCCTGTTACTAAAACAAGGACTGAGATCAGTTGAAAGTCTGACATTGTCTTGAAATTTAAAATTATCAATTGGTGACAATATGGAAGACATTGTATAAACCCATATACATGTAAAAATCTTATACAGCATTAACATGTTTAACATACATACTGATATGGTTTGTTTAAATTATAAATAGACAGTCAAACACTATATACAACAGTAGAATCTATTAATTTTTATTCTTTAAACACTATAGGCAACTGTAACATGTTATCTGAAGTTTTTCAAATGGTACCTTCTTTTTCACAACCTTGTTATCTGGTAAGGTGAAGATGTTTTATGCCGGACAACGCTATTCACTCGTACTGGAAAGTTCAGTTTGACACCTTAAGTTGAAAATACCAGTTATTTTGCTAAAATCATCTAGGCAAAGTAGACTGTTGTTAGCATCTGCACCTAAGACATACCTATATACATCTGCAGGGAATGAAATAGTAATCTTTGAATTTGTGGATGACAGGCGAGTTTGTACAGCCTCCTGTAGAATATTAGCATCTGCGGATAATTTGCCAGCACAGACTTCTGGTTTAAGAAATAATTCGAAATCTGGTTTAGGAATGTGGGTAACTGGTTGCCAGGTACAACCAGCAAGTTGATAGCCTTCCTATTTTACCACGAAAAGGTTACCTTGCCAAAAAAATTTACTTACAAGTATCAGGACACATCTTGCTTAATAAGGTGGTGTAATGAGAATAGGTTGCTAAATATATATATACATGCAACACTTCAGACATGTCAAATGTTCCTAAGTTATATGTGCTTAGATTATACATGTAGAATGCAAATACAATTGCTCATGTGATTGTATCATCATTACATATGGTTTCATATGTGTAACCTAACCGCTAATTATAGAGGGGGAAACAACAAATTTATAATATAAAGTAACTTGTTTTCACTAATACATCATAACATTTGGAATTGTAATAAGAAATACAATTAAAGTGATATAATATTGTAAACAACACTTACTGCAAGTGTTTTTGTATAAAATGAACCAGCTCTAAATTTGTTGTAACAAGCTCTTATACCCCACTAGTCCTATAACATATGACTTCGCATTCTTATTCAATTTTTAACGTTTTTATACTGATATTTTCATTTTTTTTTTAATTTTGAATGCGAAGTGTGACACATTGATAGTAAAAAAAATTATCAGAACAGTAAATAGAAATAGTAAATAATGCTCCCGAGGTCATATGTTATAGGACTAATTACCCACTTACTTATTAAATAAGTTTGACTGTCCCTTTGGTATCTTTCGTCCCTCTTTTACTAGTGACATAGTTATTTCTGTTACTTGAAGCAAATTCTATTTCTGTAGATTTACACACAATAGCATAATATTGCCAGCTGAAGGACGCCTCCGGGTGCGGGAATTTCTCGCTACATTGAAGACCTGTTGGTGACCTTCTGTTGTTTTTTTTCTATGGTCGGGTTGTTGTCTCTTTGGCACATTCCCCATTTTCATTCTCAATTTTATATATAAATATTAATAATAAGGACCATACACGTATAGGCTCTTAATTGATGCTCTTTAAGAATTATGTACCCTTTTGCTAAACATGGAAATTTCCAAGCCTTATTGTACTCTAATATTTGACCATTCTATGCTTTATAGATAGAGCATTATTGCATGCAGTGCAACATGTAGCAATTATTTCCTTTATGGTACAAGTTTATAGATCAAAATAAAAAACTTGTATATAAAGGTGCACTCGAAAACATTTTAATCTAAACAACTATTGATTACTACCGAGAAAAAAAGCTTTTAATCATTTATCTTATGTAAAACACCGAGAACCCTTACTGATTAACCAATAGAAATTGACTAAACTTTTTAGTTTACCCTGGATACGGACATGTAAGCAAAATAATAACAATGAAAATGAATTGTAAATTGAAATAAGCCATCCTACATATAATTCTAAATATATAAAAACCGTTACATTCCCCCCAACTTAAAAAGCAAATGTTTACATTTGAACATATATATATAAAAAAAATTAAAGTCACATTATAAAGTTCGAGTTTCCAATTCATGATATCTTTTCCAGTGGCGGACAAGCTGTCTAAAATTGAGGTGTCCTGTACTGCAGGCCTTAATGCTCTTGTGTCCATGTATAAACTAGCCATTTATCTCGAAGATAGTGTAATCCATTGCTTAAATTGAACATCAATCATCAGTAAAAACAAAACCAAAAGAAAAGAACACAAATACGAAATGAATAAAACAAAAATGAAACTTTTTTTTTAAGACATATAAACGTTTTATTCCTAAATATTTCCTGTGTACAATTACCTTACTCGTCCAGGATCAGGCTAAGGTCCCTGTTTACAAAGTGAAACCATCCATCCAGGGGAAATAGAAGGCAATACAAAAAAGAAGTCCACTTTTAACCTTGGATTTACATTTAGTGTAAAACATATATCCATATAATGTTAGAAGCATCTAACAGTTCTATACTTTAATTTCTAAATAGTAAGTAAATAAGTATAAGATACCCACATAACAGATGTGCATTTACTACAATAGCCATGATAGGCTAATACTTTTTTTTATCATTTTGTTTTTACAATCATTATTCTAATACTATAAACCATAAAAAATGTACTTTGACTCAAGCTTTATTATACTATATAAAATGTCTAAATTTTCATTATTACATACTCCAATTTTGTCTTATCAATGATATCAACGCCTTTCAAAAGAAGAACAAATTTTAGATTATATTTCAAGTTTTGTTTCCAGATTTTATAAATATCTTTTGGTGTTTTAGGCGTTTTGTTAAAATATTTGAAATCCAAAGCTTATGTAAAAGATGACGAGCTATAATCCAACCAGTGGATGCACAGTGTATGTTTGCCCAGGAAACACCCTAGACCTCCAAAGAAGACCAACACTTGGAGTTTCCCTTGTTGTTCTTAAGTTGAGCAAAAGACATAGTGATATTGACATTTAATTTGTACAATTTATTACATACCACTATGAAAGTGCATGCAAAATTACAATATATAAAATTAGTAAAAGTTCAGTTAACAATTGATTGTCTTTTATCATTGTTGCATACTTCTTATTTCTGTCTATGTTTTTATGATCTGCTTAGGTAATTAAGTTATTAGTGCTTCCATATATATATATATATATATATATATTTCATTATCATACTTTGAAACTGTTTTCATAAATTAAGTCATGAAATACAAATATTAATCTGAATGTTCTGATAATTTTGTACAATCATGTTACAGGTTGTAATTTCTGGTTTTTATTCATCTTCGTTCTCTTGTATGTCTTGGGCGATATCTTGTTCAGCAATCACGTCCTTCAATTTAGAATGGAAAATTATTATAATGTCTTTGTTTGTTCTTGACAGGCAAAGTCTGTAACCATTTAATTCACTCTTTAATGTTGCTTGGTATAATTTGTCAACGATGTTTTCTAGTAGATTGTCTGCAACATCACAGATAGAACTTTTTGACTAGTTTTGTATGTCTTTCATCTGCCGTCTTTCATCTGTTGTTACACAAACCATTGATGCATCCTTGGTCGCTTCTACATTCTCATATTTGGTGTCGTAATATTCTGTTCGTCGGTTTGTTTCCCTTTGCTGGAAATTTATCAGATCGGAATCTAACTCAATTCATGACAAAGAATGATGGGTTTTGGTCTTGTCTAAAGGCGAAAGTAGATATTCCTTCGAACGTAACAGTACTCTGTATGCCGTTATTTGTTCGCTGATGTTATTATTTCTTTGACCTGTCTGTCGCCTCTTTACTCCATACAGTTCTTTGCACTTTTTACCTAGTTGCTTCAACTTATCAAGATTTCTGGTGACCCGTAACCAGTCGTTCCCATCTGGTACACCACGAGGCATCCAAGCTTGCACTTCTTTATTGACTGTTTCGGCTTTGAAATCCAGTCCTTCACCAGTATAATGATCACCATTCAGCGAAACTGACTCTGTTTCATTGAAGAATTGTATCAGTTCATCTGGTTTTTGAATAAATATTAGGAAACTTTCCCAAGGAAAATGGAGTGGAGTGTGGTAAAGTCCAAAATCAAGGTGCTCCGTCACGAAGGAACATCTACGTCACAATGCACATGACCGGAAACCCCACTTCGATGATAGAGTTCAACCCAACAAGACGTGCTAATATCTTGGTACCGCGAAGTCAAAGAAGTCAAGTGACTGATTTAGTGACTATAAACAGATAGTTAAAAGGTTTGTAGCCATGAATATAAACGCCCATAACTGAAACACAACAGTACGGTAAAAAAGAAAAAAGATCGGGAACTCGCGTTAGTTCCTGCAGACCTAGTTAAGGATAAACTAGTTTGTACACCCGAATAGTGTAAACTTCTTCTTCTCTCGATCTTTACACCCTTTAAAGGGTAACCATACTTTCGTATATCGAACAGTTCCACTACCCCAAAAAATGAAGAATAAATTAACAATAGTAACACAACAACATTATATACACTATGTACATTTGTTAAGTCTTTATGTGTTTTTACAAGAGTGTTTACAGGTTTTATTTTAACTTTTACATGGGAAATTTAAAGTTTGTTTAAGACTTTAAAAAATGCAAAGTTAGAATTGTAATGATTTTTAAATTGAGCAGTTATTTATATATGAATGTAGGACAGAAAGTCACAGGACAAAAAGTCACAGGACAAAAAGTCACAATTCATTTTTTCTGATTATTTTCTTTCAATAAAAAACACTTATTTCTACAAAAATATTTTTGTATTTCTCTTTAACTATTGTAAATAAACAAAGATTATCAAATAATTGTTAAAAAAACAAAAAGTCAAAGTGACTTGGCACTTAAATGGCTTCATGGTGCCAAGAAAAACATCTTTTGCATGATTAAAATTAAATAAATCTTAATTCTTCAAGTATAATGACACATTTCCTAAACTTTAATATGAATATATGTATTTAAAAGTAAATATTTCAAGATATATTCGTATATATTAAAACAATTGTCAATAAATTATTTGTGACTTTTTGTCCTGTGACTTTTTGTCCTATCAAATTTGTGACTTTATGTCCTGTGACTTTTTGTACTGTGACTTTCTGTCCGTTTACCTTATATATATATATATATATATATATATACATTTTGATCTATATTTAATGTGATAACATTTACAGATTAGGTCGCATATCCACTTTTTAGCTAATTTATAAAATGAAAAAAACAAATTATTTTTGGTCTTGAAAATGCTAGCCATTTACTTATTCTAGAGAACAAAATTCAAATTCAAATTCTTTATTAACTTTGAGCCTTACGGCTCATCAGTATAATCAAGTACATGTACAGTGTATACATATGGCATATTACAAACAATATAAACAATATGTATAATAAACAATAGGTGACGTCAGAAGTTTCATCAATACAAAATATCTTTTATTACAATAAACTGTTTCTTAATTTAAAAGAGAAATGTATAAACTTTCCCAAGTTACAAAGCTGTTTTGTGTTTTCACCTGACAATAATTCTATTAATTTAAAAGTTGATGGCCTAGACCAGTAAAATTTTTTATATATTTTTTTCGCAAATCATTATATCTACTATATTGAAGGATAAAATGAAATTCATCCTCTATTACTCCTAAATCACAAAAAATACAATTTCTTTCATTTCTATTAGTACCAACATAACGTCCAGTTTCAAAACAAAGGTTATGTGAAGACAAACGAATCCTTGTTATACATTTACGAAAAAGTACAGGAATGCATTTCTGTAAATAAAATTGCAAACATAATAATTTTTTTTTATCCAAGTACTATGAACGTGAATATTATTTAAAAAAATATATCTATAATGTGGTCATGATAAGTTTCTGTTACAAAACTTTGAATTTAAGGATTTTCTAAACCCAGGCATAGATTACCATTCCCTATTTATTAATATTAATAAATCATTTATTAATATTAAATATTATTTTTTAATATTAATAAATCGAATATTTAATATTAATAAATATTTTTTAATATTAAAAAATAGTCATTTTTTAATACTAATAAATAGGTTTTATTTTCTAATATTAAAAAATCATTATTTAATATTAAATATTCGATTTATTAATATTAAAAAATAATATTTAATATTAAAAAATAGATCCTATTTATTAATATTAAATATTCATTTTTTAATATTAATAAATCATTTTTTAATATTAAAAAATCATTTTCTAATATTAATAAATGGTCTTATTTTTTAATATTAAAAAATGAATATTTAATATTAAAAATTCAGGTTGATTTTTTAATATTAAAAAATGATTTTTAAATATTAATAAATACGTCACCTATGTCAGAGTTGTTTGTGTGCTTTGATATACGGTGAATATACGTTATTACATGCTTGTAGCTGATATTGATCAATTGAAAGAAAAATTGACAAGAAAAATGGCGCGCGAAATTCAGGTGACTTGTTAAAGATATTTCAGGATTTTGATAGCCTTTCCACTCAAATTAACATTCCAGTGGAAGAAGTAGATCTTCTTTTGAGAGACGCTAATAGAAAATATGTTGAAGTTAAGCCGCAATTAGACAACCCCACTGCTGAACGTATGACTGTGTTACTGGATGAGATGTCGAAAGCAGCAGAATCGTTACGATCATCCACATCTACAGTTCCCTATCGTGCAGAAAGACCTAAATCAGGTATGTGTGTTAGTGATTTTAAAGAACTAATTATTCGTGTTATTAGATCAAACAGCTTTACATGGCTGTTTTACCCATTACAGGGCGGAAGGCACTCACTCGTCCGGTGTAGAAAAGGCGTCCCAGAAAAAAAATTAAAATAGCCTTGCCAGACGTCATAATTATTTGGACTAGTATGGTACCTGCCAACTTTTCAAAATGCCCAAATGAGGTCGGTGTTACGTGCATTGACTGACTTGAGTTATCATTGATACATTCATAATTATAAATTAATTGAAAACAAAACTTCGAATTTTTGAAAAAAAACTAAGGCTACTTCATGAATAGATTACCTTAGCCGTATGCTTTCGAGACGCGACGGCCATACTTCCATGACGGCCGAAGGGCCAAGTGAGCTTTTCTCATCACTTTGCGTCCGGCGTCTGTCGTCGTCCGTCGTCGTCGTCCGTCGTCGTCCTGCGTCCGGCGTTAACTTTTACAAAAATCTTCTCCTCTGAAACTACTGGGCCAAATTTAACCAAACTTGGCCACAATCATCATTAGGGTATGTAGTTTAAAAATTGTGTCCGGTGACCACGCCAACCAACCAAGATGGCCACCATGGCTAAAAATAGAACATAGGGGTAAAATGCAGTTTTTGGCTTTTATCTCAAAAACAAAAGCATTTAGAGCAAATCTGACAAGTGATATTATTGTTTATAAGGTCAAGATCTATCTGCCCTGAAATTGTCAGATGAATAAGACAACCCGTTGTTAGGTTGCTGCTCCTGAATTGGTAATTTTAAGGAATTATTGCTGATTTTGGTTATTATCTTGAATATTATTATAGATAAAGATAAACTGTAAACAGCAATAATGTTTAGCAAAGTAAGATTTACAAATACGTCAACATGACCAAAATGGTCAGTTGACCCCTCAAGGAGTTATTGCCCTTTATAGTCAATTTTAACCAATTTTAGTAAATCTTAGTAATCTTTTACAAAAATCTTATCCTCTGAAACCCAATATAACGTATTGGTGTTGAATTGGTATTTAAGAAATATTTGAACCATACCATTTACTTTACAACAATAAAGACCATGTTTTCAGTGTCATGAGTTTTAGTTTGTTGTACTTTGTTGTTTAAAATTTTCTTTGTGGTAATAAGATATAGCAAAAAGAAAGTCTTCAATGAAAAGTTAAAATTATACTTCATTTCCTGTTTGAACAGTCTGGAAGGTACAGGAATATATGTTTTGGAAGAGTTTGCAATAGTTATAATGAGTACACACAAACTACTTAGTATTTTTAGATATGTAATTATATGAAAAATCTGATTAGCTAGCATTCTAAATTTAGAATGTAAAATTAAGGTATAAAATAATAATGATGACAGGGAAGAATACAGATAAAGGACAGCAAATAATATTAACATAATTGAAATAGTTAAGTGATTATTTTGCTGTTTATATTTATTTCACTGTGTTGTGCAGTTGAAAATAAAGTAGCATACAATTAAAAGTAAATGTATCTAATTAACAAACACATGTAAATTTAGCATTTTTTGCATGTTCCAAACATTGGCAACAAATTATGTCAATGTTGTTGATGAGAAAACATTCTTGTAAAAGAGAAGGATGAAGTTAAAACAAGTTTTCAATGGATTTAAATGTTTAATGAATTATCATTATAATTGCATTTAAAGAAATTAAAAATATTTTAAGCATTTGTGTTCTGTTGTAACTTGTGAACTGATATATATTGTAGCTCTATAAATTGAAAATTAAAAGATTTTCTTGCTATTATTTTTATAATTTCTAAAAATATTTGACTATGTAAAAATAGGATCTATTAGTGATAGATCAATGAAATTGTGTACAAAACGGATTGCTGTGATTTCTTATCGGTCGTCCCACTGTCTATATTACTCTGTTCAGCTCTTAATATTATTCCATATCATGTCTTTGTGACGTCAAATAAGTTGACCCAGCTCTAATAACTTTGGCTCGGACATATCAGCAATGTCATAATGTTTGAACCGACGTTAATCACTTTGACCCGAACTTATCAAGTCATCTTTTGTGTGCTGGTGAAGCAAAGAAAACACTTCTGAAACACGCAAATATAGTCTAATAAATCGATGATCAAACCAACAAAGACGTGGGGGCCATATATTTTTACCATTGTCCGTCATTCCATCCACAACAAACCTTTCATACACAATTATACCCCCGCTTTAAAAAAGGGGGGGGGGGTATACTGTTTTACCTCTGTCTGTCAGTCCGTCTGTCCGATGAATATTTTAGTCGCCTTCTTCTCAGGAACTACAATACAAGGATTTCTGAAATTTGGTTTCAGGGTTTATCTGAGTCAGCTTTACTGCGTGATGCGTTTACAGATTGATCACTTGACAACTTCCTGTTTACCGAACACTTGTATGATTTTACTCATGATAACCATGGAATTTCGCATGGAATTTCTTACCACAAAAAGTGATTAGTTCACCCCAGGATTTAAAAGAAACAATTATTTTCTTTAGATTTGAATTGCAACAAGATATGTTCGTCTGTCAGTTTATAACAAAAAATGAAACTGAAAAAAAAAATGCTTTCAAAATTTAGTTTAAATAATAAAATCAATCATATAAAAGATTTGGCCAAAGTTTCTTAAAATTCGATGCAGATTTGACAAATTAATTCACGTGTAACCAACTTTATCCCTAGACTGTATACCTGCTAGTCAATCTACTAGTAATTTAAATGTTGACGCCTCTGACAAAATCTAGCATTTCTATGTATCACTTTCGCGACAATACTGTTGCAGGCTCAACAAAAATGCAAACCACATATTGAATCTCGGCATATATTGATTGCTTCAAACAAATGGAAGTAGAGCTAACAGTAGATTAAGACTTTGACAAAAAGTGAACAAACATATACAATCCTTTTTTTTTAAAAGCAAATTTTATAATTACAAGCAATTGAAGAAATATTTAAAAGTTTATGTGCTTTTTACCAGTTCTTTTTAATTCTTTTAGGTTAAAAGATTTGTTTACCAAAATTCAAGTGTATGCCCGGGCGTTTTGGCGTAAACGTAGCTACGCGCATGTAATGTAACCTAGGACATTGTCTTAGTATAAAGCTGGCATTTAAGGTAGCGCCTTCCTCATATTAATAATAAATTCTTTATTTAAAGAGGGTTAACACAGTTAGTTACAATTAATAATCTTCCCTGAGGCCCTCATATACATGGATACAATACAAGTAAAAAATAAATAATAATAATAATAAGAGAAAAAGCAAACATACTGTACAACATTTAAACACAATTGTATAGACATAATAGTTCAATGTACATGTACCATGATTAAAAGATATAAAATTGTTACAGATTGCATGTAGTAAATAGATATAATATACACATCATTTAATCATACATTCTAAGAGTAATATTTTTGACTGATTTCATATGTCAAAGTTCAAACTTCTGTACTCATACATATGAATGAAGTAAACATGTATTGTTTAAAACGTTAAGGGGGGCTCACGGGTCTAAATCAATTTTTTAATTTAATATAGGATTTCTCTATATTTTTCTATAAATGAACTTTATCTTATACTTAATAGAAAATGAAATTAAAAAATGGGGTCACTGTTCATTTACGCTCACAATCTGTCTTCGAAAGAAGCCTACATTTTTAATAATATCCTTTTTTTCTGTTGAACTAATAGGAGAAATAGCGGTGATATCAAAAGAACTTACTTACAGAAATCGCTTAAATTTTACAATTATTTAGTTTATTTAGTTTATGTACATTGATGTACAGCTTATTCAAAAACAACAAAAAATTTATGTACAGCTTATTTGAAAAAAACAATAATTTTTTTTATGTACAGCTTATTTAAAAACAACAATCAAAAATATAGGTCACCGATTGGTTAAAAAAGATATTTCAATTTTATTGACAAAAAATGAAATTTTTGCTTTAAAGGGAGATAATTTGGAGCTTTTTCAATGATATCTACATTTCAAAAGTCACCTGGGGCCTACACGAAATGATTTTTTGGAATGATTTTTGTACCATGTGATAAAGTAACAACTACTTTAACATGTTTAAGTAATGAATAAAGTTTGTAATAAAAATTTAATGTTTATTTTTTTTCTAAAAATCTTATACCCGCGAGCCTCCTTAAAACTAAATTTTACTCTATATGAACATTGGTGCATTAATGTTATCACCTTTATATACCTTATAATTACTTGATTTAGGAAGTCTGTTATAATGAATATATAGATATTTTTAACAATACTGTTTAAATATGTACAAATGCACCAGCAGTACCAATTTCATAAAGCTATACATTTTTTTTACATTAAAAAAAATCCAACATAATATTGATCATTATTAAAAAAAGGACATAACATAACTTTTCCTTTCTAGCCAAAGGCAACATGTTTAGCAACTATAATTGCACTTTGATATTTTATTTTATTCCAATACATGAAGCATATCATGCTTAGTTCAAACGTATTTCAAATTGGTTTACTGGCACTCCAAACATTTTAGTTCTAACCTCATTTCTCATTGAAATTGCAATACAAGTCAAATTTGCCTTACTGTCTTAATGATGTTATCTTTTAATTCCTATTAACAAAATAGTATTTCTAATGCGAATTGGATAAAATGAATTAAAAAAGAAGAGTGGGTGAATGTGATTAGCGAATTAGATTCGAATTGAATGTACATGTGAACAAGGCATCAGTGTTCTAGATACATGTATAGGTATATCTATAAGTATGTCTTAACAAGTGACAAATCTTTGGCAGAAAACACATATTATATTCATGATATATTTAGAATTACTACTTATATTAGCTCTCATTATGCAATTGTTCATCCAGCCTTTCTTTTATTGCATTAAGCACTTGTAAAATTTTGTCCTCATTATTGTACATTATTTGAAAATTTTGCATATATGTATTTATAGATTTTTAAAGATGCCAAGAAGAAAAAATTGGAGGGTAGCAGAGGCTAAACGTGGTGTGAAAAACCCAAAGAAACAGAGACTGACGGACTTGACTGGGGATACTGGCCCCATAAACAGTACTAGAATTGACCTTGACCTGGGTGATACTGACACCCTCAACAACAGTTACTCAAAAAATATGGGGGATGCTGACCTCCACACAAATATAAACAACAGTAACTCAAATAACATGGGGGATACTGACCTCCACTCAAATATAAACAACAGTAACTTGAAACTACTTGAAAAATCTGAATTGAATAAACTTGAAATATCTGAACCACATATACTTGAAATATCAGAATTAAATGAACTTGAAATATCTGAATTAGATAAACTTGAACTATCTGAGTTGAATCAAAACAGTAACAATAACTGTGCAAAAGAATTGAATCAAAACAGTAACAATAACTGTGCAAAAGAATTGAATCAAAACAGTAACAATAACTGTGCAAAAGAAACTTATCATATACAAACAGATTTTCTGTTAAATGAATTAAACAATAGTTATGCAAGAAAAGATTATCATAGTAATATCCAAACTGATCTGTTGCAAGACCAAAATGAACAACCTAGAAATAATTCAGAAGAGGTGCTATCAAAATTTGTCAATTCTTCTAATGCAAACTTTATTAAATTTGGAACTTTTGACCAGTATGCCACAAAATTTGCTGATCAAAGCAGGGGAAACCAATGTACTTGTAATTGCTTAGTTTTCTTATCACTCTCTACTTTAAATTTTGATTCAAACACATTGAACCTGGATTACATTTTAAATAAAGGAGATGAAATTTACAGGAAACATGTTCAAGAATTAACAACACAGGGATTATTTAAAAATATGCTATTGAATTTTGATGAAATTCCTGTCAAAATTGAAATTCCTGAAGGGATTTTTATAATTAACAAACAAAATATTCTGTTTGGTATAGCTTTACAGTACCAAGAATTGACTGGATTTCTCACATTACAAGAAGCAATTCAAAATTGTATTAAGCAGTCAAACACATTTCTTATAATGATTGGAGCCATATGTTCGGCAGTTTATTATTATAATCATATATACTATTTTTTTGACACTCATTCTCATTCAGAATGTACACTGAATAATCCATTAGATTCCTCTGGCAAAAGTATTTTGATTGGATTTGCTGACTTACATGACCTCCTCAGTTACTTGTATGCTTTTTACACAAGTTTACAAATTGATTTAGACTCTCAATATGAAATTTTACCTATATGTATCACTATCAGTAGTAAAGATGCTGAGAAAGATGTGACCAAGCAGATTAAGAATTATTTCGATGATCAGAAACTAAGGAACATAAAACAAAAAAATAATTCTTACCAGTATATAAAGGTACCCAAATTTGTATATATGAAAAAGTACATGCAAAATAAAAGAAAAGATAAAAATTATAGAAAGACTGAAGCAGATAGAAAGAAGTCTATAAGAGATGCTTCTGATATAAGACAGATAGAGAGACAAAGAGAACTTGCTGCTAAAAGAGAAGTAAGAAAGGATAAAAATTATAGAAAGACTGAAGCGGATAGAAAGAAGTCTCAGAGAGAAAATTCAGATATAAGACAGATAGTAAGACAAAGAGAACTTGTTGCTAAAAGAGATGCTAGAAAGAATGAAGATTTCAAGAAAAGAGAACTTGCTGCTAAAAGAATAGTAAGAAAGGATACAAATTATAGAAGGGCTGAAGCTGAAAGTAAAAAGTCTCAAAGAAATAATTCTGATTTAAGACAGATAGAAAGACAAAGAGAACGTGTTGCTAAAAGAGATGCTAGAAAGAATAAAGATTTCAATCAAAGAGAACTTGCTGCTAAAAGAGAGGCTAGAAAGAATGAAGATTTCAATAAAAGAGAACTTGCTGCTAAAAGAGAAGTAAGAAAGGATACAAATTATAGAAGGGCTGAAGCTGAAAGTAAAAAGTCTCATAGAGATAATTCTGATTTAAGACAGATAGAAAGACAAAGAGAACTTGTTGCTAAAAGAGATGCTAGAAAGAATGAAGATTTCAATCAAAGAGAACTTGCTGCTAAAAGAGAGGCTAGAAAGAATGATGTTTTCAAAAGAAATGAAACAGAAAAGAAAAAAATTGCCAGACAAGATGAAGACTACAGAAAACATGAGTCCGAACGGGACTCTCATAGAAAACAAGAATATAGATCACATCCGGAAAATTTAGAACATGAGCGATTGAAAAAACAGAGTTCTAGACAGAACAAATTAGATATAGACAGATGTTATGATAAGACAATTAAAAGTACTAAAAGAAAAAACATTGATTTCACAGATCATGAAAAAAAACTAAAAAAGAAAAGAGTTCAAGGTATAACTCTTAATGCTTGCATAAGAAATTTTAAAACAAAAATTAATGATGGTCCTACATATATATGTACTTCATGTGAACAAACTTGGTTTTGTGATTCTGTAGTTAATTCTAAAACTGTCAAAATGACCACTCCTGCTAACATGTCACATGTCTTTACTAATTTTAAATCTGTACAAGACATAGAATGGATATGTCATACTTGTCTCAATGCAATAAAAAAACAAAGAATTCCTCGATTTTCGATAGCCAATAAAATGGGATTTCCCCAAAGACCAAAAGAACTAAATTTGTATCCTTTAGAAGAGAGACTGTTATCATTAAGAATTCCTTTTATGCAGATTCGACAGTTGCCAAGATGTGGACAGTTATCAGTTAAAGGCAATGTTGTAAATGTGCCTGTTGAAGTTCAACCTACAATAAATTCTCTTCCACATACAATAGAGAAATCAGGTACAATATCAGTTAAACTGAAGAAGAAGCTGGAATTCAAAAAGTGTGATTTTAGTGAAAATGTGAGACCTTTTGCTGTCATTTGTGCATTACATTATTTGATGAGAACAAGTGACTTGTACAAGTCTTCTGGCATAGAAATAAATGAGGATTGGATTACCGAAATCGCTAAAATAAATGAAGAAACACATGAAAATGAAAACAATAGTGCAGAACAAGAGAATGACCAAGATCAGAATGATTCAGATAATGACTCCGATCATTTCAGTGAAGTAGATGAAAGTGAAACGCATGTTGGAAACACAGATACACTGTTAGATCACATTCCAGACGACAATCCACTATGTGATGCAGGTTTAACTTTTGCTCCTGGTGAAGGTCAACGACCAATTAGTCTCTACAGTGATCCTGATGCAGAGTACTTATCTTTTCCAACTATATTCTGTGGTCAACGAAGGCCAGATAACAAAGACAGGTCTGTCTCTGTTCACTTTACTGATATTGTCAAATGGGAACTAAGGTCCATGGATAGGAGAGTAGCACAGTCTGTACCAAATATATTTTTCAAGTTAAAAAAATTCAGTTAAAAAACATAAGTGATAAGGTCAATCTTGCTCTAAGAAGGTGTCAATCAGAAGGAAAAAAATGGACAGCAAAAGATGTACTCAATCCTAACACTGTAAATGATCTTGTAAGATTAGATGAAGGTTATTATATCTTTAGAAGTTTAAGAAATTCTCCAGTATACCTTGAAAAGAGGAAGAAAGATTTGTTTGCAATGATCAGACAGTTGGGTCTTCCAACATGGTTTGGCTCTCTTTCATCTGCAGACACTAATTGGAAAGATTTGTTACGAATTCTTGGCAAATTAAATGATGGCAAAGAATATACTGACAATGAATTGGAAGGAATGGATTGGCATCAGAAATCTAAACTTGTTCAGAAAGACCCTGTGACATGCTCTAGATATTTTGATTATCGTGTCCAACAGTTTATTAACTTGGTGTTGAAAAGTGATCATGATCCTATTGGAAAATTGACAGATTTTTTTTATAGAGTTGAATTTCAACAGAGAGGTTCACCCCATATTCATATCTTGATCTGGATTGAAAATGCACCAGTTTATGAAAGTGATTCAAATGAAGATGTTGTAGCATTTATTGATAAATATGTCTCCTGTTCACTTTTAGAAAATAATACTAATTTAGTTAATTTGCAGGTTCATAAACATTCAAAAACATGCAGAAAAAAAGGTCACCCAATTTGTCGTTTTGGTTTCCCCCTTCCACCTATGAAAGCAACAGTAATCTTAGAGCCTTTAAAAGAAAATGATGACATAGAAAAGTACAAAGCTATATATAAAGAAATACAAAACGAAATTAATACACTTCACAATTCTGAAGATATAGACCAGATGACATATGACATGTTTTTAGATGATGTGTTACAAATGGATGATGAAAATTATATTAAGGCCATAAGAAGCAACTTGAGTGGTCCAAAAGTTTTTCTCAAACGAAAACCATCTGAAGTCCGTGTTAATGGTTACATGAAAACTGTGTTGATAGCCTGGCAAGCAAATCATGATTTACAGTATGTTTTAGATGCATTTGCATGTGCAGTGTATATTGTTTCATATATAAGCAAGTCACAAAAAGGTATGAGTGCATTACTAGACCAAGCAGCAAAAGAAGCACGACAGGGAAATTTAGACTTGAAGCATCAAGTAAGGCACATTGGGAATTACTTTTCAAATTCTGTTGAAACAAGCGCACAAGAAGCAACATACTTAACACTACAGATGCCTTTAACAAAAGCTACAAGACAAGTCGTATTCATTAACACGTCTCCACAACACAAAAGAACTTTTCTCCTCAAGCAATCATCGGTTCTAGAAAAACTAGGCCCAGACTCTACTGAAATAGAATCAGACAATGATATTAAAAGGTACTCGCGTAGACCAAAACAACTGGAGAACTGGTGTTTAGCAGATTATGTATCTCAGCTTGAATTGCAGTATCCTAAAACTGAGTCCTCAGATGATCACGAAACAGAAGAAAAAGATCATGAATCTGATAATGAAAATGAAGCGGCAAATGCAGATATTATAGAAGAAATCAATAACAAAATCGACATAACCCTGAAGAATGGTATTCGAATATATCAAAGAAAAACACCTAAGGTTATAAGATATGTTAAATACAATTACAAGACTGACTCTGAAAACTTCTACAGAGAACGCTTAATGTTATTTTATCCATGGAGAAATGAACTTTCAGATTTGCAATGCGAACATGAAACATTCGAAAACATGTACTTGACCGTTGCAAGAATTTTAGAAAAAAAAGCTAAGCAATATGAAGGAAAAGTGATAGACCTAGAGAAAGCTATAGAAGAGGCAGAAAACGATTGTAATGAGAATGATCAAATAGCACCTGCCACACAGCAAGTAGAAATGGAAGATGCTGAAATAGGCCCAACAGAATCTGAACAGTATGTACATTTCAATCCAGATAGACCAACAGAACATAGACTGTATGATATGTCCCGTGAAGTTGGAATAGAAGCAAGAACAGTAGAATTGACAAATCATGCAAACAGAATAAGTGAGAGGGATTATTTTGATTTGATAAGATCCTTGAATAAGAAACAGTGGGAATTTTTCCAACATGTTGTCACATGGGTTAAAACAAAACATGAACCATTTTATACATTTTTGACAGGTGGAGCAGGATGTGGAAAATCTGTAGTTGTAAGAACAATATTTCAAGCTTTACACAGACACTTATGTTCTATTGAAGGTGAGGACCCTGACGATATTAGAATTCTTCTTTGTGCTCCTACTGGAAAGGCAGCTTACAATATAAATGGTCTGACCATTCACAATGCTTTCCAGATACAACCAAATAAAGGACTTGACCAGTCATTGTCATGCGATGTTCTCAATACACTCAGAATGAAATACAGAAATTTGTCTCTGATTTTGATTGATGAAATTTCAATGGTTGGAAATAAAATGTTCTCTTTACTGGAGAGAAGGCTGAAAAAAATCAAGGGAAGCAACTGTTCATTTGGTGGCGTGAGTATCATAGCTATTGGTGACTTTTTCCAACTCCAACCTGTATTTGACAGCTGGATTTTCAATGATCTAAGCAAAGGATTAACAGCATTAGCTCCTAATTACTGGAAATTATTATTTTCTTTTCATGAACTAACTGAAATAATGAGACAAAAAGATGATTTGGAATTTGCTCAATTACTAAATAGGTTGAGACAAAATCAGCTGACTGAAAATGATTTTGCAGTTTTAAATACAAGAACTGTTTCAATCAGTGATCCAACATACAGAACTAATGCTACTCATTTGTTTGTTGAAAATGCTTTAGTGGATAATTTTAATTTGCAATACATATCTAAATTAGGCTCACAAAAGGTTAAAGTTACAGCAGTTGACACAGTTTGTGGGGATTTACCAGCATCTGTAAAAACAAAATTACTTAGTTCTTTACCAGAAAAACAGTCTGATACAGCAAACCTTGCAAAGGAAGTAGTATTAGCAATTGGGATGAAATATGATCTTACAGCTAATATTGAAGTCACTGATGGTCTCACAAATGGTTCAACTTGTGAACTTAAATTGATAGAGTGCAAAACGAAATCTATAAGACCAAGTATCATATGGGTTAAGTTTGAGGATGCCAGAATTGGTGCTAACAATAGAAGAAAATATTCACACTTGTTTGGAAAAGATGTTGAAATTACATGGACTCCAATGTTTGACATTAAAAGGTCATTTACTTATAAATATAAGACCTTTGAAAGAATTCAATTTCCTCTTCGTCCAGCAGCTGGAAAAACAATTCATAAATCGCAAGGAGATACATTACAAGAAGTTGTTGTTAGTCTGAAATCAAAACGTAAAGGAAAAATTCCACATATTCACTATGTTGCACTAAGCAGAGTCACATCTTTAACTGGATTACAGATATTAGATCTCAATCAACAAGCAATAGCTGTAGCAGAGTGTGTTCGACAAGAATTACACAGACTAAGGACAGATGCAACTCTACAGTTGTGCTTTAAGCCATTGTATAATTTATCAAGTAACTATTTTAAAGTCGTTTTCAACAACTCAAGGTCATTGCATGCTCACTTTAATGATATAAAATCAGACCCTAACATCTTTGATGCTGATGTTATTGGTATTGCTGAATCAAGACTTATATCAACAGATGAAAATGGGGATTTTCATTTACCTGGTTTTGAACCACCAGTTCGGTTAGACCAAAAGCAAACAAACTTTAATACAAGACCACCTCATGGATTGGTATTATATTATCGAAATAATTGTATTTTTCACAATACAGTCACTTTCTCAACTCCATCGTTAGAGTTTGTTATAGCAGACATAATATCACCTAGCAAAGGTGTTTTTCAGATTGTCTTTGTTTACAAGGCACCAAACTGCAAATTGCAACAACTAAAAGATACTTTCCTTGCAAATCTTCTTCCTGATGTGTATTTAAGACTTCCAAAAATTATCATAATGGGAGACTTTAATATTGATTTAAACACTGGGAACACTTCTTTTTTAAAGTTCATGAGAGATTCATTTTGCTGTTCACAAATTGTGTCTAAACCTACTACATCTTCTGGTACACTGTTGGACTTAATTTTCCTAAATTTTGATAGTAAGATAAACTTTGAAACAGATGTTCTTGATTCCTATTGGTCAGATCATAAAGTTATATATGTAGCCATTGAAACACAATGATTCAGTATAATAATTATTTTATATGCCAAAACCAGCTTTGTTTGTAACAATGAAAATTAAACCCGCTTAAAAACATGACACATTTGGGGTTGCTGAAAATGCAACCTCAAATGTGCAGGAGTGGTTTTAAAGGAAAATGGGTTTCCACTCCAACAGATTTGCCTTTTCACAAGTAGGAATAGAAATGAGATGGCTTCAAGACTCCTGATATCCAGTTTTACCTGTATAAAAGAAAGCTTATTTACAAAGCTTTCTTCTTTATAGGTACACTGGATTAACAGTAGCAGAGGTAAATAAATTTGAAACTGTGTTGCTTTGACTTCCATAAAGCAGAAAGGTCCTTGGTGATTGATCAACCATTTTGCTATGGAGGAAAAGTAGAATTCCATTCATTTCAAGTCAGTAATGATTGGAGACATCAAATTTTAGATCCTCTACTACCTGAATGCTCATTGTATCAGTAGAGAGTTGTGTGCACTTTGCATGTGAACACTCCTGATATTTACCTGTTATTAACATGATTAATGTATATGTATATAATTCTTGAAATATTTGTTTTTGAATACAATCAAAAGCCATTGCTTTAATATAGATATAAAAGGGAGTTTTGAAGACCACAAGTTCCATGCCTCATTTCTCTTCCTACAAAATAATTAGATTTAACTGGCTGTTTGATGAACTATGATTAAATAATCAAAATGTTTATGAATGTTGAGATCCTTGCTGTTATTTCAATTATGTCTTATTCTAAGTACAGGTCTACCAAAATGTGTAAATCATTAATTTATGCAAAGGGTTAAATTTTGGAAAAAAATATCAAATATTGCATTAATTTGTCATTCTACTCAACTATGTGGTTGCTTATACATTTGATAAATATGTAGAAGTCATTTATAAAACAGAAACTAATGAACAATTTATGATAACATTTGCTTCATAGAGATAAAATTTGTGAACATTTGATTAATAGAGAAAAAAATTGTGACATTTGCCTATTAGAGAAGAATTTGTGAACATTTGCTTAATAGAGCAGAAATTTGTGACATTTGTCTGTTAGAGAAGAATTTGTGAACATTTGCTTAATAGAGCAGAAATTTGTGAAAATTGCCTATTAGAAAAGAACTTGTGAACATTTACTTAATAGAGCAGAAATTTGTGACAATTGCCTATTAGAGAGAATTTGTGAACACTTGCATAATAGAGCAGAAATTTGTGAACATTTGCTTAATAGAGCAAAAATTTGTGAACATTTGCTTAAAAGAGAAGAAATTTGAGAACATTTATTGATGGTTTTATAATAAGCCAATGTAAAGAAATTCAGTAAACTAACTGCTGAAGAAAGAATTATATAGATTGTTTCAGTTGTTCTTATATTAACATCATACAACAATTGATAAACATATGGAGTAAACTCTAGAATCTTACATTAAAGCAAATCCACCAGAACTGATCTGAATAAAGTTTAAAACAGAAATACTATGGACTATAACTCAGTATACCATGAATAGAAAGGAAACATAAATGACAATTACTTATAGTTGTTAAATGCTCAAGAGAAAATAAATTATATATAGAATCTAGACTCTTAAATTGAAAAAAAAATGGTGAATATTCTTCTTGACAAGTCTTTACAAATTAACTTCAAGTCATTTTGAAGGTTAAGCTATGGAAACAATAATCATATCATGATATAATTGCTGTGTTGCTTTTTATTATATATACTGTTTTTACTGTCATATTTTGACTTTGAAAATGTGTTGTTATAGAATGTAAATAGTGTGCTATAAGTGAACTGTTTTAATGCACAAACATATATAAAAAAATGTATAAGACAATGAATATTATAATGCATTATTTGAAGTATTTCATGTGTCAAATTTTTCATAATAAAAAATTAAATTTGATGTCTTTCAATATTTTTCACACCCCATTCATTTTATAAATTGATAAGAACAAAACCTTCAGTCAAAAAGAGAAAAAAAAAATGAGTTGGAGACAAACTTGGTCACAACCCAAAATGACAAACAAATAGCAGCTTCACATGATAGAACTACTATAAAGGTATTCTCTATTTAAGCTAACAAAAACTTAGTTCTCTGAGTCTACCTTCTTGTTCAATTCAAGTAATACCTATTCATTTTGAATCTTAATTTAAAGGTCGGGTCACCACTCATTAAAGAATTAGATTATAATCTTGGGTCCAGTAAAAAGATTGATCTGTTGTCCTTCTACATAATGATCAGTAACTTTGCTGTCATAACCAATTGAACAACTTATATATGATGAACATGTCAAAATCAATTCAAGTTTCCTTGATGATTCTTGACCAGTAATGATAGCGTATGGCGTATATACAAAATGTAGTCCTGGTATCGATGATGAGTTTATATAGAACAAATATATAGATATGTTTGTCAATGAGCATGATGAGAAAACAACACAATACTTGAAAAGTATGTTTTAGACTTCAAAACTGAAAATAATAAACTAGTTGAAAGTAGTTCAATCACAAAAAAGATTAGATATTGGTTCACAACGTTTCCGTTAACAAAAAGTTATTTCATGCAACAATTGTCAACAACAAATTTAAGGTGAGCGACACAGGGTCCTTGGACCCTCTAGTTATTGTAATGTGATATAAAGGCATCATATTTTATATGAATTTTAAACTGTAGGAATGTTGACTGTCGCTGTCAATGACGATATATAAATACAAGCACATGTTACAGATCTTTTTAGTATATCTGTAAAAAATATATATTATTCTAAACTATAAAAATCTTCTCAATCTCAGTCTTGGTGAAATTAAAAACAGGACTCAGTGTAAAGGTTAACTCTAAGGAAGGCAATTCATCAAGTTCGAGTTATATTTGTCATGATCATCAGACACATTGTTTAATAATTCTGATTTTTTTTTTCTTTCTTATAGTTAAGAGTCATTCTATTTGCTGAACATCTTTCCAAGACAGAGACTGCTGCAGAATTTTCCAATAACATAACAAATTACCCGTAAAATCTGACAGGAATGTGCACCCGATTGGCTAATTATATGATAAAAGATGGCCAGTTTCATTTTTATCATACTGAATGTTATTTTTGCTTTGTTCATTGTGTTGAATTGTGTTGAATACTATTTGTTGACAATTTAAATGTTCTCATTTTTGTGCATTTGTTGATGGATAATTGTATTATGGTCAATCATACCAATATACTCTAGCATAAGAAACAAAAAGATGATATTTTTTTTAATATATTTTATTTATTCATTCAGTCATACAGATAAACAAATAAACACCAAACATATAAACCTTCTTCATACATACAACATACACAAACCATTCATTTATACATTTCATTCATACATGTAGGACATTCATCTTATATACATTTTTTAAATTAACATTCTCGTACGTTTTCTCTCTTATGCTCTTGTCACTCATTCATTTATTCCACTACATACACATGTCTCCCAATATTCAAACATTTATATTCACACTCACACATATAACCTATATCATAAAGCACTAAAATACATAAACATGCAGTTATAAAAAGTCACAACATAAACATGCAGTTATAAAAGTCACAACTGAAACAAAAGCACTAAAACATACCAAAATGCACTATATTACGATATGAACTCATTAAAGTTACTATTTTAACAAAGCACTAGTATACACATAATAAGCACAATCAATATGTTCATCAAGTCACTACAATTAACACTTAATCAGACTCGAAGTCGGAATCTTCAGAGTCGGACTCTGGGAGGGTCTCTGGTTGAGGAACAGGTGGAGTATACAGATGGCCTATGGAACGGAGAAAGTCGCGGATGTACAGATACTGTCTTCCTCGTACTGGTCCCACAGTGAAGTTAGACGACCTTGAAGCTGCTTGTATGTGTCTCGTTGGTATCGGCTGAGCTGCTGTTCACTTACAAGCTGCTGTGTGATGGACACGGTCTTGGCTTCCTGTTGGAAGGCTGGCACAATCTTGTAGAAATGGAGGTGGTTGTGGGCAGCCTTGCCATTGAAACGCCTATGCCACCCTAAAATAAACACAATAATTAGTAAAAATTTGAATAAAAACGAAACAATTTTAATGTGTCTAGTGACATTTATAAACAAGAAGTAATTGTAACAGGATGCTGTTACGAAGTCTCCCAAACAAAGCTCCCATAACTCGCCATTCATATGGTCCCATGTTCATTTGATTTGATTTTTTGTCCCATACAAGAATATGTATGGCTTACGAGTAGGGATCTCCACCATTTACAAGTATTCAAACAGGAAGGGGTGGTGGTGACCCCCAGGAAATTTACCTACATTCCATTTGATTTGTTTTATTGTCCCCTACAAGAATGTATATGGTTTAAGGGTTGGGATCTGGACCGTTTACAAGATAATAGCACATTCTCAAATTGAACGGGGTGGGGCTACCCCAGGAACTTCCCTTTAATTTTATTTGATTAGCTTTATTGTCCCATACAAGAATATATATGGTTTAGGGGTGGGGATGTTGACCGTTTACAAGTTTTCAAACAAGAGGGGGTGGGGTGACCCCCTTTGGACTTCCCTCTTATTTCATTTCATTTGTTTTATTGTCCCCTACAAGAATATATATGGTTTAGGGGTGGGGATGTTGACCGTTTACAAGTTTTCAAACAAGAGGGAGTGGGGTAACCCCCTCCGGACTTCCCTTTTATTTCATTTCATTTGTTTTATTGTTCCCTACAAGAATATATATGGTTTAGGGGTGGGGATGTTGACCGTTTACAAGTTTTCAAATAAGAGGGGGTGGGGTGACCCCCTAGGGACTTCCCTTTAATTTCATTTCATTTGTTTTATTGTCCCCTACAAGAATATATATGGTTTAGGGGTGGGGATGTTGACCGATTACAAGTTTTGAAACATGAGGGGGTGGGGTGACCCCCTAGGGACTTCCCTTTAATTTAATTGCATTTGTTTTATTGTCCCTTACAAGAATATATATGGTTTAGGGGTGGGGATCTGGACCGTTTACAAAGATAATAGCACATTCTCAAATTGAACGGGGTGGGGATGACCCCCGGGGACCTCCCTTTAATTTGATTTGATTTGTTTTATCGTCCCATTTAAGAATATATATGGTTTAGGGGTGGGGATATGGACCATTTACAAGATATAAGCATATTCTCAAATTGAAGGGGGTGGGGATGAACTCCCAGTGACTCCCCCTATATTTCATGTGATTTGTTTAATTGTCCCATAATCAATTCTGAAGACTGCATGTATCTATCACTTACAGTTTTCAAGTTATATTCATTTGAAAATTTTAGAAAATAAAATCCCATTGGGTTCTATAGTAAACCCCTCCATCCTGTCTACCCCCCAAAATACCCCTTAATAGACCCCAATGCACAAACGAAAGATTGATGGCTCACCTAGACATATTAGTCTACCATTTTATGAAATTCTAGGTCAATCTGACAAGCGGTTTTGGAGAAACGCTGCGGACAAGTTCATATTTAAAGTGGCGGAAGAAGAGGAAGAAGAGGAAGAAGAGGAAGAAGAAGAAGAATAATAAAAATAATAAGAACTGAGCAAAAACAATAAGTCTCCAAACTTTGTTTGGGAGACTTAATAAATAAACACAATAAATAAACACAATAGATACCAAAAATTTAAATAAAAGCGAAATATGTTTTTAATGTGTAAAGTTATTTTAATTTCTCATTGGTGCTTGTTGAAAGTTACGGGAATTGTTGTCTCATCTTCTTATTTTTTATTATCTTCTTATTTTGATTTTATTATTAACTATAAAATATATTACTAAGAATTAATACCTTCTACATCATTGTTTGTCCTCACTGAGAGCCGATGGACAGACCACTGTTGAACAGTCCAGACTGTGTTGTTGAACCAGGTACGTTGAAGGTATGTCATCAGCTGCTTGATCTGTGGTGAGGCGGTTGCAGTGGTTTGAAGCATCTCAGTAAAAGCTGGTCTGATGTGGTCAGATGGCAGGTATGGCAGAGCAAGCAACTTCCTGATAAAGAGGTGGACACTCTTCTTGGAGTCATAGGCGGTCTTCAACCCCAACTTAGCAACCTTCCGCATGACTGCTTGGCACCAGTGGAATGAACATCCCTTTATCTCGGCTGTAGGAAAGACGGTCTTGATGGCTGACCAGGCTGCTGTAAATTTAAATGACATATTGTTAATACATAATAAAATTATATGATGAAGAGATTTTATAATAAATAAAATTTTACACTTATACCATCTTTTTGTTTTGAATGATTGAAAAGGAATTGTGAAAGGAAACACAAATCTAATGTCAGCCATGTAGTTGTCTCATTGGCACTCATACCACATCTTCCTTTATATATCTATATTTAAATTCATTGGCGTTTATATCACATTTTGTTGTATTGTAGTATACTATGTTTTATATAGAACATACCTGACTCAAAGTCCAGACAGAAGGCTTGCACACGTAGGTCTGGTACTACCTGCTTCAGTCTTTCGAAAACCTAAAAATTAAGAATAGTAAATTTAACTTCGTGTTACATATACATGATATATATATAAATGAATTGTTATTTAAATGTTAAAAGTAATATTTATAATTTATAAATCTTGTAACATTCACGTGAACAGTTTACTGCATTGTTCCTAAAGATTGTCTTATAATAAACAAATGATAAACTTTTACTAGTAAGATGTTTGGACACCACCGGCTCATTGACAACCATACCACATCTTAGTTATAAAAATAATGATTTCATAATCAACTTACTGCTTTGTAGTCTCTCTTCCTTTTGCGTGACATCAGCACAAACACTAGAGGAACCTGCTTGATGGAATCTTCTTTCTGCAAAAAGGCGTGTACAGTGAAGAGCTGTGTGGAAGGTTTGCGTACAACCTTGAAGGTGCCGTCTAGGTACCACCGTCTAGCTGTCTGTAGGATCTGTTGCTGTGTAGGTGTGGAAAACATGACATGTCGTGCAGTGTCAACTGTCAGGTCGCCTACTAAAAAGTTGTCACAGGCTAGGTACTCTCTGTCAATCTGAAAAATGATAGAGATATTTAGATTTATGACAAAATATAAATATATTTTCAATATGGCATACTGACAATTTTATAACAAGTTACAAATAATTTTTAATTAAATCAGCCAACTAAATTAATTTCTATGTCATTTTTGTAACTTGTGGAGAGTTGTCTCATTTGTTATCATACCACATCTTCTTTTTTTATAATAATGTTAATGTATTATTCTTAAGTAACAAACTTGCTAAAGTAAATGACTAATTTATATCATACGATACCTCAAAGTCAATGTCTTTAGGTTCTGCAGGTCTCAATTTCTGGTGAAGTCTGTTGGCAGCTCTGGTGAGGTTGTCTGGCTTTGGAAGGTTAAAGTCGTCTTCGGTAACATGCTCACGCATCTGCTCATCTACAATATCACCGGCTGACTTGTAGGCATGTCTTGATGCTTCTGTTAAAACCTGAAGAGAGTAAAATACACTGTTTTATTATGAGAAAAGAGTAGTTTTTATGTCTGTAAATGTTCCAAAAAATCCAAGAAGGGTATATATTAAAAGAGTTAATTAATGATAAACTTAAGCATAATATAGCATACAATATAATACATTGAATTTGTCAATTATTATTGGGGAAAAATACTGAAAAGAACTCCATGACAAAGAAAAGCAGTTAAATTCATTAGTATGTCATTGCATAGTATATATTACATAATACACATTTAATGTTATCTAAGTTGGCTCAATTTTTTTAACACAATTAATTTATATGTAAAATGTAAATGTTTTATTACCCCAACTCGTATCTTTGTTCTTTTTGTGATACCTGGATCACTGGCATGGATGTGGTCTGTTGAACCCAGGACGAAGTTGTGACCTCTCTGCATCACAGTGGCTTTGCACCATACCTTCTTGTTCCGAACACTACACCTCCAATTGACCGTCTTAGAAGTGGATGACTGCAGGAAGAAAAAAATAACATTAATTACATACATTTATTATAAAAGAAAAGAAGTACATTTGGTCTTTGTTAGAGAAATGTTTCACTGACAATCATACCATGTCATCTTATTTCTAATAAAAATACGTATATAAAAATAATTTGTGACGTGTTTATAAAAGAAAAGAAGTACATTTGGTCTTTGTTATATAAATGTTTCATTGACAATCATACCATGTCATCATATTTCTATAAACCAAAAAAAAATACATATATATAAATAATTTCTGACATTGGGTCTATAAGTCACTTTCAAAAGCATAAAATCATATATAATACATTTCTTTATATCAATTATAATTATACCTTAACTGTATACGAAAACCCGTCACTGCTGACTAGCTTCTTGGCTCTTTTCATTGTACCGTTCTCCACTACCTCGAACGTTACCGGTATGTCTTCTACTAAAGAGTCGGACAGCTCTGGATCTTCAATATCACTGAAAATAATAAAAATTAAATTAGAGATATTATCTTGATGGCTTTAACAGTCTCATCACATACAAACATAAAAAAAGAGATTTAAAACATTTTTTTCACACCTTTATAAGTTGGGTCTATAAGTCACTTTCAAATCATAAAACATAGAAGATCGGTTTAGTAAATGTTTAGTTGAATGCATAATAAAATTATAATAAAAAAACTGGAAATATTCAGATTGACCATGAAGTAACCTTTTTATAATCATCAATAAATAAAAGTTTTACAATATAAACCAGTTAAAATTATAAAAATACTTCTTTTGCCTGAAAATAACATTATTAACTTTAAAATAATGTATTAAGGTGGCTCGGGACTACTCGACTGCGCATAATTTCACGCATGAATTACAAAAGTATTTGTCGTAATTTTTTTTCATATTTTGATTGATTAGAAATATTAAATCATTGTAGTTATGTGACTAATAGAATATTTTCGTTATTATCGGTATTTTTTAAAGGGTCAAAATGACATCTCACCCATTTTTACCATTTTCCCGCAAAAATTTGGGTTGTAAGGCAAATATTTTTTTTTTTCCTTATCGGTGACCTACGTTTTTTATTGGCTCATTCTTTGAAGCTGTATTCCAGCTTTTCATATTACAGATTTGGAACAATTGTCATAGAACGTTTTTTTGATATTCCGAAAAAAATATGTCAACACCTCTATTTCCCCTATCATTTCATTGAAAAATGGTCCCTTTTACATACCTGTTTAAAAGTAAAAATTTTAGCTTAAATGGTCCGTGACCCCCTATTTATTTTCGACCAATTTGATTCATTTTCTTTAAAGAATAAAATAACCAAAAATACGGCACTTCTGATAGAAACTTCGAATACGCCCGAGCCACCTGAATTATAATTACCTCTCAACAACTGGATTTTCTTCTGCTACCTCAAGTGTAATGTCAAAAGAGTGGTCTGGAAGCGTATCATCAAGTGGTTGTGGAGATGCTGGTGATGGTGGTACTGGTGATGGTGGTGCTTCTAATACTTCTGGAGCCTAAACGAAAAACATATGTATAAAAGTCGTGAAACAAAATATAATTGTGTATTTTTGCACAAAAGAAAAAGTAAAGAACAAACGTCAAATATAATATTATATTATAAAAAATATTGTCAAAATATATAAATTCACATTAATATTTGTAACATTGTTTGATAATTGGCAATCACATAAACTAATTAAAGGATTAACACCTCCGTAATTTGTTTACTTTGCATCAAACAGAGACACGCGCCCAATGATTGGATTAATATGATTTATGATCGGTCTTTTATAGGTAATCATACATTGTCATAAGTAACGGTTTGAAAACTTTGGCATAACAGCACTTATTCGGACGAATAGTCAACCACAAAAAATGAAACATTTATGTTGAATACAATTTTTCTTCTAATACAAAATAATAAAGAAACGATAAGAAATTAAACTGTCGAACACACAGCATTTAAAGAAATAATACAATAACGTATATGTACCTCAACCTCCATATCTTGTGGTATGCGGACACATTCTACACAGTGGAAGATGATGTCGACTTCTTCATTGACCATCAGGCGGTAATCAGTAATTGATATACCTGAAATAACAAAAAAATGAAATATAACATATATTTCTTTACAGTCAAGTAATATTAATACACTGATAAAAAGATTAAAGGCCGTTGTGAGGTGACCTATAGTTGTTAATTTCTGTCTCATTGGGAATCATACCGCAATCATACCACATCTTCTTAAATTTCCAACTTAATCATTACTTGATTACAGCTGATTACCTTGTTTTATATTTCAAAACTTAACTCATTGTTTTAATTATGACAGAAATTAGTCTCCCATTCGGATATAGTCATTAATATTTGTTCATTTCGTTATATTTGCTATACGCAAGATATCAAACAATCATTTAGAAAACAATGATATTTTAATATTTTATTAGATTAAACACATTCATTTACGTAAACATATAGAGTAAACAAATGATATAACAAAAATTAAGATGCAAAATAATGTAAAAACAGTATAAAATTGAGAATGGAAATGGGGAATGTGTCAAAGAGACAACAACCCGACCAAATAAAAAACAACAGCAGAATCACCATGTGTTCTTTGTTCGGCAATGCTTCTAGCACATAAAACAAATCAGGACAATGTTTCTTATTCAACATTTGGAAAGAAAGACATGTTGAAATCTCAATGGAAGCACACTCAGTTTCTAGTAGAAGAGTTTTGGAACCGTGGCGTAACGAATATTTAAATCGTCTACAAACTCGACAAAAATGAATCCGTGAAAACAGTCATATGAAGGAAGGCGATTTAGTACTTTTAAGAGATAATGAATGTGCTCGCAACTTGGGCCAGTCGCAATTGTTGAAAACTCATTCCCTAGTTCTGATCAGAAAATCAGAAAGGTTCAAATTCGTGTTGTGCGTGATGGGAAACCGGTTAGTTATGTTAGACCAATCAACGAACTAGTGATGTTGGTAGAGCATGTGGATCTAAAAGAAAGTGAAATAGACTAATGATTATAATTTTAACTCGTTGAATCTTCAAATAGTCGGAGCATTTAATAACAGTAATTACATTTTGCATTGATAATTTGTTCATGTTATTTCAAATTTGTTTATAAATTGGTGATTTTAGTTTGAAATCAGAGGGGGAGTGTAATATCACACTCCGGACATTTACAGATCTCTTCCGTCTTTATGTTGAATTTTATTATGATGTCTACCAAACGGCAACGGCGGCAAAGCCAAACAAACTTTTCTATGGTATTCAACCCTCCACAGGGTGAGTTTTGTGTTAAACTGTAGTTTATAACCTTTTATTTGTATGTCCGATATACGTATTAAAGTCTAAGGTCAGTCCTTTTGATTTAAATTGTGATTTCAAACGATTCGCCGAGTCATATCTCACGTCACACTTATTTTGTATTTTACATGTTAAATTAAGCATTCCTATGTTTATTTGATTGTTATTTTTATTCATGCATTTATTATACACAATTCTCAGTTGCGATTTTTGAAATTAATCTGTCAGTTTGTCAAAATATTTTTGTATGGAACGCCATTAGAGCCATATATTTTGGCGTACGTTTTTTCTTAAAACAGTATGTGTATGGAACGTTTTTCGTGTTATAATTTTGTTATTCAAAATGTAATTTTATGTCATTTTTTGATCATTTGTTGTTGTTTCATAAGATAGACATATTTTTCAATGTATGGAGAACATTGTTTATACTAATTGTACTATTATTTTGTAAAAATTGTCGATTGTGACGATGTGCTCATTAGATTCATTTTGGTATATTTTCAGTTGTTTACCCTCTTTGGAGGTCTGAAATAAAAGATAGTAACAACTCAGGTTCAGCGTATCTTTGACATTAGGGTGTTATGAGTGCCAATGAGACAACTCTCCCTCAATTTGTGAAAGTAAACGATTAGAGGTCAATTTATTGGATTTTACGCATAGCCTTGGCTCATATCAAATAGCAAATTATAAAGGGCCCACAAAATGTCTTGATAACAACCATTTAAACAGGAAAACCAACGATATAATCTAAGTGAGCAAGTCACTTATAATTCCGGAGTTTATTCATGTACAACCGGTAATATTCTATTTTTATTATGACCGGAAACACCGTTTTGTTGACGTATTATGCATTTATGATAACGCTGAAATGAAATGAAAAACACCATAAATTGTTGTACCGAAGCCCTTTTTATACCATCTGCAGGTAAATTATTATTTTATTAAATTTTCCCTGGCCTTTACATTATTATAAATTGCTTTTATTGTCAACACATATATAAACATGATAAACACATCAAACAAACAATATGCATACGGCGAACGCCGATGTATTTTACATTTTTGTATCATTATCTGTGTATACAGTAGCACTATGAATTAATTACACTGACAAACAAATCGTATTATATCTTCTGTGATTGTGTGACGCATAATTTATGTCACGTAGAATACTATATATACTTGTTTTTGTTGCATGAACATTAAAATTGAGAATGGAAATGGGGAATGTATCAAAGAGACAACAACCCGACCATAGAAAAAACAACAGCAGAAGGTCACCAACAGGTCTCCAATGTAACGAGAAATTCCCGCACCCGGAGACGTCTTTTTATTGTTAAATAATTGTCTTGGTATATTAATCAATTGCATCTATAATGATGGAACTATAACCATCCCTTTTCACTTCTGCAAAGTTCAATTAACATTTATTTTATACACAAACGAGAGCTATTTTTTTTATAAAAACTATGGAAAGCCTGTTTACCATTAATGTGTCATGTTATAGAACGCAGGTTTAACAATATTTTGTAATTCAATTTAAATGAGTGTTTTGATTAAGTAAACTTCATTTTGAATATGAAAGAGAGTTAATGAAATGATTTAAGCAATATTTACTGCTTATAAACCATACTTTGTCATATTAGATGTATACAAGAGTTATTGGTATTAATACTGAGTAATTATTGGCTAAGGCAAGCAAATTGTTACCACTGTATTTTGCTGATGTCATTTACATTATAGTGTACATTATAACTGAAGTTGTGTTCTACAAGCGTGTATTAAAAAACTTTCTTTTTGTGTATTTGCAGGACTACCTGCCACCTTTGTTAATAGTAAAAAAAAAGATCTATATATCATTAAATATGTCACTTCTATCAGCCTCACCCAACACCTGGCTACATTTGCCGTCGTCGACAGGATTTATGTGACAACTTTTTACTAAAGGTGGTAGACGGAGAACAACATTCAAGATGGCCGACGGAGATGTCAATGCTTTGAAAAAGGAACTAGATGATGTGAAGCTGAGATTAGCTAAGGTAATAGCATGTAATAAAACAGTAGAACCGAAGGTTGTTTTTACACCAAGAGAAAGGAAAATAGAGAAATTATCAGGTAGGATAGAGTACTCGCAAATATTAGAGGAGTTGACAATAAAGAGTAGGCCAACCCCAGTGGAAGAAAAGGTTAACTTTATAATTAAGTCTCTTAGAAGGTCCAGCTAAAGAAAAAATAAGGCACCGACCACTCTCTGGAAAGAAAAGGACAAAAAGTGTGTTAGTATACTGAGGGAAGTATTTGGTGAAAGGGGAACAATATCAGAACTGTTGTCAGATTTCTACATTAGCAAACAAACAGACACTGCAATAATTTTCACATATCCTCATGTGTAAGCTAGACAAGATATGCAAGTGAGACCACACATGCATAACAGATCGAGACATTGTCTTGCGCAACCAGTTTGCTGAGAATGTAAGACCAACATGGCTCAAAAGAGAATTAAAGAAACGCATAAGAGGTACGCACACAATTTCATTTAATGATATTCGAAAAGAATCAACTTTGCTCATGGAGGACGGCGATGTTCAAGAAACTAGCCAACAACAAGACAACAGGACAGACGACTTTGAAGTCCCCATTTTTGCTACTGAAGCCAAACCATCTGGAACTTCCGACATAGCAAAAGTACTTGAAGATCTCAAATCTGAACTCCAAAGCATAAAATCAGAAGTAAAAACATTGAAGGAAGAAAAACAAGGACTCTATAGAAAACCAAGAGATTGTTACTATTGTGGTAAGCCTGGGCACATAAAAAGAAATTGTCACAGCTTCATCAGAGATCAAGGTAATGCTACACATAACCAAAAGTATGAAACAAATGATTTAAACGAAAACAGTCTACGGCAGGGAGGTGGTCTGTAGGCACTGGTACAAATAGTTCGTCCCTTGTTAAGAAATCAGTCGGATTGATTGATTGATTGTTGGTTGCTTAACGTCCAGTGGCAAATATTTCATGCATATTCAGGACGAGAACAAGTTAAACAATAAATACAATAGGTAGGTTGTTGTAATAGAGGCCATCTAGGATGATGGTCGGGGTAATTTGGACTGCCACTGGAAAATGAGGGTATATTGGATAGGGACAGAAATTTAGCCTTGCAACAGGCCACCTACGGACCCCTCAAAGAGTTGTTGCAAGGGTTCTTAACGTGCAAAGAGCGTAATAATTAATACAATAATAATCTACCTGCAGATGGTATAAAAAGGGCTTAGGCACAACAATTTATGGTGTTTCTTTCCATTCATTTCAACGTTATCATAAATGCATAATATGTCATCAAAACGGTGTTTCCGGTCATAATAAAAATAGAACATTACCGATTGTACATGAATAAACTCCGGAATCATAAGTGACTTGCGCACATCTATATACAAAAAACACTTATGAACCAAATCAACAAAAAACAACCACTAAACATCAGGTTCCTGGCACAAATTCAGCGGGTTTGAACGTTTAATAGGTACTAACATTTACCCTTACCTGAAACCAATAGTGTAACACCGCAACATAGAAAGACACACACAATTACAATGAACCATCATAACAAATATTAAGAAAGAATTAAATGAATCACTTAAAGTCAAGATATCCATACCGTAAAGACTCATTTAACATAGCATCAGATTAAATATGGCTGAAAACTTACTGATGTGGCTAAGAACTGTATTGACAGTTTCAGTCCCACCAGGAACATACAATTCATGTATTGGTCTTCTTTAATTCTTGTTACATTTATTGTAGTGTCCAGATAATCCCAAGGAACAGGAGAGAAAAAGGAAAACTTGCAGTCGATAATAAGACTATCAACAATGGATTCTACTCTCCTATCAAAAGTGGGAGCAATTAATATCATAAAACCAGGGCATTCTCCCTATGTCTATAGCGATTTGGGAGCCTTACAGTAATACAGGCAAACGAAATTCTTCAGCACATTCTAGACATTCATCAGAAAGAAAAGAAACTAAATTTGAAAGAAATTTCAAGAATGGCTAAGGAAAGACTTATAAAGGATCCACCAAACCCAACTAATGATTTAGCTTTTCAAAGAATAAGACAGGTATTTGATAATTAATTTACTATTTTAAACCATTTATAGGTGATTTAAAATAGCCATATTATTTCATCTATTATGTTAATTCTAATCAGTGTACTATTCATATGAAATATTCATGCTTTCTAAGATTTGTTATAATATTTGCCCCTGATTTTTCAACTATGAATCAAACATCTAATATGGCATATTACAATTGAGTTAATATGATTATAGTATATTATAAAAATTTGATTTTGCAAAATACAGAAGTTCAAAATACATTGGATCACTAAATATGTTGTGTCAACATTATTTTTAATCTTATTACATGCCATTTCATTTTTTATCTTCAAACCTACTCCAAAATCATTAAAGACTGTGAATAAATTTGCAAGACATTTTTGACACCAAGTGTATGTGCAATCTACCAAATACATATTTTGCCATTAATATGATCAAAGAAAAACATTTGATTGATATTTGTCTTTACAACATATTTTAAAATCATCCCTTTTTTGCAGATATCATATATATGTTGTGTACAAGATGTAAGTTTGTACAAATTATAATTTGTACAGGGTTTTTGTACAAGTTATAAGTTTTTCGACACATACCTTCTTGCACCAGGTGATACAGGTTATCTTCTAAAATGTATCAGTTTAATGTTTAAAATTCAAATTGATATACTTCAACCTAAAATTTAGTGCTAGTCCCCTTGTCCTCAAACTGGAAATCAGGACACCTGAATGGTTTAAATTATAATTTTATTTTTCTCCTTATACCACATTCATACCCATAAAAAGTCTTTTTGAGTTCTTATAATGTTTTTCGTATCAATGCTCAGTATTAGACTGTAGGATGAAGTTGTGAAAATATGACAGAAATCTGTGAAACAAAATACTGTTTGCTCGCGTCATCCATTTGTGTTAAGCAGTTCATAAAACACTGATAACTTTTACAAAAAATCTGTACAAATTATGTGCACATCATATACATATCTAAATGCTTATAAATCAATTCAGCTATTTTCATCATGCTAAAAACTTTTACAGTGATTTAATTGTATATGTTCATTCATATGATATTGAAAAGCGTCTTTATCTTCAAATTTAACTGACTCATGATCATGTGTCACTGGTAATAATACAAACTGATTCTTCAACATTGTTATTTTAGAATGTCAAGTCAAAATCTCGAAAAAAGGAAGAGTCATTAGACCAAAATGCTGAAAGCAGTGGTACAAATGAGGTAGCTAATATGTTAACCAAATATTTTGAAATAAGGCTATGTGGCATATTTTAGGATCAAGATACCCACTTTTCCACCAACAACAAATGTCAAAAATATAAACAGCTATTTGTCACTGTATAGCCTTCATCAATAAACAATGCTCATATCCTCGGTTGGGAATCTCCTTTTGAATATGGCTGGATCCGCCCCTGTGCAGAAAGTGTAGTTAGGACAAAAGATAACGTACAGTTAATATGCAGCTTTCATTCGAATTTGGGTTGACAAAACAAGGGTCGCTTACTGACAATTTTTGTGGAACTGGACGATGACCTGACTCCACGTGCTGTAGAATAACCATTCCGCGTCTTGGTAGGAATGCCTGGTGTTAGTATAGAGCTATCACCTTGTTGAATCATACTTAGTCGTACTTCTTTGTGGTGTCTTGGTGTCTGTGACTTCTTGTCAATGGTACCAAAGGCGCCGTACATGTCTTGTCCAGATTCCTCCAGTTCTGCCTTCTTAAGATTTGTTTTGCAAGCAATGCAGTTGCGCTTGGTCTTTGTGTTGCGAACCCCACATTTTGAACACATTTTTGTGCCGTTGTCAGTATTCTGTTTTAGCACCAGCTGTTCTATATTGTCCTGTATTACACCACCGTCTGTAACCGGTTGTTCTGGTTTCCATGAGCTGTCCGACTTTGGAACTCGGGAATACTACAAAACGTGCATGATGTTTATGGTGGCTAATTTCTGTTTTCCTTCATCCTGGCCAAATTCGTCACAAAGAACAGAATTGCACAAAACACCATCCGTCCATTTCAGTTTCGGTATCAACCCACGCACTGTTAATTCATCATCACCGTCAAATCAACATAGACATCTGACAGATTTAGAGTACATTCTCAAGTCCTCCAGGACTGTTGCCAGTGGAAAGTGTGGACTTGACAATTCAGATAGAAATGTTAATCTATCTAAACAGATTGAGTATCTTGAGAAGCAGCTACAACTCGCCGTAAAAAATAGTCTACCAGCCGTCATACATTACCGTGGAAATGGTGTCCTTCAACTTACTTTACTTACTTCTCTTGTAGACTGCTGCCCAAAAGAACAGAAGATCCACTGGCATTGCTTCACTTCATCTCAAGGAATTTATTTAACAGCTTCAGGACATATCATCAATTTAGTTTTTGGCATCACCCCCTTTATTTTTGGCAACCGTTATCCAAATATTTGCGAAATTATTAAAGAAAATGGGATTGATCGTCTAGTTTTGGAATCAGATGCTCCGTATATTAAATATAAAGAAAATCAAATCCCAAACCCATATATAGTCAACTTTGTGGCAGAGGAAATCTCCAAATTATTAAACATTCCAGTGGAGCAAGTCTTCGAAACTACATTTTCCAATACACAAAAAATATATGGAAAGAGGGAATAGAGATGAAGAGCTGACTGTATTTGTGTATATATGTTTATTTCGTTATATGAAGAAACTGTTTATATTTACTCTGTTCTAAGAGTGATTTTGGGTATATTTTTATATTTAATTTTCTTGTTCTAATAAAATTCACCGGGAGTCTTTTTGGTTTTCATTAGTCCAGGATTTTATCTGGATCAGGAGTTGACGACTACTGAATTTTATATTGAGTCCTTGACTCGGAATATAGTTGCTGTGTATTTGATGTATAAAGTGTATAAATGTTGAGTTACAGTTGAAGCATTCACCGAAATAGTATTTTAACCATTGATGGAATTTCAATAGCATTAACTACTGAAAGAGTCATTTCATAAATTAGATTATATATCAACTTTATTGCTACAAATTTAGGATCTTTGATCAGGATTCAAATAAATATTAGGAAACTTTCCCAAAGAAAATGGAGTGAAGTGTGGTAAAGTCCAATATCTAGGTGCTCCGATCACGAAGGAACATCTAAGTCACAATGCGCATGACCGGATACCCCACTTCGATGATAGAGTTCAACCCAACAAGACGTGCTAATATCTTGGTACCTCGAAGTCTAAGAAGTCAAGTGACTGATTTAGTTACTTTAAACAGATAGTTGAAGGTTTGTAGCCATGAGTATAAACGCCAATAACTGAAACACAACAGAACGGTAAAAAAAAAAGATCGGGAACTCGCGTTAGTTCCTGCAGACCTGGTTAAGGATAAACTAGTTTGTACAACCGAATAGTGTAAACTTCTTCTTCTCTCGATATTCACACCCTTTAAAGGGTAACCATACTTTCGTATATCGAACAGTTCCACTACCAAAAAAAAAATGAAGAATAAATTAACAATCGTTACACAACATTATATACACTATTTACATTTGAGCTGCGTCGGATAGTAATCGACCTTATGCAAGTGGATGTACACAGGTTCATGTATAAGACTTTGATGGATTTTGGAATAGTTTAAGATATAAAAGCTGCATTTTGGTCCGTTTTAAAGGGTTGTCTTCTTCTGCAAATCTACCTTTGGAACAATTACAGACTTTCCGTAAGAAATTATTCCAACCAAAAAGAGATTAACAGAGGTATTAATTTTCGTTTGCATAAAGTCGATTTTTATCCGACGCAGCTCATTTGTTAAGTCTTTATGTGTTTTTACAAGAGTGGTTACAGGTTTTATTTTAACTTTTACATGGGAAATTTACAGTTTTTAAGACTTTTTACATGCAAAGTTAGAATTTTAATGATTTTTAATTTGAGCAGTTATTTATATATATATACATTTTGATCTATATCTAATGTGATAACATTTACAGATTAGGTCTCATATCCACTTTTTAGCTGATTCATAAAATGAAGAAAAAAAATATTTTTGGTCTTCAAAAAGCTACCAATTTGTACTGTACTTTCAGAATGGCTATATAAAACTGGAGTCTGTGCTGGCATTCAAAGGTGGTGTTTAATAAATCAAATGCAAATACGCATACAAAATATAAATATGCAAACACGCATAAAGAAACAATGTTATGTTCAACAATATGATATAATCAAAGCACCAAAGGGTGCTATAGGCAGTTAATCAAAAACCCAAAGGCAAACTTGGCCACGTTCAGATGAATAGTGTAAATATTTATCTCAGGCATTGTTCTCAGCTATATATATTTCTAAAGTATCAAATAATGCTTGTACAGTAATGTTTATGTTATGCAATCCTACCACTTTCAAAAGTTATTTCCAATTTACATTTATAAAGATTCAATGTCTGAGATTATACACATACACTGTCCTATGTTAGGGGAGAGTTTTGTGCCAGTTAAGATGTTTAAGCCGCCACATTCTGTATGTACCTGTCCATAGTGAGGACCCACTAATGCGGTGATTGTTGCTGTATATCATATTTATTTTCATAATTGTTTTGTACATTTTTAAAAATTTTATTAATTTCTTGTGTATACTTCTGATTTTAGTATGATGTCCAAGTTATTGTAAATGCTCTTTTGTTCCCACGTTGGAAAGTTCCAGGCGGAAAGAACTAACTAGCCGAAAAGTTCTCCAGAACTTATTAACTACATCGTAGTTACTTTGTTCTTCCTCTGGTTTAAAATTCCACCTGAACAAGTGACTAGTTGAAATAGTTTACATTTTTGTTATCATGGTTATTGTGTTAAGGGGCCAGCAAAAGCAATCCTTTGGGTGTAGGAGTTTCTCCCTGCATTAAAGATCCATTGGTAACCTTCGATTGTTGTCTGCTCTAAGATCTGGTTATCGTCTCTATGACACATTCCCCATTTTCACTCTCGATTTTTTTTACGTCTCAAATTATAACTGAATTAAAATAGCTATGTTGATAACGGTTAACCAGAGCCGGATTTAGAGCCCCCCCCCTTTTTTTGGGAAAAAATTTGGTTGCTTATGTAGGGAATCATTGAAGCGTGACTGGAGCGGGCCCCCTCTTAGGTCAGTCAGTGGGCCCCCACTTATGAAAATTTCTGGATCCGCCACTGTTAACTGTCTTCCATTACTAATATCATAATAAAAAAACCATTTATTTAAACTTTCAATAACTGTAATAGTAAGAATTAAGAAAAACTTGTTTGTAACTTCAACTTATTGAAAACATATAATTTAAACCTTTCTCGAATCTCGTTAGTCGACTCGTTACCTTTTTATCGTATCATGCGATTTGTTTTCCTATTATTTTCATGGGGAAATCGTTTACCAGCATAAAGTTGCTGAATGAACCGCATAGAATTGATTCAATAACACTTAACGAGTGTTTAAATGTGAAAAATTATACAAAGAAACATATAAAAAAGTCGTATTTTTCTGTACTTTGTAAATCAAAAACAATTACGGTGTGATACGCGCCACAGATTCGGACTTAATATTTTACGAAGTATGCAACTTTGAAGTTAAATAATGCCGTCCTTTAGAAAACAGTTGTTAAAGTTTACATCACAATATTTATTGAACCACATCGAGCTTAATCAAAGCACGTGTAGCATTATGTTACATTGTGTAACACCAAAGCGAAACAATCTTAAAATGACCTTGACATCGACCAATCAGAAAACAACAATAACAACTTAATTTGACGAGCATGAAGGTGATTTGCTAGAAATCGGAATAATATTAACAAGAAAACAAATGAGTATTCATTAAAGATTACTGAATAAAGATGATTTAAATAATCTCAATCAGACAAAAAAAAACGAATAAAATGATTAATAATAAAGTACCGATGTATCATCAGAATTCTCCCAATTTAAAAGGTACGTAAAGTTCGTCTTCTATGTAATTTGAAATTGCCGCCAACTTATATCAGCTTATTAATAGACTACTGACGTATGTAATACGTATCGATGACAAACAATATTCCTGCGACTTTTGCCATCTGGGAAATGTAAACGACGCATCTTTATAGATTTTCAGCAATCAAATATTTCATACAATTGTTCTTTGACATCTTAGCGCACAGCGCAGGGGGTAATACACTATAGAAGGATTTCTATCGAGCACTACTTCCTATGTGCAACTTCAAAACTTTTGGGAAAATCGATGACCATTTAACGTTTTTATGGTAATATTTTTTATATTCCAAAATAGAAAGTATGAAAAAAGTGCCCAATTAGTTATAAATAACATGATAGCCAGCCAGATAAAAAAAAAGTGGCACATATTTCAGCATTTATTGGGTAGAACATAAATCTAGGGTGCTCGCATAAAGCAGCTTAACTGCTTAAAAACTGAACACCACAATCACCTATAAAGGTAAAAATTATTTTGAAAAATTAAACAACAAAAAATTCAAAAAAAATGCAAACAACATTTCACTAAAGTTGCAAGCTAAGACATATCAAGAAAAAACATTTCAACATAATACATAAGAAATGCAAACAATGATTCTTAATTGGGAGGGCAGGAGGGATAAAAACGTGGTTAATTTCAATTTGGATCAATAAGTCAAATGCAAATACGCATACAAAATATAAATATGCAAACACGCATAAAGAAACAATGTTATGTTCAACAATATGTCATATACCTTAATCACCAAGGCAACGCAATGCCAAGCACAGAGATCAGGAGAAATAGAGGACAACAAATGTTTTGCTTGAGATGTAATAAAGTTTGTCAGTAAAGTGTTTGATGTAGCCCTTGTAGCACGAGGAGGCCCAATTGCCTATTGTTTAAATTTCCGAGTCTGAGCATCCAGCAGCTGATGCACCTGATGCACAAGTTGCACCGCCTCTACGCAAGCTATGCAACGAGTACAGTGAAGTATCCATTCCACAACGCACTAAGAGTTTGTGAAGAATTTTGTCTATGTCTGACTTTGAAAAGGCACAAATCTTTTTTACGGTGCTCATTTATACCTTTGCATGAGATAAGCAATCTTCTTAAAGAGGTTACAAGTGGCATTTATTTGTTTTAGGGTGGTTATTTCAAACATAAACAGTATGTTCATTGCATTATCACTGCATACATGAAAAAGTAATTCCAGGATACTAGTGTATTCTAGTAGCTAGCTATTTTCATATGACAAGAAAGATAACTCTAGCTTCAAATTGAAATACCTTGAATCTGTTAGTAACATAAATGAGGACAAATATTAAAATGTTCTTTAAACTTTATTAACATATCATACATTATATATAAAACAAGCACCAGACTTGTTTTGGTTTTTAATAAAATATATATTGCACTTTAAAATTAAATAGTTCAAGTTTTTAAATCTCTGAGTTTTCATCATTATGAAATGATATTAACAAAGAAAATGAGGTTAACATGATTTGAATTAAATTTGTAAATGAAAAATTATTAACATTATGATCTACTTAATATATTCATACATATAAAACAAGCACCAGATTTGTTTCAGTTTTCAATAAAATATATATTGAACTTTAAATATAAATAGTTCAAGCTTTTAAATCCCTGAGTTTTCAACATTTTTATGAACCAATATTATGAAACATTATTAACATATCATACAATATATATAAAACAAGCACCAGATTTTTTTTCAGTTTTCCATAAAATATATATTGCACTTTAAAAATAAATAGTTCAAGTTTTTATTATTTTTTTAACCGCAATACAAACAAGTTTCAATTAATAATTATTTTTTTTATTAATTTTTGTTAGAATCACTCAATAAATGGAAAGTTACTGTCTTTTGGAGACTTCCAATGAAAAGCTCCATTTTAATCCTGTGTTGTTTCATTTATGTGATGGTTGTATTTGTGTTTTGTTTGATTGTGGGGTTTGACTCCCCCTTCCTCGATCTAAATGAAAGAAACATGCACAGATCTAACTTGAGCTTAACAGGGGGAGGGAGGTGACCGTCCGATTTCGGCGGGAATCAATACTATAAAAGTCGAAATTCTAATAATTTCCTTCATCATTTTATTTCAAAATGGCTAGCAACGTAGTTTTCCAGCAGACCGTAAACAAAAGTGGGGAAACAGAATTCCGAGTGAAATTTGGCCGGTATAAATCCTTAGTATTTAGGAAACATGAACAGTTTTACTATTTAGATCTACACGATAATAAGTTCGGGAAGTCCCGTTTTAATGGGATATGTCTAGGACTTGATGAACTAGATTTCATTTTATCAATCCGAAGAGATCTTGATTTCTTGAGCAGTGTCTTCCTGGCAGGAAAAGCAGCCGAGGTAAGATATAATTTGTTTAACTTCTTAACTTTTCTCCGTTCAATTGAAAGTTTACGACCCTTTTTAATCTGTAAAGAACCTTTCGCTTTTATTTTTTTTTTTGTTTTTTTTTTAATTAGGAGTCTTCACATAGGATTCAGCAGCAGGGAGCATCCAGTAGGGTGACAACTTATCAGCCTACAAGTACATTTGCCTACCCTTTTCCACCAGCACCACTTCAGACTCAAGCAGTTGCTTATAAACAATCAGCAGCTTTTATACACCCTAGCCTGAATGCTTTCAGACAACCGCCGCCAAGTCCCCCAGCAGGTTCATGTCAACAGATATATGAATGTGAAGAGGTTGTCCCTAACAGAAATTATCCTCAGAAAAGAGGATTTACTCATAGCACTGACTACATTCAACAAACTGTAACCCCTGCAGTGATAGATGCAGGAATAAAAAAAGATTTGAAAATATATCTCCCGTGCCATACGCTGTGGAGGCTAACACTTCAATTCCGGAAAATGTTCTGGATGATTTAATCCTCTTTCATCAAATGAATTGAATTAATTTCAATGCCTTTGTGTTGACAAAAAAACATCAATGATAGTGTCTTGTTTATTTGAAAAACCGTAATTCGATTTTCCCTCCTCCCTATACATAAATAACACTCATCGTATTTGGTGTAATTTTTTTTGTATTTTTTTATATTCTCAATGCTCCTTAACTTTTTACCTAGTTTGATCTTGCTATTATTTTGATTCAAGTGTCACTGATGAGTCTTGTATATATAGTCGAAACGCACGACAGGCATATAAATTTTATAAGTCTATTTGAAAGAAGTATCATTAGATTGATTGATAGATTGATTGATTGTAAGTTGCTTAACATCCAGTGGCAAATATTTCATGCATATTCAGGACGAGAACAAGTTCACAATAAATACAACAGGTAGGTTGTTGTAATAGAGGCCATCTAGGATGATGGTCGGGGAAATTTGGACTGCCACTGGAAAATGAGGGTATACTGGATAGGGACAGAAATTGTGCCTTGTAACAGACCACCTACGGACCCCTCAAAGAGTTGTTGCAAGGGTTCTTAGCGTGGCACTCTCTTTACACGAGGCATCGGATTTAACGTCCCCCTTCTGACCGGACGTGACTGCGAACTTGATATATCCCGCACAGCCAAACGGACGCCCCACTTTAGCAAGCGTTTAACTGCCGGTCGGGAGAAGACCAAGTTACCATATTTCTATACCCCAGTCACCCTTGGGGAGAGTATCATTAGAGATCTCTTTTATTCTTTTCTACCCAATGAAAATTAATGGTTTTGTTTGTATTTTCTATCATGTTAATATATAAATGGGAGGCCAACCTCATCATCTTCACAATAATATCTTACCAGAAAATTCAACTAGACAGAAGCGTATAGAAAAAACTATGGAACAGATACATTTGATGAAAATTCAGAAGAAGAATGGTGCTAATGAACTGAGAACAAATTTCGGGAGGAAAATAACTGCTGTAATGACGAAGGGAGGCGAGTACTTTAATATGAATATATACGACAACAGGCCGAGATATAAGGAAAACAAAATGTGTCTTGGTTTTGACGAGTTGAATGAACTTTATCAGATAAAGGAGGCAATGGAGACTATGAGAGGAGAATTCAAGAAGGTAAGATGATGTTCAAAAGAGGGACGAAAGATACCAAAGGGACAGTCAAACTCATAAATCTAAAACAAGCTGACAACGCCATGGCTAAAAATGAAAAAGACAAATCAACATATATGCATCTTCATTTTCAATTTTACAAATTATTAAAATGTGGCCATTATTTCAGAGTTCAGTCATACGTCTTTTCAGATTCGTTTGTTTTCACACAGTAGCAAATATTTCACAACTATTTAAGATGATATTTAATTTATATGCACATACATACAAGGTCGGTTGTTTTACGTACAGTGACAAATATTTCACCATTGTTCGTGGTTGATATTACTCGATACGTATGTAAAATTAACATTGTTTTACATTGATCGTTTCAGCAAGTATGTATGCCGATGACGCAACCTATAAGTCCTGCAAAATACTACCAACATTCATCAAGACCGGCAACCTACCCATTTCCAGATTGTGATAAACAGTATCCATCACAGATGCTCAGTTATAGTAATTTGCAACGGATGATGACTAAAAACAGAACCGAACAACCCGCAGGAGCACCAATTCCTGTCATAGTGGGACAAAAAAGAAAAAAACATGAATGTCGACGATTCAGAAAAACCTTTAAAAAGTTTTACTGCCGGTCGGGAGAAGACCAAGTGACCATATTTATATACCCCAGTCACCGAAAGTGAGATTTAGTTTGTGTAGATGCGCGGACTTGTAGTTAATAAGCGTAAATTGCATCTGTTTATCGAGTTGTGTATGCATGGAAACCAAAGAATGTAATACAGTTGTCATACTGATATTAAAACATTATCGTTGGTGTTAACATACAACCCCCGTCTCTGTTTTCAGGTGTTATGTCTTCTGAAGGAAGTACACTTTGATAGAGTTTTCAGGTTTTAGGTCTTCTGAAGTAAGTAAACTTGGATAACTATTTCAGTCAATCAGAGCATGAAATGTTTAAATTATTCGTAGTCTTTCGGTAGATGTCATAAATAATTTAAATATACTACGTAAAATCTGTAAACTATAAAATAAAGAAGCGTAATTTAATTGATTTGAAATGCTGAGTAAGTTTGTACTTTGATAAAATAGAAGTTTGCTTCAAAATCGTTGTTTTCAATGTCTGTCTAGATATATATGGAAGTGTTTAACGACCTTGACTGGCTATACAGCCCTCGCACGGTCGACTCGGTGCCCGAAGGCGATAAGTGAGCGTTTGAATATTTTGTGCCGTGGGTCAGGAAAGCAAAGGACGCCGAATAGAGGCCGCCATCTTGGTTTTGATCAATTGATTTCGTTTGTTTACTATTTTGGTGTTATTTCTTCACTAACGGCTGCTTTCAGGGCCAGTTTGGTCAGCTTGGCAGCCCGCTAGCCTCGATGATGGAGTACTGGTAGATGAATCGTGGACGTAGTTCTAAAGATGACAGGAAGCGTTATCAGGACCAAAGACGTGAGGCAGTGAAATGAAGGTCGTATCACCCAACAGCCTAGGATACAGACCTCGGACGTTACTCGGCATAACACTCCCCATGATACAATGGTTTTGGAGTGCATGTTAACGCGGCTACGCCAACTACTACGTCTATCTGTACGGCATGGATTGGTTTCTGTCATCTTAAATAGCAAGTTGTTGATCATCTAACAATAAACCCTCATCGAAGATAGCGGGTAAAGGAGAGCTGGCCCAGCACGTCCGTTCAGCTGTAATGACTGAGATGTGACTGTGATGTTGGATTGAATTCAATGGATATGAATTATAATACCTATTGAAGGTATCTGTCTAGGCAGAGATACTCCACGACATAGCTCAGGACTCGCCCGAACCTAATCCCACGAAGGACTGGGTCCTCTTCCAGATACAAATACTTTCACCGACATATACAATTTTCATATAACTGTGTGCCAATTCCAGTGTTCAAAAGAAATAAACAAATGGAATAGTTGTTTTGTTTTAGATAATGTAGCTTGTTTTAACTTTTTTACACCATTGAATTTCAAATTAGATACCGGTACTGTCAACGTCAAAGTTTTTTTTATTTACCTGTAAATGAAAAATAACTTGCACGTTCGTGGTACAAGTTAAACCATGTGAATGTTTGTATTTATGGCTTTGTGAACATAATTTAGATTATATAATAAATGCCGATATTATCCGAGTTATGTATAAAAGAGCGTTTTTTTTTCGTAAATTCATCTGTTTGTCATCATTAGACAGGGACATGAAATGTCATTTTTTTTTCATTTACCTACATGTATGTGACAAAAAACTTGCATGGTTACGGTACAAGTTAAACCACGTGATGTTTGCCATAATGGTTTGGCGACATTAATTGAAATACCATTTTTTTTGCTAGTATCTAAATTAATTACTTAAAAATATTTCCTTTTATAATATAAAAATATTTGAATATTGATCTCTTTGTTATATTTTAGACAGCGACAAGAAATGACAATTTGTTTTCCATTACCTGTGTGACGTCAAGAACAAAGAAAATGTATGTTGACATTTAAACAAAGCGTTAGGGCTGAGGCAGAAGGTAACGTTTTGTACTAAAACGTGGCCATTCAAAATGTATGAAGTAATCTGGCAGTATATTAAATTCCTATTTTCTACAAGTCTTAGATCATTCATTAATTAAAAGCCGTAATTCCATATTGTTTATTAATAGAAATACATATTTATGTCAAAACATATGATATACAATTATTTAAAAAATGTAGAAATTGTCATCTAGGGGCGCGGTCACATTGACCTAAACTCGGTGTTGTGTTAGTGTAACTCACACATAAAGTAAACATAATTACGTTCCCATTGATAAAACTCAATGTTTACATGTAGTTTAAATCATGTTTTGTCTACATGCAGGCGATAGTCGATATTTGCCTTGTGTAGGTTAAGTGTACACAAAACTAGGCAGTCAGAACTTTAATTTCATATCATAACCTCAACAAGATATTCCAGTGTTATCTCATGCTGCGCACGCAGCCTGACTAGCCAATCCAAAAGATAATGCATGTTCCATGTGCATTTCCCATCAATCGCAGTCACGTCTCAGTCATTACAGCTGAACGGACGTGCTGGGCCAGCTCTCCTTTACCCGCTATCTTCGATGAGGGTTTACAGTTAGATATCAACGACTTACTACTTAAGATGACAGAAACCGATCCATGCCGTACACATAGACGTAGTAGTTGGCGTACCCGCGTTAACATGCACTCCAAAACCATTGTATTATGGGGAGTGTTATGCCGATTAACGTCCGAGGGCTGTATCCTAGGCTGTTGGGTGATACGACCTTCATTTCACTGCCTCACGGCTTTGGTCCTGATAATGCTTCCTGTCATCTTTCGAACTACGTCCGAGATCATCTACCAGTACTCCATCATCGAGGCTAGCGGGCTGCCAAGCTGACCAAACTGGCCCTGAAAGCAGCCGTTAGTGAAGAATAAACAACAAAATAGTCAAAAACCAAAAACAACTCACCAAAACCAAGATGGCGGCCTCCATATTGCGACCTCCACTACTTGTTCCTGACCCATGGCACCAGAATATTTAAAGCTCACCAAACGCCTTTGGGCACCGAGCCGACCGTGCGAGGGCTGAAAGGCCAGTCAAGGTCGTTAAACACCACCACATATGTGCATTTCCTCATTCTCTTACTGGCTAGCGTCGAGTGAAGAGCTCCAAGAAATTCACTGCTAAATAACAAACTCTTTTTGTTGTTTTTACTTAAGTGGATTTGGGTATTTATTTTATTTTTTCGCCGGGATTTTATATGGAAATGTCGTCATGAATGAGTTTAAAGATGCAAGGTTTCATTAGAAGACAATAGTGCGTCTGGTGATTTAGCCGACGAACTCCATGTTGACCACAAGGCCGACATTGACGAAGCACGTGGGCATGGTTCGCAGTCATATGTCCAAAGTGACAATAGTTTGACTAATAAACATAAGAAGAAAAGGAAACGGCCAAAGTATGCCAAGCGTGATTTTCCTTCTGATTCCTCTGAGTCGGAGAGCGAAGATTATTCCCATAGAAGGAAAAAATCTAACGCAGGCAGGTTAATGCAGTTTGAAAAAAAATAGCAATGATTTTCGGTGTTTGCATCGCAATCTAAATCTGACGTCATTTTCCTTACTATTCGACACGTGATTGGCTAGAACGTTTCGTCGACGTCAAATTTGAGCTTGTCACCAACAGCTGATCGGGCACCTTGTTATGATAGAAGTCAGTGTCTTCAGTTCGACAACAACACGTTAATATAGACGTGGGCTGCTTATATTTTGAGGTACGTTAGTTTTAAATTATTTTAGCCTTCTTCCGAGGATCTTGGATATTAATTTCATTCACGATTATGAATGTAGTCTGAAGAGAAAGCTGCATGTTTACTAAAAAATGTGGTTATTTACAAGTTTCGCTGTCAGCATGATGTGGGCAGTCTGTTGAAACTTCCTTTGAATTAATTTTTCACGTTAACACTATTTTACTTGCTTATAAACAATCCAATCTTTATTAGCTATTGACTTTATAAAAAAAATAGTTTCACGTCGACAGTTTGCAGACTGACCATGCAGGGATGCATTCATGCGGGTCAAATGTTTAAATTTGGGATCTTGATGGTCAGAAACAATGATCAACCATGCAACGTAAGCAGTAGAATTTGTTAAAATGTCCGAACAACATGCCGGCTGAGGCCCGCCACCTTTCACCTATGCCTTTATCACCCCCCCTTAATTAGTCTCGTATGCAAACACCTTAACATTTTCTTTAAATATCTATTAGGTATATTTGTACCTGAATCTTAAAATCGATCGCATGTTAAATCATTCCTTATTCCAATTTATAACATATTGTAGAAGTAAAACAAAGAGTTATTTAAATTATATGCATGCATGACTCTGTGCATCATACTTATGCCTCAGTCTGTATTTAGTAAAATTGTGTAAGCATTCACATGAGATGTTATATGTGAGAAATATTATTTATTATCATGGCCATAATTTATTAACAACTTAAAGTTTTCATTTATGGTTTTAAATTTGATGCTAAGTCATTATAGTATTATTCTTAAATCATCCCTTTTAGTGTACATCTGAATTTTTTGTCTTTATTAATTTTTTTTCTTATCTTTTTTTTTATATAGTCATAAGATTAAATTAAATATGTACTTTTAATATTGATTAACTATAATAATGTGTATCTGAAGTATATGTGTGTTTGTGTAAATCTTTTCAAATTTTGACACACTTGTTAATATAAAACAATTTACATCAACAGATCAACCTTAATTGTGTAATTATTGTAACTTCTTTGCAGATTGATTTACAACTGGCACTAATAAGTTGACTGTTAATGCACAAAGAGTGTAGTTTCTATGATATGAGGTCTACACAATTAAATGTAAGTATTAATTGTATTATAATGAATGATTCCCTTCAGTTCTATATTTTATATACCATTTTCTATAATCTTTATCTGTTTTGCTCATTATTATCTATTCTTTGTATTTTAACACACCATCATTCTCTTTTATTATCAGTGTTTTCTTAATCTTCAATGTCTCAGCCTTTAAATTTTGCACTTTTGCCCATATAGGGGATTATTACATGATTGGTGTATCTATTCTGTAAACACCATCCAGACCCTCAGTTTATGTGAATATATAAGTTATCTGGTGTATTTAGTCACACTCACCCAATCTTGATTAAGTCATATTGATTATTAATAACAAATTGGCAAAGCAATGTGATGGGTAAATGTCAGTTAAAGTAAGTTGTACTTACAAACTTTATTGTACTTTTACAGACAATTCATCAATTAAACTTTGTGTCAAGTTTTCTTTTAATTCAATAATAATTAAGGAATACACAAATGTGACAATTTTGACTGAAGTTTTCTATTTGTATCATAATATGAATACCAATTACTTTTAAATGCCATTAATGGTTTACATATTTTTTTCAGTACATGCATGAAGATGACTTGGAGGTAATGGTCTCATACATGTTAGTTTTAACTATAATAGCCTAACTGAAATTTGAAAAAAGTTATCAGAGGAAAAGAGTGACCACTTCTTTTTTATGAAGATCAACACACACAAGGAAATTATCAGACAATTTGTAACCAGATATGGGGGCAGTATTAGATATATGCATGAAAAGAAAGTGAAATCAACATGTTTTTAGATAAAAGCTTGATGATATAACAAAAATATTAAAACAGTGCTGAATATGAAAACCCCATACCATGTCACATGTAACTTTTGGAATGCAGAGATTTTCAGTATTACAATAAAAGAAAGGATTGGATTACTGTTAAAACTGACTCTGGAACATTCAAGACGAAGAAATAAAGAAATAAAAACATGAGAGGAAATGACTGTGCACTTCTGTTTTGAAGGATCAACACACAAAAGGAAATATTCATATCATTATGCATCATGTGCAGTAGTTGAGATAATTTTGGATATATACATAAAGCTGTGAACTAAGTAATAATTGTAATTCAAACATCATATGTGGTACCTGCATGTACTTACTGGTATATATATTGTAATTCACAACATTTTACGTGGATATATAGAATATTCTTTGCATGATACATGTGAAATAAAAAAAGACAAGTATAGGAATAAAGAATTATCTAGTACAGCATTATCATATGAAAACCAGCAGGATTATACATGTATATGTTTATACATTTATTATGGATCATGGAAACCTACAAGGAAGTATTGTATGCATTGTTATAAGGATTATTAGTTTAAATTCAATGTGACATATGCAATGCCTTTTGTTTTAATTTTGAGAAAACTATTTGAAATGAATGAAAAATTATAAATTTCCTTGACATTGAAACCTTTGAAATAGTCATATTTGTATGTAATAGGCAGATAATACTCATACTGAACTCAAGGCTTTCACATGCATACAACTTTATTGAATAAACAAATAGATTTTTCTCAAGGAAATTTCTTTTTTTAATGTTTTTTTTCTATAATAATTTACTGTTTTGTACTGGAAAAAGTGCAATGAATGAATGGTGCACGTTCAAAAAATGAACATAGCTCTAGAAAGTATTGCTTATAGCTGATATAGTTTTAAAAAAGACCCATTCACACATGTGATGTGAAAGTAACTGGTCCTTATAATTCAGTGACTTAATTAAAAATGTTTTTAAATAAAAAAAACATTGAAAAAACTTTGATAGGGCTAAATAGATAAATATTTCTCATAAAACATGAGTTTGATAGAAGGGGCTACATACTACCATGCACTAACTAGTGCTTGTTTTAAAAAGTGTTTTCCCTATCAGGAGAATCATTTTGTTTTAGAAATACTGTTATGCCGTTCGTCATTACGTTATTTCACTATGCTAAACCTTGGTAATTAATCTAAAAGTCGTAAAGACCCTATGATATTCAAATTTAAGGAAGGAAGCCAAGATAATATTATTTCCAATCGGCAGATATGACATACATACATAACGTTATGTTTAGAAATGAACATTTGGTTACGAAAACCCTCACAAAGTATAACGTCAGAGTATCCCCCCTTTTTTCTCTTCGTATGCATGGTGATTCTTTAAAGATTCATGAACAACTCAAGTATGAAAATGTGAGAAAAAAAACATTATTTTACATCTTTAATGTGTTTATCTCTAGTCAGAAACTATCAAAATGTCGATTATTTCTTTCCCTGCATTTTTACACCGAAAAGGGGAATAATCGATCCGAATCAATTCAGTGTTTAAATGTCGCCGAGTAAGGACTTGAATATCATTCATCTATAAAGATCGCATTGGCACACCCCGTTAACATTTATTGATCTCTTTAAAACTTGGCATATTTATTCTTGAAAAGCTCATGAATACGAAGATTGCTGTTTCTTGTTTTTAAAATGAATATAACATATCTAAAATTGGCAAAATAGTTGACTTTTGGTGGGGCCATGGTTGGATTATATGTCATTTCTGTTATTTCTTATTATAAAAGGGCACATTTAAAGAATGAAACAGCTGTTGCGGGAAAGATAACATATTTGTCAACCAAATACAACTTTATTTTTATTCATTTGTCTAGTTCTATGGGGTGTGCCAGGCTCTTGAAGTTGGACGTTCACACGCCATCTTTGAATGCTGCCCGTTACCATGGCAACCAGATGGAGGGTTCTGAGACACCAGAAATTAAAACTTTGGATAATATTAGGGATGATAAAAATAAGTTCTGGGTATGAAAGTTTCTAGACAAAAATTCTAAATAATTTCAAATTTCATTGATTTTTATATGTATAAATAGCCGATTTACTCTCGATCAGCATTAACCTACCTGCGAAGGCCACAAAGTATGGCAGAAAAAGTAAAACATCCTCAAAGAAGGATGACTTTATTTCCGATTCCGAGTCGGACAGAGAAGTAAGGTCCGTCTTAAGTGAAACTGTGTCGAATTTAACATACAATGACAAATACGGCAAGAGTTATCATCGTGTTAATCCTCACAAGAAGGAAAAAACAGGGACTCCAGTTTTCTAAAGATATGGAAATATTTCTTGATGATAACTTCAATAGATTTATTCCTTCACATAAAGTTCAGGAATTAATTTTGAACACGATGCCCGTCCCATCATAAAATCATCCCCTTTTTTAAAGTCAAATGGTCGTTCCCTAATTGCTAGAAAAGTTGTTCGAAAATTTGAATTCTGTTCTACGTAATGAACATTTAAAGTTTACAAGTGTAAACAAAACTTATGTACAGGTATCTAAACAAGTTGTATAGATGTGAACAAATTTAATGTCCTCGTGTAAAAGACTATTTCAGACGAGTGGCGTAGAATATATTGCAGAGACTTAGAGAGTGTGATAATACTTAAACCTAGAACCCAAGCCTTGCCGATCACAGCATAATTGGTAAGTTAGCTTAAATATACATCACTGTAAAATGAAAAATACTTGCACGTTCGTGGTACAAGTTAAAGCATGTGAATGTTTGTCTTTATTGCTTTGTGAACATAATTTAGATTATATTATAAATACAGATCTTCACCGAGTTATCTATGAATGTACTGGTCGTTACTAAAATTAAAAGTGCGTTCTTTTCGTAAATTGATCTGTTTGTTATCATTTAACAGGGACACAATCTAATAGCAACTTCTATAGAAATTTGTCCTGTGGGTAGACACTATTTCATATCTTTTACAGTAAAATTCTGTCCATTTGAGGGACACTATTCAATGGCAATGGACATTATTAAATACCACAATTCTAGTTGTCAAATGTAAAAGAGGATAAGATGTGTTCATTCTTAATATTTTGGACAACAGCGTTCCGTAATTTATGGTTAAGCTGTTAATTTTGAATATATTTAAATATATATTAAGACCCTGTGTACATAAATGTTAAGGATAAACTAATTTTTACATCCGAATAGTGTAAACGTATTCAATTTTGATATATACCAATGACGTCAATATTATTTTAAATTCACCTGAGCAACACTCTGAAAAATTAGGCTATGTCACACAAATTTTAGTTTGAAAATGACTCCTGTCTCCTCTTTTCAACTTAAACTTCAGTATTGTATTACTTCGATTTTTATAGTCTTGTGCAATGTACTTAAATAGTTAAATCTATTTTATAGTTTGAACTATCAAGTACACAAGTCGTCAAAGTTATTTAGTACCTGTTTGACTTTAAGGTGGTGAAAAAGTACTTAACCAGAGCTGTCTTAAAATATATGTTGTAATACACTGAGACAGGATAGACAAAGAACCCGTGCAAAGTAATCTTTACATTTAAAACGCCTCGTTTCTTGAACTAAAGTGTAGAGAAAAGAAATTTCAAGACATTTAGTGAAACAAATAGAGTGTACTTCTTTTCATGTCTATGCTGTTACCAACAATTTTGATTAATTACACCAACAGTATACTCGTAAAAAAAAGCAAAAACGTGTTGGAAACCAAATTCACAATAGAAAACCATAATCACTTCACCAAAGGGAGTAGTTAATTCACAACAGCAATCAAAAACGAAGAAATTTGTCTATCCTGTTACTATGATTGCTATGGTTACAGTAACAGGATAGACAATTGTAGACAAAACCATCGTTAATTTTTTTATCCTAACATATAGGTGCAAAAAGTTTTATATGTTTCGTTGTTCGAACTCATCTTAAGGTTATAACTCCGTAATCTTCCCAATTAAGCATTTGCAGGTGTAATACTGATATCGGTAACAGGATAGACCTTATATAGTGATATTTCAGAAACGTTCCTGTTATCAATGAAATAAAGAGAAAAGTAAACTAACTTATGATGGATTTACTTGATGCTGGGTTTATTGGAAAGGGTGAATAAATGCCGAGCAATATCAATTGCTATCTTAGACTTGCATTACTGGTGGTAATTTTTACAACCTTTGAAAACCAATTTTTAGAGGCATTTTTCAGTACAACCTAGAAAATTGGCAAATAATCTATTACATTACAGAATGAATATATAAGGGTGACTGGGGTTTAGAAATATGGTCACTTGGTCTTCTCCCGTTCGGCAGTTAAACGCTTGCCGAAGTGGGGCGTCCGTTTGGCTGTGCGGGAAGTATCAAGTTCGCAGTCACGTCCGGTCAGAAGGGGGACGTGAAATCTGATGCCTCGTCTAAAGAGAGAGCTACGCTCTTTGCACGTTGAGAACCCTTGCAACAACTCTTTGAGGGGTCCGTAGGTTGCCTGCTGCAAGGCAAAATTTCTGTCCCTATCCAATATACCCCCATTTTCAAGTGGCAGTCCAAATTTACCCGACCACCATCCCAGATGGCCTCTATTGTATCAACCTCAGCTGATCAACCTACCTATTGTATTTATTGTGAACTGTTCTCGTCCTGAATATGCATGAAATATTTGTCACTGGACGTTAAGCAACCAACAATCAATCAATATATAGAAATTTATTCTCTTGAAAACCATCTAATTGGCTACGTAAAACAAGCTTCACATTTTATCTAAACCTTTTCTTAATGACCCAAAATTTCTTTTGAAAATGGTAACAGGATAGACAAAATATTGTACCACCCAGATATAAAATATTGCGTTATATGTAAACAAAAACACAGCAAATGATGACAATTCAAAAAGTTATAAAGTAAAAAAAAAAACCAAAAACATTTCCATTCAGTACAAAAGGTTGGGTTAACCATATACTATAAACATCATTATTTGAATACTTTGATACAGTTATTAGGTTTGTAGAAAAAGGTCGTTCCCCATAAGAAAACAAAATACAAAAAGTGATCTTGCTCTCATAAATTAAATAAAACAGCACTGTTAAATCAAAAACTATTATAAAGCATAATCTACTAACTTTACTGAAGATTAATAGGTTAACCATGACAATCAAATATTCCTTGCTGCTAGAATGATTGAAATAATGCGAGACCAATGCTCATGTAGAAAAATGTTGGATAATCATTTAGAACGCTAGATTCCATCTTCCTTACAAGAAACGAAATTTCCTCACTAGTTATAAATTCACATTTCCTAACAATTGAACTGCAACAAATCTGATACAAAGAGGTGTTTGGCACCTCGAAAGTTAGCTGTGTTAGTATTTCATACAAAATGAATACCACATCAACGGTGTTGCTTGACTAATCAAAATTTTGATGAAGTTCCATCAACAGTGATGATCGTAATTTCATGAGAACGTCCCGGGTAAGAAGAGTTCCAGGTGTCGTACGCAATACTTTGCATATATTAGTTATACATTTAGTCCGGTCGATCGGTGAAAAAATTGCTCAAATAATGAGGAAAGCACCAATTTTTGCATGATGGTACATTTTTGTGTACTGAGCAATATTAGCTATGGACCCATCCTCAAAATTCAATATGGCGGCCTATTTCAAGATGGCTGCCGTACGTTCTAAAATATTTTCCAGTATTGCACAAACCACAGTGGATTTGGTGCTGGGTGCACAAAAATCAACATATTTGAATGACTTGGTTTACTTTGCAAGATTTTGCTTTGTTCTAATTTTGAAATACAAAATGGCGGCTATTTTCAAAATGGCCGCCTTGAAATATAAGCAAATATTCATTATTGAGAATTGACCTGAATATAAGCATTTTATTGATGTATAGTGTCATTTGATATCTATCCCAGTTCTGTCCTTTCTGATTTTGCCTTGCTTGTCATTTCATACACAAAGTAGTAGCTTTCATAAAAAGCTGCAGTAGTAGCTTTCATTAAAAGCTGCACTATTTGTTGTCTTGGGTCACACATAAAAGCTGTAATTTGGGATTTATCTGCCTTAAGATATTATTCAGTGCCTATCTTATCTCTTGGTCGCAATATTTTGCAATTTGAGACATTAAACTGAATTGAGAATCAGTTAAACACATATCAGTGAAATGGCAGGAATTGAGGACAACAAGGACAAGAACATTGAAATGGCAGAAACTAAATCACTTGGTGATATTGAGAAACCCACAGCTGAAGACGCTTTAACAGAGTACAGCTCAATAATGGCTATTAAACAATTGTACCAAGAATATTTAACAGATAGAAAATCAAATGCTAAAAGAACAGTTGATATTTACCGCAATATAAAACAGAGCGAAGCGCTAATAGTCCGGTCGATCGGTGAAAAAATTGCTCAAATAATGAGGAAAGCACCAATTTTTGCATGATGGTACATTTTTGTGTACTGAGCAATATTAGCTATGGAACCATCCTCAAAATTCAATATGGCGGCCTATTTCAAGATGGCTGCCGTACGTTCTAAAATATTTTCCAGTATTGCACAAACCACAGTGGATTTGGTGCTGGGTGCACAAAAATCAACATATTTGAATGACTTGGTTTACTTAGCAAGATTTTGCTTTGTTCTAATTTTGAAATACAAAATGGCGGCTATTTTCAAAATGGCCGCCTTGAAATATAAGCAAATATTCATTATTGAGAATTGACCTGAATATAAGCATTTTATTGATGTATAGTGTCATTTGATATCTATACCAGTTCTGTCCTTTCTGATTTTGCCTTGCTTGTCATTTCATACACAAAGTAGTAGCTTTCATAAAAAGCTGCAGTAGTAGCTTTCATTAAAAGCTGCACTATTTGTTGTCTTGGGTCACACATAAAAGCTGTAATTTGGGATTTATCTGCCTTAAGATATTATTCAGTGCCTATCTTATCTCTTGGTCGCAATATTTTGCAATTTGAGACATTAAACTGAATTGAGAATCAGTTAAACACATATCAGTGAAATGGCAGGAATTGAGGACAACAAGGACAAGAACATTGAAATGGCAGAAACTAAATCACTTGGTGATATTGAGAAACCCACAGCTGAAGACGCTTTAACAGAGTACAGCTCAATAATGGCTATTAAACAATTGTACCAAGAATATTTAACAGATAGAAAATCAAATGCTAAAAGAACAGTTGATATTTACCGCAATATAAAACAGAGCGAAGCGCTAATATATAAAATATGTGTTGGTCTCATTACGTTTCAAGCTGAACAGAAAGTGGCAATGAATATCAACAACAAACAGGTGAAAGCAATATCTCAGCAACTTCAGCAGTCTGAAGACAGGATAGACCACAAGGCTAAATTTGACCTTAGCCAGTACAACGCAAGTTTACCAAAAGTACACAACAAAATCCATGCAGTGGGTCTTTCAACAATTGTAGTTCGCATGAACCATAAACCGTGCCAACTCTGTTGAAGGTGTCTTCGCCTTAAGTGAAAAGTCATATGCCAGTGCCCTTGGCCCTGCATGAGACAGTTCAAATTATTCAACAACAATCTCCACTTAAGAACATACTATAAACCTCTAGTACTAATCAAGGATACCAGCAAAAGGCTTATGTGTCTTCTTACGCACACTAACCATCTACTATGAGTCAATAATATTTGGTTTAGATCAGCACACCATTACAGAAACAATTAGCTGCAAATGAATTCTATCAAGTTTCTCCAATGTTGAATGCAGTGCCTACTTACGGTATCATCCCAGTCGAGTCAATGGCAAATCCCACATTTATCACTCCAATTATGACAATCTCGTCCGCTTCTGGAGCTCTAATATGCTTCCCATAACATCAAGTTGGCTCCATTGACCGATCCAGGAAAGGGCAGAGAAAAGAAAAAGAGTGTGACAACACCTCTTCTTCAGACTCTTCACTGGAGAGAGAATATACCATGTGGCAAGAACATCTTTGAGCAAGGGACCGGAGCCGAAGCCCACAGCTGCCACAAATTTAAAAACTCAATTGAAGAGGATCCATCTCTTGGGAGGCGCTCATTTACCAATTTGAACGAACTGCCGGTAGATGACAATGGGAAATCAGGAAAAATGTGTGTAGGCCCCAGATTGCCAGGCCGATGTTGGCTTTGAGTACGCTCGCATGGTAAACACAGATGATGATTCCAAGGCCTTAAAAAGCATTTATTTGGAGCAGCGCTTCAGCAAGGAAGACGATCAAACCAGATTGCAACCAAAACATTCCGTCGAGGATGTAGAGACAAAGAATCTTCAAGGCATGTAATAGAGAGGAACCTAGAAACATTCAACAAGGCGTTAAAACACGTGAAAACCTCAAAAGCAAACCAGATGGCGATATATGGATAAAAAAGTGCCAATTATGACCATCGACCACCGTTAAAGAAAATATGAGCAGTCCTTTGGATTATGAGTTGCATAACCTCACACTGGATTGGCCGATCAATATAATCTCGGTTCTTCTGATAAAAAAATCATGGAAGATCACCAGTTCAATGGAAGATCACCTGATCAATATAAACGTGGAAGATCTATTGAGCAATACAATCGCGGTAAATCGGCAGATAGAAGTACATCCAAGCTTAATGCCTATCGATCAGTAACACCCCCACTAAGCTAGAGATCATATAGTCCCTAAAGACAACGGTTAGCATCTCCACGGACAAACTCCAGAAATCCCGAATATTTCAGACAACGGTCACCTTCACCAGGATACGGAGCAAATCAAAGTTTAACCCCAACAATGGAGCAAAGGGTCGGGTCAGTAGGACAACTCAGATTCCAAAGTCTATTGGCAATGAAACATCATCTTATCACACAATCGAACAGAGGCCCAGTGCCTCGTCCAATATTGTCAATAGACGAACCATTTGAAATAGCTTAGTAGTACGAGGTACTACACATGACCAGAATGTGAGCATGATTGTGGACACTGCTGCAATGATAACATTAGTAAATGAGAAATTAATTCCGGTAGAAAATTGAGATTTGGAGAACGTAACGCTATGTGGTGAGGTTAACAGCTTGTTATTGAGAAGATTATAAGGAACGACTCTCGATATTAATAGAGTAAACATACAATGGGATGTGTGCAAAGAGCCATTAACAGACGATGTTATACTTAGGCTAGTTATTTTGGACACACTGATCGCAGTGATAAACCTGAGTAGTCCCACAATTACCATTAACAATAAAGAGATAAATGCGTCATTTGTTAATAGTGGAAACGAGATTTTAACTCAGCTAGTTTGCATAAAACGAACCATCACAGTTCCACCAAATTCAAACATGACTGTTACCATTAAGACTAATAAAAGTGCTGACCAGGAGTGCATTTTAGGACCATGCTCGCTGAAATGTTGCAAATTGGTTACGTACGTAGTTGGAAAAGGAAATAGTTGCCCCTTAACCATTTTAAATTATGGCAATCGTCTAATCCGCCTGAAGAAAGGTACACCTATTGATTACATAGAATAATTTGACGATGTAGTGGGTACGGCAGATGCAAACGCGATAAGTGACGTAAGACGTGGCATTGAAGAGACACGAGACAAGGTGCCCTCGGCACTGCCTCAAAGTTCAGATGAGTTTATCCGACCTATATTAACGTCAATCGACCCGTTTCAACCTATTTCATTCCAACCATTAAAACTGAAAGCGTTTGAAGAACAATTACAATAACATGTAACATTATGATATTGATTAACATTTTGAATTTCACTATTTGTATTTGTATATGCAGCTATATTTGCAACTTATGTGTTATAGAAATACCCAAATTATTTGTTTTATACTTTTGAATTAATTGATAACAAATTCAAGAACATGAAGTCCATTTTTTAAGAATCATTATTTTAATTTCCGAAATTATATAAAATACTTTTAGGACAATCTTGAATTTTATACCGTTTTTCCGCCATCTTGAAAATGGCAGCCATATTGGATTTTTCAGAGTGGGTCCATAGCTGAAATCAAAGGATATATAACCAAGAACTACTATGCAAAGTTTCATGCTTTCCTCATCAAGTGAGCAATTCTGCTCTATACCTGCACCAATCGGCCGGACTAATTGTTATGTTAAGACGACTAATCTCAAGCATCCTCGTCGCTGTCTACGGTTATCAGGATTTCTGCCTCCACAGCCCTCATTTTCTTTGTCATTGTGCACTCCAACTTCACAGTTGATCCACGTTTGAGACTGCTTGTTTCTCCATGTTCCGTTTCTTCGGTATCCCTCACTGCCCTCAAGGCCTCTTCAGTAGTATAATGGTAGTTCACTTCTTCAATCTGATTGGTCTCAAGTTCTTATTTTCCTTGACCAAGAAGCTCGTTGAATCTCATGTCTTTCAGCATTTGTGTTTGCAACACCTTTAAACTTTGTTGGAAATATTTGATTTTTACATCAGCGCTCATCAACTTTTTATTGATTATCGAAATGGTGGATCCGATGTTTAGATATTCAGCCTCATTAAGAGATATCCTTGTAGTTATTACCCTACAAAAGAAGAGAAAGGAAAATACGAATTATACAATAAACAAATTGTGCAAAAATACTTCTAGAAATATAAGTTCGTGTGTATCGAGTCTTCATTAATAAAATCAGATAATTATCTGAGCATTTGTTTGATAGGTCTGGGGGGGGGGGGGGGGGGGGGGAATGTTACAGTTAATCTAGACATTTTTTTTCGTGTGTATCAGGTCATTTTGGGTCAAACACATGATTGAAAATTCAAAGTAATTTTTCTGACTATTTAAATTAAAAATATATTATAGCCGAATGAAATCAGAAAAAATACTTCTTGAATTACCATTCATATTCTCCTTTGTAAAATGCGCAAACTGTAAAAAATACTTCTTGAGAATTCGTGAAAGAAACGGGGCAAATCGAATTCAAAATTGACATATTTAATAAAACCAATATATATTGATATATAACATAAACAAATAGCTATCCTGCCTTTGCATTTACATAAAAAAAAACATCTCATTATCATTGTCACTTTCATTCACCATTCCGTGCAGTGGTTTGGATTGCACTCCGAACATGTTAAAAATCCCAGCTGGTTTTGATGGTCCGAAGTGTAGGGACAGGGTACGACGAAACTTAACTCTCGAACAAAGTCACCAATAAAACTTGCCACGACTTTGAGCTAGGCGTATTCAGTAGGTCTTAATGTTATCCCCTTTCTTGTAGGAACCCCGTCGGTTTGTTGTGGAGGTAAAAAATGCTACCTCAGATCGACACAAACACTGTTGTGTCCTATTGTGGCATACATATTTCTTCCTAGGTGGGATTTGTACTCCCTCTTTTCCATGATGGCCTGGTGCAAAAAGTCGAGACTGTCGATCAACATTTTCCATCTGTGCAGAGGAAGGCTGAGTCCTCGTTTTGTGGGAACTCTTTGTCCGTCTTTCCATTCGATGGCCTGTACAAATCTATTATTTCCCAGCTCAATGTTCCAACGTGTCTTCCATCTCGATCGACATGTGAATGAATCGCCTTTCCCGCTTTTATAAATGACTTTTCTTGGATCGATCCTCCAATTGTTCGTTTCCACGTCTGCTAGTACAAGAGCTGCCATGTCTCCATAATTCCGTTTTTATGTAAAATCGAAGGCAATATTTACATGGGAGATAATCAGTGATCTTGTGTTGCCCTTCAGTAGGCCTCCTGGCAACAATTAGTTGCTGTGCTGGCCTTTGTTGTCTTACATTTTGTAAAACTTCAATATTGAATATAAAATCTCCCTAATTACGTAATGTATATAGTATGCATTTTCTTTTATTTTGTTCCACTGATTTTGTATTTTTTGAAGCTTTTGGCAGCTTTTTAATCATGAATATACAGTTACCAGAAATAAACTGAAAGTGTGATAGAAATAATGTTCATGCTGATCATTTTACGTATATGTAGCAAATATTTTTTTTACGAAACAGTATAACTATTTTATTCTTACAGGTATCAGAAGCACAGGTGTCTTTTTCAAAGCAGCAGACAAGACTAATACACATAAATATGTAAGTAATTAAGCAAATATGCATACCTTAAATACTTTCTGTTACTCATTTTCACCTGTGGGATGCCCATTTTCATCTGTAGGGTCTATATGTCCTATAGCTACTAGCTCTGAATATGGTGGTGGATTCGATGTGGGGGAGATGAGTCTTGATGAGCTGGGTCTTGATGAGCTTGTTTGACTTACAAGAATATCCCCCTCATCGAAATGTATTTGGGATTGTGTTATGACTGTTCATCGTCTCCCTACAATTATATGATAATTAAAATTCATTATTATTTCTTTTTTAAATTGTTAAATTCTGAACAATGCATTTATGTGTCCATTTTCAGACTAATAATCAATCAGGCTTGGATGATGAAAGATTGGCATGGTTGTATTCAACTGTAAGCTTGATTATAGGTAAATATTTAAAAAAAATACATAGTGTTGACTTGTTGCACACCATATCCTGATAATAAAATATGTAAGTAGTACATAAATAAATGATCATATTAAATGATAGCAATACCACCTTTTAAGTTTTTTAACTAACTTAATCATTAACAGGACATAACTCATTACCCCCCATGTTTTTCTTTCAGTTGTTGTTATCGCCCTGATTGTCTGCTGTTATAGATGCTTTAAAGCCAGATACTGATTTTCACCAAAGAAAACCAACCTGTTTGAACTTTCATCTGATATACATTTTGAAGTACCTGACGCCATTAAGATAGATTAATTTTTGGAATTTAATATTTTGAGTATGCATTTTAACATTTTCTAAATCATGTAGAAGTCATTATTCTGAATTTCAAATATATATTGATTCATACAGGTTACTCTCATTTTATGATTTTGCTTATATTACGCAAATTGTTTCCCGAAAATGAATTTGTCGTTCAATTAAACCAACTTGTAAGGGGTATACCAGCTATAGCTCGTGGCATTAACGAATCGACCTGAACCTCAGCAAGACGGACAAAATAATCAACTAAATATTAATCAGAATGTGAATCAAAATGTGAATCAGAATGTTAATTCTATCCCACTCCAGAGGTTTAGAAAATCTGATCGTAGAAATCGACCAGTACGAAGGTTGTCTTTGTAGAAGTTGTTTAAAATTTAAACAAAATGATAATGTTACCTTTCTTGTATCACAAGTGCCACCATCTCCAATACTTTTCTACTAATCCCGTCCTTCTTTCCCCTCATCGCCTCTATCAGGTCATACAACCAAAGTAAAATATCCCCTCGATAAAGATACAAATTCGTCAACCCTAGTTTAGGGGTTGCATGCACTAAAGTGTGATAAATTTTAGCTATATCCTGATCACAGTCTTCCATGCTATCTAAGCACGATATCATGGTTAACACCTCTTTTCTGCTTGAATAATCTATATTGCATATCACCAAGTCTAAAATTTCCTCCTTGTGATATTTCAATCTATACATAACAGATTCCATTTTTTTCCCGAAACAACTCGTCGAAATGACATGAGTGACTTTGAACGTTCCTTCATCATTTCGATCTCCTTCCTTACACAAAACTCTAGGTGAACAGCACAGCTGTCGCACACTAGAAATCCGCACAACATAAATTTCTCTTATTCCGATTCTTCATCCTCCTATCTCATTCCATCCACCAATATAATTAATTACATATATAGATATGAATGTCCATCATTCACACATTCTTGAAATCCTTTTAAAGAGGTAATATTATTATTAGCTCACAGAAAAAATATGTACATATATATATAAAAAGTCACAAGTATGTTTATCTCGCTGTAATGTATAGATTTGTTCAGTAGTAATTCTGAAGACATCTTCAATTGGCTGCTGTAAAAGCTCAGATATTTTTAGTGCTACTGCATGTACTGAGTAAGCATTTCCAATAGTGTGAGAATGAAAAGGGATATATGGAGCATCTGATTCCAAAACTACACGTGTAATGCCAAAAGTTTTCACAATTTCTACAATATTTGAGTACCGGTTTTTCAAAATAATGGAGTAATGCCAAAAACAATGTTAGAAAACTGACTGACGGCTGCTGAGTAAAGTTGAGTGGTACAGGTGAAACAATGCCAATGGATTAATTGATCTTGTTTACATATTTCACTTAATGTGGCCAAAACATGATCATGCAGTTATGGTTTTCCTCTTGAGTGAATAACAACGGTTAAATTCAATTCTGCGGCCAAATAAAGTTTAATAGTTTAGCTGATATAAACAGTGTTTGCAGGTGTTAAAGTCTTTCGAAAAGCTGTATCTCATTGATATTACACATTTTTCTGTACTCACTCCAACCAAGTCACAAAGACGTCTGGCAAATACGGTACATTCTTTTCTTCCCTTTTTCTACTACGTGTTTATAATACAAATGGGGGTAGCATTTGTGTTTGAAAACTTTATCTTGCATGGAGCTAGAGTCTCCTTTAGTTAGAAGACGCCAATTCGTGGGAAAACTATTTCGCATGATTTCTGAAAACACACGGCTATTGCCATGGGCATACACAACGTCGTGCTAGGTATGTTCACAATAAAACGTTTTTTTATTAAACTGTTGTGTTCCCCACTTAATTTTGAGATGCGGAGTCGTCCACTCAAGACGGAATATCTATACGACCAACTGTAATCGTACAACAGGTAGTTCTTCGTTACTTTGTAACACCTTGATTATTTCATCCATCACCACTGAGGAGTGCATTTTATTCAGTTCACGCAGAGACTACTATCGGATCTGTCTTACAAGAACCACAGATATAATTTATATTCCAAATTTACATTAACAATATAGACAAGACAGTTTAAATATGTCACACATTAGGCATGGACCCCCACGGTTCTCAGGAGGTCCAGCTTGTATCAGGCCTTGGGGTGTGGAGAAAGGTTCTCCTTCTTCCAAGCCTCTGTCCGTTCTTCCATCTTTTCACCCCTAATATGCTTGTGATGAAAGCTGTCTTCGATCAGTGCGCGAATTTATTTGTGATGAAGGCTGTGTCCAATCAGTTATAGTAGGGCTCTGCCTAAAATTCAGGACAGGAAGTGACATTTCTGGGTCGGGTAAGTCATCTGAATCTGATGATGTTAAACTGAGTATTGCAGGAATCTGTGAATAAAAAAACCAGATCATATCTCAGATGTCATATATATATATGATAAAAGTAAATCGACAATGACTGCAAGGGCCTATATGCATTAAAACATTAGGCATCAGTGATGTTTGATGCTTTGAGCAAACAAGAACCATCAATGTCAGGAACCAACGCATGCAGTCCAAAATACCTTGGCTCTCGGTCAATGGTTTTTTGTTTCTAAAATTACAATTATTACTTTTTGAAAGGTGCACTGCATTAAGATGTCACAAATCCACCTGACGTCCGAAACGAAAAGGTAGTCCGACATATCATTACATTATATATATTGATAAAATTAACGGTACCAATTTTCTTGCACCAGATGCGCATTTCGACAATACATGTCTCGTCAGTGATGATAGTTATCAAAGGTACCAGGATTATAATTTAGTACGCCAGACGCGCGTTTCGTCTACATAAGACTCATCAGTGACGCTCATATCAAAATATTTTTAAAGCCAAACAAGTACGAAGTTGAAGAGCATTGAGGATCCAAAATTCCAAAAAGTTGTGCCAAATGCGACTAAGGTAATCTATTCCTGGGATAAGAAAATTCTTAGGTTTTACAAATATTTAAAGTTTTATATTCAGGAAATTTATAAAAATGACCACATAATTGATATTCATGTCAACACCGTAGTGCTGACTACTGGGCTGGTGATACCCTCGGGGACGAAACGTCCACAAGCAGTGGCATCGACCCAGTGGTGTAAATAGTTATCAAAGGTACCAGGATTATAATTTAGTACGCCAGACGCGCGTTTCGTCTACATAAGACTCATCAGTGACGCTCATATCAAAATATTTATAAAGCCAAACAATTACAAAGTTGAAGACAAATTAACATGTTCGTTTGCTAACTCTATAGCACAATGAGCTAATTTGACCAAGGCATTGGTGTCCAGCGACTTTTTTTATGCCCCACCTACGATAGTTGAGGGGCATTATGTTTTCTGGTCTGTGCGTCCGTTCGTTCGTCCGTCTGTTCGTTCGTCCGTCTGTCCCGCTTCAGGTTAAAGTTTTTGGTCAAGGTAGTTTTTGATGAAGTTGAAGTCCAATCAACTTGAAACTTAGTATACATGTGCCCTATGATATGATCTTTCTAATTTAAATGCCAAATTAGAGTTTTGACCCCAATTTTACGGTTCACTGAACATAGAAAATGATAGTGCAAATTTCAGGTTAAAGTTATTGGTCAAGGTAGTTTTTGATAAAATAGAAGTCCAATCAACTTGAAACTTAGTATACATGTTCCCTTTGATAAGATCATTCTAATTTTAAGGCCAAATTAGAGAATTTATTCTAATTTCACGGTCCAATAAACATAGACAATGATAGTGCGAGTGGGGCATCCGTGTACTGTGGACACATTCTTGTTTAGAATTGTTTCTATTCTTTCTATGTCAACACCGAAACTTTTTGTTATACATTTGATGAGATCGTCCCGATCAAGTGTATCTAAGGATTCTGCGGTAAATCTATGCAACTCTTCCACATGTGCAGCATTATGAAACTTTATGACACTACATAAGGGGTTGGTAGGGAACCCTTCGTTAACATATATGGTATCCTATATTAAGATACCCCAATCTATTTATTTATGGTATGGTATCTATGGTAGGGAACCTCCCATCAACATTTACTTGGACAAATTTATAATTGTTAGATATTTATGATCTGAATAGTCCAGACTAGGTATACTATATGTGGTTTATTTATCATTGACATTTTTTTCTTCTAAGATTTGAAACTTGGATTGCATTGATCTGGGGAAAAAAACGAAACATGTTATTTTGATATTTGTCAATTATATTTACAAAGGGGAATAACTCACAATCCATCCAAAAATGACTATTGTAAAATTTAGATTTTGATTTAAAGATAAATATCGTTAATATGGGATTTTGAGTACTTCTACTACCATAACTAGAGTGTGTTAATGTTTGTGTAAGTCCAGGGACAAATTTTACATGCATTTTACAGACGAAAAAAGATAAACAAATACAAAACGCCAAATACGTTTTTGTAAAAAGTTGAACCAGATAAAAGGTGAGAAAATTAAGTAATTAAAAAAAAAATAAGAAACACATACGTAGCCACATTCTTCTCTACCTCCCTCAATATTCTCGTTACAGTGTGAAGCGCACGAATCACACCAAAGCGGATATCTGCATTCCGTCTCCTTTGAAATTTGTGAAAAGTACCCTAGAAAATTAGAAAAAAAGAAATAGTTCAATTGTTTTGTAGACGAAACGCGCGTCTGGCGTACATATAAAATTAGGCATGATTTCAATGATGGGTTTATTTATTAATATAAACCCTAATCGTATTACGAAAAAAAATATCTAGTTTCATATCGAATATCGTTTCATGTTGTACAAATCAGATTCTACCCATTATATAAAATTTTAGAAAAGTAAAAAGACGACTTGCACACTTGGAGGTGAAAGATCTATCTGTAAACTTTTCCAGTTGTTATATTCGCTGAACTCAGTCCTTGGCGGAGAGAATCTAAAATGCCTGCTGTCTTCAATTTCGTTTTTAGGAGAATAAACTGGTGGTGTCATACTAAAAAATGGTGGGCGAATTAACTTGAAATTGTGAATATTTTAAATATCCCCCTCCCCCCCCCCCCCCAAAAAAAAACAATGATATTTATGAAACGTGTAATCAGTAAAAAAAAATTGAAGATTACTGACAAAAAAAATGTACCTTTTCCCGAAAAGATCGCTACCGTCGGATATATCTTTCAACAGCATTTCGAACTCACGATCCTGCATCTCAAGGAATGCTTCAGCCATTCCTCTTTGTATTGCAATGTGTTTGGGATACAATTGTCTTCAAGTTATTTAACACCATTTGAAGAAAAAAGGATTACTTCATTTGAGTATTTGTAGAAACATGACGGTATTGAAAGATTTTGTGGCGCAATCTCTAAAGACAGCTGTCCGAATTGAAACATAGTATAAGAGACACTGGAGTATCATGAAAATTTATTAATTTGTAAAAACTTTTTTTTATTATTCTTTAGTAATTTTGACCTAAGTTGAACATCGAGGACCATTTGGTATGGAAGCGTCATCATTCTATTTTTGGTCTCTTTCCTATGATGCAATAATTCAAGCTGAACATCTGCACAAGCATCATTTTCTTATTGATAAAAAAAACTTGAACATGTAAATTATGTATACTTTCAATAAACAGATGTCTATAGAGATTGCGCCACTTTCCGTTTAATATAAATAGCATATAGTTTAATATATAAAAGAAAGACAGAATAAAAAGTATGGGGCTAAAGTTTTAATTTCATTTTGTTTTACCATGACCTAGGTCATGGTTTTTTTCTTTCAGTTTTCTTTTACGTGTATCTTCATGCAATATTTAAAGTATACATCAGTGTATCTTCTTGTTTAGATTACAGGGGTATGCTGTAATTAACACCCCTTCTAAACTTGTTACAACTATAACGTTATAACATCGATATCCATAAATCATGGAATATCCTATCTGTGAAAAAAAACATGTGAAGAAAAACAAAACAAAATACAAGCAAACAACCAGACTAGATATCTGACATGTACATGTAATTTTCATGCAAATTTGTAAATTTTTTTTAATTCTAATGGAATGTTATTTGTTAAAGTATAAAAAACCAGTAAGTTAACTTTAATAGTTTAAAATAAATAATAATATACATACAATTAACCATAGGCATTAATTCATATTTAATCTGAATGAAGGAGAAAAAAACTTAGAAAATTTGTTATAGCTCTTGTAAACTATCAATATAGTTAATGGTTGACACAATAATATTCAAATAAGCCCTAAAATGATACAAGGAGTATTCTCATTCACTTAAAAAGTGCTTTCTTCATCTGACTTCTTGTTCTCTTTGCCACGGGTTCTTTATTCAACTCCTCCCCAAGGGTGACTGGGGAATAGAAATATGGTCACTTGGTCTTCTCCCGACCGGCAGTACCGGTCAGAAGGAGGCGTTAAATCCGATGCCTCGTGTTAAGAGAGTGCCACGCTCTTTGCACATTAAGAACCCTTGCAACAACTCTTTGAGGGGTCCGTAGGTGGCCTGTTGCAAGGCAAAATTTCTGTCCCTATCCAATATACCCTTATTTTCCAGTGGCATTCCAAATTTCCCCGACCATCATCCCAGATGGCCTCTATTGTATTAAACTACCTATTGTATTTATTGTGAACTTGTTCTCGTCCTGAATATGCATGAAATATTTGCCACTGGACGTTCAGCAACCAACAATCAAACAATCAATCATCATCCAACTCTGAAAAACTGTCTTCTCAATCACCACCTCTTTCTGGGGTAGAGGGTGACACAGGCTTTGGTTTGGGTGTATGTGGAGAGGAGGTGGGTGTTGGATTAAATACCACCATATGTATTGTAGTGGGAGAATCACTGCCTAGGATAGGTGTATAGCTATGGTTTCTCTTATGATGACATATCACATATACCAAAAGGCCTACACTTACAAATGTACCAATGACTCCTCAGATGACAAAAACTGTAAAATATTCAAACATTTAATTCATTAATTGATTTTATTTACTTATTAGTTCTGCAATAAAATAACAGGTGTAGTGAATATTGATTGAAATGAAACAATATTAAAACAATTATAAATATCTTCCATGCACATTCTTGGACAGTCTCAAAACAGTTTTAGGAAAGGTTTTGAATTTGGTTAGTTTTAATCTTTTAGACACATGTATACAGAAACCAGTACTAGTGGTCACGGGGATACAAAATTACAGTTTATTGTTTAATTTGGTGAATCTATGCCGTCTTCATGGCATAATTAATCTCATATATCTGTTCCTTTTTTTTTATACATGTATGAAAATATAGAAAATCATAAATCAAAATGTATACATGTACTTCATACAATATTTTTGGTATATTTCATTTGATATTGGATGGTAGTGGTAGTACAATACTTGTGGTGTACATACTGCATTTATAAAAGTTACTGTTGGTTTACATTCAAAATCTCTCTGATTAATTTATGACCCCATTTAAAATATTTTATGTACAATATAAATGCCACCCAAACTGACAGACTGGTGATTGAGCAAAAACAGAGAGAATAATTCAGCTAAACAAGAGATGACAGTATAAAAGAATGAACTTGATGAACCTAATTTAAAATGGTAAGTGACAATATTTAAAATAAACTCAAAGAATTTATACTTTACCTCTCTATCAACTTATGTTTTCCCCTACATAAACCCTCCAAATATTTGTAACCTTATTTACACTATAACATTTGATTAGCATAATATGAAATTAAAAATAATTTGATTCATCTTTCTTTCAAGGTATAGTTCACAATTGGTTTATTTTCATAACTGAATGGGCAGCCAATACAAGAGACCAGACAAAGAACAAGCCATACAAAGCCTTCTTGCTAGATTCAATCACTGTCAGTCTCATGAAAACGACCGTACAAATTGTCTATAAGCTGTATATGGATTTCTCCTGAAATTATAAAAGATGTTCTTTTAATAATCTCCAGTAGTAAATATTTCAAGCATATTCAGGACAAGATTAGTTGCAAAATTTTATATTTTAAC